>NC_069384.1:141906500-142531500 GCF_027475565.1 Acinonyx jubatus
ATTCCAGACGATCAACCTGTGTACCTATTTAAAAAAAAGAAAATTTGACTGATTCAATAGTACATTTAAGCAATAGTACATTAAGCATAAGCCTGACAAGCAAGACTTATGTTTTGAGGAACAAATTCAAACATTTTTATTTTTACAGCATTAAAACAACATGTCGTGAAATTGTGCTTAGATTCTTGCACATTTGCTGAAACTTTGCCCTACTTCACACCCATATAGGATAAAAGTTCTATAAAGAAGAAATAATTACACAACTCTTTCCAGAAACGACAGTTCACTATATTATTGACAGACTCAGCAACTTAATTAAAAAGTCTGTTAATGCTGGTGCTAATAAATCTGGCATATTTTCAGTTTAGATTGACACTATTCAGACTGATACTTCACAGTAATAAAATATGTCACAAAATCTGGATGAGAACACCGGCTATCTAAATTAAACTCTTATTACTTGCAAATATTGGAGGCTATTACAGATGTTCTGTGATCAAATCATATTTTTTCATAAAAGTGTTCTACCTGGGAAGCCAAGATGATAGAATGGGCTGTGTACTGTTTACCTTCTGCCTGGAGAAAAATCATCAGCATCAACATTTTAAATAAATTAATTAGTTAACTTATTTAAGGGGACATATATGTACTGTTAACTTCTTTAAGGATACATATGTGCACTATTATGTACCGGGCACTTTTGCAGAGATTGAAAAGTGTAGAGCAAGACAGACCAAGGTGATACTCTCATGCAATTTACATCTCCGTGATTTTATTATCAGAATTTAGTGAGTTTTACTAAAGAATGAATGGAACACTGTCGTGATGCAACAGCTTCTTGAAAAGCTATGATGACCAAAAATGAAAATTCTGATGAAAGTTCAAGTACTTCTAAAGAGTTCTGCCAGAGGAAACTCTATGTCAGGGACTCCTTGCCCTTCCAAATTGAGACAATGTCTTCGACTGCTACCAATTCCCTTGTTTTCCTAAGTCCAAAGTAGTACCTAAGTTTTCTGGGATAAGGAGGTGATGGCTTGTATTCTCAGAGGTGGCACAATTGTCAGGCGTCTGGGTTCTAGAAGTTTCTTCTGTTCTATTCATTTTGCTACGTGGTGGGGCACCTGGGTGGCTCAGTCGGTTAAGCATCTGACTTCAGCCCGGGTCACGATCCTGTGCTTTGTAGGTTCGAGCCCCGCGTTGGGCTCTGTGCTGACAGCTCGGAGCCTGGAGCCTGCTTCGGATTCTGTGTCTCCCTCTCTCTCTGCAACTCCCCTGCTTGCACTCTGTCTCTCTGTCCCCAAAATAAATAAAAATTTAAAAAAATTTTTTTAAAGGAATATTCATTTTGCTATGTGGAATTGTCCTTTCTTACTTTCCACAGCAATCATACACATCATTTCCTGAAACTCCCTGTTTTTCACTAATCTCAAGGCACACTGGTCTATTTTCTATTTCTTTTTTTTAATGTTTATTCATTTTTTAGAGAGAGAGAGAGCACACTAGCAGGGGAGGGACAGAGAAAGAGGGGGACGGAGGACCCAAAGCAGGCTCCATGCCGATAGCAGAGAGCCTGATGTGGGGTTTGAACTCATGAACCAGGAGATCATGACCTGAGCCAAAGTCAGACATTTAACCAACAGAGCCACCCAGTTGCCCCATATTTTCTGTTTCTTAAACACACCAAGCCAACTTCTATCTCATTTGCTGTTCCCTCTGCCTGGAACACTGTTCTCCCAGATACTTGTATACATTACACCCTCACTTCATTTGGGTCACTGCTAAAACATCGCCACCTTTGACTACCCTGTCTAAACTAACTCACACCCCTCTCTCTTTCTGCCCCAATGCCCTGCTTTCTTGTTCCTCACGATATTCCATAGTAGCTGACATGTTGCAAATGTATTAATCTTATTATTGTCTCTCTCTCCAACTAGAATGTAAGCTAGGTGAGATAATGGACTTGGGCATGTTTGCTGATGTAACTTAAAAGCCTTGGATATGCCATGAACATAAAAGGTGCTCAGTTACAATTTGATGAGTGAATGGATGAATAAATGAATACATGAAAAAATGAAAGAACATGAGTCTAACAGATTTTTCTGAAGCATTCTGGGCTAAGACGAAAGAGAGGCTCACAGTACAACAGTATAAATCATCTTTTTTTAAGTTTATTTATTTTGAGAGAGAGCGCATGCATGAGTAGGAGGAGGGGCAGAGAGAGAGAAGAGAGAAACCCAAGCAGGCATGGCGCTAACAGCACCCCCAAAGTGGGGCTCAGTTTCATGAACCATGAGATCATGACCTGAGCTAAAATCAAGAGTTGGATGCTCAACTGACTGAACCACCCATGTGCCCCAATGGTATAAATCATCTTTTTTTTATTAGATTCTTTTTAAATCTTTATTTATTTTTGAGGGAGAAAGAGACAGAGCAAAAGCAGGGAGGGGCAGAGAGAGAGGGAGACACAGAATCTGAAACAGGCTCCAGGCTCTGAGCTGTCAGCACAGAGCCTGATGCGGGGCTCGAACTCATGGACCGTGAGATCATGACCTGAGACAAGTTGGAGGCTTCACCGACAGTGCCACCCAGGCGCCCCCTGGTATAAATCATCTTAAAAGGAATTCTAAGTATCCACACTCTCAAGAATGTCCTATTCACTCACTTCGCTTTCCCTTTGAGATGCAAAACAAAACAACAAACTCCTGCCCTTGTCTCATAGATGAATTCTTCCCTTCCTCAGGAGTTCTGGCCTCAACACACGTACTCTCCAAAGGCTCACCTTCTGCTCTTGGCACTTCTTGATGTATTTTTCCAAAGATAGTTCTCTTCTTTTGAGGAAATTACTTGGTATGTACTATTTAAAAGGTAAGAATTTCTCCACCTCTTGCGTCATTAAGTAAAAGCAATGCAAAATCAAAATTTTGAGTTAAGTATTATCCTAGATAAGGGCACCTGGGTGGCTCAGTGGGTTAAGCACCCAATTTCAGCTCAGGTCATGATCTCACAGTTCATGGATTCGAGCCCTGCATCAGGCTCTGTGCTGACAGCTCAGAGCCTGGAGCCTGCTTTGGATTCTGTGTTTCCCTCTCGCTCTGCCTCTCCCCCTCTTGTGTTTTCTCTCTCTCTCTCTCTCTCTCAATAAATTAAAGTTAAATAAATAAAGAAAAGAAAAGTATTAACCTGGATAGAAAGTAGCTGGTTAATGTAAGTCAAAGATTACCCTACCCCCACTAAGTGGGAGCCTTCAAACCATATTTATAGTTTGAATTTTTCTGGAAGAAGACCTACACTTAGATCAGTCTAAGACAGTGGGAATAGTAAATAACACTCTAAGATCTTACTGGGGATAGAGGGATAGAGGCTGGGTGAGGGGTAGCACAAGGGAGTTCCTTCGTGCTGATGGAAGAGTTCTGTGTCTTGATTGTGGCCATGAATTTATGAATCAATACATAAGGTAACATTTTACAATAACACACACATACACAAATACAAACACATACAGAAACATGGTAATGAATGCATGTAAAAATCGGCGAAATCTGAGGACTTGCTCAGTTTTGTATTGTAATGTCCCAGTGTCATTTCTTGGTTTTATAGTATATTGTTATGTAAGATATTGCCATTGGGAGAAGCTGGGTAAAGACTACCCAGGACTCTCTGTGCTATTTTTGCAACTTCCTGTGACTCTATAACGGCCTCAAAACAAAAAGCATAAGACAAAACAAAGAACCACAAAGTATCTGCAGAAAAGTTTCAAGAATCTATTATAGGCCTAGATCATGATTCCAAAGTTAAGTATATGGACAGTGAAGAAATTTATAAATTTTTTGGAGAAAAATACTTTAATTTCACTAGAGATTACAAACACAATATTTTATGAATTTATGACTTCTTTTATGAGTTTTATGACAACAAAAATGTTGATTGATGGATTGAAAAACCTATGGCACATTGATGGTCTTAAAATAAAACCCAAGAATTTATACTGTTTAATATCCATAATATCAAGACACATGAGCTATATAAACTTAAATCACCAGAGTTTTCTTCCAATTGCCATCATCATCATCATCGTCATCTCTGCAATGTCATAACTGTGTCGTAATGTGACTTCTTTAAATTCAGATACTGCTCCTGTGGAACAACACTTACCTTGGGGGTATGTTTCACCAGTAAGGATCTACAGGAACTTCCAGACTCAGCTCTGTTTGACCTACTTAAGTTTGGAATAATTTTGACTGGATGAACTTGGTGTTCATCAAGTGTGAACTTGGCTGGTAATAATGGGCCTCCCAATATGCTGTATGAACCAGGTATTGCAAGGCACTCCAGCCTGAAGATGAGTTTCCTGTGAATGGGAAACAAACTGCATCCTTTCTTTCCCTAGGCTGTTCCCAACGAAAGGCCTCTCTTCACTGACTCCTCATTTAGTGTAACCCTGGTATTGGAGGCAGAAGGGAGTGTTAGGGCTGGGTAGAGCTTATTCCCACCAGTCCACAGGGACTGGGAAGGCAATGTTGTGGCTCAGTGTCCTGCCCACTGGACACTATAGTGCCTCCTATCCTTGTGGAGTCAGACTTGTCAAACTTCAGAGGATCGTTCCGTCCAAGGGCTGATGTAAATTAACCAGCTATAGTGACAAATGCTGCCATGTAATAATGTTCTTCATTATTATATTCCGAGGCAAATATGTGCCTTTAGAAGGATTGGACTTTCCTCGAGAATTCACTCTTCCTGTATGTCAAGAACACCAGTGATGTAGAAGCATGATGGCAGCTACGATGGTGGGCTCACAAACGTTCTGTCGTGCTGCGTAATAAAATGGAATGCTTCAGCCTTGTTAATGCTGTTTGAATCTGTCACCTGTAAACTAGCAATGCATTGAGGTCAAAGAATTGGAAGAAATCAAAAACCAAAAGCCATAAACAAACAAAGAAACAAACAAAACAACCAGTTAGTCAAATCTGAGACAAGTCCTTTGTCTCTGACCCAGAAGTCTTATATTGTCTCTCAGCGTGCATGAAATTGTGACAGGCTCATTAGCTTGAATAGGATAGAATCACAGACACTTCACAGTTCTTGACAGAAATTTACTAGATACCTAGTTGCTGCCTGCTTAATATTAAAAAAAATGAGCAAATTGAGCAGTTTTTGAATTTCACTAATTGTAAATTTTTTTTTTTTACCTTCTCAAAGATCATATCCCCATTCCCAGCCAAGTATCTTGCCCAAGACTCAAAGAAACTCACTTTCTTGGTGATTGACCTGAATTTTCATAATTCTTGAACAGAAGTGTTAATGATGAACAAGTTTGACCTGCCAGAAATCCTCACTGAAAAACAGGAAATGATGGCAATGCTCAGATGTCTATTTCAGTGTTCACTGGTGGAGACTTCTTTTCTTTTCTAAAAGAACGAACCCCTGAGGGGTCTGAAGATGACTTAAAAAGTGCAAAAATAGCTTACTTTGAGATTAAGTGTACAATAGCTACTATCTGAAATGAAATTCCTCTGAATTTCAGCCAACGTAAGTAGCTACTAAACATAGAAACCTGTTGGATTTCTCACCCATATTGTAGGTGTCACAGAGTGACGGCAGTGGGGACCGGACCCCACAAAAGTTTGAAATTCTAATGAGTTGATTCTGTAAAATCTGTCATTTAAAAGTGCTGTCATTTATGAGGTAGAGACGAAAATTGACTTTTGAAGCTAATTGACCTCTTTTTTTGAGACTGTTCCAATGAACTTTTAGTTGTACACACGAGAGAAAGATTTCTGAAATCAGGCATTAAGGAAGGGCAGATAACAAGGAGCTACACTTCTCTAGGAAATAATGTGAAACCCTACCCTTACGGTGGTCAGAATGCATCTCTGTAGATGGAATTTTAAATAATTAATAAATCCATTATATTAATAAATATATTTGTTATTATTAATAAAACTCATTTTAGAGAAGTTTTAGATTTGTAGACAAATTAAGTATAAAGGGCAGTTTCCATATACCCTGCTCACTCCTCCCTGCAGTTCACCCCATTACTAACATCTTGCATTATTGTGGTACCTTTGTCACAATTGATGAGCCAACATTAATACATTATTATTAACTAAAGTTGGTTCACATTAGGTTCACTCTTTCTGAAAGGGCGGGCCTACGCCAGCCGACTCCATCTTGTTCTGTGTCCTTCACCTTGACCACACCTCCTCCCCTTGAGTAACCCCCCCTCACCTGCCTAACAGGACTCGGACCCTTCCCCAGGACCCTTCCCCAGCCAATCGGCTGAGGCCATAGCCATTACCTCACCAACTGCCCCCAGGCCCCAATAAAACCTTTGTCCTTTTGAAACTCGCTCTCTTTCCCTGGTATCTCACCGCTGCGTCAGTGCAGGTAGGGGATTGAGCTCGAGCTAGCTCGAATAAAGGCTCTTTGCTTTTGCATCGGACTCGGCTCCCTAGTGGTCTTTGGGGATCACGAATTCTGGGCATAACATTTGGGGGCTCGTCCGGGATCCCCAAGACCCCCGAGGGACCCCCGACCCGGAGAGCCTGACTGGCCACGGTTAGTGTCTGTTTGTTCTGTCTTTTCTGTGTGAGCTCATTTCTGGAATTCTGGTAGTGCCCGACACGGTCTAAGTGGACGCACTGGAGGACCACGGGCCGGGAGTTTCGGAAGACGTTCCGATTCTCCCTTCTGGAGGGACGTGGAATCCCCTCAAAGGTCTGAGATGAGGCGGGTCGCTCCCGCTGGTCGGCGTGAGGCCGTCGTCTTTGGAGGGACGTGGAATCCCCTCACAGTTTTGGAGGGACATGGAATCCCCTCAAAGGTCTAAGCTAGCTTGCAGTTTTGCTTCCATGGAGTTGGAAGACTTTCCAGGGGCCCTCTGTTTGTCTGTTTTTGTGTTTCTCTGTTTTGTTCTGTGGACTTACTGGACGGACGTTATGGGACAGACTCAGACTACTCCTCTAAGTATTATGATTGATCACTTTAAGGATGTGAGGGGAAGAGCTAACAACCTCAGTGTGGAAGTCCAAAAGGGTCGGTTGCAGTTTTTTTTGTTCTAGCGAGTGGCCAACTTTCAATGTGGGATGGCCACCAGAGGGGACCTTCGACCTCCCTACCATCCACCGAGTCAGGAGTATCATCTCTCAGCCTAAGGCGGGCCATCTTGATCAGCTCCCTTACATTATCACTTGGCAGGACCTTGTAGAAGACCCACCCTCTTGGCTTAAGCCCTTCCTAACCCTGCTCCCTCCGGAGCCAAAACCCATTCTTGCTTTGCAGGAGACAGAGAAGAGGAAAAGTCTTACCCAGCCTTCAGCACCCCTCTACCCTGTCCTACAGGGGGGTACTGAAGAAGAATTAATTTTTCCTCCCCCGTATAACCCCTCTAGGATGCCGGAAGAACACCATCCTCCCCCTCCGGGGGAGGCAGACGCTGTTCCGAGAGCGGGAGGCGGAAACGCTCCAGGGGGAAGCCCGCCATTTACCAGACAAAGGGCTCAGAGGGGGCAATCCGCCTCTGCCGGGGACTCCACTATTCTGCCCCTGTGAGCCACCGGACCCCCAGACGCGGAGGGGAATCAGCCCCATCACTATTGGCCTTTCGCCACTAGTGACCTCTACAATTGGAAAGCTCAGAATCCTAAGTTTTCCGAGAAACCGGCAGGGCTTATTGATTTATTAGACTCTGTTCTTTTTACCCATCAGCCCACGTGGGATGATTGCCAGCAGCTTTTGCAGGTCCTGTTCACGACTGAAGAAAGAGAAAGAATCCTCAGTGGGGCCCGAAAACTAGTTCCAGGCGCAGACGGGAATCCCACCACCAACCAGGCTCAGATAGATGCCTCCTTCCCCTTAACTCGGCCCCAGTGGGATTTCAACACGGCAGAAGGTAAGGAGAGGCTCCGGGTCTACCGCCAGACTCTAATGGGGGGTCTCCGAATGGCTGCTAGAAAGCCAACCAATTTGGCCAAGGTAGGAAATGTACAACAGGGAAAAGATGAATCTCCGGCTGCCTTTTTAGAACGGATCATGGAGGCATTCCGCACCTATACCCCCATGGATCCAGAGGCTCCAGAAAGCAAGGCAGCTGTTATCATGGCCTTTGTAAACCAATTGGCCATAGACATTAGGAGAAAATTACAGAAAATAGATAGACTAGGAGAAAAAAGTCTGCAGGACTTACTGGTGGTAGCCGAAAAGGTATATAATAACCGGGAGCCTCCTGAGGACAAGCAGGCTCGCGCCATGGAGACTGCCAGCAGTAAGCAGACTCGAGACCCGGCCAGAATACTACTAGCTACCACTGCTGACTTCCCCGAGGAACGAGACCGCCGTCTCCAGCAGCTGGCAGACGACACAAGAAAAGGTAAAAGCACCAAGGGGGGGAAGCAGAGGCTGCAGAAGGATCAGTGCGCATACTGCAAGGAGATAGGGCATTGGGCCCGAGACTGTCCAAAAAGAGCTGGCGGGAAGGGAAGCAAGACTGATCGAGTAAAAGTCCTAGAGCTGGATGAACTAAGTGATTAGGGGAGTCAGGGTTCGGACCCTCTCCCCGAACCCAGGGTAACTCTTAAAGTGGAGGTGACCCCTATTGACTTCCTTGTCGACACCGGAGCACAACATTTGGTCCTCCGCACCCCACAAGGAAAACTAGCTAGCAAAAAGTCCTGGGTAAAAGGGGCAACTGGTATGAGCCAGTATTCATGGACTACCCGAAGAACAGTAGATTTGGGAACGGGCCGGGTATCCCACTCCTTTATGGTAATACCAGAATGCCCCTACCCGCTGTTAGGACGGGACTTACTGACCAAGATTGGAGCTCAGATAACTTTCAGACAAGGGGGGCCTCAGGTCACCGATGGCAAGGGCCACCCCATCCAGGTCCTGACCATGAAACTGGAGGATGAATACCTCCTCCACCAGGAGGCGCTCCCGAGAGAGGATAATATAGACAGATGGCTACGAGAATTCCCCTCGGTTTGGGCAGAGACAGGGGGGATGGGACTAGCCACTCATAGGACCCCAGTCCTGGTAGAGCTCAAGCCAGGAGAGAGTCCAGTAAGGATCAAACAATACCCCATGTCTCAGGAGGCCCGGAAAGGGATCCAGCCACACATCCGGAGACTATGAAGCCTAGGGGTACTAGTTCCTTGCCAGTCTGCCTGGAACTCCCCCTTACTGCCGGTCAAAAAGCCTCACACAAATGACTACCAACCAGTACAAGACCTCCGGGAAGTAAATAAGAGGGTCGTGGACATACACCCAACTGTTCCCAACCCATATACTCTCTTGAGCTCCTTGGCGCCCTCCAGGGTCTGGTATACTGTACTAGATTTAAAGGACGCCTTCTTCAGTCTGCCGTTGGCACCCCAACGTTCGTCTTATTCGCCTTCGAGTGGCATGATCTGGAGGAGGGCTACAGTGGGCAACTCACCTGGACACAGCTACCTCAGGGATTCAAAAATTCACCCACAATCTTCGACGAGGCACTACACGAGGACCTGGTATTTACAGACACCTTCTCTGGCTGGTGGAGGCCTACCCAACCAAGCATGAAACGGCTCAGACGGTGGCTAAGAAGCTACTAGAAGACATCTTACTCAGGTATGGTTTTCCTGCCATGGTAGGATCAGACAATGGACCAGCTTTTATCTCGCAGGTAACACAGGCAGTAGCCAAGGCGGTGGGGGCAAACTGGAAATTACATTGTGCTTATAGGCCCCAGAGCTCAGGACAGGTAGAAAGAATGAATAGAACCCTAAAAGAGACCCTTACCAAATTAACCATGGAGACTGGCGGGGACTGGGTGACTCTCCTACCGTACGCCCTTTACAGGGTTAGAAACACTCCTTACACTCTGGGTTTTACTCCCTACGAGATCATGTTTGGCAGGCCACCCCTGTTATTCCCAGCCTTCTAGCTGAACTTATTGCTGAGTTTAAAGATCAAGAACTTTTTCTTTCCTTGAGCGGGCTCCAGAGGGCGCACGAGGACATTTGGCCGCACCTCCGTGCCATCTACGAGGCTGGCCCGATCCTGACACCTCATCAGTACAGGCCGGGAGACTGGGTCTACGTCAAGAGGCACCACCGAGAAACTCTCGAGCCGCGCTGGAAGGGACCCTACATTGTGGTGTTGACAACCCCCACCGCTCTCAAGGTAGACGGCATCGCGACCTGGGTCCATCACACCTACGCTCAGCCAGCGGACCCCTCCTCAATCCGGAAGGACATTGTCACGCGATGGGCCATCAGTCGGGACCAACACAACCCGCTCAAGCTCAAGCTACAGCGCATTTGACCTACCTAATATTGGTAACTCTGTTAACTCTGCTTGTCATTGCTCATGGTGCCGGGAGTCCCCACGCCCCCCAAAACATCACCTGGCAGATCATAGACACCAGCTCGGGGACAATACTTAATCAGACGTCCCAGAGCCACCCCAGGGACACTTGGTTCCCAGAACTTGGCGTAAACCTCCAAACTCTGTTCCCCTTGTCACCATAAATGCAGCCAGTCCCATGATTGGGTCCCTAAGCTACATGACAAGGGGGGAATGAAAGGGCGGGCCTACGCCAGCCAACTCCATCTTGTTCTGTGTGCTTCACCTTGACCACACCTCCTCCCCTTGAGTAACCCCCCCCTCACCTGCCTAACAGGACTCGGACCCTTCCCCAGGACCCTTCCCCAGCCAATCGGCTGAGGCCATAGCCATTACCTCATCAACTGCCCCCAGGCCCCAATAAAACCTTGTCCTTTTGAAACTCGCTCTCTTTCCCTGGTATCTCACCGCTGTGTCAGTGCAGGTAGGGGATTGAGCTCGAGCTAGCTCGAATAAAGGCTCTTTGCTTTTGCATCGGACTCGGCTCCCTAGTGGTCTTTGGGGATCACGAATTCTGGGCATAACATTTCCATTGTACATTCTATGGATTTTGACAAATGTGAAATGACATGTTTCTACCATCATTGTATCATAGGGAAGAGTTTTACTGTCCCCCACATTCCCTGTGCCTCACCTGTTCAGTTCATCTCTCACTCTCTCCCTCCAAACTCTTGGTAACCACCCATCTTCTTACCATCTCCATATCTTTGCCTTTTAAAGAATGTCATCCAGTCAGTATCATTCAATAATATGTAACCGTTTCAGATTGGCTTCTAATTTATCATTTTAATTTCTTGTTAGCTCATTTCTTTTATCACTGAATAATAATACTCGATTGTCTAGATGTACCACAGTTTATTTACCCTCTTCTCATTGCTTTCATGTTGTGGCAATTATGAAGAATTTATGTGTGTTGTTGTAAGTTTTCAGCTCATTTGGGTAAGTACTAAGGAGCCGAGATTGCTGGAGCATCTGGTAAGAGCATACTTAATTTTTTAAGAAGCTGCCACACTATCTTCCAAGGTAGTTATACATTTTGCAACCTCACCAAATAGGTTGGGTTTTTTTGTTTTTTGTTTATTTTTAGGTATTGATTTAGACTTCCTTGTATCTATACTTTATTGGTGTGTGTGTGTGTGTGTGTGTGTGTGTGTGTGTGTTAAAATAGTTGTTTCCTGGGGTACCTGGGTGGCTCAGTCAGTTAAGTGTCTGACTTTGGCTCAGGTCATGATCTCACAGTTTGTGAGTTCCAACCCCACCTCAGGCTCTGTGCTGACAGCTCAGAGCCCGGAGCCTGCTTCGGGTTCTGTGACTCCTTCTGCCCCTCCCCCACTTGTGCTCTGTCTCTCTCTCAAAAAAATAGATAAATAAATGTAAAAAAAATTGTTTTTAAATAAATAAAATAGTTGTTTCCAAAGGACTGCTAGCAGAGACCTCAAGATAGCTCAAAAGATACTGTGGCAGGCAGAATAATGCCCCTGGAAAGTGGTAAGATGTGTCAATATCTGTGCATACGCTATGTCACATGGTAAGGAGGAATCAAGGTTACATTTGGAATTAAGGTCGCTAATCAGCTGACCTTAACATAAGGAGATTACCTGAATTATCCAGGTGGGCGTGGTGTAACCAGGGGCATCCTTTAAACATGGGGGAAGGAGGCAGAAGAAAGAGGTACAATGAGTGATGCATTGTGACAAAGACAGATGGCTTTGAAGATGAAACTGATCATCCCCTCTAGAACCTAGAACACCTTGACTTTAGCCCAGGGAGATCTGTTTTAGATTTCTAACCTCCAGAACTTTAAGATGATAATTTGTGTTGTTTTGAGCCCAGTGTGGTTATTTGCTACAACAATTATGGAAAACTACTACAGGTGTGTAAACTCATTGCCCCAAACTTGAGGAAAGATCTTGGAAAGGGACTAGGCTCGACTATTCATGGTCCACATGTAGTTCTAAGACTGAATGACTCAGAATTGAAAACCTATGTCTACACAAAATTTTGTACACAAGGTTCACAGCGGCATTTATTCATAATAATCAAAAATGTCTATTAACAAATGTCTGCTGATGAACAGATAAAGCGTACATGGTATATGGGTACAGTAGGATATTCTTCATCCACAAAAGGAATGAAGTACACATGCTTTTGCTACAACACAGATGAGCCTTAAAGACATTATGCTAAAGAGTCCAGGCACAAAACACCACATAGCGTGTGATCTCATTTATATGAAATGTGCAGAGCAGGCAAATCCATAGATATAGAAAGTAGTTATTGCCAGACGCTGAAGTAGAAGGAAAGAAATAGGGAGTATCTGCTAACGGGTACAGGATTTCTTTTAGGTGTGGCAAAACGTTCTAAAATTAGTGGCAATAATTGCCAAACTCTGAATATACTAGAAAACAGTAAAATATATATGTTAAATTAGTGAATTTTATGGTGTATGAAGTATATCCAGTTATATCTCAATAAAGCTGTTAATAATAAAAAGATGGAGGGGGGCGGTGCCTGGGTGGCTCAGTCGGTTGAGCATCCAACTTCGGCTCAGGTCATGATCTCGCGGTTGGCGGGTTTGAGCCCCACGTTGGGCTCTGGGCTGACAGCTCAGAGCCTGGAGCTTGCTTTGGATTCTGTGTCTCCCTCTCTAACTGCCCCTTCCCCGCTCATGCTCTGTCTCTCTCTCTCTGTCTCTCAATGAATAATCGTTAAAAAAAAAAATTTTTTTTTTAAAGAAAGAAAAGGGCCTTTGCAGATGTAATTAAGCTAAGGCTCTTGAGATGTGGACATTATCCTGTATTTTCCAGGTGGACCCTAAATGACACAATGTGTGTCTGTATAGGAGAGGCTGTGACATTGTGATTTATAATAAGATATTTATATTTGGTTTTCATCTCATTCCTGACAGGGAGCTCCAAAACCCTAGTAATTCCCTGTGAAGAGAGCAATAAAGGTGTCTTTTGTTATGTTAACGAGTTGACTTCCGGAAGGCCCTTAGGTAACCTGAGGATTCGGGGCTGGTGATCCCAGGGATGGGATTGAAAGTTCCCAATTTCCAGGGAGGGCACAGGAGCTGGAGATTGACTTCGATCAAAAGAAGCCAATGAGTTATACCGACGATCATGTGTTTGTAATGAAGCTTCCCTAATAACCTAAAAGGACTCTGTTTGAAGAGCTTCTGGGTTGGTGAACACTCGGAGACTCTGGGAATGTGCTCAGAGAGAACATGGAAGTCACATGCCTCTTCGCACATGCCTTGCCCTAGGTGTCTCTTCCGTCTGACTGTTCCTGCGTTCTAGCCTTTTATAATACACAGGTGATCTGGTGAGTAAAATATTTCTCTGCGTTCGGTGAGCTGCTCTAGCAAATTAATCAGTTTGAGTCAGTCAGAAGCACAGGTGACAACCGGAATTAAAATCAGCATCTGAAGTGGGAGGCGGGGGCAGGGATGGAAGTTTTGTAGGACTGAATCCTTAACCTGTGGGATCTGATGCTCTCTCCAGGTAGACAGTATCAGAATTGAGTTGAACTGGACAGCACTCTAGTATCAGAGAATTGCTTGGCGGCATGGAAAAGGAATACATACATCAAAACTGGGCTCAAAATCATCGAGACTGGGAGATACCTGATAGAGGTCAGGAGGTTTTAATGTGACCATGGAGGCAGAGATCAGAGTAATACAATCTCAAGTCCAGAAATGCAGGCAGCAACCAGAAGCTGAAGAGGCAAGAAACAACCTTTCCCAGAGCCTCCGGAGGGAGTGATGCCCTGCTGACACCTTGCTTTCTGCTCAGTGATAATGATTTTGGACTTTCTGGCCTCCAGAACTGTAAGAGAATACATTTCTGTTGTTTTAAATTACCAAGTTTGTAGTAATTTGTTACAGCAGCCACGGGAAACAAATATAACTACCATACTGGGTATGGTAAATGTGTTTCAGATCCTCACTTTGGGATAACTAAACTTGTCCCTTTAACACGGTCATGTGACCATGACTATTGGATTCAAGCGAAGCAAAGACGTAAACAAAGAGGAACCTAATTGGGGCACCTGGGTGGTTCGGTTGGTTGGTTGAGCGTCTGACTTCGGCTCAGGTCATGATCTTGCAGTTTGTGGGTTTAAGCCCTGTGTTGGGCTCTGTACTGACAGCCTGCTCAGAGCCTGGAGCCTGCTTCAGATTCTGTGTCTCCCCCTCTCTCTGCCCCTCCTATGATCATGCTCTCTTTCTCTCTATAATAAATAAATGTTTAAAAAAAAAAAAAAGAGGAACCTAATAGAGAAACAAAGTAGGAAAGTTTGGACCTGAAGACTCTGAGGACTGACAGAATCAAATAGCCATTCTTCACTGGATTCTCACAACATTATCCTCAAGACCTCAGAAAATTCTCATTAAAAGTGATGGCGATGTCTTTGCTAAAAATACAGTGGTCCTGGGGCTCCTGGGTGGCTCAGTTGGTTAAGCGTCCGACTTCAGCTCGGGTCATGATCTCCCAGCTTGTGAATTCAAGCCCTGTGTCAGGCTCTGTATTAACAACTCAGAACCTGGAGCCTGCTTCTGATTCTGTGTCTCCCTCTCTCTCTGTGTGTCTCCCTCTTTCTCTGCCCCTCCCCTGCTCATGCTCTGTCTCTACTGTCTCAAAAATAACCATTTAAAAAAAATGAATTAAATAAAAATGCAGTGGTCCGGGGGAGCACAGATGCCTGCAAGAAGCTGGCCTAAAATTGGCAAGAAGAGAACAGCGATAGGGTGGACCTTGGCTCATGGTCCAGAGCAAGCCAGTTAGTTGAAATGACAAATGACCACCATTTGGAATATATGGACATTTCTCAGGTATTCCTTGGGGGAAGGAAATACAATCAGCATCTGCATTTCCTGAGCTCAAGCAAACTGGAACTCAAACTAATGTGATCTGGTATTTAAAAAAATTTTTTTTAACGTTTATTTATTTTTGAGACAAAGAGAGACAGAGCATGAATGGGGGAGGTTCAGAGAGAGAGGGAGACACAGAATCTGAAACAGGCTCCAGGCTCTGAGTGGTCAGCACAAAGCCCGACGCGGGGCTCGAACTCACTGAGTGTGAGATCATGACCTGAGCCGAAATCGGAAGCTCAACCGACTGAGCCACCCAGGCACCCCCTTTTTTTTTGTTGTTGTTTTTTTAATCCGGTGGATTATCCTGCCTGGATTACTCCAAGGTCCTCTTAAATGGTTCTCTGTTTCCATCCCTACCCCAAACAGTGGATCCTTTTAAAATATGTCCCATTAAGTCACTCTTCCGCTTAAACCTCCCTTCACCCCAGTGGCTTCCCATCTCATGCAGGGTGGAGCCAAAGTCCTTGCTATCACCTATCAGGCTCTTCTAACCAGGCAGCCCACTACTTCTCTGAGCTTCCTTCCTACTAAGCTCCTCTGTCATTCTGGTCTAATCACACAGGTCTACTTGCTGTTCTTAAAACACAAGCAAGATCTCACCTCCAGGCCTCTGCATTTCTCTTTCCTCTGAACAGAATGCTCCTCCAACTCCAGATAATGGCAGGACTCCCTTCCTCATTTTGTCCATTCCTGCTTAAATGTCACTTTTCCAGTAAGGTCTTCCCTGACCATCCTAGGTAAAGGAGCAGTAAAAATTCCTCCCAGCTCAGCATTTCCCATCCCTCCTAATTTGGCTTTATTTTTCTCCACACTGCTAATTACCATACGAAATGCATGAAATTCACGAAAACTTGTGAATTTGTTCATTGGCTGACTCTCTCCACTAAAATGAAGACAAAGGCTTTGTTTTATCCACTGCTGTCTCCCCAGAGCTTAGAATGAAGTCTGGCACAGATTGGGCACTCAGGAAATATTTATTGAATGAATTAACCAATGAAAAGTAGTTTTAAAAATAGAGGATTTTGTTGAATATTAAAAGAAATTCAGAGGTAACTTGCCACAAGACTGTCTTTGTAGCTCAGTGATACCAAGGTACTTCCGTGGTGAGATCCTTAGGGTGTCGGCTATTTTCATAAAGGTTGTTGCTTCAAGGTTACAAAATGGTTGCTGTAGTTCTAAACATCACATTCTCTAACAAATATTTGCATATGTTCCCTCATTCAGTCAGGAAGTAAATATGGTGAGGGACTAAGGACCAGGCCTTGTTGTGAGCATAGGAACATAGCCATAAGCAAAATAGACAAAGTCCCTATTCTCATGAAGCTTCATTCTAATGTCAAAAGATTAAAAAAGAAAAGGGCTTTTTTATCCTTATCATTTTTAAACCATTTTTTTAACGTTTATTTTTGAGAGAAAGAGAGAGAGTGAGCATGTGCATGAGGGAGGGAGGGGCGGGCAGAGAGAGAGGGAGAGAGAGAATCCCAAACAAGCTCCACACTGTCAGCACAGAGCCTAATGCAGGGCTGGAACCCACAAACCGTGAGATCATGACCTATTCTGAAATCAAGGGTTGGATGCTTAACGACTGAGCCACCCAGGTAGCCATGTCCTTATCATTTTTAATCATGGGAAAAATCTTTCTTGAAAGTCACAAGATTTCTTATAACTCATGGGTCACAATATGTCACTAACTGCTTACAAGGGAGGCTAGGAAGGCAAGTTCCCAAAACTTCAGCCTCTACCATGACAGGAGGGTGTTGCTATAGGAAAGAAGAGGTGGGGGGGATGGCTCCCGGGAGGAAGTGAAGGGTTCTGCCACAAACAGTTCTGAGCAAATGCAGTCATTCAATATCTGCTTTTTGATAAAGCATTAAGGTTGAGAGTGATTGCCCCGTAGCTAAAATTTAATATTTATTTCCGAGGTACTGTTCCCTATGTTTCTGTCACTTCTTCTAACAGCTTTGAACATACGACAGCCCCAACATTCTAACAAACACGCTCTGGATATTTACCAAGAAATGCTGGATCGCTCCCAGGGCTAAGTGATGGCATTTAATTTTCTCACCCGGAAAGATCTGCAACTTGAGAAAAGACCATTTCTCCTCTTATTACCTATTGGTCGACCAGCAACCTTTAGGTCAAAACCGTGAATATATATTTTCTGTCAGCCTTCTTTGTACTTCGGGCACCAGGCCTGAGCTCAAAACTTCTTTTGTCCAGAGGAACCACAGGATCAGCTCCAGACTCCCCACTTGGCTTCTCCGTGGGCAATAAGGCAGAGGTTTCATCACCGTTGTCCAAACGGCAAATGAGAAGTGATGGTTTGAGTATAAGGTACCGTCTGGAAAACAAGAGAAAGAGGCAAAGCTTCTGACAGAGCTGTTCACACCTCCTCCGCACAGCTGGGAGACATTAGCTGGCTTTCCCCAGACTGGTCTGCTTTCTGGCACGGTGAGTGAAAAACCCTGAGAGCCTCCAAGGTAAGCTGGATTTCTATCATACACATTCAGCAGCTAAATCACCAAAAGTCACTTTCAAATATTCATGCCAAGCTGCATCTTTGCCCAAGGTCAAGAGTTCAGCAGAACTTAACAGAAAGAGAATTGTGGGCAGGAGGCAAGAAATGGAAGAGAAAATATCGACGGATTATTTTTGGTTTTGTTTTGTTTTATTTTGTTTTTGAGGGAATCTGTGCTCAGGGAAGGATGAAAGTTCTGTGATAAATACTGTGGGATATCTGGTAGAAGGGTAGATATAAATAGTATTTCTATGTGGGTCACTTTTTACTCTTACTGCCCTATTGAGTGGATGGGAGAGAAGTTAGGAAGGCCAGAGGAGTGATGAGATTTGTGGGAACGTTTGAAATGTATCAAGCAAATAACCCACATTTTACGATGCGTTTTTCATAGTATTTAGTAGTCTGGTCTGCCTCTCCCAAAGGCTATCAACTGATTTTATACAAAAGTTATACAGGAAATCTGTTTAAAACAAAATCTGCTTAGGGGTGCCTGGGTGGCTCAGTCGATTAAGCATCAGCTCAGGTCACGATCTCACAGTTCATGGGATCGAGCCCTGAGTCAGGCTGACAGCACAGAGCCTACTTAGGATTCTTGCTCTCCCTCTCTTTGCCCCTCCTCCTCACTCTCTCTCTCAAAATAAAGAAATAAACTTAAAAAAATCTGTTTAGAAGCAAAGTATCTAGTCTCATTACAGCTTTTGTCAAAGCTATTTTGAATCAGATGCCTGAAACATTTTTTTTTATGGAGATTTTAAAATCTTGTGTTATTTGGATGGAGGCTGTGGAGAAAACTCATGATAGAGGAACCTCAGAATAGAAAAAGCTGGATTGTAGGCCCCACCTCCTAGCTAGTTAACAATGAGATTTAAAACGTGTCTTTTAATCATGGGCTCAAAGTTATGAAAAGTCCTATTTTTCTAGTCCTAAGTGATCTAATAACAGCTTTGGATTCCATAGACGTAGACCTGTTATCTATACTCTGCTTAAACCCAGAAGGAATTCTAGGTTGTCCTATGGGCTAGCTTATATGATTTTGACTTAGATATCAAATTTTAAATGTTTTTCTGAATCTACATGGTGGTATCAGAACGGATTTTCATAGTGTTGATTCTAATTTAAAATAGCTTACAATTGGGCACTTGGGTGGCTCAGTTGATTGAGTGTCCGACTTCAGCTCAGGTCATCATCTCACGGTTTGTGAGTTCGAGCCCCACATTGGGCTTTGTGCAGACAGCTCAAAGCCTGGAGCCTGTTTGAATTCTGTGTCTCCCTCTCTCTCTGTGCCTCCCCCACTCATGCTCTGTTTCTCTCTCAAAAATAAGTAAACATTAAAAAAAAATTTTTTTTAATGGCTTACAACAGGATTGTGTCTAGATATCTTCATTTATACCTTGTACCTAAGTAATTGAATTCTGCTCACAGAAACAATCTATATTGTTTCCTCCAGCCCCAACATATATAAAAATTTTAAATGACCTGCACCCCCCCCCCCACCCTGGTTGATGATGTAATCTTACTATTACATTATAAGGATGGCTTCAAGAAGCGATAAAAATGGCTGGCAAATTGCCAATGTGAATAAAAAGAAAAAAAAATTCTAGCTCAAAGAGCCATAGGTTTCTCATTTAGATCTGTGTTATCTGTATTTTCTAGAACTGGCAGGTCCTACATAGAACAGGGCTAGAAAGACTAAGGCAGTGGAGGCCAGCTTCGCCCCACCCCCAACCATTGGTGGTGGTGGTGGTTTTACTTATTGGACTTCCATATAAATTTCATTTAAAGAAAAGGATTTGATAAAATAAAATGTTAAAAATCTGATCTAAAAGAAAAGAAGCAAACCAGGAACCATTGGAGATCTAACCTATGGAATTTGGAGGCTGTAATACATCCTTCAATTTTTTAAAGAATGTTGCCTATATTTAAAAATATGTCATTTTACATAAAATCCAGATTTCTGGGTCCCTTGACAACTGGGGAGGACTGAAAACACTGGAGTCACATTTCTTTCTATTTTATTTTTTTAAGTTTATTTACTTATTTTGAGAGAGAGTATGTGCATGCAAGCACAAGCAGGGAGGGGCAGAGAAAGTGAGAAAGAGAATTCCAAGCAGGTTCCACACTGTCAGTGCAGAGCACAACACCAAGCTCGATCTCACGAACTGTGAGACCACGACCTGAGCTGAAATTAAGAGTTGGAGGCTTTACTGACTGAGCCACCCAGGAGCCCCTGGGGTCACATTCCCCCAGACAATAATTACTGCGGCTAAGGACTGGCTGCCTCCTTTAGAACATTACACATTTTCCAACTCACCATGTCCCCACGACTCTCTATTTTTTCTTTTATACACCTGTATGTAGTCACACATTTATTTTACTTGCCTCACACCCGAGGGCAGTTTGGGTGGTGATCTCTGATGTACATGTTTAACACCTGTGATATTGTGCTATAATAAGAAATATATATTTTGGTCTTTGTCAAGATTCCTGGCATCTAGTTCCTATAATCCTCATCATTTCCCAAGTGAGGGCATCTTTTGTTGTAATATTTAGTCTTTGTTCCCCATTTCTGAAATAGGTCCAGGGTGATAAAGGTGAAATGGAGGTCTTTTTTATTCGGAATAACCCTCCCCCCTTCAACTACACCTGAGGTTATGTTAATGGGGTGATTTTCTGAAAGCCCTCAGATGATGGCGTGGGGGGGGGGGCGAGGGGGGTTTGCAGGGGTGCTGGTTGTCAGGGAAACCAACCTGCTTTTAGATGATTAGTCCTACCTTCCCCAACCTGCCCTGGTCCTGGAAGGGAGGAGGGGGTGGGGGTTCAGTTAATCACCAATGGCCAATGATTTAATCAGTCAAGCCTATGTAATGAAGCCTCCGTTACAGCCCAAAAGGACAGTGTGTGGAGAGTTTCTAGGTGGTCGGACATGTGGGGGTGCTGGGAGAGTGGTGACTCAAGGAGGGCGTGGAAGCTCTGGGCTGCTTCTCCCATGGCTGGCCCTGTGCATATCTTCCGTCTGGCTGTTCCTAAATTGTGTCATTTTGTAACAAGCTGGTAGTAGTAGGTAAACTGTTTTCCTGAGTTCTGTGAGCCACTCTGGCAAATGATTGAACCTGAGGACAGGGTTGTGGGAACCAACGATTTATAGCCAATCAGTCAAAAGCACAGGTAGCCACGCGGACTTGTGATTGGCATCTGAAGTCCGAGCCGGCTTGAGGGTCTGAGCACTTAACCCGCGGGGTGCAGGTACCTAGTGTCATGATCGGAGTTAAACTGTAAGACACCCAGCTGGCATCTAAGAATTGCTTGGTGTGGGAAGAAAGCCCATACACTTCTTGACCGGAAGTGAAGTATTCTGCGAGTCTTCCGAGAGTACAGAGGAGGCAGAAGCAGCGAATTTTTCCTTACAACACCGAACAACAGAAATCTCATAACTGTTACATTCTGGCAGGTTGCCCAAGATGTGCTCCTACTCAAAAGGAAGCTTCCTGAGTTAGCAGCCTTGACTTTTAAGGGACCGAAGTCTGTAGGTCCAAGCTAGGGTTCGTTTCAGCAGGTGGACAATTGGGCCAGCCTTACATCCTTTGTAGCAATTTGTGAGGAGGAGATGGGTCTATCTGGGTGTAACCTCGCGTGGAACCAAGAGGATGTCCGTTGTCTTATCACATACCTACGGATGAATGACTGCAAATCGGCATTTAAACAGCAGCCCAGAGATACTCCCTTCCTCTGCGGCACCCTTGGTCAGAATCATAGCTGAGATGAGGAATACAGGAGGGTTGTCTACAGAAGAGCTTCTCAAACTTGTTTTGACCATGACCCGCAGTAAGAAATGTACTGGGCCACATGTACACACAAACTCACACCCAAGTTTTATGTTACATCACTTGCCCTTACTAAATACAGATATCCTATTTTTTATTTCATTTTATCATTTTTTAGTCATGATAAGTGTATTCTTTAATCCCCATCACCTACTTTACCCATCCCTGCACCCTCCTCCCCTCTGGTAGCCATCAGTTTGTTCTCTATAGCTCAGAGTCTGTTTCCTTGTTTATCTCTCTCGCGCTCTCCCTTTTTATTTTGTCCTTTGCTCATTTGTTTTGTTGATTTTTTTTAATATAATTTATTGTCAAGTTAGCTAACATACAGTGTATACAGTGTGCTCTTGGCTTCAGAGTAGATTCCCATGATGCATTGCCTACATACAACACCCAGTGCTCATCCCAACAAGTACCCTCCTCAATGCCCATCACTCACTTTCCCCTCTCCCCACCCTCCATCAACCCTCAGTTTGTTCTCTGTATTTAAGACTCTTTTATGGTTTGCCTCCCGCTGTCTCTGTTCGTAACTATTTTTTTCCCCTTCCCTTCCCCCATGGTCTTCTGTTAAGTTTCTCAAGATCCACATATGAGTGAAAACATAGGTATCTGTCTTTCTCTGACTGACTTGTTTCACTTAGCATAATACCCTCCAGTTCCATCCACGTTGCTGCAAATGGCATGATTTCATTCTTTCTCATTGCCAAGTATTCCATTGTCTATATAAACCACGTCGTCTTTATCCATTCATCAGTTGATTTAGGCTCTTTCCATCATTTGGCTATTATTGAAAGTGCTGCTATAAACATTGCAGTACATGTGCCCCTGTGCATCAGCATGCCTGTATCCTTTGGATAAATTCTTAGTAGTGCTATTGCTGGGTCATAGGGTAGTTCTATTTTTAATTTTTTGAGGAAACTCCACACTGTTTTCCAGAGTGGCTGTACCATTTTGCATTCCCACCAACAGTGCAAAAGGGTTCCCATTTTTCCACATCCTTGCCAGCATCTGTCGTTTCCTGAGTTGTTAATTTCAGCCACTCTGACTGGTGTGAGGTGGTATCTCAGTGTGGTTTTGATTTGTATTTACCTGATGATGAGTGATGAGCATCTTCTCATGTGTCTGTTGGCCATCTGGATATCTTCTTTGGAAAAGTGTCTATTCATGTCTTCTCACCATTTCTTCACTGGATTATTTGCTTTTCGGGTGTTGAGTTTGGTGAGTTCTTTATAGATTTTTGATACTAACCCTTTATCTGATATGTCATTTGGAAATATCGTCTCCCATTCCGTCGGTTGCCTTTTAGTTTTGTTGATTGTTTCCTTTGCAGTGCAGAAGCTTTCTAGCTTCGTGAGGTCCCATAGTTCATTTTTGCTTTTAATTCCCTAGCCTTTGGAGATGTGTCAAGCAAGAAATTGCTGCGACTGAGGTCAAAGAGGTGTTGCCTCCTTTCTCCTCTAGGGTTTTGATGGTTTCCTGTCTCACATTCAGGTCCTTGATCCATTTTGAGTCTATTTTTGTGAATGGTGTAAGGAAGTGGTCTGCTTTCATCCTTCTGCATGTTGCTGTCCAGTTCTCCTAGCACCATTTGCTAAAGAGACTCTCTTTTTTCCATTAGATTCTCTTTCCTGCTTTGTCAAAGATTAGTTGGCCATATATTTGTGGGTCCAATTCTGGGTTATCTATTCTATTCCAATTGTCTACGTGTCTGTTTTTGTGCCAATCCTATACTGTCTTGATGGTTACAGCTTTGTATTAGAGGCTAAAGTTTGGGATTGTGATGCCTCCCACTTTGTTTTTCTTTTTCAATATTACGTTGGCTACTTGGGGACTTATCTGGCTCCATACAAATTTTAGAATTGTTTGTTCTAGCTCTGAGAAGAATGCCGGTGCAATTTTGATTGGGATTCCATTGAAAGTGTAGATTGTTTTTCATAGTATTGACATTTTAACAATATTTATTCTTCCAATCCCTGAGCATGGAATATTTTTCCATTTCTTTGTGTCTTCTTCAATTTCCTTCATGAGTTTTTTTTTATAGTTTTTAGCGTGATCTTTTACATCTTTGGTTAAGTTTATTCCTAGGTATTTTATGGTTCTTGGTGCAATTGTAAATGGGATCAATTCCTTGATATCTCATTCTCTTGCTTCATTATTGGTGTGCAGAAATGCAACTGATTTCTGTACATTGGTTTTGTACCCTGTGACTTTGCTGAATTCATGTATCAGTTCTAGCAGCCTTTTGGTGGAGTCTTTTGTGTTTTCCATGTAGAGTATCATGTCGTCTACAAAAAGTGAAAGTTTGACTTCTTTGTCAACTTGGATGCGTTTATTTCATTCTGTTGTCTGATTGCTGATGCTAGGACTTCCAACACTATGTTAAACACCAGTGGTGAGAGTGGACATCACTGTCGTGTTCCTTATCTCAGGGGGGAAAGCTCTCAGTTTTTCCCCATGGAGGATGATATTAGCTGTGGGCTTTTCATATATGTCTTTTATGATGTTTAGGTATGTTCCTTCTGTCCTGACTTTATTGAGGGTTCTTATTAAGAGAGGATGCTGTATTTTGTCAAATGCTTTCTCTACATCTATTGACAGTATCATATGGTTCTTATCCTTTTTTCTATTAATGTGATGTATCACATTGATTGATTTGCGAATATTGAACCAGCCCTGCAGCCCAGGAATGAATGCCACTTGATCATGATGAATAGTTCTTGTAGTATACTGTGGAATTCGATTTGCTAGTACCTTGTTGAGAATTTTTATATCCATGTTCATCAGGGATATTGGCCTATAATTCTCCTTTTTAGTGGGGTCTCTGTCTGGTGTGGGACTCAAGGTAATGCTGGCTTCGTTGAGGGTCTGGAAGCTTTCCTTCCCTTTATACTTCTTGGAACAGGTTACGAAGGATAAGTATTAACTCTGTTTTAAATGTCTGATAGAATTCCCCTGGGAAGCCATCTGACCCAAGACTCTTATTTGTTGGGAGATTTTTGATAACTGATTCAATTTCTTCACTAGTTATGGGTCTGGTCAAATTTTCTATTTCTTCCCATTTGAGTTTTGGTAGTGTGTGGGTGTCTAGGAATTTGTCCATTTCTTCCAGGTTTTTGGCATATAATTTTTCATAGTATTCTCTGATAATTTTCTATAATTCTGAGGGATTGGTTGTGATAAGGCCATTTTCATTTGTGATTTTATCTATTTCAGTCCTCTCTCTTTTCTTTTTTGAGAAGTCTGGCTAGGGAGATATCAATTTTGTTTATTTTTTCAAAAAAAAAGCTCTTAGTTTCATTGATCTGTTCTACTGTTTGTTGTTGTTGATGTTGTTGTTGTTTGGATTCTATATTGTTTATTTCTGCTCTCATCTTATTTGTCTTCTTCTGCTGGCCTTGGGATTTCTTTGCTGTTCTGTTTCTAGTTCCTTTAGGTGTGCTGCTGGATTTTGTATTGGGGATTTTTCTTGTCTATTGAGATAGGCCTGGATTGCAATGTATTTTCCTCTTAGGACTGCCTTTGCTGCATCCCAAAGGGTTTGGACTGTCATGTTTTCATTTTCATTTGTTTTCATAAATTTTTTAATTTCTTCTTTAATCGCCTGGTTGACCTATTCATTCTTTAGTAGGATGTTCTTTAACCTCCATGCATTTGGAGGTTTTCCAAACTTTTTCCTGTGGTTGATTTCTAGTTTCGTAGCATTGTGATCTGAAAATGTGCATGGTATGAAATCAATTTTTTTACATTTATTGAGGGCTATTTTCTGACCCAGTATGTGATCTATCTTGGAGAATGTTCCATGTGCACTTGAGAAGAATGTGTATTCTGCTGCTTTAGGATGAAAGGTTCTGAATATGTTGTCAAGTCCATCTGGTCCAGTGTATCATTCAGGGCCATTGTTTCTTTATTGATCTTCTGCCTGGGTGATCTGTCCATTGTTGTAAGTGGAGTATTAAAGTCCCCTGCAATTACCATATTATCAATAAGATTGCTTAAGTTTGTGATTGTTTTCTATTTTTAGGTTCTTTCAAATTGGGTGCATAAACATTTATAATTGTTAACTCTTCTTCATGGATAGACCCTGTAATTATGATATAATGCCCTTCTTCATCTCTAGTTACAGACTTTAGTTTGAAATCTAGTTTGTCTGAAATAAGTTTGGCTACCCCAGCTTTCTTTTGACTTCCAGTAACATGATAGATGGTTCTTCATCCCCTCATTTTATCTGAAGGTGTCCTCACGTCTAAAATGGGTCTCTTGTAGACAGCAAATAGATGGGTCTTGTTTCTTTTATCCATTCCGATACCCTATGTCTTTTGATTGGAGCATTTAGTCCATTTACATTCAGTGTTATTGAAAGATATGGATTTAGAGTTATTGTGTTATCTGTAGGTTTCATGCTTGTAGTGGTGTCTCTGGTACTTTGTGGTCTTTGCAACATTCCATTCACGGAGTCCCCCTTAGGATTTCTTGTAGGGTTTATTTAGTGGTGATGAACTCCTTCAGTTTTTGTTTAGGAAAAACTTGATCTCTCCCTCTATTCTGAATGACAGCCTAGCTGGATAAAGGGTTCTTGGCTGTATATTTTTTTCTATTGAGCACATTGAATATTTCCTGCCACTCCCTTCTGGCCTGCCACGTTTCAGTAAATGGGTCTGCTACTACCCTTATGTATCTACTCTTGTAGGTTAAGGCCTATTTGTCCTTAGCTGCTTTCAGAATTCTCTATTTTTGTATTTTGCCAGTTTCACTATATGTTGTGCAAAAGATCAATTCCTGTTACGTTAGGAACAGATGAACTCCTGTTAAGGGAGTTCTCTGTGCCTCCTGGATTTCAATGTCTGTTTCCTTCCCCAGATTGTGGAAGTTCTCAGCTATGATTTGTTCAAATACACCTTCTACCCCTTTCTCTCTCTCTTCTTCTTCTGGAACTCCTGAAGATATGGAACGATATGGATATTATTATGTTGCATTCAATCACTTAATTCTCTAATTCTCCCCTTGTGGTCTAGAATTTTTTTTATCTCTCTTTTTCTCAGCTTTATCTTTTCCCAAAATTTTATTTTCTATTTCACTTATTCTCCCCTCTGCCTCTTCAGTCCTTGCTGTCACCACCTCTAGTTTATTTTGCACCTCATTTACAACATTTTTTAATTCATCATGACTATTTTTTAGTTCCTCGATCTC
The DNA here is from genome assembly GCF_027475565.1 of Acinonyx jubatus. Taxonomy (NCBI): domain Eukaryota; kingdom Metazoa; phylum Chordata; class Mammalia; order Carnivora; family Felidae; genus Acinonyx; species Acinonyx jubatus. The sequence goes on from NC_069384.1 coordinate 141,933,277, forward strand.
TGCAGCAATAGATTCTCTGCTGTCATCTATGCTTTTTTCAATCCCAGCGATTAATTTTATGACTATTATTCTAAATTCTTGTTCAGTTATATTGTTTATATCTGTTTTGATCAATTCTTTAGCTGTCATTTCTTCCTGGAATTTCTTTTGAGGAGAATTCTTCTGTTTCAGCATTTTGGCTAGTTTTCTGTCCCTTATGGGTTTTAAAAGCTTGTTATGTGTCCTGTACCTGTGAGCACTATTAAAGAGGGGTCATACACCATCCAGGGCCTGGACCTTCAGGAGGTGTTACTTGCTCTCTGTTATTATGACTCTGGTTGCTTTATCTCCCTATTCATAGTGATATTTTGGACCTTATACCAGTTGTGCTTTGATTCGTTCATTGAAGTAGCCCTGGGAAAGAAAACAAACAAATAACAAACAACAAAAAACAAAAACACCAGCACCAAGAAAACAATGGGGTGGGAGCAGTGTTGATGGAAAAGGGGCTTTATCCCACAGAAAGAGAGAAATGACAGGGGCAGGAGAAAGAAAAGAAAAGAAAATTGACCAGGCAGAGAAACTATACAGTTTAATCCAGAGAGAGGAAAATAAAGAAGGGGATATAAAACAGGCATAAAGAGAATAGATCAAATATGTCTGCTTAAACAAACGAACAACCAGAATAACCAGACTAGAAGGAGGGAAGAAACAAGAAGGAGAAAAGGAAGGAAAAAAGAAAAAATATATATGTATATACACACATACATATAATAAGAATCGTCCAAAAATTAAATCAGGAAATGCAAAAACGCTGGGTGCCTTGGAAATGGTGGCAGTGCTGGTCTGGAGGAGGGGCTGTCTGGTTGGAGGGCATCAATCCTGCTCCAATAGATATGCAGTTACCAGGCATGGAGGGGCGTGGTTTGGTGTAGGCGGGTCTTGCCTCCACTGTGGGCCTGCTGTCCATTCCCTGAAGCCCCACCTTGTTGGTGATGTGGAAAATAAAGGCGACACCCCAGTCTCTCCTCCGTGGATCAGGTATCCCAAACCACTCCATTCAGTTCATCCTCACAGTGCTGTGGGCATGAACGTGGCAGTTTGTCCCGCTCTGCCGACTCCTGCGCCTCCCTGGTGCTCGGCTGGGATTTAAACCCTGATTTCTTAAAGGGTCCTGCTCTGTGTGCCCCAGTTCCGGGGAAGTGCCACTCCACACCACCGGTATATGGCCTCTGGCTGAGGGGCACAGGCAGTCTTTGTCCTTTGAACGGTTATATACCTTCTTCCCATAGCACTCCAGGGAGGGGATCGCTTTCTCTCACGCAGACTGTGCCTCTGAACTAGTTATCAAACCCGGGGCTGGCTCCCCTCCTCCCCAGGTGTGCGAACAGGGTAGCTGGCCCAAGTCCAGAGAAAGCCTTGCAGTTAGAGATTGGATCTTTCTCTGTCCTGGTCCATGGTTTTTCTCTTGTCCAGATACAGTCTCACACTTCCACAGTCTCTTTTTCTTTTCCCTTTATCTCTCCACAGAAGAGAATTCTTCCCCTCTATGCCTATGCTGCCTGTTTTATCTCTCCCAGTTCTCAATCATGCACCTATGGCTAGCCAGGTTGTCCCTGTGGGCCCCTGGAGAGTCTCTGTCACTCTGCAGCCCAGACCCTTGGAATTCAAAGTCTTTTGGCCTCAACACTGCTGTGTTTGAGGGACGAGAGAACTTTGGGTCCCCCAACTTCTCCGCCATGTTGAACTCTCCTGTTTCTTAAATTTTACATATGAGTGAGATCATATGGAATTTGTCTTTGGCTGGCTTGTTTTGCTCAACATAATACTCTCTAGCTGTATCCATGTTGTTGCATGATACTCTCTAGCTCCACCCATGTTGTTGCACATGGCAAGATTTCATTCTTTTTAATGGCTGAGTAATATTCTATTGTATATATATACATATATACATATTATATATGTATATACATAATATGTATATATGTATATATACGTGTATATATGTATATACATATACATATATATACATATATTCTATTATATATATACATATAATATTCTATTATATATATACATATTCTATTATATATATACATATACATATAATACATTCTATTATATATACACATATATATAATATTCTATTATATATACATATGTATATATATAATATTCTATTATATATATACATACATGTATATATAAAATATTCTATTATATATATATATACATACAGAAAAAATATATATATATACACACATATACCACATCTTCTTTATCCATTCATCTACTGATAGATGCTTGGGCTGTTTCCACAGTTTGGCTCTTGTAAATAATGTGCAATAAACATAGGAGTGTATGTATCCTTTGAATTAGTGTTCTTATATTTTTGGAGTTGCTCTATTTTTAATTTTTGGGGGAACCTCTGTACTGTTTCCCACAATAGCTGCACCAGTTTGCATTCTCACCAGCAGTGCAAGAAGGTTCTTTTTTTTTCCATATCTACACCACCACTTGCTGTTTCTTGTATTGTTGATTTTAGCTATTCTGACAGGTGTCAGATGATATCTCATTGTAGTTTTGATTTGCATTTCCCTGGTGAAAAGTGATGATGAGTATCTTTTCATGTGCCTGTTGTCCATCCATATATCTTCTTTGGAGAAATATCTGTTCATGTCTTCTGTCTATTTTTAAATTTGATTACTTGGTTTTTTTGGTGTTGAGTTGTATCAGTTCTTTATATATTTTGGATACTAACCCTTTATCAAATATATTATTTGCAATTATCTTCTCCCATTCCATGGGTTGTCTTGTAGTTTTGTTGATTGTCTCCTTCACTGTGCAGAAACTTTTTGTTTTGATGTAGTCCCAGTAGTTAATTTTTGCTTTTATTTCCCTTGCCTCTGGAGAAATATCTAGAAAAGTATTGCCACAGCTAATATCAAAGAAATTACTGCCTGTGCTCTCTTCATGGATTTTTTTGGTTTCATGTCTCACATTTAAGTCTTTAATCCATTTATTTGTGTGTATGATGTAAGAAAGTGGTCCAGTTTCGTTCTTTTGCATGCAGCTGTCCAGTTTTTCCAACACCATTTGTTGTAGAGACTTTTTCCCATTGGATATTCATTCCTGTTTTGTTGAAGATTAATTGACCATGTAATTAAAGGTTTCTTTCTGGGTTTTCTATTCCATTCCATTGATCTATGTGTCTATTTTTATGTCAGTACCATACTGTTTTAATTACTATTGCTTTGTAATATAACTTGAAGTGCAGAAATGTGATACCTTCAGTTTTTTGTTTTTTGTTTTCTTTCTCCAGGTTGTTTTGGCTATTCAGGGTCTTCTGTGGTTCCATACAAATTTTAAGATTGTTTGTTCTTGTTCTGTGAAAAATGTTGTCGGTATTTTGGTAGAGACTGAGTTAAATGTGTAGACTGCTTTGGGTAGTATAGACATTTTAATAATATTTGTTCTTCTAATCCATGAGCATGTAATGTCTGTCCATTGCTTTGTGTTGTCTTGAATTGCTTACATCAGTGTTTTATAGTTTTAGAGTACAGGTCTTTCACCTCTTTGGGTAGGTTTATTCCTAAGTATCTTATTATTTGGGGTACAATTGTAAATGAGATTGTTTTCCTAATTTTTCTTTCTGCTGCTTCATTTTTGGTGTATGGAAATGCAACCAATTTCTATACATTGATTTCTGTGTCCTACAACTTTAGTGAATTCATTTATCAGTTTTAGTAGTTTTTTTGGTAGAGTCTTTAGGGTTTTCCATATATAGTATCATGTCATCTGCAAATAGAGTTTTACCTCTTCCTTACCAATTTGTATGCCTTTTATTTCTTTATGTTGTCTGATTGCTGTGGGCTGGCTCCCCCAGTACTATGATGAATAAGAGTTGTGAGAGTGGACATCCTTGTCTTATTCCTACAGTCTATTTTCTATTCAAAGCTATTGTTTTGTTCTTTTTAAGAGCTGATCATGACCTACAATATTGATTTCACAACTCTTAACAGCTCATCAACTGTGATTTGAAAACCATGGCTTTAAGAGACATGCAGTTAAATTATCTCCTAGATTTCAAAAGTTTTCTTTCCATAATAGTTAAATCATAAGAAAATAACATGTGTTTTAGCTCCTTATAGACCTGATTCAATAAATTGTGAACTACTATTTTTCCCTTGCCCTTCATCAAAGGCTGACATAAGGCCAAATGCATACATAGTGTCCTTTGAAGGTCAGTATTCCATATGTGTTTCTCTTGGAGTTCAAGACATAGTTTGGTACTGACTGGTATACAGTAATTATTATTATTATTATTATTATTTTTAACGTTTATTTATTTTTGAGACAGAGACAGAGCATGAATGGGGGAGGGTCAGAGAGAGGGAGACACAGAATCTGAAACAGGCTCCAGGCTCTGAGCTGTCAGCACAGAGCCTGACGTGGGGCTCGAACTCACGGACCGCGAGATCATGACCTGAGCCGAAGTCGGCCGCTCAACGACTGAGCCACCCAGGTGCCCCCAGTAATTATTATTGAATAGCATTTTTTATTTCCCATTTTTCCACAACTGTTATGAAATTTAAAACTTTCGTATACATGTTTTGTAGCTTTTCTTAACCTGGATTTTCTAGATTGATTATGTCTTCTTCCATCTCCACAAGCTCACTGTCTTTGTCTTCACCAGTTCTCTAAATTACAGTAGTTACTAACCACTCTGCCACCTGCCTCTCATGTTCATTCTTATTTCACACTGCTGTGGACTGATTTTTTCCAAAGATGATGATCTAAAATACAAAGACAGTCATTCGCATGCTTCAAATCTTTCCACAATCCCCTTTAGGGTCACCTCTAAGAGATTTGGCCAGCACACAAAGATTTTTCTGGAAACCAGGTTAGGTAAATATGCCTATGTAATATTAAAATTTAATTAAATGGCTCCAAATTAATTTGGAATTTTGCTCCAAATCGCTCCATTAAAATGCTCCAAAAAACATTCGTAGAAAAAGTAAAATATCTAAAGAGCTAATAAAGAGTAAATAGCTCTAGACTACTGACTGTGATTATTTAGTATTTTTTAGTCTCCACATATGGAAGCATAAAAAATGATATTTATATACCTAGGAATTCTCTGATTTATTAAATAAAAGAAAAAGGGCCAAATTTGACCCTCTGCCACAGGCTTACCTGCTCATGGACAGCATTTTAAAATTTGTCTCGAATACCTTTACATGGACATGTGCTGACTAGTTCACTACTCCCTGCTGTCCTAAACATAACCCATCACATTCATTTCAGCCACCTGAAAGACCCCTCATAGCTTTAGAATTTATAAGTCTTGTTAAAAGTTAAAATGTCCAGGAGAAGTGGTCAAATGGGGTCCTTCTCATCATAATCTATTTTGTCTTCCAAATACTAGTTTTGTTTCAGCTTTTTGTATCATTTCCAGGTTTGATTCTAAAAGTGCCTCAAATCCCAAGGAGAAAAGAACTATCTTCCTACCAGTCTAAATAAACAAATAGACAATAAACAAACAAACAAACCTTAGGTAAAATATTGAGAATGACAACCCTGATTAGGTGGCATTTAAGCTGAGACTTGACAGATAAGGAGGAGCAAGCTACACAAAGAGCCATATAAAGAATATTCTAAGAGAAGTAACAAGTGCAAAGAGCCTGAGGCAGGAAAACACTTGGTGTGTTAGGCCAATATGACTGAGGCTTATAAGAAAGAGCAAGAACTGTTATGACATTGAAAACTTTGCCAGGGTTCGGAACATGAAGTACCCACAGACTGTAGTAAGGAGTCTGGATTTTATTTAACTTGCAGTAGGAACTCTTGAAGCATTTTGAGTAGGGGAGTGATGTTGTATGATTCCAGTTTGACCTACTCTGCAAAGAATGAATTATAGGGGAGCTAATAAAGGAAGATGGGAGAACTACCTGGAAGCTACTGCAGCATTACAAGATGAGAGATGAGGGTGGCTTAAACCAGGTAAGTGGTGGAGGTGGAAAAAGTGGATGCACTTGATGTAAGTTTTGGAGGATACATTGACAGGAATTGCTGATTAACTGGGTGTGAAGGTTCTATAAAAGGAGAACTCATGGATGACGCTTGGGTTTCAGGTATTATTAACTGGTGGATGATAGTACCATTTACTGTGGGAAGAATGAGGTCATGTGGCATTGAATGGGGGAAGGAAGAGCCATGACTCATTCTGGGCACATGCAGTTTGAAATCTGGAATAGGATTCAGAGAAGTTCTAGGCTGGACACATAGATTAGCATTGGCTAAAGATTCAAGCCTTAGAGAGTGTGGATAGAGAAGAAAAGGAGGAATCCAATCCAAGATCAGTGATACTCCAAGAATAGAAGCTGGAATATAGCAGAAAGAGCTAGCAAAAAAAAGTACTGAGAAGGAGCAGCTGGAAAGGAAGTATGAACACAAGGATGTGATATCACCAAAGCCATCTAGGAAGGAACTGTCAATCTTGTTGAATGATACTGAAAAGACAAATAAGGTGGGATTAGAAAATCAGCCATCAGGCTGTGCAACCCTCAGGTCATTGTGACCTGAACAGAACAGTTTTAGTGAATGGTGGAATGGAAGCCAAATGGAGAGAAATTGAAGAACACATGTGAGGGGGAAAAATGTTGATGGCATGTGTGAGCCTCTCAATAAGAAGCTTTGCATATCAGCTTTGAGTTCCTTGGATAGCTTAAAGCATCCTGAAAATACAAATTTGGGGTAACAGTTTCACTGTTTATCTTACCTTTAGAATCCCTTTCAATTTGAAGAAGTCAGCCTTTCCCTTGGTGCAGTCACTGTAATGTTTTTCATCCAGCTATTCTTTTCAAAAGACAGTTTCACGACTTGGCTGTGATCATTCTGCTTGTCAGTGTGCTTCAGGGCCTGAGGTTATCTCAAGATGGTGTGTTGGAGTCAGTACAAGTTTCATTTATTTAAAACTTGGACTTGGTAAAAGAGTCTCTTGAGATCTAACACCTCCCTCCCCTGCCAGGCTTGGGGAGAGGAAACAAATCCTACATGGCAAATATCATTTACACCATTCTAACACATTCAGAACACTCTTACCAAATCCTAACGAAGGGAGAGAGAGTATGCACACTCAATAGACAAGTTCATAAAATGAGAAACGTACAGTCATTTTAAGAATACATAATTTAATAAGGAAGTTGTGAGAGAGCTGCTGACCCAACGTTCATTTTTCACTTGAAGAGATATCAATATTTAGAATTTTAAGATCTAAAAATAAGATGAATTTTGTACCTCTGAACAAGAAAAAAGTGCTATTATTTTGTACCCTTCAGTATCCAAGCAACTAGTTTCTTCTTTGATAATAATGGATTGCATCTCATTACAATCAGAGTTGGAATGGTTAGACTTTTAATATCCTCATTTTAGAAATTCTGAATATAGCCAGACATTGCAATTTAGCTCAATCAGAAATTAAATCCATTTTAAACCAAGAGAAGGACCTTGTATCTTGAGCTTCTAATTATTGTACTATAGAATCACAGAAGCTTCAATGAAGAGTAATCCTAGATTTATCTGATGTAAGTTTGTACCTAAAAAATAGGGATCGTACAAATTCTGCTTTTATTAATGGTGCATTCACTACGCACAGAGCCAGTACCATTTTGAAGCAGATATAATAGAAAGTTACTATGACTTGGGGGCATGTGGGTGGCTCACTGAGTTAAGCCACTGACCCTTGATCTCAGCTCGGGTCATGATCTCAGGGTCATGAGATCAAGCCCCAAGTTGGGCTCCTTGCTGAGGGTGGAGCTATTTAAAACAAAAATGTTTTCTCTTCAAGGCAAATAATAGTAACAAATAGTTGTTACCATTTTTGAATATTTACAATATGTGCCTGTGAAAATTATTTTATGTGTTTCATCTCATGGTATATTTACCTTTATGCTCTGAGGTGGTCACGGCCAACTCTATGAGCACCATCTCTCTTGTGTGCTCTCCTGCCATAGATGATGGCAAAGCAAATGCTTTCTGTCTTCATCTCTCTTGCAGCCAAGAGTTGCTGTGGAATTCAGTTTTGGCCAAGGAGACGTGGAGGAAAATCTGCTAGGGGGTTTCTGGGAAAAACTTTTCCTCCCTTTTAAAGGGAGGGGCATGTTTGGACGGTTTTGCTTTCTCCCATTTCCCTGCTCGCTCTCACTCCTGCCAGATTTTGAACTTGAAATTGTGAGGGTAACGTGTCTGGAACCACTGCTACCATTTTTCAACAATAGAGGGAAGGTCAAGAAAATCACAGAGAACCTGGAACCCTCACCCCACAGAGCCATTAAACTAACCCTAGAACCACCCACCTCTAGACATCTCAATAAGTAAATAAGTGATGTCTTTACGGACTGAGCCAAGATTAGCTGGCTTTTCAGTCACCAGAAGCCCCCATCATCCTGATGGAGTGGGCAATGTTATTATTCTCCTCTCACATAGGAGGAACAGATGTAGAAAAAGTAAAATATAACCCAAGGTTGCACAGAGGACAAAGGACAGAACTGGGACTCAAACTTGTATCCCCAGAACAAAAGTGAAATGCCCTCCAGTTTCCTGAATTGGGTTTCATGTTATGAAACGTGGTTTTTCAGATTCTTTGTTATGCTGACTAGTCACATGTTGTCATAACTTGTTTTCTCATTGTTTCTCCTATGAGACCCTCACAGCCAAGTGCTGTCACTCCAAACTCTGACTAAAGCAGAGGGTGAAAGAACATTAACTATCTCATTCTGTGCACACACGTGAACACAGGCAGAAGTTCCAGGAGATTTTTACCAGTCTTATGACCCTCATGTTGACTCATGGTAAGATTTATTATTTCCCTAATTTCCCTCTAACTTTAAGAACTAGAATATTGAAAAGAGTTGTTGGAGAAGCATGTCCTTTAGACGGTTGCCTTCATACATACCTATGGGATGATGCATAATGCTTTTGTCGCCAGCTTTACTGAGATATAATTGACATTTGATGTAAAAGTTTAAGGTGACGGTTTGATACGTGTATGTATTGCAGAATGATTGCCATAATAAGATTAGTTAACACCGCCATCATGTCACATAATTACCGCTTCTTTATTGTGGTGACAATAATACATTTTGCATATGTATATATATATATATTCATATATATTTTATATATAATGGACATATACAGTGGATATTTATATATATTTAATATACATATATAAAATGGATATATATATATCACATTTCCATTATCCATTCATCTCCCCATGCAAATTAGAATCTCTCATATACTTGAAGACATTCAGATATAAGGATTCCTAAATCTCACTTTACTGTTCAAGTGTTCCAGATCATTACGATTATCATTAACTGTACCAATAAACTGTAAGTTGCACAAGAGCAGAGACTTTTTGTTCTAATGCATCTTAGTATAGTTCCTGGCACATATTAGGTACTCAGCAAGTATCGGTTGAATGTGAATGAGTATTAAGAAATTCTTCCTTCTATTTAGTTTAAGTTCTTAGTGTTATTTTCCCGTGTTCATTGCACAGTGGAGACCCCAAAAGCAATGGCCTAAGGTACAGATGCCTTGCAAATCCCTGGTTGAAGGATGCGTCTGTCTATACATTTAATTAACTCTCTCTTTAATCAATTACCTGAATAAGGTTTAATATTAGTCTGTACACAACTGATGACACTATTTACCATGACACTCGGTCCAACCACTTATTTTGGACTCTCTAACTGATGATCTGCCCAGAGTACATGGTTGGTTGTCATATGGAGGATAGAATTGAGAGTTATGTTGAGAGCCAGGGACCAGGCTGAATGAATAAATGAACAAATGAATTAAATCAACTTTTATTGCAGTTATAATTTCTCCTTGATCACTCCGTCTTATCTCCTTTCACAGGGGAGGATAGGAGGATTGTTTCTAACCAAACTTTTGATGTTTTCCCAATACTCAATTCTCTTTTACATGTTCTCATATCAATTCCCACTGTTTTCAAAGGTATTAAAATTAATCTCTAAGGTCTAGATTTACTTTGTTTCCTGTACCAACACATATGACCACTCTTCCTTATCTAATCTTAAAGAATTTCAGTATGTCTCCATGAGTACCTAACTGGCCTGAGATTAACCAAGGATCAATTCTTTATATCAGATTTCAGAACAGTCAGTGAATGTGAATCCACTTATTCATTATTATTTTAATGAACTCTCACCACTTTTGTTTAATAATCCTCCTTCTTCTCTCATGGGGAGCCTACCTAATTTGGGGCTCACTGACTGCAATGATTAGAAATCCTTTAGCCTAAACGTCTAAAGAAGGCTAAAATTAGCATGTCTGCAAATCATAGAGTTACCAAAAGAACTGGTCAAAACTAAAACCAGGAGGAGATCCAGGAAATAATGAATTTATAAAGAGTGTTAGTAGTATTTGAATTATGTTCTCTTCACTGGTAAAGATGATGTCAAATAAGAAGAGCTATGAGTGTCTCTGAGAACACACTTAGATATATTTTATTGCTCTGAATTTAATGTAATAGAACATTGTAGCATTTGGGAGTTATCTTCATGAATGACATTTACAACCTGGTTTGCCTCCCCAGTGGAAGGAAAAATGTGTTCTACTAACCTACTAGAATTACCCAGAGTTTGAAGCTCCATAACTGAAGTCTTAAGCTAATAAAAACACAGGTTAACTATGGAAACGGAATGATACCGCATCATTGTTAGACTATTACTGGCATTATTTATCTTTAATACATTTTAGGAATTAAACATCTAAAAAGAAGACAACTATTGCATGCTTTGAAGTTGCTGTTAAACTTCCAGTGTGACATAGGTGAAGAGGTTTGTCATCAAATCCACTACTCCCTGACAGGCAATACATCTAATGAAGTATCTGCCGAACATTATTTATTAGAACGATTTCTAACATTCTACCTAGGCTGCCAGAAGTACCTAGGCTAATAGAAGATCCTATGTCACTCCCAAAGATAAAAACCAAAATCAGGCATTGCCACAGGAGTGAAATTAATTGCCAGTGAGGTAGGAAAACGACCATATTCTATTAAGCTTGAGCATGAGACATTAGAGACAAGTAAAACATGAGGAATGAATTGGTAATGGTACAGTTGAACAACATGGAGTCTGACCAGCATGGATCCACTTATATGTAGATTCTTTTCAACAAATATACAGTATTTTAAATGTATTTCCTCTTCCTCATGATTTTCTTAATAATATTTTCTTTGATCTAACTTAATTTTTGAGTATATAATACATATAACATACAAAATATGTTAATCAACACATATTTTCTCATGATTTTCTTAATAATAGTTTCTTTGATCTAACTTTATTTTTATGTATATAATATAATACATATAACATACAAAATATGCTAATCAACTGTTTATATTATCAATAATGCTTCAGGTCAACGGTAACCTTCTAATAGTTGTTGAAGAGTCAAAAGTTATACACCTATTTTTGTCTGTGTGGGGGGGTCAAAACCTGTAATCCCCACATTATTCAAGCATCAACTATACTGTGAATTTATTCCCAGTATCTTAAATAGTGCCAAGTTCCAGGGACAAAGTGTCCATTTCTCAAATACAGTTCTCAAATATTCTTGGTGGGAGTAGAAATTGATGTACCTTCTTTGGAGGACAGTTCAGCCAAATTCTCCTCAATTAAAAATGTATATTCCTTTTGACTGAGCAATTTCATTTCTAGTGGTCTGTGAAACATACATAATCCACATGTTTCTACAATTGCATATGCCTAATTTATAAAAACTAAAGGTTGAAAACACCATAAATGCCTATCAAAAAAGGATGAGTTAAATGAATTATGATACATTCACACAGTAGAATGCTACATGTTTTTTAAAAAGTCTTAGTTGAAATAAAACACTCTTTAAAATGTATTAAGTGAATTAAGTAAAACACATAACTTTCCCCCCCTCTCTTTTATATGTACTGAATTTCCCTGGAAGGAGACATACAAACAAGTAGCTGCAGCTGCTTCTAGAAAGGATAACTAAAGGACCAGGGAACAGAGGAGGAAAGAAGAACTGTATTTCACTACACAAGAGTTTAGAATTGTAACACATCTACGTATTGCTAATTTTTAGAATTTTAAAAACGTTTAAATTGCCATATTCACCATATCTATGACTTGTATCAATGAAAATCATGTATTTCATATTACAGTTGTCTCAGCTATCTGGGAATTATGAAGCTCAGCATCATCAGAAATCACAGTTATTAAATGAGATACTAGATCTTGTTATTTATTCATGAATAAATAAGCATACATATAACTATCGTAAATTGGCTTTGTTAACTATATTTTAATATAATTATTTCCTTTGTAATGCTATACCTTTCGTTGTATTCATTTAGAAGTATTATTCTGAGAGAGGTCCATAGGCATGTGTAGAGTTCCAAAAGGGCCAGCGGAACAAAAAAGATGAAGAATCCCTGAACAGATACCACATTTGCTGAAAGGGGGGTAACTAAGCTTCACCCCTCCTCCCCAGAAAACCCTGGAGAAGCTGAATAGCTAGAGGAAAACTTGGAACCTAAAGAACAAAGGATAGGGAGCAGGGTAGAGGGTGGCCAGCCATGCAGCCATGGGCGAGCTATTTTACCTTCTGGTCTTGATTCTCCCCCCCCCCCCCCCCCCCCCCGTACTGCACAAGAAGAGTCACCACAAGCCTGGTGGGCATTTGGAGATCAACATCCACAAAAGAAGCCCAAGTGTCTGGTTTGGGCATATCGAGGCATCAAAACTTGCTGGAGTATGGACAGATTCAGAGCTAGGGTATCCACTTCTTCTCCTCCTCTAAACCACCAGAGTCAGTGGATTATAATCCTAGGCCCCCATTGGTCAATTGTCATTCTGTGATGCCTGGAGTGCTGTGCCCTGGGACCCATTTCTCCCCTCTGCCTACTCTCACCAGTAGGGGCACCAACCATGACCTGGCCTACACCCCCACATGATGCTAGTAGATGTTGCCAAAACCCTCCGGGGAACAAACCCTCACAGGCCAAAATATCTAGGCTCTTGAGGAACACAATCACTATAGGAAATAGATACACTGAGCAGATGAAGCAAATTCATGTGATCAATGGATCTATAATTTAAAGAAAGCATATTATGCATAAAGAGATAAAGGAAGGTTTTATTAATTTTGTATAGGCTACTATAGAGTTGAAATCCCAGTAGGTAGCGAAGGCATGGCCACTATCAAGGGAAACAAGTTGGTCAGTAATTTGCTGTAAGTTCATGATGAAAACTAAAATATTAGTAAAGTTACTACTAGTTCTCAGAAGGGCTTGGCGTAGCAACAAACACGTAAAGTTAGAATCAATCCTGAAGGGCCTTGAGAAAAATAAGGTTTGGTAAAGGGGGAAATGAAGACATTCAAGGCAAACAGAAATATAGATGAAAACATAACGGCAGAACTGAAACAAACGCAGACTTGCAAAAAGCAAATAGATTCATCCGGCTTGAGCTAATGAAGTATTAAGAAGAGTAAGGAGAAAACAAAATCGACATAGGCTGTTGAATAAAATATTAAGAAATTCACATTTTATATGCTAGACAAAAGGAAGCCACCAGGCTTCCAGTCTTACACAGGTAATTGAAAGATTTCGATTTTACTTTGATTTGGAGGAGGAAAAATACCTTAAAATCACACTCTCAGTCTTTCTTTTTAAATTTGCCCTCATTAATAACTTGACATCTTCTATAATATTCAAGTCTTGAGACATTACCAATTCTCCAATGAAAGACCTGGTAGGAAATACAGGTGTTTCAAGATTTCTGTGATAACATATTTGGATTTTTGTTATTCTTCTTAATAAATGTCAGTTTCCAGAAAAATCATCCTGAAAAAGAGTGCTTTTAGAATTTTTACATAATCATTGACATACTAAAATGTCATGGTCAAGATGTTAGGCTTGACTAGTATTGATGCATTTTTGAAACTGAACATGAAAAAGTATTCTTTGTCAGCCATTTAGATTATTTTCTCTGCTTGCTGAATAATTTCAGGAGTCTTCATTGTGAATTCTGAGGGTAAGATTAAAAATGTGGTTATGGTTGCCTTTTTTCTTATGGTTGCTTTTTAAAAGGCACAGTTGTATTATATCAATGAAAACTACATATTTTATGATATCTTCTAATCACCACACAATAAAAAGACCCAAATACTTACTCATTACTTTCCTTCATTCATTTTGTAGCATAACCTATAGACATACATTTTATACTGTGGTATTTCTGAGATTTGAGTCCTAAAGTTTCAGTTATCTGTTTGCTTGCTTATTTTCCAAACTGGCAATTTTATAAGAATTGGATGTTAAATAACTCAAGATCATTTTCTTGGATTAGGTTTTGTTTCATATAGGCCAGACAAATAACTTAGATATCAAGGAGTGTTGAAAGGCTTCCAACAAAAATACAGCAGTCTCTTCTTAATGCCCCTCTCCCCAGTTCCTCACTCCTGTGCCCAGAGTGAATCATTTTCAGCTTGTTGTCATTGTCTCCTCTGGAATTTATATCAATATTTTAAAATAATGTATACAGCCTTTTTCTCTTGATTCTGTGTGGCAACCAGAGTCTCCGTTGACAAGATCAATGTCCTTCTAATTTCTGTTCCTTGCAATATGATGTATCTCCAAGATCTTTTTCTGTCCCTAATGTTTTGACATTTCACAATCACATAGGTTCTCCTCATGCATCGTGCTGGACTCATTTCCTCTGGTCTGGGGGAAAATATTCTTGTATTTCTCTCTCACCATTTTCTCTATTCTTCCCCCCCCCCCCCCAGAATTCCTATTCATCACATATTGTCCCTCTATTTTTTTTTCTTCCTGATGTCATCTCTTTATTTTTGCTCAGTTTTGGGGGAGATTTCCTCATCTCTATCTTCCCAGTGCTTCCACTGAGTTTATCATATTTACTCTCATATTTTAAATTTCCTTTTCCATTTCTTTTAATGGTATGCTGTTCTTGTTTTATTTGTGCAATATTTCTCTTATCTCTCTCCTGTTTTCTTTGAGATTTTGTGTTTTGTATTTTCCTTTTTTTTCCTGCCTATGTTTTCCCCTTGTTGCTTATTTCATTCTCTTTTATGTTGAAGTTTGTCCTCAAATCCCCAATTATCACTGGCTATTCTTCTGTGTTTAAGAATGATGCACTAAGAAATCACCTTGCATCTGTCTGTGCAAGGATGAAGTTGTGTGCTAGTGGCTGTAATGCAGAGAAATGGAGACACCCACTGACTTTTTATTTGTAGACCCCTCCATGTCCATATCAGCGTGTCTTTCCTCTGGACTTGTTTCTTTTCTCCAAGGAAGGAGGTTCTAGTCTCCTGTTTTAGAGATGAGGTGATGACAGAGGAGGATAAATAACCTGCTGCTCATCATTCAGGATGTTCCTATTCTCTTGGTGACACTGTTTTCAGTATGCCACCTTCTTCCACTGTCTGCCCTCTATGCTTGGGGTCCCCAGTCCAGAATCTCTGGTTTGGTTAATCTGGAAAATAAACATCCAGCTTCCCACTTCAATAGAATAAGGGAAGTACTCTGGCCCTATAGGATAGAAGTGAAACTTTTTAGAAACGACCTCTGATTTCTAAGCCTCTCTCAGGTTCTGCAAAGCTCATCTGCTTGCTTATGGTTAGCACTGTTCACATGTGAACACACAGTCACTTTACCTTCCTCTCACCTGCTATGTCATCTATGATTTCTCTGTATTTTTCTATCTTCATATTCCATTTGAATTAAACATCTCCTAGTTTCATTAGTAATGGAATTTGTCTTTTGTTTCTTGTTCCTGTTACTGTTTGAGGATGATCTTTGAAGGCACAAGGTCAAAATATACCTTTGTTAGGCAGCCTTGAGGTAAAAATCTCCTGGGCAGTGATCATTTTTGTGATACTAAGGACGCATAAGTTTTAGATCAGCACTGTACAATAAAAACGTTGAGATGATGAGAATATTTTATTCTGGCATTGTTTGATATGGTGACTACTAGCCACAGGTGGATATTAAATACTGAAATGTGGCTAAGGAACTGAATTTTTTATTTTATTTAGTTTTAATTAATTTCAACCTTTAACACCTAATTGTGGCTAGTGGCTACTATATTGGACAGTGCATTTGTAGATAGTAAATAAGTTGAGAAGCCAAACAAAGGCTCCAAACCAGATAGATGGCCATTTCCAATCTGGCTACAGATTTAGTCTCTTCTCACTCATAAATAATTAATGCAATTCCCAAAGTACTATAGTCTATACTTCTATAGTATTGTGGAAATTATTTTGTGCTGGAAGTTATATGTGTCACCTATCGTATCTACAGAAAATGTCAAGAGTGCTCCAGTGAATATTCAATTATTTTTAAGAGATTTCAGGAGAAAAACTACCAGAAATGATTGACCACAAATGGTCCCCACCGCACTAAAGTATGAATGAACTCTCCTACTCTATGAATGTATTGGCTATGTGTTAATTAATTTTAAGTGAAGATTTGCTAAAAAATTAGTAGTTTGAGAATAGTTAATATTAAGTCCTTTTACAGCAATTATTCAAGAACCCTTTGTCCTCAGAGTTTCCTCTACATTCAATATCATAAGCATATCTAATTTATATACAGAAGGAATATTGTTTGTCATATATGTTTTAGCCAAGAGGCATATACCTAGAGCATCCTAGTTATCAGAATATAAAATTTGAAAAAGAAAAAAACAACACAGCTCCATATTAAGCCCAAATGAACAGACTATTTCTGTGGGTTCTAATTCTCAAGTCAGTGAGTAGTGAGTTAGTTTCAGAAAATCATAAGCCATTAGAGTCCATATCCAGTCTGCTGAGTAACCCATGGTAGTTCCTGTGTCTGGAACCAAACTCCAAGGAAACATAAGTAAAAATTGAAAACCAGATTCTATTATTTCTATCAGATTTCTCCATGGGATAACAAAGGGTGACCAGTGGTGAGAGAGGTAACCCAGAAAAGCCTGCTTCCCCTGGGAAACCCAGACTTGCAGTTTGTTGATGAGTAAACTAGAATAATGTTAATCTGGGATTTCTATCAGATTGATAGTCCCACCCTTGGAAGAGCATGAACAATTACTTTTTTATTTATAGGAAAAACTGATCCTCTGATGAGATTGTATCCATGGAATATATTGTTCCTCAGTAAAAATTTCTAGTCACAGTTGAGTTATTTACAATGATTGTTTTGATATAAAGGTAAACAAAAACACCTAGAATCCTCTTCCACCATCAGTACCAGTAGTGTTTTGATATGAGCCTATGTAATGTTTGTATCGAAGATGAGAGGCTGAGTTTTTGTGAGTTTCTACAATTGGGAATATTACTGAATACCTGAAAATTTTAACTACTATTCAATTGTGAAGAATAATAATTGGTTAGTCTAAATAAAGGTTTATGTCTAAATCCCAGCAAAATATGCCCTAAGCCTAGGTCCCTGTGCAGTGTATGTGATGTATAAATCAAACACACTTGTGAAACCCAAGTGTTCTCCGTGTACTGAAGGATACTAATGACTTTAATAAGAGTGAAACATTGTGCTTAAAGCAAACTGATTAACCTTGACAACAGAAGTGTAAACAAGAGTCTAATGAATATTAATTTTTTTTCTTTCCTGCATTAGCTGTAGCTGTTGACTGATTAGCTCTGACACCTACATGGTCAAATTAACAAGCACATTTGAAAGACATTTTCCATTGTTTCTAATATCAACAATATTTCTGAACTTTGGTAGGTTGTTAGTAGCAAATTGTCATCATTTTTCGTAGAAATCTACTAGATTACCTTTAAAACAATCATATGTATTAGCTGTAGAAGGTACATATTTTAGAATGGATGAATATGGTTCCAATAATTTATAATGGGATTTCAGAAGCTAAACCAAAATCTAGTAGTGATTCCATTATTAGACTTACACATGAGCAGGATTACTTATCAGCAGCATTGATACAAGGTCAGGCTTGATGCATCCAGAGCTACCATATTGAACTAAGTGCCACTTCCCATTGTGCCCTTGCCATCTGTATGTAATGACATCAAAGGAGACAAGGCAGGAGCAGATGGCACCAATGGCATACAAGAGCAAAAGTCACACCCACAGCATGCTGCTGAGTAATGAAAGTGAGGTGACGCACAGGCAGAGAGCAGAAGGAAATTAAGAAGGGGTCATGGTGGTGCTATGGACTGCTTAGCTCCCACCATCATTACAAGAGCAGCATGCCCCACCCACTCCTGCCTCCTTCTTATGGAAAACGCTCTCCCACCACTCCCAGCATGTGCTTCTGGCAGGGGCTGTCATGTTTTTACAGGTTCCCAGTCTCCCTCACTGTAGTTGATTATCTCAGGAGGTCAGCACTTGACCTAGTCTAGACCCATTCTGCCCAGAATTTGAGCTAAGTCAAAAGAGGCATTCCTTCTCCAATGGTGGTGAGAAACAAGATGAAAATCAGAGAGCTGTCAGTAGTGATGTCTCCAGCTAAGAGGAGAAAAATAGTCTACAGTTAGAAAGAATGACAAAAACACCAACATGAAGTGGGGAGCAAAGACAGGAGATAGTTGTAGTTGGGTTTCAGAGGAGAAAAATCTCTGAAATGAAAGACAGATGGAACTCGGACATAACTACTTCTGTGTCTCCCTACTTATGCAGGTAACGGTGTAGACTTTTAAAGGCCACGGTAAAAACTGTAGTATCCAACGTTGGCAGCTACAGTCAAGACTGGCCAGAGCAGGACCTAGATCATTTGTTCCCCCTTTCCACACCTGTAAAAGAAGCCGGGCTGTTTTATCCTTGTAGCAAGTTAGGCACTTTTTCTACAATAAAGGAAACCATTTAGCTTATTTCTGACAATTTCTGCCCTTCCCCAAATTTCACTCCATTCAGAAAGCTTTATTCAGGACGCCTGAAGTATGTCCTTAATAGTGTTCTACACTATCATAAATTTATCCTTGGAGATCACAACTTTGGAATGTTTGGGTTGTCATGTGTATAATTGGGTGATTTCTGTAGAGGGAATTGGAATGGGGGAGAGAGACAATAGGCCAAGGGGACATTCACGCTGATTAAGTTGCTTTGTAGTGATGATACTATAATAATAATCTGTTAGATTCTTTTCTAAGTACTTCACACATATTCATTTAATTCTGGCAGCAACCCTAGGAAGTAACCACTAAAATTAAACTATTTTATAGATGAGAAAACTGAGGCATGGGCAAATTAACTTACTCAAGGTCACCTGACTAACAATGAGCAGAATCCAGATGCTAACCAAGTAATCTAGGGTTTGTCTTTTTAATCAACATACTCTCTTATGTCTAATAAGAAGGACACGTTACTCATGTATTGATTGTGTTATTAAAACTGAACCTATAAAAACTTGGAATATTTTTATAAGTTGAGGAAAGTATACACCAAAATATTAACAGTAGAAAGCAATTTTTAAATATTGGGGATAATTTTATTTTATTCATTTATTGTTTTATTATTGTTATTATTTAGTTTTTCCAAGTGGGAAAAATACTTTTACATTAAAAAACCACTGGTTTTGAAGGTCACATATTTCACACTATCCTGTGGGACTTCCCACACTATCACAGGAAACATTCTATAAAGCATACAGCAGCTCCCTTTCCAATTGGTGACAGTGTGGCTCTGTGTTATAGTAATTGACTGCAAGAGTTAGATTTTACAGATATGTGTGCATGTGTTTTCCCCCCACTCTGGCACAACATGCTGTTTGAGAAGGCATATGTTATACCAAGTAAATACGAGCCCGAGTATAATAATTGTGACTTGCAACTAATATCTACATGATACCAAAAGTGTAGGCCATGAGAATTTTCTCTTAGCATGATGAATACAGGTAAATATAAATTTTGTCTGGGAAAAGTCATGCCTAAGGAAGAGTAATATGTTTGGGGCACCTGGGTGGCTCAGTTGGTTGAATGTCCGACTTCGGTTCAGGTCATGATTTCATGTTTGTAGGTTCGAGCCCCGCATCGGATTCTGTGTTGACAGCTCAGAGCCTGGAGCCTGCTTTGGATTCTGTGTCTCCCTCTCTCTCTGCGCCTCCCCTGCTTGCACTCTGTCTCTCAAAAAATAAAATAAAGCATGTTTAAAAATTTTTTAAAATATATGAAATGACAGCATGATACCATGAAAAGAACATGAAATTAAGACAGCAGGCTGAGAGTTGGGGAGATGTACTAGATCCCTTGACTGAGGATTTTAATCTCAGTTGTATCTTAAATGATGTGACCTTGTGCAACCCATTTAAGCTTTTTGGTCTTTGCTTTTCTTATAAATAGATGCCAAAGTTAAAATTATAATATTCCATGATTGCATGCTAATATAGTTGGTCATGTCTGTAGAACTCACTTGCGTATTCTTGATTCAAAGTGAAATTTCCTAATCATCCAAAAACTGAACTTTCCCATCTTTTGG
The DNA here is from genome assembly GCF_027475565.1 of Acinonyx jubatus. Taxonomy (NCBI): domain Eukaryota; kingdom Metazoa; phylum Chordata; class Mammalia; order Carnivora; family Felidae; genus Acinonyx; species Acinonyx jubatus. The sequence continues at coordinate 141,953,786 of NC_069384.1, forward strand.
ACAGATGTATAACACTCCCTTGGGGAAACAGGCTGTGATAGCTATTTGGGTATTTTCCTCTCTCTAAATAAAAGTTAAATATACACATCTAACAAAAGCAGGGCTGGCTGGTGGGAGTAACCCAGGAGATGTGAGAGTCGCTGTCTTGTTATGAACAGCACAGTGGATGTCAGCTCTCAGCTCACATAGTGGAAGCAGCAGTTAATATTGATAGCTTCAAGTCAATGCTTTCTGACGTGGATTCTAGCAGAAAGGAAAACAGACGAGTATGAAAAGTTATTTCTGCCTGGAGATGGTTCATTTGGGAATGAGATGGCCTATATCTAAAAAAGTCTGTTTATCCCTGTAAACAGACCCCAAGTAAAAGGAATCCATCCTCAAAATTTATGGCAAGAGCAAATAGACACAAGGGAACTTTTGGCGGTGTTGAAAATGTTCTATTTCTTGATTGCAGCGGGGATTACGTGGCTGTATACATTTGTGAAGACATCAAGTCATACAAATTAAATTGAATGCATCTATCATATGCAAATTATACCTCATGGAGTTGAATCGAAGAAAAAAAATGTACACAGAGATTGTCCACACACTCAGAAAGATTTCTTCTCACTTCTTTGAGCTAAAGTTAAAAAATTCCAAAATACTTACTTTAAAATATGTTTGTCTTTCAACTCAGAAATCCCACTTAGATAAGTCATCATTGTAGAGAAGTACTAATTGATGAGAACTAAAATTTGTCTTCAAGGATGCCCACTGTTCACTGTAATTCATGCAGTTTATTATAGGAAACAAAAGGATACAAGGTAAATGTTTGACCTTGGGGGATGGCAGCCTGGTGATCCAGTTAAGTGTCTGAACTCTGACGCCAGGATGTTGGGTTCAAATCCTAACTCTGTGGCTTACTAGATGGAAATTTCTAGCAACTGTCTAAATCTCTCTTGCTTAGTTTTCCTATTTCTAAATTGAGGTTAATAATAATATTTACCTCATGGGGTTGTTATGAGGATTAAATAAGCTAATATTTGGAAAGTGCTTAAAACAGTGCCTGGCATAGAGTAAATGCTGAATATATAATCATGAGATGAGCAAAGTGTTTTGGTTCATATATTACAAAGGTGTAGCCAAACAAAATTCATTTTGATGCAACTTTTTCTACTAGATCTATGTTAACATAGTGATTTTATACTAAATAGATCTGAATTTTAATGGCACAGATAACAAATTACTTCTATAAGAGTAGTAACTTCAGATTTGTAGAACTTTATTCCATAGCTTCTAAACACTGTCCTCTTGAGAACAGTATGTATAACATACTGTCTATTTTTAAGAAAGAATGAATATGAAAGCATGTGCTTTTTTTTAAGAAAAAAGGAATATAAAGGTACATCTTTTTTTAAGAAAGAAGCAGTATAAAAGTACATAAAAGAAGGGATTAAACAGTTGCACTTTTAGCAGAAGAACAAGCCAAAAATAAATATAAATGGTTATCTATAATGATCAGGAGGGAACAAGGTGAAGAGGAAAGAAATGGAAGCTACACTTTTCTGGATCAATTAGTTATATAGTTTTACCTTTGGGCCCATGTAAATGTTTTATGTAACAGAAAACCAAATTAACCCAAATGTGACAGTTAATTTTAACTAACTATCTGGGTTAAGGGATGCCCAGGTAGCTGGTAAACATTTCTGGGTGTATCTGTGAGGATATTTTTCTGAAGAGATTAGCATTTGAATTAGTGAACCCAGTAAAGCAGATGGCTGTCCCCAGTGTGGGCGGGCAGCATCCAATCCATTGAAGGCTTGCATAGAGCAGCAAATTTGGAGAAAGGTGCATTTGCTCACTCTCCCAGCATCTGCTAAGACATCCATCCCCTCCTGCCCTCAATTGCGGCACTCCCGGTTCACAGGTGTGTGCACTCACATCAGGATTCTCGGGAGCACTCTTAGTTCCCGGGCCTGTGGATTCAGACTGCATCATACCACTGGCTTTCCTAGTTCTCTTAGAGATGGCAGACTGTGGAGCTTCTCAGCCTCTATAACTGCGCAAGCCAATTCCTATAATAAATCTCTCATGGGATGCCAGGGTGGCTCAGTCGGTTGGGCATAGGACCCTTAGTTCCAGCTCAGGTCATAAACTCATGGTTGATGGGATTGAGCCCTGCATTGGGTAGAGACTTCTTGGACTTCTCTCTCTCCCTCTCTCTCTGCACGGCCCTAGCTTGCAGGCTCGTGAGTATGCTTGCTCTCTCTCTCTCTTAAAATAAATAGATAAACTTAAAACAGATAAATCCCCTGGGGCACCTGGGTGGCTCATCGGTTAAGTCTCCAACTTTGGCTCAGGTCATGATCTCATGATCTCATGGTTCGTGGGTTTGAGCCCTGTGTCGGGCTCTGTGCTGACAGCTCAGAGCCTGGAGCCTGCTTCCAATTCTGTGTCTCCCTCTCTCTCTCTGCCCCTCCCCTGCTCACACTCTGTCTCTCTCTCTCTCTCTCTCTCAAAAATAAATGTTAAAATTTTTTTAATAAATAATAAAAAATAAATCTCCTTTTATATACACATCTCTATATCTGAATGGTTCTGCTTCTCTGGAGCACCTTGATTAATTTACCAAAATTTTAAAAATCCCTAAAAAATAAAAACAAAATGAAAGAAATGAACATAGTTGTAGGCTTATCTACCCAGATAAAAATCATTTTGATGACTTTAATTTTATACATATGACTTTATTAATGTATCAAGTATATGTTGTATATTTAATTATACGGCTTAGTGTAATATACCCTAAAGACAAAAAAAAAAAAAAAACCTACAAGGAAATTAAGCTATTTGTTTTTTTGGTTTTTTTTTAAGCTATGTTTAATAATCATATTGATAGTAATAATAGTGGTATGGTTACTTTGAAATTATATGTTATAAGAATCAAAGAATTATATTTCATTAGAAACTAAGATTTGCAGCACATGAGAAAGGAGTTATCCCTATAAAATCAAGTAAATAAAAATTATACATTTATGTTCAAAATATTAGTATGAACTCATGATTTATATTTTTCTTGAAAATAAATTTCTTAGTTCTGTCTTTTAAAAAGGCCTAGAAACAATAATCAGTCCTGCATCAATAAACACCCTTATTGCCCAGGTTGTGGTTTCTAAATACCATCTCACTAAAAGGAAACAGGGCTTGGGATACCATGGTGGCTCAGTTGGTTAAGTGTCCAGCTGTTGATTTGGGCTCAGGTCATGATCTCATGGTTCATGAGTTCAAGTCCCACACTGGGTTCCACACTGACAGTGTGGAGCCTGCTTGGGATTCTCTCTCTCTCTCTCTCTCTCTCTCTCTCTCTCTCTCTCTCTGCCCCACCTGACTCACGCTGTCTCTCTCTCAAAAAATAAATACATAAACATTAAAAAAAAAAAAAAAAAAGGAAACAGGGCTTGTTGGAAAAGTGGCTGATTCCAGAAAGTGCAAAATGAGCCTTTTGTCATACCAGAAAGCAAGGAAGCTACCAAAGATATCAAAGAAAAGCCAAAAGTAAGGAGGAGCCAACTTGAAGTGTTCTCCTTTGGGCAAAGATAAAATAATTTGTGCATTCAAAAAATATTATATTATTGTATTGAAGAAACACAATACATTTTTTCAAAAAGTGTATTTTCAAAAATCCACAAATTTCCTAATAAATAGACAAGATATTTTAAAAAATCAACCATGTATTCTATTTTTCTTTCATAAACTTTTGCTCTAAAATAACTAATGGAGAACTTTAAAACAATTGGACGAGGTTGACAACACATGAACCCATTCATCTCTCTTAACACCACCAAAAGAGAGACAACCAAACATTCAATGCCTCCTAATTTAGTACAATCGAAGTCAAGACCACCCATAATATTCTTGCAACAATGATAAAACCAAATCTTATCAAGCCTCTAGGTCTAATTATCAGTTTCTTAAAAAGCCATGGTCTAGAATAACATGTTACTCGTGACTAATCAATAAATCCAAGAAGTGGGAAATTCTACATGACAAATGACCCAGTTTCTTTAATAAATAAATAGCAACCAAAAAAAAAAAAAAAAACAAATGGTGAAAGAATCTATAAATAAATGAAACTTAAGAGATATATCAACCTACTCCACATGTGGCTCTGGTTCCTCCTTCGTTTGAACAACAAAGGAAAACCACTATCAAATAAAGATGGAGATATTTAAAGCATTACTAGATATTTAATGATATTGAAAAGTCATTGTTATTTTAGGCATTATAATAATAATTAAGCCTGTGCTTTTAGAAAGTTTTTATCAATTTATTTATTTATTTGGAAAGAGAGAGCACCTGTGCAATTAGGGGGGAGCAGAGGGAGAGGGACAGCGACAATCTTAAGCAGGCTCCACACCTGACATGGAGCCTGACTTGGGGCTCAATCTCACGACTGTGAGATCGTGACCTGAGCCAAAATCGAGAGTTAGATGTTTAACCAACTGAGCCACCCGGGTGCCCCAAAAGTTCTCTTTCAAAGATACAGTTTGAAGTAGGTATGGGTGAAATTAAAGGATGCTGGAAATTTGGTTCAAAATAATCCAATTTGTGGGCAAAGGGTAAAAAGTAGGTGGGGTTAAAAATGAAACCAGTTAGGCCATGTGATGATGATTGTAGAAACTGAATGATGTGTTTAGGGAGATTATTATACTGGTCTCTATTTTCGTAGGTGTCTGAAATATCTGTAATGAAAAGTACCGCCTTCTCCTGATTCCTGATGTCATTTTTGGATTCTTTGTTCAGGATATTTGTAATTAAATTGTGGGCTGAGGCTTCTTACAGTTGAATCAAAGTGAGATATGGGAGTGGGGTGGTCGTTGGGAAGCCACAGGTACATTAAACCTAAAACTCTCCTGGCTTCCGAGGAATAATACATTACTATAGAATTACATGTGTCCTCGCTTTTGTTGGACTTCAAATGAAGCTGTATGTCTTCACTTTGCTTCCACTGGATGATAGTACGGGATGAATATCAAACGTAATTAAAACATAGCAGAGCACAAGGAGAGACACTGTCAGCAGCCACTGAATATGGTGCTGCTCTTCCTCCAGAAAAAACTGTGCCACAGGCAGCTGCACAGATGCGGCGTTTGAGTCAAAGGAGTTTTTACAGGAGGGAAGCAATTTCACAAGACGGAGTAACTCTGTTCATCTCCCAGCCCCTTTATTACCTGGACTATTCATAGAGTCTCTCACCTGTTTTCCTTGCCTCCAGATCGTCCCTCTCTAATTCTTATCTTCCCAAAACTTGCCTGGCGCAGACCCCGTTCTTGGCTACTCAGGTCTGGCGCAGTCTGTTCGAGTGGATCTAATTCCTTATCCCGGCGTTCAAAGCCTCCCACCGTCTGGCTCCAACCTTTGTTTCCCACCCTAACTGCAGCTACTTTCTTTCCTTCATTCAGAGCCCCAGGCAGATGAGTTACTTATTGTTTCCTTAACACAACCAAACCCCTCATTGAGAGTTGCCATCTAGTTATGTAGCTGGGCTTTCCATTTGCTTCCCCCCACCTCTGCCTCCAGTTAATCTGAAAGGTCATTGGAAATACATTTAAAAACAAAAAAACCAAAAATCTCCCAATCCTTTGACTGTTGCTCCCTATTTCGACGTCTGTCATTGCCTTTCAAAGTCTTGTAGATACGTATTCAACTCTCCTCAAATTCCAACACCATTTGTCCGTCTCTTTCTACTAATAGAGTCTTCTTCCCCTGCTAATTCCTTTTTTTCTAGCCAAGCGACAGCCTCATCTGTACTTGCCAGATCCATACATTCTTTACCTTTTGTGATAATTATTTGTCAAATGCATGTCTCCCCCCAATTAAACCATGAATTCTGTATGATAGGGACCACATTTGTCTTTTTCACATTGTGATTCCAGGGCCTGGAGCAAAGAGACAAAGCAAACATTTCTAGTGAATAAATAAATACAGCCAATCTCTCCTACCTTCACTGTATGCAGTAGTAATTACCCAATATTAGGTATCCAACATTAATTTTGTGTTCTCTCATATTAGTGCGCCCTCCGCTCTTGGCCAGAAATCATTTCTTTCTTTCCTTTTCTCATTAGAAAATATTTCTTAAGTCCAAAATTCCCTTACACAAATTTTTTTTCAAACAGAGTGTGCATGAACTCTAACAATCCTAAAAGAACCCGAGGGGGGATGTATCAGCTTTTGTTTAGACAGTCACATCAAGGGTCCAAGATAGGAAAATTGTAAAACAGAGAAATGTTGGGGGAAACATGAAATTTGATCCTAGAAATGATATGTGTATCAAGTAGGTATTGGCAAACCGCCGCCCACAGTCCAAGTCTAACTTACAGACTATTTTTGTAAAGTTTTTTTGGAATGCAGCCACACCCATTCACTTACAAATTGTTTGTGGCTGCTTTTGCACCACAAGGAGACAATTAAGTAGCCATTAAGTGACACACTGTGGGGCCCACTCAGCCTAAATTGTTCACTACCTGTCCCTTTATGGAAGCCAGTTTGATGAGCCCTGTTATGAAAGATTGTTTTTTTGGAGGATAGAGCGCAGAGGGATTGTAAGGGGACCCCACCGGGAAGACAGACATCTCTAGGAAACACAGCTTGAGCTATGCAGTGAACACTTTGCAACATGTAGTGAATCTCCAGGTAAGAAGGGGGGAAAAAAAACCCCAAGCTGAAGGTGCCATGGCACAAGGTGAAGCTTGCGCGCCTAGAGGAAAACAGTTGATTACTAGAACACAGCAACCACAGCAGAGATGCTCTGTTTGCAGTTTGAGTGAACTTGTGAAGCCAGTATCCAAAGGAAATTATTCCAAACCCCGGTGTGCTGTACCTGAATTAATTGTCTGAGTTTGTCTTTGATGTTAAACTAGTGGTTTTGTGGTGATACGGTGGTGGATGCTTGGAGCCACAATGGAAGTGTGAGACCCGGGGATATTAGGAAGTGGTGAGTAGAGAATGAGATGTCTGGCGGGGCACACAGCTGGGTGCCTTTGGGCAAATTACATCACCAACAACTTTGGGCCTCCATTCCCTTCCCCCTCATGGGAGGTGGGGGATGATAATGTATGAAGGCTTAAATAAGAAAATGTGTGTGCAAGTGTTTGGCATAATCAACGAAACCCATCTCTGATCAGTCTGAATGGAATACTATAGAACCTACCGTGAAGGGTTTTGTCACAATCGTGGATATTGGCGGAGTGCGCTCTCCACAAATAATGGTGATTATTCTTACAGTAAAAGCACATTGGGGGGAGCCTGACTGGCTCGGTGGGTTAAGCATCCAACTCCGGCTCAGGTCACCATCTCATGGCTCATGAGTTCGAGTTCTGCGTTGGGCTCTGTGCTGACAGTTCGGAGCCTGCTTCAGATTCTGTGTCTCCCTCCCTCTCTGCCCCTCCCCCACTTGTGCTGTCTCTCTCTCTCTCTCTCTCTCTCTCTCTCTCAAAAATAAATAAACATTTAAAACAATTGTTTTTAAAAAGCACGTTTAAATGGTCATATGGGGTTGCTTTTCCTCAACTAGCTGTAGGGGCAAAAGTATTGCATTTTTTCTTACATGTGGCAGGTGGTTACCCAGAGTTATGTCACAGAGACGACACCACGTTTTTTTGTGTTTTTTTGTTTTTTAGTACTAATTTCCATGGTAGCTTTTCTGTGAAACTGCCCTAGTGTCTCTGATGCAACTATCATTTGTATGGCTCCTCAATGACCTGGAATTACTATCAGATTCTCTCCTTATCCCAAAGTCCCATAAGAAAATACTGTCCCGCGGAATTAGACAGCAGGTAGCATTACCTGCTCCACTGTCTTTCCTACTCTTCCTTTAAGATAGTTTACGATCGGGTCTGTTTGACCAAGGTCTTCCCTAGAAGACCAAGGAATTGTGCTTATATGGCATTTTTCTTTGCCTGTCTATAGGGAGCATGCTTTCATTTGCTCGTTGAGGGCCTACTATGTGGCAGATGTTCTTCCAGGATTTGTGTGCACAGTAGTGAATGTTAGTACTTCTTAAGGTAATATTAGATGCCGTAATGAATAAAACTCCAAGTTCCATCAGTTTAAAGTTATGAATGTGTATTTCTGGCTTGTGTAAAATCCAATATGTGGGAAGAAGGAGGAGACGCTTGCTCCACCTAGTGATTCAGGAACCACGTGGTGGAGTATCTGCCGTCGTTTAGACACGGCTCCCATAAAAGTACGGAGTTAGCAGATGAGGCGTAAGAGGGCATAGACGATGGGCCAGGGACTTGATGGGCCAGGGCAGGAAGAGGTAGACCTCCCTTCCATCCACATTCCATTGGCTAGTACTCTGTCACGTGACCTTGCCTGGATGCAGGGATGCTGAGCAATGGTGTCTGACTAGAAACCTCTTCGTAATGACAATTCTGTGCTATTAAAGCATACAATTTAGCCAGAAGGCTGGCCATCCTGCCACACTTCCTTGTAAAGGTGAGACACCAGGAACAATTATGTGCATAAATAGTTGGGTGAGATCCGAGTTCTGCAAAAGCATTTCGTCCAAGGGGACATGTAAAGTTCACATTTTCTGTCATGTAAGAGCTCACTGGGAAATTTTATTAAGCTGCATTGAACCCTCTGAACATAACCCACAGATGCTTTCACACCAAAAGTAGAAAAGGGCAGGTATGCGCAAAAGAAAGATTAATATGGCACAGTTTTTTTGTTTGTTTGTTTGGCTTTTCAGCATAACTATTTTACCCCCTTTATTAGATCACTTAGTCGTTTTCTCAAACTTTTCCTTCTTAAATTTGCTACTATAATCTTAAAGGATGAATAAATAAATAAATAAACACTCTCTGTTGGAGACTTGCTTGGTGAACATCTGTCATGGTGTTTAATTATATGTTAACAGCAACCATTAAAAAAATGCATTAATAACATTTGCAGCCTTGAACTGTTCATCGTGCGATTGTGTGGATCATGAAGTTTTTGCCAGGGAAAATACCCCAGAAGTTTCCAACTATCACAGGAACTCTGGGTCCTAATTAAGCAATCAGATTCGACAAAGTGTGTATTAATGTAAGATCACATACCTCGGGGCATTGAAAAGCTGAAGTCTGTTCTCTGAAAGTCAGTTACAATTGGGAGTGTATCACAGTTTCACTTCAAGTGTCCTAAATTGTATCTGAAAGTATCTCCAGATTTAAGGAGAGAGAGAAAGTTTTAATCCCTCCACTGTGGGTCCCTCAGCCTGAAAGGCATTTACTTTTAGGTTTAGGCATAACTATATTGTGTAATGGTTCTGTCTGTTTTTACCTAAAATTACAAGTGTGGTAATTATTTCTTGGATGGTCCCTCTTAAATCATATTACATAGGTTATGTTACTTCTCAGCTACAATGATGAACAACAAAAAGACATCATATTTAGAAGAGAACCCTGCATTTAATGAGGGCAATGTGTCTCAGCAGGAGCCACAGTCAGTTTTCCTTAAGGGTCTTTTGCAAATTTATGGGGCATGTTCGGTTGTCCCAATTGTTGGAAGGCATTACCACTGGCACTTAGTGGGCAATAGCCAGAAGGATGCTAGAACAACCCGTGATGTGCAGAAAAGTCCCGTGTGATGAAGAATTGTCCAGCAATCAGCACAGGTTAGCATCATGCCAGATATTCATGAAGATGATATATCCTCATTACCCGAGCCCAGAACCCAGCTCTCTTTTATGTATTAACATATATTATACTTTGTACAATTTTTAGGTTCACGGACAGGTCTAGAAATGTAACTACCATGTAAATCAATGGAAGTTTGTCCTTTGTTTTTTTCACAATTTGACAAAAAGATATTAACCAGTTTTTAAAAATCGTGTTCCTAATTATAGGAAATTATGATATTTGAAACACCAGTTTTTAGACAGTCAGCATTTTGTCTCTCCCATTTGTGTGGACTCTATTAAAGTAATCATGTGACTACTTTTTATGTTTTCTTGTATAGTTATGTCTGAACTTTCATAATTGTTTCATTATAAACTACTTTCCTTTTCCCTCTCTTTTATTTCTAGGTAGGGATTTCTTTAAATCTATGAATATCAGAATACTCACAAAATCTTTGCAACATTGAGTTTAAGAGGATTGAGAAGCACTGTTTGGGGCAGATAAGGTTTTTTCCGGATTGCAATAAGATCATAATTATAATGATGGCTACCATTGTTTGATGCTTACCATACACCAGACAGTGTATAATCACTCATGATGAACCTCTTAGGTGCTATTTTTGTCTCTGTTTTGCAAGTGAGACAATTGAGCATGGAGAGGTTAAGTGATTTGGCCAAAACATTTAGTAAATAATAGAGCATCTGGGGCACCTGGGTGGCTCAGTCAATTAAGCGTTGGACTTTGGTTCAGATCATGATCTCACAGTTTGTGAGTTTGAGTCCCACATCAGGCTCTCTGCTGTTGGCATGGAGCCCACTTTGGATCCTCTGTCCCCTTCTCTCTCTGCCCCTCCCTTGCTCACTCTCTCTCTCTCAATAAACTTTTAAAAAATGGGAAAAAAATAATAGAGCATCATTTGAACTCAAGTCTGTCTGACGTCAAAGCCAGGGTGCTTGATTGCCCAGTTAATCTAGAAAATTCTAGATTATTCTAGATAATTCTAGAAAACTCTAGTTTGCCCACCAATCTAAACAAGATTGCTGCCTTGTCTGGGGAGGAACAACCAAAAGTAGATAATAGCTGTGTGTCTAATCTATCATTGTTTCCAATACAGCAAAACTAGTCTGTTAATGTCAGGATATGAGAGAGAGTACCTAAAACAGTGCTTCCCAAACTTTAATGTGCACGCTCATCTAAGGATCTTATGAAAAAGCAGATTCCTATTCAATAGGTCGCTATTGGTCTATAGACCACTTTTTATGAAACAAAGACCTGAAAATAAGTTTCAAATATCAATACATTATAAGTATAGAAAATTGTTAATTTCTGTACAATTGGAATAGTAGAAAAATGCAAATAGCAAAAAATAGGTAACATCTTCAACTTTTCCATAGTACAGAAAATCTGCATTACTATTATGTAAAAGGAAAATATAAGACAATACTAGAACAATAAACAGGTTAGTGAATATAACATAGAACTGGTAATGACAACTAGGAAAATCACCAAAACTCCAAAATATAATAAACCCCAGAAATGAGTAGATATTTTACAAAGAAAAATATAAGTGATCTAATATTAAACTTAGATAATATAATAGCATATATATTGACATTACAAATTATATCAACTGATTATATATAAAGATATTAGGGGTGCCTGGGTGGCTGAGTCGCTTAGGCATCCAACTTCATCTCAGGTCATGACCTCAGTTAGGGTTCGTGAGTTCGGGTCCCATGCTGGGCTCTGTGCTGACAGCTTGGAGCCTGGATCCTGCTTTAATTCTGTGTGGGTGTGTCTCTCTCTCTGCCCCTCCCCCACTCACACACACACACATTCTCTCTCTCTCTCAAGAATAAAAAATCATTAAAAAAATTCTTAAAAGTAAAGATATTAAACAAAATTTATTGGAAAAATCATATTAAAACCAGTAATTTGCCATATGTTTGCTCCCAGTATAGTAGCTAAAACATTTATATTTTAATTAGAATGTGGAAAAACGTACATTGATATACTTCTGGTTACAGTGTAAACAAAGGTGATTATTTTATAGGATAATCAGGCAACTTTTATTAAAAATCATGAAAATGTTCATACTCTGGAACCAAAACTCGTCTTAGGCTAGGCTCTTTAGAGTACCAAAGGATTTACCCTGAAAAAACAATACAACAAAGAAAAAGGTTTAGAGCTTTTCTGGTCTAGAGCTCAATTCAGTTTAGCAGATGCTAACAGAGAGCCTGCTGTGGGAGACAGTGTTGTAGGTGCCCAGGGTACATAGGGGAGTGAAAAGATGAGGATCTATCTATGCCTACCAGGGGAAACCAGACAATAAATAACAATTTCAACAATTTCAAACAATTTCATTCAACAATTTATAGTATGTTAGAATGCTGTTGGTGCTACAGGAAAAAAAATGCAGAGGAGGGCAACGAGGATCAGCATTTAGGGTACTAGAACAGGCAGGAATCATGTTGGGTTTCTATCAAGTGCAACATGGAGCCATGGTAGAGTCCTGAGCAAAGGAGTAGTAATAGTGATAATATTGAGAAAATACAACAGCAGGAGAAGAGTGGAAGACTTTGAATTTAATAAACTCCATGGAAGAATATAAAGTCTTTACTTACAGCAAGGTATAAAATAAAAGATAAAAGCATCACTTTTGTATTAAACTCATGGGACATGGAGAAGATAAAGCCAAAGTGATTATAATTTTCATCACCATATTACAGTGAGAGATGATTGGTGAGCAAAAAAGAAGAAAGTAAACTTTCAAATATATAGAATGTGTGTATTTACCTGACCAAGTGGCAAAAAAAAAAGGGGTGGGGAGAAAATCTTTAGACCAACCAATTAAGTCCTCCATATATAATACAGCACTATATTTATGTGGCAGCATAATATCAAGGTTACCATGACATACATTCCTATATTCTTCTTTACATAAACTGAAGGTAGACACATTCAGGTCAAATACACAACAAAATTAAATCCTTTTTAAGGTCATAAGAGTTCCTTCCAGCTTGGACTTTTTTTCACCCTTATATTTTATAGAGGTAGGTAATTTAAGGTCCTTCTAACTCTAGAAATCTATGACTCTTTGGTATTTTTGTAATTAATTTAGGCTGAAGCCTCTGACCTCTATTGCGTCAGTGCCCAGGGTAAGGCTCAGATGTATCGGGAAAGACAGAAAGAAGAGCTACATAGAATTAACAAACTTCAAACCTGTCTGCTTATTCTCCTTCCTATTGTAAAAATAAAAATGCAACAGAAGTCTCCAAGGTCAAAATCTCCTGTATTCAGCTCTTCTCCGTGAACGACTTCTTCATATCCTCATGCAAGACCTTTGACCCCTAAGAAGCCAGCAGCATTGGTAATTATGTCTCAAAAACAACTCTTTATATGGTATCCACTCTATAATGGATTCAGAGACATGAATAAAACATCTTAATTCTCAAGTATTTCTTTTTAAATTAATTTTTGAAAGAAAAATATCCTGTAAAGAAAGGAGGTGTTTTTTTTTGAGGCTCTTGCATAGAAGGATATAGTTTTCATGGCCTATCTTGTTAAAAATGTTCTAGTACCCATCTGATGCACACTTATTTATGGATTTTAGACTAAAAGCTCTTTTTTGCCAGTTTTCTTCACAAGCACTTATCTCGACATCCTCATTAGGTGATTTTTCTCTTTTCTTTTTTGTGGAGGCCTAGCCATGGCCTTGCTACTCTCTTTTGTTCCATGCTGCAAAAGGAATGGTTTTAAAGCCTCCCTCTCCACCAGTCCCACCTTTTTTTTTTCTTTGTAATTAGCCTTATTTGAGGACCAGGGAAGCAAAAGACTGGAAAGAAATACAAAAACTGTTGAACAAAAGATACGATGTGCTTTACCCCAACCATATGCTGTATAGCTCATGTACAACCTGGGTCAGATGACGCGTATATATGCCTTTAAAATGAAAAGAGAAAGAAGAAAGAAGAAGAAAAAGCAGTGACTTACACAGCAGCTGCATTGGTATAAACAGGCTGGGAGTAAATGTCACAGAGGAAGGAGAATAATACATTTTACCTTTGTTGCAAAAGTAATTCGCTTTAAAACCAAGCAACACGATGAAGCTTCTTACCTGATAACAGTGCTGACGGACAGTCATTTGAAATATCTTAATATTAATTTGCTTTAATTGGGATGAGAGGAACACTTCTTTTTTGCAAACTCTAAGTGTGCTTTGTCATTTGAGTCACAGGCAAGTGGAATTGCTCGGCTACTTCCTTTGGTTTTGATGCAGTAATGATTAATGAAATATTTTTTTTTTCTGCCTTCTGTTTTCTTAAATCATTCGTTAAAAACTTATGTCTAAATAAAGGGCCAATGGATTTATGTTAGCCGTGTCTCTAGAAGTCAAACTCTATCTTTCGGAAGACTAAAATTCATTGGACCTGTTAATCCTCAAACACAAACAAACAAAAACGACTCTTCAGCAACCACCCAACCAACCAACAGAAAGGGTGTTCGTAGCAATAAAATTCCATGAGAATGACCACCAAGGGCAGGCTGAATGGGACATGTGTTACAAAGTATGAAGACTGAGGGTTCCAAAGATGTGGTTGTCAAGAACCAACCTGTCTTCCTCCCCTCTACCCCGTAGAGTAAACATTTTAAGGTTAGCAGATTGTAGGTAGGCTCTGTTTGTTGTTTGTGTTTTGTTTGTTTGTATTGTTTCCATTAGGCAGGTATCAATGATCCAACAGGAAACATAGAGCATACTCTAACTGGCTAATTTAAGGAGAGTTCAGTAAATAGTGTATTTATAAAGCTGTGAAGGGGGGTTAGAAAAACCAGCAAGGTGCAATATTGGTAGCCATTACCACCCCTCAGACTCAAGGGGCAAAATGAAGGAATCATTATCAAACTCTACAGAGGAGGCTATACGAAATGAACTATGGCTTTTTGAAGAGACTTGTAGCCAACCCACAATGACCTGGCAGTGCAGAAGTTAGAGGAACAAATACTCAACCCTTCTCACTTCCTGCCCTCTGATTTTCTGCAGATGCTTCCCATTAGCTAAACCCAGCAAAGGGCAAGGGAAGCTGGTGATGCCATCCTACAGATCAGCCTCCCCAGACACAGGACAGGTGAACGGGGAATCAACAGGGGCAAATAGAAGCTATCTGTTTAAGTCCCAAGTAAGTACCTCTTTCTCTCCCCACTTTTTACTGTAGATACAAGCATCTGTTCCCCTTAACTTTTCTTTTCCTTTTATGCAAAATCAGTTTAATGGAGTTCCTTTAGGAAACAATTCTAAACAGCAAAGTTCGTCTTCTTAATTATGTTAGCAGATCTCAAGGAGCTGAAAATATCTTTAAAAAATGTTGATGCCCCCCATTTACCCACTACCGAATAGAAATTAATGATACGGTCATTTCATTCAAAAAATATTTATTGAATACTTACCAAGTACATGCTAAGGCACCGTCTAAGAAGCATGGAGTGCCCAAAGGTAAATCAAATAAGGATCCCATCATTAGCACATATCTCTGGATTCCTTGCTTCCCTTTCTGATTTCTTCTATTGTGCATACTCAGCCACAAGATGGAGCATATGGCCCAGGCCTGCCAATCAACATGTTCCTTTCTTCTGGCTAGTGTGATAGGTTCAGCACGGATAAATTCTCTAAGATAGATATGTGGGACTTTTTTTGCCATATGTATTAAGAAAGAATTGCTCTTTCAAAATGAATTGCTCAGTAAATAGATGTAAAATATGTCTGTGAGAAGGATAAGGCCAGAGTGAAATAAGCAAAGCTGAGGAGGGAAAGGAACGGAGCCTCTGGATCCAGCCGTGCCTGACGCCTATCAGATTTGTCAGGGTTCAGAGACAATAAATTATCTGATTTTGCTTACATTGTGACTTTATCTCTTACAAGGAGATGAATCTCGACTAATGCAGTATCCTCAAGAAGGTTACATGTAATAGGGGAGATAGGCACACAATTAAAATGCAAAACACCAAGTTACAAATGGCATTTCAAAAGATAAAGAGCTTGCAGAGGCTAGGTTTACTTATGGAAGTAATTATTTGAATAATCAATGAAATTAAGATGCCATTTGAACTGGGCCCTAAATCATAGGTAAAATATGAATGTACTGATCTTTGGGGGGTGTGGGCATAGAGGAGGCAGATGTGGTATTTGTGTTTTTGCATTTCACAAAGAGAGGCGAATAATAAAATGAAAACCATGTTACAATTTATTCCTAGTGAGCACACAAACATTTTTGAAAAATGTATGTGGCTCCAAGAACATAGAGAAAATTATTTAATACCTCTTAACTTTTGAT
This sequence comes from Acinonyx jubatus, assembly GCF_027475565.1. Taxonomy (NCBI): domain Eukaryota; kingdom Metazoa; phylum Chordata; class Mammalia; order Carnivora; family Felidae; genus Acinonyx; species Acinonyx jubatus. The sequence goes on from NC_069384.1 coordinate 141,969,756, forward strand.
AGTAGGACTATGAATCATTTGTTTTTGTTTTTGTTTTTTCACATTTCTATTTTTCAAGTTGTATTTTAGTACTAAGGAAAAAATACAATTTTGAAGCAATGAAGAGAAAATGCCAAATCTATTAAAAAGGAGAGGGCAGTCACAGTTAATGTCAAGTTTTTAAAATGTTAATACTCAGGGGCACCTGGGTGGCTCAGTCGGTTAAGCATCCAGCTTCCACTCAGGTCATGATCTCATGGCTCCTGAGTTTGAGCCCACCTTGGGCTCTGTTCTGACAGCTCAGAGCCTGGAGCCTGGTTCAGATTCTGTGTCTCCCTCTCTCTCTGCCCCTCCCCTGCTCATGCTCTCTCTCTCAAAAATGAATAAACATTAAAAAAAATTAAATGTTAATACTCAAGTCCATTTAGTTTTGAATTGTTCTAAGGTTAAAGATGCATTTATTGGTCAACTGTTCTTAAAAGCATGCCCACAAATTCAAGGGTAGAATTAGCTGAGGACATTACAACTCTTGGACTTCAAACCACTTACTGTTTTTACAGGTTGCCCAAGATCAATATCTGTGTCAAAGAACTTGTTATAACACTTTTCTGTCACTCTAGGAAACCGGATTTTAGTATATCATTTTATGAAAGAGAGTAAAAAACTTAACCAAGATAATTACATGAACCTAATCAAACCATCAAAACCTTGAAAATTCAAGCAGATTATTTAAGTGGTAGAGCTGCATCAAAACCTAAAGAGAGTTTGAGCATTTCCTTTAAATGAGGGACAAGAGTTTACTTGTTTAAAACTGAACACTGCTGGGGCGCCTGGGCGGCTCAGTTGGTTGAGCAACCGACTTTTGATTTTGGCTCAGGTCATGATCCTAGGGTTGTGGGATCAAACCCCATGTCAGTCCCTGTGCTGAACGTGGAGTCTGTTTGAGATTCTCTCTCTCTCTCTCTCTCTCTCTCCCCCTCTCTATTTCTCTCTCTCTTTCCCCCTCTGCTCACCTCCCCCTTCCCCCCCCCCATCTCTCAAATTAAAAAAAAAACAAAAAAACAAAACCTGAACACTGCTGTGAACATGCTAGTCTTCATCCTCTGGAATCTGTCCACTCCTCTGGAATTCTCCATCTGTCCGGCTGGGCCCCATATTAAAATTTGAGTAATTCCCTAATGTGAAGTCACCAGGTTTTAAAAATAATGCAGGCAGGCTTGTGTTTGCTAGTATTTTCTCACCTTCAAATGTTGGCCTCAAGCGCTCTGTCCCCATAGAACATTCTCCACACCCCTGCCTATCGCAATTCCCCTAAAGTCCTAATTCAACCCATTCGTTTATATGTCCACTGTTTATCACTCCCCTTTTCTGTGCTGGATATCAGTAGGTCCTGGGGTCAGTGGTGAGCAAAACACCTGCCGCTGTCATGAAACACTGTCTGTGGAGAGGCAGGCCAATTAAAATCGGGTTATTGGGGATGGTTTCTATGAAGCAGTGCATCTCTACTGTCTGTGAGCCAAGACCTGTTATTTTTCATTCCCCATCAACCATTGATTGATACATGGTCCTACTGTGCATGATTTGTGTGTAGTTTGTATTGTGAGTTGGGTAATAATTGAGCCTGTCTAATGACATGTTCCATGAGATGAGTCTACCCATCCCCTGCTTGGATGCCCTACAATATAAAAGTTTCTATACCCTCAAAAAAAAAAAAAAAGCAATCTAACAAAGTAAAATCAAAAAGTTGTATGAAGTTAATTAACATATTATAAAGACTACACCCAGTTTGGACTCAGGAGAAGTCTCTTGTGTTGCTCCTGAAAAATATAGAAAAGGTCTCCACTGTCTCTCAAATGCATTAGATATCATTATTTTATCATTATCCCAAATGGATTAAAATCAGAATTTCAATTACCAATCTTGGCATCCTTCCTCCCCAACCAGATTTAATCTTCTCAGTGGATTTTTCCCCCTCTAGTTCTACGTAGTATTCATTAGTTTTTACATGGCTGGGAGGTATGGAAAAGAAGGCAGATAAGGAACTGGGATTGTCATCATATAAAATTTAAGACCATTTTATGTGACATCACATAAATGCTCTCTCAGATTAACTTTCATATTTACTGTTAGCTTCAGATTTTAATTATCCATGAATCTAAATGAAATATATGGTGTGTGTTGTCCTCTTTAAAAAATTCTAAGTATGCACTATTAACTTAGGTGTATATAAACTAACTCTTTAACGAATAGAATTTCTCATCTCAAAATTTTGGTGTGAGCTAAACAGTTTGTTAACTTCAGTATACTGTTAAGAAAAGCTCATGACGTTAAGAAACGTGATGCTGTATAAGTAAAAAAATAAAGGGGGAAAACAAGGGTATGTCCAGAAACAAACCCAGGTTACATACAGGAAATTAATAATATTTGATTTTTTATTTTTGTTTGTTAATGTAATTAATTAATTTATTGATTTTTAAGTGGGCTCCACGCCCAGTGTGGAGCCCAACATGGGGCTCAAACTCACAACCCTGAGATCAAGACCTGAGCTGAGATCACAAGTCAGATACTCAACCAACTGAGCCACCCAGGTGCTGCGTCGTTTTATTTTTTATTTTTATTTTTCCACATCTATTTTCACATTTGTAAAATTTTAATTCCAATATAACTAACATATCATGTTATATTAGTTTCAGATGTACAATATAGCAATTCAATAATTCTATACATTACTCAGTGCTCATCGTGTTAGGTGTACTCTTAGTTTCCTTCACCTATTTTAACCACCTACTGACCCACCTCCCGTCTGGTAACCAAAACGTGTTCTGTATAGTTAAGAGGCTGTTTTTTGGTTCGTCGGTTTTTTATTTCGTTCATTGATTTTGTGTCTTAAATTCCACAGATGAGTGATATCATATGGTATTTGTCTTTCTCTGACTGACTTAGCATTTCACTTAGCATTATGCCCTCGAGATCCACCCATGTTGTTGCAAATGGCAAGATTGTATTCTTTTCGATGGTTGAGTAATATTCCATTATATATATGTTAATATGTTAATAATATATAATATATATATATATACACACACCACTTCTTTATCCATTCATCTATCCTTGGGCACTTGGGTTGCTTCCATATTGGGGCTATTGTAAATAATGCTGCAATAAACATATGGGGTGAATATATCCTTTCATATTAGTGTTTTCATATTCTTTGTGTAAATACTCAGTGGTGGAATTACTGGATCATATGGTAGTTCGATTTTTAACTTTTTGAGGAACTTTCATACTGTTTTTCAAAGTGGCTGCACCAGTTTCCATTCCCACCAACAGTGCACGAGGGTTCCTTTTTTTCCACATCTGCACCAACGCTTCTTGTTTCTTGTCTTTTTTATTTTAGTCATTCTGACAGGTGTGCTTTTGATTTGTATTTGCCTGTTTATAACTGATGCTGAGCATCTTTTCATATCTATTGGCCACCTGTGTCTGATTTGAAGAAATATCTGTTCATGTCTAGTGCCCATTTTTAATTGGGTTTTGATGTTTTGGTGTTGGGTTGTATTAACTTCTTTATATATTTTGGATACGAATTCTTTATTGGATATGTCATTTGCAAATATCTTTTAGTTTTGTTGGTTGTTTCCTTTGTTGTCCAGAAGCTTTTTATTTTGATATAGTCCCAATAGTTTTGTTTTTTTTTCAATATATGAAGTTTATTGTCAAATTGGTTTCCATACAACACCCAGTGCTCATCCCAAAAGGTGCCCTCCTCAATACCCATCACCCACCCTCCCCTCCCTCCCACCCCCCATCAACCCTCAGTTTGTTCTCAGTTTTTAAGAGTCTCTTATGCTTTGGCTCTCTCCCACTCTCACCTCTCTTTTTTTTTTCCTTCCCCTCCCCCATGGGTTTCTGTTAAGTTTCTCAGGATCCGCATAAGAGTGAAAACATGGTATCTGTCTTTCTCTGTATGGCTTATTTCACTTAGCATCGCACTCTCCAGTTCCATCCACGTTGCTACAAAGGGCCATATTTCATTCTTTCTCATTGCCACATAGTACTCCATTGTGTATATAAACCACAATTTCTTTATCCATTCATCAGTTGATGGACATTTAGGCTCTTTCCATCATTTGGCTATTGTTGAGAGTGCTGCTATAAACATTGGGGTACAAGTGCCCCTGTGCATCAGTATTCCTGTATCCCTTGGGTAAATTCCTAGCAGTGCTATTGCTGGGTCATAGGGTAGGTCTATTTTTAATCTTTTGAGGAACCTCCACACTGTTTTCCAGAATGGCTGTACCAATTTGCATTCCCACCAACAGTGTAAGAGGGTTCCCATTTCTCCACATCCTCTCCAGCATCTATAGTCTCCTGATTTGTTCATTTTGGCCACTCTGACTGGCGTGAGGTGATATCTGAGTGTGGTTTTGATTTGTATTTCCTTGATGAGGAGCGACGTTGAGCATCTTTTCATGTGCCTGTTGGCCATCCGGATGTCTTCTTTAGAGAAGTGTCTATTCATGTTTTCTGCCCATTTCTTCACTGGGTTATTTGTTTTTCAGGGGTGGAGTTTCGTGAGCTCTTTATAGATTTTGGATACTAGCCCTGTGTCCGATATGTCATTTGCAAATATCTTCCCATTCCGTTGGTTGCCTTTTAGTTTTGTTGGTTGTTTCCTTTGCTGTGCAGAAGCTTTTTATCTTCATAAGGTCCCAGTAATTCATTTTTGCTTTTAATTCCCTTGCCTTTGGGGATGTGTCAAGTAAGAAATTGCTACAGCTGAGGTCAGAGAGGTCTTTTCCTGCTTTCTCTTCTAGGTTTTGATGGTTTCCTGTCTCACATTCAGGTCCTGTATCCATTTTGAGTTTATTTTTGTGAATGGTGTGAGAAAGTGGTCTAGTTTCAATCTTCTGCATGTTGCTGTCCAGTTCTCCCAGCACCGTTTGTTGAAGAGACTGTCTTTTTTCCACCGGATGTTCTTTCCTGCTTTGTCAAAGATGAGTTGGCCATACGTTTGAGGGTCTAGTTCTGGGGTTTCTATTCTATTCCTTTGGTCTATGAGTCTGGTTTTGTGCCAATACCATGCTGTCTCGATGATTACAGCTTTGTAGTAGAGGCTAAAGTCTGGGATTGTGATGCCTCCTGCTTTGGCCTTCTTCTTCAGAATTCCTTTGGCTATTCGGGGCCTTTTGTGGTTCCATATGAATTTTAGGATTGCTTGTTCTAGTTTCGAGAAGAATGCTGGTGCAATTTTGATTGAGATTGCATTGAATGTGTAGATAGCTTTGGGTAGTATTGACATTTTGACAATATTTATTCTTCCAATCCATGAGCACGGAATGTTTTTCCATTTCTTTATATCTTCTTCAATTTCCTTCATAAGCTTTCTATACTTTTCAGCATTCAGATCTTTTACATCTTTGGTTAGATTTATTCCTAGGTATTTTATGCTTCTTGGTGCAATTGTGAATGGGATCAGTTTCTTTATTTGTCTTTCTGTTGCTTCATTATTAGTGTATAAGAATGTAACTGATTTCTGTACATTGATTTTGTATCCTGCAACTTTGCTAAATTCATGTATCAGTTCTAGCAGACTGTTGGTGGAGTCTATCGGATTTTCCATGTATAATATCATGTCATCTGCAAAAAGTGAAAGCTTAACTTCATCTTGCCAATTTTGATGCCTTTGATTTCCTTTTGTTGTCGATTGCTGATGCTAGAACTTCCAACACTATGTTAAACAACAGCGGTGAGAGTGGACATCCCTGTCGTGTTCCTGATCTCAGGGAAAAAGCGCTCAGTTTTTCCCCATTGAGGATATGTTAGCTGTGGGCTTTTCATAAATGACTTTTATGATCTTTAAGTATGTTCCTTCTATCCCGACTTTCTCGAGGGTTTTTATTAAGAAACGTTGCTGAATCTTGTCAAAGGCCTTTTCCGCATCGATTGACAGGATCATATCGTTCTTATCTTTTCTTTTATTAATGTGATGCATCACGTTGATTGATTTGCGAATGTTGAACCAGCTCTGCATCCCAGGAATGAATCCCACTTGATCATGGTGAATAATTCTTTTTATATGCTGTTGAATTCGATTTGCTAGTGTCTTATTGAGAATTTTTGCATCCATATTCATCAGGGATATTGGCCTGTGGTTCTCTTTTTTTACTGGGTCTCTGTCTGGTTTAGGAATCAAAGTAATACTGGCTTCATAGAATGAGTCTGGAAGTTTTCCTTCCCTTTCTATTTCTTGGAATAGCTTGAGAAGGATAGGTATTATCTCTGCTTTAAACGTCTGGTAGAACTCCCCTGGGAAGCCATCTGGTCCTGGACTCTTATTTGTTGGGAGATTTTTGATAACTGATTCAATTTCTTCGCTGGTTATGGGTCTGTTCAAGCTTTCTATTTCCTCCTGATTGAGTTTTGGAAGCGTGTGGATGTTTAGGAATTTGTCCAATTCTTCCAGGTTGTCCAGTTTGTTGGCATATAATTGTTCATAGTATTCCCTGATAATTGCTTCTATCTCTGAGGGATTGGTTGTAATAATTTCATTTTCATTAGTGATTTTATCTATTTGGGTCATCTCCCTTTTCTTTTTGAGAAGACTGGCTAGAGGTTTATCAATTTTGTTTATTTTTTCAAAAAACCAACTCTCGGTTTCTACAGTTTTTTTTAGATTCTATATTGTTTATTTCTGCTCTGATCTTTATTATTTCTCTTCTTCTGCTGGGTTTAGGCTGTCTTTGCTGTTCTGCTCCTATTTCCTTTAGGTGTGCTGTTAGATTTTGTATTTGGGATTTTTCTTGTTTCTTGAGATAGGCCTGGATTGCAATGTATTTTCCTCTCAGGACTGCCTTCGCTGCATCCCAAAGCGTTTGGATTGTTGTATTTTCATTTTTGTTTGTTTCCATATATTTTTTAATTTCTTCTCTAATTGCCTGGTTGACCCACTCATTCTTTAGTAGGGTGTTCTTTAACCTCCATGCTTTTGGAGGTTTTCCAGACTTTTTCCTGTGGTTGATTTCAAGCTTCATAGCATTGTGGTCTGAAAGTATGCATGGTATGATTTCAATTCTTGTATACTTATGAAGAGCTGTTTTGTAACCCAGTATGTGATCTATCTTGGAGAATGTTCCATGTGCACTCGAGAAGAAAGTATATTCTGTTGCTTTGGGATGCAGAGTTCTAAATATATCTGTCAAGTCCATCTGATCCAATGTATCATTCAGGGCCCTTGTTTCTTTATTGACCGTGTGTCTAGATGATCTATCCATTTCTGTAAGTGGAGTGTTAAAGTCCCCTGCAATTACCACATTCTTATCAATAAGGTTGCTTATGTTTGTAATTGTTTTATATATTTGGGGGCTCCCGTATTCGGCGCATAGACATTTATAATTGTTAGCTCTTCCTGATGGGTAGACCCTGTGATTATTATATAATGCCCTTCTTCATCTCTTGTTACAGCCTTTAATTTAAAGTCTAGTTTGTCTGATATAAGTATGGCTACTCCAGCTTTCTTTTGACTTCCAGTAGCATGATAAATAGTTCTCCATCCCCTCACTCTCAATCTGAAGGTGTCCTCAGGTCTAAAATGAGTCTCTTGTAGACAGCAAATAGATGGGTCTTGTTTTTTTATCCATTCTGATACCCTATGTCTTTTGGTTGGCGCATTTAGTCCATTTACATTCAGTGTTATTATAGAAAGTTATGGGTTTAGAGTCATTGTGATGTCCGTAGGTTTCATGCTTGTAGCGAGGTCTCTGGTACTTTGTCTCACAGGATCCCCCTTAGGATCTCTTGTAGGGCTGGTTTAGTGGTGACGAATTCCTTCAGTTTTCGTTTGTTTGGGAAGACCTTTATCTCTTCTTCTATTCTAAATGACAGACTTCCTGGATAAAGGATTCTCGGCTGCATATTTTTTCTGTCTAGCACACTGAAAATCTCGTGCCAATCCTTTCTGGCCTGCCAAGTTTCAAAAGAGAGATCAGTCACGAGTCTTATAGGTCTCCCTTTATATGTTAGAGCATGTTTATCTCTAGCTGCTTTCAGAATTTTCTCTTTATCCTTGTATTTTGCCAGTTTCAGTATGATATGTCGTGCAGATCGATTCAAGTTACGTCTGAAGGGAGTTCTCTGTGCCTCTTGGTTTTCAATGCCTTTTTCCTTCCCCAGATCTGGGAGGTTCTCAGCTATTATTTCTTCAAGTACACCTTCAGCCCCTTTCCCTCTCTCTTCCTCCTCTGGAATACCAATTACACGTATATTATTTCTCCTTAGCACATCACTTAGTTCTCTAATTTTCCCCTCATACTCCTGGATTTTTTTTATCTCTCTTTTTCTCAGCTTCTTCTTTTTCCATAATTTTATCTTCTAGTTCACCTATTCTCTCCTCTGCCTCTTCAATCCGAGCCGTGGTTGTCTCCATTTTATTTTGCAGCTCATTAATAGCATGTGTTAGCTCCCCCTGGCTGTTCCTTAGTCCCTTGATCTCTGTAGCAAGAGATTCTCTGCTGTCCTTTATACTGTTTTCAAGCCCAGCAATTAATTTTATGACTATTATTCTAAATTCACTTTCTGTTATGTTGTTTAAGTCATTTTTGATCAGTTCGTTAGCTGTTGTTATTTCCTGGACGTTTTTCTGAGGGGAATTCTTCCGTTTCGCCATTTTGGATAGTCCCTGGAGTGGTGCGGGACTGAGGGGCACTTCCCCTGTGCTGTCTTGAATAACTTGCGTTGGTGGGCGGGGCCACAGTCAGACCTGATGTCTGCCCCCAGCCCACCGCTGGGGCCACAGTCAGACTGGTGTGTGCCTTCTCTTCTCCTCTCCTAGGGGCGGGATTCACTGTGGGGTGGCGTGGCCTGTCTGGGCTACTTGCACACTGCCAGGCTTGTGGTGCTGGGGATCTGGCGTATTAGCTGGGGTGGATCGGCAAGGTGCACAGGGGCGGGAGGGGCAGGCTCAGCTTGCTTTTCCTTCGGAGGTCCGCTTTGGGAGGGGCCCTGCAGCACCGGGAGGGAGTCAGACCCGCCAGAGGGATGGATCTGCAGAAGCACAGTGTTGGGTGTTTGCATGGTGCCAGCAAGTTCCCTGGTGGGAACCGGTTCCCTTTGGGATTTTGGCTGGGGGATGGGCAAGGGAGATGGCGCTGGCGAGCGCCTTTGTTCCCCGCCAAACTGAGCTCTGTCGTCCTGGGCTCAGCAACTCTCCCTCCTGTTGTCCTCCAGCCCTCCCGTTCTCCGAGCAGAGCTGTTAGCTTATAACCTTCCAGATGTCGAGTCCCGCTTGCTGTCCGAATACACTCCATCCAGCCCCTCCGCTTTTGCAAGGCAGACTCGGGGGCTCTGCTCCACCGGCAGGCCGCCCCTCTGCCCCGGCTCCCTCCCTCCGGTCCGTGGAGCGCGCCCCACCTCGCCGCCCTTCCTACCCTCTTCCGTGGGCCTCTCGTCTGCGCTTGGCTCCGGAGACTCCGTTCTGCTAATCCTCTGGTGGTTTTCTGGGTTATTTAGGCAGCTGTAGGTGGAATCTAAGTGATCAGCAGGATGCACGGTGAGCCCAGCGTCCTCCTACGCCGCCATCTTCCTGACAGGACTCTAGTCCCAATAGTTTAATTTTGTTTGTTTTCTTGCCTCAGGAGGCATATCTAGTAAAATTTTGCTCTGGCTAATGTCAGAGAAATTATTACCTGTGCTTTCTTCTAGAACTTTTATGGTTCTTTAATCCATTTGGAGTCTATATTTGTGTGTGGTGTAAGGAAGTGGTTCCAGTTTCACTCTTTTACATGTTGCTGTCCAGTTTTCCCAACACCATTTGTTGAAGAGACTCTCTTTTTTCACATTGCCTATTTGTGCTCTTTTACCAAAGATTAATTGACCATATAACTGTGGGTTCATTTATGCACTCTGTGTTCTGTTCTATTGCTCAATGTCTATTTTATGCCAGTACCATACTGTTTTGGGCACTATAGCTTTGTAGCATATCTTGAAATCTGGGATTGTGATACTTCCAGTTTTCTTTTTATTTTTCAGGATTTCTATGTCTATTCAGGATCTTTTGTGGTTCCATACCAATTTTAGTATTGTTTGATCTGTTCTGTGAAAAATGCTATTGGAATTATGATAGAAATTTCATTAAATCTGTAGATTGCTTTTGGTAGTATAGACATTTTAACAATATTTGTTCTTCTAATCCATTAACATGGAATATCTTTCTGTTTGTTTGTGTCATCTCCAATTTGATTCATCAATGTTTGTAGTTTTCAAAGTACAAGTCTTTTACCTACTTGATTAAGATTATCCCTAGGAATTTTATTATTTTGGTGCAATTATAAATGGGACTGTTTTCTTAATGTCTTTCTGCTACTTCATTATTAGTGTATAGAAATGCAACAGATTTCTGTATATTGATTTTGTATCCTGCAACCTTACTGAATTCATTTATTGGTTCTCATAGTTGTGTGTGTGTGTGTGTGTGTGTGTAGTATTTAGGGTTTTCTGTGTATAGTAACATGTCATCTACAAATACTGAAAGTTTTACTTCTTCCTTACTGATTTGGATGCCTGTAATTCTTTTTTCTTGTTGATTTGCTGCAGTTGGAACTTCCAGTACTATGTTAAATAAAAGTGGTAAGAGTAGACATCCTTATCTTGTTCCTCATCTTAGGGGAAAAGTTCAGTTTGTCTCCATTGCATATGAGGTTCACCATCGGTTTTGCATATATGGCCTTTATTATGTTGAGGTGTGTTCCCTCTAAGCCTACTTTGTTGAGAGTTGTTATCACAATGGATGTTGTACTTTGTGAAATGCCTTTATTGCATCTATTGAAATGATCATATGGTTTTTATCCTTTCTCTTGTTGATGTGATGTATCCTATTGATTGATTTGCAAATACTGAACCACTCCTGCATCCCAGGAATAAATCTCACTTGATCCTGGTGAATGATTTTTTTTTAATGTATTGTTGGATTTGGTTTGCTAATATTTTGCTGAGCACTTTGGCACCTACAGTCATCAGATATAATGGCTTGTATTTCTCTTTGTTAGTGGTGTCTTTGTCTGGTTTGTTTGAGTCCTTTCCCTTGTTTTTTTTTTTTTATGACTCTGGCTAAAAGTTTTTCAATTTTGTTGATCTTTTCAACAACATGGATGGATTTCAAGTGTATAATGCTAAGTGAAATAAGTCATTCAGAGAAAAACAAATACCATGTTTTCACTTACAAGTGGAACTTAAGATACAAAACAAATGAATAAAGAAAAAAAGACAAATGTCTGCAAAACTATAGAGAGCAAATGGTGTTTACTAGGGGCAAGGTGGGTTGGGGATGGTTGAAACAGGTGAAGGGTATTAAGAGTATACTTACTACAATGAACACCAAGTGATGTATACAATTGTTGAACACTATATTGTACACATGAAATTAATACAGCACTGTATGTTAACTATACTGGAATTAAGAAAAAAAAAAGAAACCATTCCTCATTTCATTGATCTTTTTTATTGCTCTTTTTAGTTTTGATTTCATTTATTACTGCTCTAATCTTTATTATTTCCTTCCTTTCCTTGTTTTGGGTTTTCTTTGTTTTCTAGCTCCTTTACATGTAAGGTTAGTTTTTTGTTTTGTTTTTTGGTGTGGGTTTTTGTTTTTTTTTTTTGTTTATTGGTTTTGGGGTAGGTTTTTGTGGGGGTTTTTTGCATTTTTTCTTCTTTAGGTAAGACTATATTGCTATAAACTTGCCTCCTAGAACAGCTTTTGTTGCATCTCAACGATTTTGGAAGCTGTTTTTCATTTTCATTTGTCTCAATGTATTTTTTTATTTCCTCTTTGATTTATTGGTAGACCCATTCATTATTTCATAGCATTTTATTTAACCTCTATGTATTTGTGGTCTTTCCATATATTTTCTTGTAGTTGATTTCTAGCTTCATAGCATTGTTGTTGGTAACAATTGTTGAAATTGTTCAACAATTGTTGAAAAGATGCGTGGTATGACTTAAATAATTTTAAATTTGTTGAGACTTGTTTTATGGCCTAATATATAATCTTTTCTGGAGAACATTCCATATGCACTTGGCAAGAATGTGTATTCTACTGTTTGAGGATAGAAAATTCTGAATATATCTGTTAAATCCATCTGTTCCAATGTGTCATTCAAAGCTATTGTTTCCGTGTTGATGTTCTGTTTAAATAATCTATCCATCAATACAAGGGGGACATTAAAATCCCCTACTGTTAGTGTATTATTATCAATTACTTCCTTTATGTTTGCTATTAGCTGCCTTCTGTATTTGGATACTCCCATGTTGAGTGCATAAATATTTACAGTTGCTATCTTCTTGTTGGATTGTCCCTTTTATGATTATATAGTGTCCTTATTTATCTCTTCTTACAGTCTTGGTTTTAAAGTCTATTTTGTCCCATAGAAATATTGCTACCCTGGCTTTCTTTTCACTTCCATTTGCATGATAAATGCTTTTCCATCGCTTAATTTTCAATCTGTATATGTCTAAGTCTAAAATGAAACTTGAAGGCAGCATATAGATTGCCTTTTTTTTTATCCATCCCGTCACCCTATGTTTTGATGGAGCATTTCGTCCATTTACATTCAAAGTAATTATTTATAAGTATGTACTTATTGCCATTTTGTTACTTGTTTTATAGTTGTTTTTGCAGCTCTTCTCTTTCCTTTCTTCTCCTGCTCTCTTGTCTCATTTCTATAGTGATATACTTGGATTCCTTTCTTTATATTGTTTGCATATCTAATACTGGGTTTTGATTTGTGGTTACCATTAGGTTTATAAATAACATCTTATGCACATAGCAGTCCATATTAAGGTGATTGTCTCTTAAATTTGAACCTATTCTAAAAGCACTAAATTTTTACTTCTCTCTCCCCTCCCATGTTTTAAGTGTATGGTGTCATAGTTTACATCCTTTTATTTTGTGAATCCCTTGACTAATATATATAATGCATGGTATGACTTCAACCATTTTAAATTTGTTAAGACTTGTTCTGTGGCCTGATATGCAATCTGATATGCACACACACACACACACACACACACATATATATATGTGTGTGTGTATATATATGTATATATATACACATATATATGTATATATGTATATATATACTCCACTGTTACTGTATATATGTGTGTGTGTGTGTGTGTGTGTGTGTGTATATAAACAGATTTATAAAAACATAAAATATGGTCATGCTTATGGTCCTCACTTTCCATTCAGAGTCCCCTTTAACATTCCTTATAGAGCTGATTTAGCAGTCATGAATGATAGCCTTTCTGAATATAGTATACTTGCAGGGTGTTGTTGTGTTTTGTTTTGTTTTTTCAGTGCTTTGAATATATCCTGCCACTCCTTTCTGGCCTGCAAAGTTTCTGCTGAAGATAAGTTGCTAGACTTATGGGGTTTCCCTTGTATGTAACTATTTTTTCTTGCTGCTTTTAACATTCTCTTTATTATTACTTTTTGCCATTTTAGTTACTATGTGTCTTGGTGTGGACCTCCTTGGGTTGATTTTGTTGGGGGCTCTCTGTGCCTCCTGGATCTGGATTTCTGTTTCCTTCCCCAGATTTGACAAGTTTTCAGCTATTATTTCTTCAAATGCATTTTCTACCCCCCCCCCTTCTTCTTCTCCTTCTGGGATATCTATAATGCAAATATTATTATGCTTGATGGAGTCACTGAGTTCCCTTATTCCATTTTTATTTTTATTATTTCTTTCTCTCTTCTTTTTAGGTTGATTGCTTCCCATTACTCTGTCCTCGAGGTTGCTGATCCATTCTTCTGTTTCCTCTAATCTACTGTTTATTCCCTCTGGTGTATTTTTAATTTCAGTTATTGAATTCATCATCTCTGATTGGCTCTTTTTTATATTTTCTCTTTATTGAGAGTGTCACTGAGGTCTTCCATTCTTCTCTCATGTGTACTGAATATCCTTATGACAATTACTTTCAATTCTCTATCAGGCATATTACTTATCTCCATCTGATTAGCTCTCTTTTTATGATATTGTCCTGTTCTTTCATTTGACACATATTCCTTTGTCTCCTCATTTTGTCTAACTCTCTGTTTCTATGTGTTAGGAAAGTCAGCTACATCTGTTCTTGAATGAGTGGCCTTATGAAGAAGAGGTTCTGTAGTGCTCTGCAGTCCACCATTCCCTGTTCACCAGAACCTGGTGCTTCAGGGGTGTCTTCTATGTTTATTAAGTGTCCTAGTGTTGTGACCAATCCATGTTTGCTTTCTGTCTAGTCATCTTCATTGGCTCTCTGCCTGTTGTGGGCAGGGTTTGGTCCCTGTGTTGTTAGTGGGCCAGTCTGGGGCCCCTTGGGCTTGAGTTGAGTCAGACCAGGTACTTGCAGTAGCATCGGACTGCAGGGTGATTTTCCTGTGTTGTAGCTTAAAAAGTTTTTGTCGATGGGCAGGATGCAGTGAGACCAGACCAGATATCTGACCCCTGCCCACTGCTGGGACCACAGTCAAATTGGTGTGGGTGGTTATCTTCCCTTCTTATCAGGGCAAGAGTTAATTGGAGTGATACTGGTGCCTGTTGGGGCTGCTTGCACACCACATTTGTGACACCACTTTGGATGTACTCCTGGCAAGGGCTTGTTGGAGGGGGAAGGTCTGCGGAAAATATGGGGGCAGGACACATGGTGCTAGCAAGGTCCTCGAGAGTCTGCTGTGGGATGGGACCTGCAGCTGCCTGAGAAAATTCCTGCCCAGTCCAGGCTGTGAGGGGCAAGTCTGCAGAAAGGCACAGGGTCAGGGCATGCTATTAGCAAGCCAGGTGGGCAGCATTAGTCTCCACTGTTACTGGCAGATGTCTGTGTATCTTGACTTGGGATCATGGGAAGGAAATGGTGCCAACCAGCTCTTTTGTTTTTGGAGAAGTCTCCCAAATATCCCCGCCCCTCCAGCACATGCTCTGAGATTAGTAAACAAATCTCCCTCCCATATACCCCATTTTTCAAATTGTGTTTCTATGCTATATCTCAGTGGGGTTGTTTGTTATGCTGTCTCTTTAAAAGCAGTGACTCAGTTTCCTATTGCCTTCTGGCTCTCCCAGAGCTGAGCCTGCTAATTTTTAAATTTCCAGGTATTAAGCCCCTCTGATTATAAGAACTCGTGAAATTTGGCCCCTCTGGTTTTCAAAACCAAATGTTATGGGAATTTATCTTCCCAGTGCAGATCCCCTTGCCTGGGGTACCTGGTGTGGGACCTGCTCCTCTTCCCCCTCTGTACTCCCTGCTTCTCCTTCTTCCCACAGACAGTCTCATGGTCAGTTTGGCTCCTGACTGTGTCTCTGTCCTTCCTTCCCTCTTTATTGTGGCCTCTTCTTGTCATTTTCTGGGTTGTTTACACTGATACAGGTGTTATCTATGTGTTATCTGTGGGAAGAGGTAAGCCTAGGATCATCCTGCTCCACCTTCTTCCCGTAACCTTAATGGCATTTAAAATCGGCAAGGAAAGGGAAAACTATTCAATAACTAGTTTTTGTGGTTTTTTTTTAACGTTTATTTATTTTTGAGACAGAGAGAGACAGAGCATGAATGGGGGAGGGTCAGAGAGAGAGGGAGACACAGAATCGGAAACAGGCTCCAGGCTCTGAGTGTCAGCACAGAGCCTGATGCGGGGCTCGAACTCACGACCGCGAGATCATGACCTGAGCTGAAGTCGGCAGCTTAACCGACTGAGCCACCCAGGCGCCCCTCAATAACTAGTTTTAAAACAATTGGCTATCTACCTGGAAAAAATATTATGTCATTTCACACCACCCACAAGAAAAAATTCTAGGTAAATTAATCTATTTATCAATTTACATCTATTTTATCTGTGTTTGTTATAGAAGACAATGTAGTAAATAGTTTTGTAATCTCACTATAAGGAAGATAATTATAAAGTTTGCCAAAAAATATAGAAAACATGAAGAAAAATTTGTAAGACTGGACAACATACAATTTCATTACCTTTGTAAACTGAGAATTATCATAAACAAAGGTATGTAGTTTGAATAAATAGATTAGAAGAAAATATTCTGAACACTTAGCTCAGATGAAGGGCTAACATGTTTAATACCTAAATGGTTCTTACAAATCAAGAATGAGAAAAGCAAACAATCCACTTAAAAATTGTCCCAGAAGAGGTAAAAGTAGATGTTAAAATCATAGTCAGACACTAATAAAGAAATGCTCAGTAAATAACAATGAAATATAGTGGCAAATTAGAAGATTGATTGCAAAGTGTTAACAAGAATGTAAAGAAATAGGCAATGTAATTCATGTTGGTGAAAATGTAAACTGATATAGCCTTTATGAAAGGATATTACAACAGTATCAATATGCTAAATCCTTGTATTCTATGACCCAACAATCTTATCAAGGGAAAGCCTATCCTGTAGAAATACTGACATGAGTGTACACGTGTATCTATAAAAGAATGATTATTAAACTTTGTTTAAAATAGCAAAAAGTCAGGGGCATCTGGGTGGCTCAGTTGGTTAAGCATCAGACTTGGGCTCAGGTCATGATCTTGTGGTTGGTGCATTCGAATCTTGCATCGGACTCCGTGCTGACAGTGCAGAGCCTGCTTGGGGTTCTCTCTCTTTGCCCCTCCCCCACTCACTCTCACTTTCTCTCAAAATAAATAAATTGGCTAATTAAAAAAAAAGTTTAGGGGCACCTGGGTGGCTCAGTCGGTTAAGCATTCAACCTGGGTTCATTCAACTCACGTGGTTTGTGAGTTTGAGGCCTGCATCGGTCTCTGGGCTGACAGCTCAGAGCCTGGAGCCTGCTTCAAAACTCTCTCTCTCTCTCTCTCTCTCTCTCTCTCTCTCTCTCCCTCTCTCTCTGTCCCTCCCCTGCTCGTTCTCTCTCTCTCTCTCTGTTTCTCTCTCAAAAATAAATAAAAATATTTTTAAATTAAAAAAAATTTTAAATAGCAAAAAGTTTGGGGCACCTGGGTGACTTGGTCAGTTAAGTGTCTGACTTTGGCTCAGGTCATGATCTCACAGTTTGTGAGTTCAAGCCCTGTGTCAGGCTCTGTGCTGACACCTCAGAGCCTGGAGCCTGCTTCAATTCTGCCTCCATCTCTCTCTCTCTCCCCCTTCCCTCTCTCGCTCTCTCGCTCTCTCTCTCTCTCAAAAGTAAATAAACATTAAGAAAAGAAAAAAATTTTAAATAGCAAAAAGTTTATACTAATCCATACAGTTATTTAAAGAATACTAGAAAAATAAATTATAGTATTTCAGTTGTCTAATACTGTATAAAAAACCACTCCAAAACATATAGTTGAACAGAAACATAATTTATTATTTCTCATGATTCTGTGGGGTGGGAATACAGGTATGGTATTGACTAGTGGTCAATCATGTGCTACAACAGCTGGTGACTTGTCTAGGTTGGAAGTTCCAAAAGGCATCACTCATGTCAAGTGCCTCAGTGCGCCTCACATGGCCTCTCTCTCTTCACATGGCTAGTTTGGTTCTCCCCACAGGATGGTGCTGTCATGGTAGTCAGACTTCTTACACGGCAGATGGTTTTCAGGAGACAGCATCCCAAGAGGACAAGCCCCCTTGTGGTAGCACCTATCAAGCTTTTGCTCTCCATTTGTTCAAATCAAGTCATGCAGCCAAGCTCAGTGTCAGTTTGGGAGGGAACTGCACAAAGTCGTTGGCACCAGAAAATGGGCTCCTTTAGGTGCCACCAATGCATCAGTCTCCAAAACATGCAATAGAAAATAACACAGCCATTTTAAAAAAGAAATGAGTCATTTTTACATTTCTTGGTGGACAGAAAAATGTCAAGGTTGTATTTTAAGAGAAAAGAGTGAGTTATAGAATGGTATTGTTTTCTTTCATGTGATATATATGTGTGCAGACATATATGTATTTATGTATGTATATATATGTACACACACACACACACACTGATAGATAAGTAGAGAGAAGACACATTTGAAGGGATATACTCATATACACTCTAAGCTATTATCAATGGCGATTACTGGGAATTAGGATTAGAATGGAAAAGTTTTGGAGTTTTTTTTTTTAATTATTGTTTGGTTTGGACTATAATTTTTACTTTCTCTTTTATATTCTTTAAATGTTTTACAACTAATATGTGCTACTTCTATAGATTTTCAAATAGAAAAATATCCAGAAATGTCCTTTAGTTCACTGTGCAGACCTAGAAGTAGTTAAACTAAACCACTTGTAGCCTGCTAAAAGCAGTGTGCTAAGGAAGGGTGACAGGTAAGAAAAATAGCACAAGGACATGAATTGTGGCAGGGCAACTTATAATAACTTTTTAAACAGCTTTAAAGCATGAAGAATTGCTTTCATAATTCCTTCCTTCTCTAAATGTGACTTGTCCTAGGCAAAATGCAAGTGAGATTTGGGTAGTAATTAAAATTTAATATGTTTGGGGGCACCTGGGTGGTTCAGTTGGTTAGGTGCCCGACTCTTGATTTTTGGCTCAGGTCATGATCTCATGGTTCGTGAGTTTGAGCCCCACATCAGACTCTGTGCTGATGTCGTGGAGTGTGCTTGGGATTCTCTCTCTCCCTCTCTCTGCCCCTCTCCTGCTCACATGCTCTCTTTCTCTCTCAAAATAAATAAATAAAACTTAAAAATATAAAATTAAATTAAATTAAATTAAAATAAATAAAATAAAATAAAATTTAATATGTTTTGCCAAAAAAAAAATCTACCTAATGGGTTTTTATTTTTTTATTTTTTTGAGAGAGAGAGTGCACACATGTGTGTGCATGAGGGAGTGAGGCAGGGGGTGGGAGTAAGAGAGGAAGAGAGAGAATCCTAAACTGGCCCCACACCCAGCATGGAGCCTGATGTGGGATGATGAGATCCTGTCCTGAGCTGAAATCAAGAGTCTGACGCTTAACTGAATGAGCCACCCACATGCCCCATTAATGGATTTCTTTTTTGAGAGAGAGAGAGAGAGAGTGAGAGAGAGAGAGGGCACGCACTCATGAGCAAGTGAGGGAGGGACAGAGAGAGAGGGAGAGAGAGAGAGAATCCCAAGCAAGCTCCACACTGTCAGTGCAGAGCCGGGTGCGGGGCTCAAACACACAAACCATGAGATCATGACCTGAGCTGAAGTTAGATGCTTAACCGACTAAATTACCCAGGTGCGCCCCCCACCAGCTAATGGATTTTTAATTTCTCCGTTTCTATTGACTGAATAGTTAGCAGAATGGGATAACAATAACTGATGATCATAATAACAGCGCGTAATACATGTCAAACCCTGTTATTTGTATTAAGTCCATGACCTACACAAGTCTATAAATTGTCTACTACTGTATGCATTTTGCAATCAAGGAAACGGACACTTAGTCTAGGTCATATAACAAGGAGAGGTTGAGATTTAATCTCAGGGAGTCCTGATCCAGAACTTTTGGTATACTGCTCCTCCATGGGAATGATGATAGATGGTCTCTGTGTATGCACAAACATCCTCAAAGAATTAGCAGCTCTATCCCTAATACAAATAAGTAAAAGCAATAACTAAAATTTTCACCATTTAAAACCTACTCCCCATTATCATTTGGGGTACAGAGTGCTGAGGTTAAGTGTACATTTGTGCCAGTGATCTTGATTTTGGCATCACACTAATTCAGAGGTAGTTGGGGCACGTAGCTTACTTCTAGCACCACACATCAGTCTCTCTGTGCCATAAGAATTCTCTGTGGCAGGCAGAATCTGATCTCCCAGTACTCTAATGCTGAAATTAGAGCGCTCAAACAACAGCTGATTGCACACCATGAGATCCACTAAAATCTGACAGCAGGTGTATTCACCAATTTTGACCATAATGATGGCAATAAGGAGACTTTCTGTTAAAGGGACAAGAGAGCAGATATCTGGCACCAAGCACTGGAAAAAGGCAAGACAATTTTAAACAAGTACCACATGTGGTGACTCATTAGATGTTGAAAGCTAATAAGAGACTGAAGATTTTTAGCTTAGCACTGATGCTGTGGACAGCAGGATATCCTAACATCTAGAAATTGAGAATGAATCAGGAGGTGGTGATAAATCCTGTGCTGATGCCTGGTGTGTGGAACTGTTATATTTTTAGGATAAAGGCAAGGATGTAAAAATCGAAGAGAGTGCCAGAGTGAAGCAAATATATTGAGAGATCTGCACGTTTGTGCGTTCATTCATTCATGGGCCCAGTATGACAACATGGTGGGTAGCATCTTAGGTTTCAGAATACAGAAATCAACAAGAGAGACATGGCATCTTCCTGATGGAGGTGATGATCTAACAGAAGGAAAATAACTAACCAGATAAAGGTTATAAAGTGTGAGCGGTGTCGGAATACTAGAGATCCATGATACGATGAGGACCACATTCTAGACAAGTGAAGAAATTCCAGTGGGCGTGCAGGTCTGGGACAAGGAGAAGGAAGAATGCACAGGGAGGAGAGTCCCATAAGTTGAGACCTGAGCACAGAAGGTCAGAGATGGTGGGAGCTGGGGGTGACTAGTGAGCGTGGAGAGGTAGAGAGGGGACAGATGTGTCCCTATTCTTACAGTGTGGCTATTCTTACAGACATGAAAGTTATTCTAATAGCCATATTTTTTAAAAAGAGCCAGCTAATCAAAATTTATATTTTGAGAAACTGCTATGTACCACACAGTGAACAAGATAAAGTCCTTGTCCTCAAAGAGCTTATCTAATAGTAGAGGGATTCAGACACTAAACCCATAAAAGAATAAATAGAAATAAATATCCACCAAATGCTAGGAAAAAGATAAA
Source organism: Acinonyx jubatus (assembly GCF_027475565.1). Classification (NCBI taxonomy): domain Eukaryota; kingdom Metazoa; phylum Chordata; class Mammalia; order Carnivora; family Felidae; genus Acinonyx; species Acinonyx jubatus. The sequence continues at coordinate 141,990,539 of NC_069384.1, forward strand.
ATAGGGTGCTATGGGAGGGAATGAGTGAAGAGGCAGGGGACACTTTAACTCTGGTGGACAAGAATGACCACTTTGAAAGAGGGGAAATATTTGAATTGAGGTTTGAACCATGAGAAAGGAAGAGGCATGTGAAGGTCTGGGGAAAGCATTTCAGTCAGAAGGACAGCAAACACCTACAGGCAGAAACTAGCAGGTATGTGTTCAAGGCTCAGAAACTAGGCCAGTGTGGCTAAAGAGAGGAAGTGAAGGGAGGTTTAAAATATACTGTGTCAGAGAGATAAACAGAGGACAGATCAGGTAGAACCTTGAAGGAAGAGTTTGACCCTAGATAACCCCAGTTACGCCCTTTAACCCAATTATCAATAAACTAATGATTCTCTCTTTCCTCTAAAGCTTATCGGGTATGGCAAATTGGTTGGATTTGGTTCAGGTGAAAGCCCCTGGGAACTTTCAAGCAAGGGAATGACATGATCTTTTTTTTTTTTACTTTATTTATTTATTTTGAGAGAGAGAGAGCAAGCATTGGAGGGGCAGAGAGAGAGGACAAGAGAGAATCCCAAGCAGGCTCTGTTCTGTCAGCACGAGCCCAATGTGGGCTTGATCCTGCAACTGCGAGATCATTACCCGAGCCGAAACCAAGAGTCGGTCGGTCACCTAACCGACTGAGCCACTGAGGCGCCCTGGGAATGACATGACCTTATTCATGCCTTTTCAAAGTTGCTTGGCTGCAATTTAAACAAGTTCTGTAAGGGGGAACAGATAAGGGTGAGAGCCCGGTCAGGAGACCTCACATTTCCATTCATTCTGTTTAAGGCCCTGATAGGCAAAAAACTGGAGTTTCTCACAGTTCTCCAGAATCGTGGAATTTGGTAAGAATCTTAGAGTTTACTTTGTCTATAGGTCTTATGCTATGTAACAATGCAATCTTACACTAGTAGATGCTTACAACTGGCTTTAACAAAACATAAAGTTTTAGAAAGAAGGGTTTTAAAGAGAAGACTACCATTGGACAAAGAGGCAAAGGACTTAGAATAAAAACAGTCTTTGGAGCAAGACAGAATCATGTAGGAGTCCTCACTCTTTTTTTAAAAATTTTTTTTATATTTATTTATTTATTTATTATTATTTTAATGTTTATTTATTTTTTTGAGACAGAGAGAGACTGAGCATGAACGGGGGAGGGTCAGAGAGAGAGGGAGACACAGAATCTGAAGCAGGCTCCAGGCTCTGAGCTGTCAGCACAGAGCCCGAGGCGGGGCTCGAACTCACGGACCGTGAGATCATGACCTGAGCCAAAGTCAGACGCTTAACCAACTGAGCCACCCAGGCACCCCTTAATTTATTTATTTTTGAGAGAAAGAGACAGAGCGTGAACAGGAGAGGGTCAGAGAGAGAGGGAGACACAGAATCGGAAGCAGGCTCCAGGCTCCAAGCTGTCAGCACAGAGCCCGACGTGGGGTTCGAACTCAAGTGATGAGATCAAGACCTGAGCTGAAATCCAACGCTTAACTGACTGAGCCTCCTAGGTACCCCTAGGAGTCCTCACTCTTTATGAGCTTTGTGACCTTTGGCAAATTAACTTCTCTGAGCCTTTCATTTGCCATTTGCAAAATGGAAATAATAATGACCAGGGCGCCTGGGTGGCTCAACTGGTTGAGCCTCCAACTTTTAATTTCAGCTCAGGTCATGATCCCCATGGCACTCCACATGGGGCTCCCTGCTGACTGCAGAGCCTGCTTGGGATTCTCTTTCTCTTCCTCTGTCTCTCTTCCCTTCCTCAACTCATGCTGTCTCTCTCTCAAAATAAATAACATAACATAACATAACATAACATAACATAACATAACATAACATAACATAACATAACAAAAAAATGACCACCTGGCTGCCTTTAAGAATTAAAAATAAGATATGTAAAGCACTGACTGATGCAGAGTATTTCAATATTATAAAAAGAAAGTATGCAATAAAGCTTCTTTAATGTCATTTCAAAAATGCCAATCCTGCCTGACAAAGTGATTTTCAAATTATTGTTGACATCACTTTTTCCAGTTCACGTTGAAACTGGAACAACACATTCTCTCCCCAAGGTAATGCACACATGACATTTTGCAAACACTTATTGGATGGGCACTCTAAAACAATTTTTGCAAAACTGTTGAAGGGCTCCTTATAAAATAAACTGAGCTGGCAATTTTAGAACTATAATTCCATCTAAACCTCACCCTCAGTATCCCAACTTTCTTGGCAAGGTAACTTGAATCTTTCTCTGCTTCTCACATCCCTTCTCTACCTCTAGTCTAACTGACCAGTAAGCAAATGTATAGGTTGTAAGTGACTATCAGACACATAAGAGGCAAGTAGTATACAGTTTCATAATAAGGAAAGAAAAAACTTATTGAAAGTCTCCAGTAATCATGGCAGCAATGTTTTTCCTAGAGTGATTTTTGTCCTGATGAATCTGGGCAGGTCTAACTGTTCCTGAAATATATATTCACATTGTCTCCTCCACTCCTGCAGCCAAGATAAGATGACCCAAATCTTTGTGATTTACTACTGGTGCTAAGAGACCAGAACCACAAACACTCATCCACATCTAAAGGGACAACCTTTCTCAGAAATCTTGACTAGTAATTATACTAAAAGGAAGTCTTCATAAAAATATCACAACATGATATTAGTTTTCTAGAGCTGACTTAACAAAGTGCCACAAACTGAGTGGCTTAAAGAACAGAAAGTTATTGTCTCACAGTTCCGGAGACTATAAGTCCAAGATCAAGGTGTGGGCAGTGTTGTTTCCTTCTGAAGGCTGTGAGAGAGAACTTGTTCCATGCATCTCACCTACCTCCTGGCAGTTTCCTGGCATTCTTTGGCTTATGGATGCATCTCCCTGATCTTTGTCTTCATGTTTATGTGGCATTCTCATGGTGTGCATATCTGTCCCTACACAAGATATTCTTTTTGCGAGCATACCAGTCCTACTAGAGCAGAGGTTCACCCTACTCTAGTATGACATCACCTTAACTTAAGAAATCATATCAAAAACGACCCTATTTCCAAGTAAGTTTACATTTTGAGGTACTGGGGATTAGGACTTAAATATATAAATATATAATTTATAAATATATAAATTTATATAAATATAATATATATAAATATATATAATATATAAATATATATAAATATATATAATATATAAATATATATATAAATATATATAATTTATAAATATATAAATATATATATTTATATATTACATATATAAATATATATAATTTATAAATATATATATAATTTATATATATATTTATATATATAATTTATAAATATATATATAAATAATATATATATATATAAATTCAACCCATCACAACACAGAAGTGTATCCTCTTTATTTTATAATTATTTATAATCCACCCAGAAAAATATTTTATTTGAACTTTTTAATTAAAAAAAAAAGGTGAAAAGGGAACTTCCTTAGCTAAAGAGTATCTACAAAAGAATCTATTGCTAACAGCATACCTAATGGTAAAAAACTTGAAGTTTTCTCACTAAGATCAGCTACAAGACAAGGACCTCCCCTCTCACCACTCCTTTTCAACACTGTACTAGAAGTTCTAGCCAATGCAATAAGACAATAAAATAAAATGAGAGACATATAGATTGGGAAGGAAGAAATATAACTATCTTTGTTTGCACATGACATGATTGTCTATATAGAAAATCCAAAGGAACTGAGAAACTCTTGGAACTAATAAGTGAATACAGCAAGATTGCAGGATACAAAGTTAATATGCAAAAGTGAAACACTTTCCTATATACCAGCAATGAACAAGTGGGATTTGAAATTAAAAACACAGTACCATTTACATTAGCACTCCTCAAAATGAAATACTCAGGTATAATTTTAACAAAATACGTAGAAGACCTATACGAAGAAAATGATAAAACTCTGATGAATGAATCTAAAGAAAAATAAATGGAGGAATATTTCATGTTCATGAATAGGAAAACTAAATATGTTAAGATATCATTTGCTAACCAAATTGATCTACAGACTCAATGCAATACCAGCCAAAATCCCAGCCATTTATTTTGTGGATATCAACAAATGGATTTTAAAGTTTACATGGAGAGGCAAAAAATCCAACAGAGCCGACATGATATTAAAGGGGAAAAAGTTGGAGGACGAACCCTACTCAACTTCAAGACCTACTGTAAATCTGTAGTAACCAAGACAGTGTGGTATTGATAGAAGAGTAAACATAGAACAATGGAACAGAATAGAGAGCCCAGAAATAGACCTATATAAATATAGTCAATTGATCTTTGACAAAGGAACAAAGACAATATCATGGGGCAAAGATAAGTCTTTTCACCAAATGGTTTTGGGACAACTGGACATCCACATGCAAAAAGAGAAAGAAAGAAAGAAAGAAAGAAAGAAAGAAAGAAAGAAAGAAAGAAAGAAAGAAAGAAAGAAAGAAAGAAAGGAAGGAAGGAAGGAAGGGGAAGAAGGAAGGAAGGAAGGAAGGAAGGAAAGAAAGAAAGAAAGAAAGAAAGAAAGAAAGAAAGAAAGAAAGAAAGAAAGAAAGAGGAAGGAAGGAAGGAAGGAAGGAAGGAAGAATAGAAAAGAAGAGGAAGAGAGAGAGAGGAAGGAAGCAAGGGAGGGAGGGAGGAAGAGAATCTAGATAGAGACCTTACACTTGTCACAAAAATTAACTCAACATAAAGTAAAATGCAAAAGTATAAAACTCCTGAAAGATAACATAAGGGAAAACCTAGATGACCTTGTGTATCACAATGACTTTTGAGATACAACACCAAAGACAAAATTTAAAAAAATTGATAAGGTGGGCTTCATTAAAATTAAAACGTGCTACTTGGTAAAAGATACTGGCAATAGAATGAGAAGACAAGAAGACAGACTGGAAGAAAATATTTGCAAAAGACATATCTTATCCAAAATACAAAGAACTGTTAAAACTCAACAGTAAAACAACAACAACAACAAATTTTTTTTAATGGCACAAAGACCTTAACAGATACCTCACCAAAGAAGATATATAGATAACAAATAAGTATATGAAAAGATGTTATATGTCATCAGCTAGATGCAAATGAAAATAATGAGATACTACCACACACATATTAGACTGGGAAAAATCCAGAACACTGGCAACACCAAATGCTGGTGAGGATGTGAAGCAACAGGAACTCCCATTCATTGCTGGTAGAAATGCAAAATGGTATATAGCCACTTTGGAAGACATTTTGGTGAGTTTCTTACAAAACCAAGCGTGCTCTTACCATACAATCAAGTAGTCATACTCCTTGGTAGTTACCCAAAATAGTTGAAAACTTAGATACACACAAAAACCTGTGAATGGATATTTATAGCAGCATAATTGATAATCACCAAAATGTGGAAGCAACCAAAATGTCTTTTAATAAATGAACTGTGATACATCTAGATATTGGAATATTATTCAGCAATTTAAAAAAATGATCTATCAGATTATGAAAAGATATGGAAAAACCATAAATGTTTATTACTATGTGAAAAAATATGACAAAGGTATAGTGTGATTCCAACTATATGACATTCTGGAAAAGACAAAATTATGGAGACAGTAAAAATATCAGATTGCCAGGGGCTGAGTTGGGGGTAGGAGATGAATAGAGGATTTTTTTTTTGGCAAGTGAAAGTACTCTGTTACTATAATAATGGATACATGTTATTATATATTTGTCCAAACCCATAGAATGTACAACAGAAAAAATGAACCATAATGTGAACCATAATGTATATTATGGAACTTGGGTGGTTATGACATATCAATGTGGGTCATCAACTGTAACAAATTTACCACTCTGAGAGGGATTCTGATCCCAGGAGAGTCTATGCATATATGGGTCTGGTGTATCTGGGAAATCTCTGTATCTTCCCCTAAATGTTTTTGCAAACATTAAGCTGCTCTAAAAGAAGGTGGGTTTTTTTTAAGTGACTTTTTAAAAGATCTTAGAGCTACATAATTCATTCCTATTTAAAAAGATATTTCTTCTGAAAATATTATGCCTTGTTAAAAAAATATATGGCATTATAAAAAGTAACTTAACATAGAAAAAAAATCTGAAGCAGACTTCCCCACAGGCCTACCCCTGCCACTGCTGGTTTCCAAGTTGACATTTGAGTCTCAAGGGTAATCAAGAACATGGAATTCATTCTGAAAATCTCTTCTGCTCGGTTGGAACAACTGTTTGTGTTGTATAAGGCACATGGTATGATGGTATGATGAAGATTACATTTATTTTAAATTAGTCTGGGGATGGCATTGTTGTTCTAAAAGTCTGAAGGTGGACTCACAAATTTAAATAGTTCATGTTAGTAGCAAAGCCTGCTGTTTGCTGTAGCAGCTGCTGTCAGTGCTCCGCCCATATCCTGTAGGATTTGTCTTACCAAAAGCACCTGTGACTCTGTGCCAGAGGAGAGTTGGGTAGCAGGCTGGAAGTGCTGCGGGGGTTAATACAACTGGGAGGAACCCTAAGCCAATGGCAGATGGCAGTTGTCAGACAAATGGGACAACTTGGTTAGGATAACTCTGAGAAGTGTCTACACTGACTCCCAGGATTCCCCTGCTGAATTAATCTTCAGTTGCCCATTCTTGTAACTTGATTTATAGTGTACCCTTTATTAGCTAGCTTCCTTCCTTCTCTCACTTTCCTACTTCCCTTATGCTTCCTAGTTTCATCTCCTAAACACACAACTTACACATTGTTTTAGGATCTGCTTCTAGGGTAACCCAAACTAAGACCATTATCTTCTCAATAGCTATTGCCTTCTTCCTTGTTATACATGACTTCAGTTTTCCTGAAGTTCCCACCCCCCTCCCTGGCATCATGGGCTGGCTCATATCACCCCAAGGAAGGGATTCTAACTAGTCTAGATCAATTATGGCATTCTTGTTCTAGCGTGAGCAGTTAGCTCAGATATGACGAATAAGACATGATAGAGAGTCAGCTAGAGGACTTTAGAGACAAAGGAAAAGCCAGCTTATTTTCAGCCCCTGAATTTTTTCATGTCTAGGTGAGATGCTGGAACTGGTATAGTCATCTTACAACAATGAGAGGAAATATTGGAAGGAAGAGTCGACACAAAGAGGGCAGAGCCACAAGAACTCCCAAGAAGCAGAGTCAGAGTCCTAATTATATTCTATCTGGAGTTGCTTTGTCTTTGGAATTCATGCTATGTGAAATAATTCCTTCTGTTTAAAGCAGTTGAGTCAGGATTTTTGTTACTATAGGTAGAAATCATCTAATTAATAAATTTTCTTGATGGCAGAAAAAACAAAACATTGTCCCTAGAATGCTAAGAGAATACATATGGCCACTGAAACAGAAATCAAGTACCAAAAGGAGTCAAACAGACATCAGCAGAAACAATTCAGGGGCAGGGAAAGGGGATGTGGAATCATATTCACCAAGCAATGATGGCACACAAAGCTAGAATGTACAAACCAGATAAGTAGGGCACCAAGAATGGATAATCATCCAAGCTGTCTCCTTCTTTCCTCCCTCCCTCCCTCCCTCCCACCCTTCCTTCCTTCCTTCCTTCCTTCCTTCCTTCCTTCCTTCCTTCCTTCCTTCCTTCCTTCTTTCCTTCCATTGTCATCATTGAGCACATACACTATTCCAGACACTTCTAGGAATTGAGCATTTAGTGGTGAACAGGACTGACGTGGCCATAGCCCTTGGGAAGCTTGCATCCTAGAGAATCACTGGCAAGTTAGAAGATAGGAATACATTTTGGAGAAAAAGGAAGGAAAGTGGGCACATGTGTGGGCCCAGGTAAAACTCTGTCAAGGCAACTGGATGCTCCATATGCTGCTTTCCCACCATATGTAGCTATTTCCACTCCAGGCCTCAAAGGAGCCAAGAACGACTTCAGACTTGAGACATCATCAGTGACTAAGGCACCCCCAAACAAAGGAAACTCTTCATAGGCCCCAATGGAAGTCCTGTAAACTGGGAAACATTGTTAAAATGGCCCTCTGGGAGATAAAAGTCCCCTTTATCATAAATATGCCATGAGATGGAGACTGGTACTTGGCAAATGATTTTTTTCCTCACGTAAGGAATGACCTAAGTTTGGGGATACCAGGTAAGATCGACCAAAAAGCTACCTGGAAATCTGTGTTGATTGGTCCTTGCTCAGCAGGGAGAAATGCTGTGGTATCTTCATGGGCACAAAAAGTATGATAGCCACTCAGACACACATTTGCGATAGCCTAATTGCAGGAAAACATGGAAGAAGGGAAGTCTTAACTCCTTTTTATCCCCATGGGATAAATTATTCTAGAACTAAAAGAAAAACAGGGCCAAAAATTAAAACTGTACTTGTTTCTCTTCTTGGAATTTCTGCCATAAAAAATGTGAATCTTGGGGGCACCTAAATGGCTCAGTTGGTTAAGCACCTGACTCTTGGTTTCGTCTCAGGACTCATGATCTCAGGACTCATGGGTTTGAGCCTCGCATTGGGCTCTGCACTGACAGCATGGAGCCTGCTTAGGATTCTCTCCCTTCCTCTACCTCTCTGCCCCTCCCCGACTCTCTCTCTCTCAAAAAAAAACTTTATAAAAAAACCTGAATCTTGAAGATGGCGGGTACCCATTCCTTAGCGTAGAGTTATAAACTGACCTCAAAATCTTAAATGTGAAGTGCAGCATTATTTACACAATTTGAATGTAGATTATGCTTTCTTATTTATGAGTCTCTGAGATTTACTAAAATGTTTTACTGAATGTTTACCATTTGTACATTAAATCTGATAACACCTTTTTTTTTTGCACTGTCTTGCAGATGGCTGTGTTACCTATTGTTCTGCTTTGTATGTGCTATGCTTTGTTTTCAAACATACCAAAAATATCCACACATACACATTTGTTCTCTCTTTTCAAGGTAAAATGGCTGGTAATTATGTTATAAAAATATATGATTGTTGCTAAAAATGTGTGGTTTTTGTGCATTTTATGGAAGCATAAAGACTACCTTTGATTCATTTATTTATTTATTCATTCAACTAATATTCGTAGACCCCAATTGCATGCTTGATGCTAGAATACTGGACTAGAAGTTAGATTTGTCATTGTAAGTCTGTTTGTAGAAACTGTTTCCACCGTTGCCTTAGAACTAGTTATCCATGAATTATTAGTATCAAAGTCTAAATAATAAATCACTATCAGATGGCAAACAGGAAGAAGTCAAAAAACAGAAGAGCTTTGGTAAGATGTGAGAAAAGCAGAGTCAGAGCAAGGCCAGATTCAGATACTAAAATTCACAGAACTGAAGATACAAGATTTTAAAAAATGATCGGGAGAGACTCTGAAGACCATGGGAAAACCTGAGAGGCCAATAGGCACAGAAGCTTTCAAAAAAAAAAGGAAAGCGTACTTTAGTCAGTGTTTGGTTGGTATGAGCAAATTTAATTGACAGAAAACCATATCGAAAACTAGAAGTCTCATTCTTTGGTCCCAACTGGCACCTGAAAGGTGCATCTGGTAGCACCAACAGAGCACTATTTTCGACTACCTGAGACTTCATCACTTCCTCACAGAAAACCAATCCCTCTATAATCACTCCTTATGTTTTTTTTCCTCCCAAGTTTCAGTTGATGTCTAATTATGAAGGCAGAATTCCAATACTGTATCGTAAGTGGTGCAATATGGATTTATCCTGCTGTACCAACCTGTAGAGCATACTCTTCGATCATGACATAATAGTCATTTATGCTACCTAAACATCCCTATCTTCTAAGCTGCAAAGAACACATCATCAAAGTCAACAAGTTGGAAGAAGGCAGACTGGAGGACAGCAAGTTACAAACTAAGAGAAACCCCCATACATGCAGAAATCTTGATGGGAGAGGTAAGACGGTTGGCAGGCTAATGCTCAAAAAGCACTGGAATCTGAAGAGCAAACTCTGATCAGTGGTATACATTCAGAAATTTAGCTTTATCATTTTTCTCAGAATTAATCAGTCCCTAGAAACTGAATAAATTAACTACATCCAAACAGATGGAAATATATATGAGTGGGCCAGTTAGTTGTTTGTGATCAAAATCCTTATGTCAGCTTTCCCAAGCACAAGGGACTTACAAAACTCATCTAGAATTTTCTTGGAGATCATAGACCTAGAATAACAAAAGTTGGGGTGCCTGGGTGACTCAGTCAGTTAAGCGTCCAACTTCAGCTCAGGTCATGATCTCATAGTTCCTGAGTTTGAGCCCCACATCGGGCTCTGTGCTGACAGCTCAGAGCCTGGAGCCTGCTTCGGATTCTGCGTCTCCTCTCTCTGTCCCTTTCCCATTTGCACTCTGTCTCTCTCTCTCTCAAAAATAAATAAACATTTTAAAAGTTTGTAAAAAGAATAACAAGAGTTGAAGAGCCTTAAATGGTCTTTTATCCATGAAGTAGTGGACTTACTCTCTTCTATGTCTTCTAAATGCTCATGCCAGGCAGGTGGGCTGTGGGGCTCTGAACACAGCATCATTTCCAGAACGTAAGCTCTGAGAATCAAGAATGAGCACTGGAATGTAGCAGAGTTGACCCAGAGTCTATTGTATAAAGCAAGTAGAGAGAGAAGGATGTGAGTTATTCAAGATCCCAAGAGTCCAAATGAAAATCATGGCTGAAGCAAAGGGGGAAGTTAAGGTTCGAGCAGAAAGGAGGTGAGGTCCAGAGAGAGTCTTGGGATGTGGAGTTATAGTCAGAGACCTTTATCTGGGGCACTTATGGGCCTCAACAATAAATGGAGACAGGTCTGTCAAGGGCTGATCTATCTGAACCAAGTGGTTCAGATTCATGACAATTCACTGGAGTGCCACTGACTGGAAACTTTTGTGCTCCTACAGTCTACTGGATAAAAACTGACAGAGTTACCTCTTGCTTTTCTGAACTTGGAAATTACCACCTTTCTCTATGCAAACTATGAATCTTTAACTAAACTACTAATCTTTGATTAATCTTTAATTAAATGTTAATGGCAAGACTGAACTACCAAAAGCAAGGTCTGACAAGTCATTTGGTCACTCTTCCTATGCATTCCATAGATAGGAGAAAACAAATTGTAAAATTATTTAGTATTATATTTCCTTAGGAATTTTGAAGATAGTGGATTAAACCCAATACAGCAAGCACAATGATCATCTCTGTTTGATACTCTCTGCTTGCCCCTCAACATCCATTCTCTAACATCATCTGCCCTGCTCTAAGCTACAGAAAGCCATCTTTTTTGGATACATCAACCAGTTTGATGGCTTCTTTTTTTTTTAGTTTTTATTTTAATTCTAGTTAGTTAACAGTGTTATATTAATTTCAGTGTACAATACAGTGATTCAACACTTCCATACATCACCCATTGCTCATCGTGATAAGTCCACTCCTTAATCCCCATCACCTATTTCACCCATCCCGCCACCACCTCCCTACAGGTACCCGTCAGATTGTTCTCTATAGCTAAAGAGTCTGTTTATTGGTCTCTCTCTATTTTTTTCCTTTGTTTGTTTTGTTTCTTAACATAAGTTTCTTTACATATGAGTAAAATATTACGGCATTTGTCTTTCCCTGACTGACTTATTTTGCCTAGCATTATACTCTCTAGCTCCATTCATGTCATTGCAAATGGCAAGATTTCATTCTTTATCCATTCATCAGTCCATGGACACTTGGGTTGCTTCCATGTCTTGTCTGTTGTGAATAATGTTGCTATAAACGCCGGGATGCATGTATCCCTTTGAATTAGTATTCTTGAATTTTTTATATAAATCCCCAGTAGTGCCACTATTGGATCATAAGATAGTTCTATTTTTAACTTTTTGGGGAACCTCCATCCTGCTTTCCACAGTGGCTGCACCAGTTTGCATTCCTACCAAGAGTGCACAAATGTTCCTTTTTCTCAACATCCTCACCAACACCTACTGTTTCTTGTGTTGTTGATTTTAGCCATTCTGACAGGTGTAAGGTGATATCTCGTTGTAGTTTTGATTTGCATTTCCCTGATGATAACTGATGATGAGCGTCTCTTCATGTATATGTCAGCCATCTGGATATCTTCTTTGGAGAAATATCTGTTCATGTCTTCTGGCATTTTTTAATTGGATTATTTGGGTTTTGGGTGTTGGGTTGTATCAGTTCTTTATATGTTTTGGATACTAGCCCTTTATCAGATATGTCATTTACAAATATCTTCTCCCATTTCACAGGTTGTCGTTGTTAAGCTTTGTTAATTATTTCCATTTCTGTGCATAAGCTTTTTATTTTGATGTACTCCAACAGTTTATTTTTGCTTTTGCTTCCCTTGCTTCTGGAGATATATCTAGAAAACTCTTGCAATGGTGAATATCAGAGAGGTTACTGCCTATGTTCTCTTCCAGGATTTTTATAGTTTTATGTCTCACATTTAGGTCTTTAATCCATTTTGAGTTAATTTTTGTGTATGGTGTGTATTAGAAAGTGGTCCAGTTTCATTCTTTTGCATACTGTCCAGTTTTCCCAACACCATCTTTTGAAGACACTGTTTTTCCCCATTGGATATTCTTTCTTGCTCTGTCAAAGATTAATTCACCATACAGTTGTAGGTTTATTTCTGGGCTATTCTGTTCTATTGATCTGTGCCTATTTTATGTGCCAATACCATATTGTTTTGATTACTACCACTTGAAGCCCAGAATTGTAATACCTCCAGCTTTTCTTTCCTTTATCAAGATTGCTTTGGCTATTCGGGTCTGTGGTGGTTCCATATAAATTTTAGAATTCTTAGGGGACCTGGGTGGCTCAGTCAGTTAAGTATTCAATTCTTGATTTGGGCTCAGGTCTATTGGTTTTTGTTTTTTGTTTTTTTGTTTTTTTTTAGTTTCTATATCATTTTTTCCTGCTCTAATCTTTATTATTTTCTTCCTTCTCCTGGTTTTAAGTTTTGTTTACTGTTCTTTTTCTAGCTCCTTTAGGTGTAAGGTTAGATTGTTTGGGATTTCTCTTGCTTCTTGAGGTAGACCTGTATTGCTCTAAAATTCCCTCTTAGAACCACTTTTACTGTACCCCAGATGTTTGGAGAGTTGTGTTTTCATTTTCATTTGTTTCCGTATACTTTTTAATTTCTTTTTTTATTTCCTGGTTGACACATTAATTGTCTAGTAGCATGTTATTTAACATCCATGTATTTGTGGTCTTTCCATATTGTTTGTTTGGTTGACTTCTAATTTCATAGCATTGTACTCAGAAAAGATGCATGGTTTGATTTTGAATTTCTTGAATTTGTTGAGACTTGTTTTGTGGGCTAAAAGTAATCTGTTCTGGAGAATGCCCTGTGTGCACTTGAAAAGAATGTGTATTCTGCTATTTTAGGATGAAATGCTCTGAATGTATGTGTTAAATCCATCTGGTACAGGGTGTCATACAAAGCCATTGTTTCCTTGTTGATTTTCTGTTTAGATGGCCTGTCCATTGATGTCAGTGGGATGTTAATGTCCCCTACTATTATTGTATTATTATCAATTAGTTCCTTTGTGTTTATTATTAACTGTTTTATGTATTTGGGTGTTCCTGTGTTGTTTATATAAATATTTACAACTGTTATGTCTTCTTGTTGGATTATCCCCTTTATTATTACATAGTGTCCATCTTTGTCTCTTGTTACAGTCTTTATTTTAAAGTCTATTTTGTCTGATAAAAGTATTGCTGTTTCAGCTTTTTTTTTTTTTTTTTTGACATCCAGTTGCATGATAGATGTTTCTCCATCCTCTCGCTTTCAACCAGCAGGTGTCTTTAGGTTTAAAATGGGACTCTTGTAAGCAACACATAGATGGGTCTTATTTCTTTATCTATTCTGTCACCCTATGTGTTTTGCTTAGTCCATTTACATTCAAAATAATTATTGATAGATATGTATGTATTGTCATTTTATTACTTGTGTTGTGGTTGTTTCTGAAGATTTTCTCTGATCTTTTCTTGTCTTTCATGTTTTGCTGATTTTCTTTAGTGATATATTTGGATTTCTTTCTCTTTATTCTTTGCATATTTGTTGGTGGATTTTGATATATGGTTAGTTACCATTAGCTTTGTATATAAGCTTTTCTGCATAGCAGTCTATATGAAGTTGATGGTCATTCAAGTTCAAACCCTTTGTTTTCTCCTGTCCTTGCCACATTTTAGGTATATGTTATTATAATTTATATCTTGTTTTTGTAAGTTGCTTGACAGATTTTTTTGCAGAAACATTCATTTATACTGTTTTTTGTGTTTCCTACCTCCATACTGTCACTTTTGTCTCTCCTTTTTCTCTGCAAGTGTCCCCTTTAATATTTCCTGTAGAGTTGGTTTAGTGGTCACAAATTCCTTTAGCTTTTGTTTGCCTGAGAAACTCTATACCTCTTCTGTTCTGAGTGACAGCCTTGCCGTATAGAGTATTCTTGTCTACAGATTTTTCTCATTCAGCACTTTGAATATATCATGCAACTCTCTTCTGGCTTGCAAAGTTTCTGTTGAAAAATCTCCTGCTAGCCTTATGGGTTCTCCTTTGTAAGTTAATGACTTCTTTTGTCTTGCTGCTTTAAAAAAAATTTTTTTCCCGTCTCAGTATATTTTGCAAATGTAATTACAATATGTCTTAGTGTTGGTTGCTTTTGTTGATTCTGTTCAGACTTTTCTGTGCCTCCTGGAGCTGGATATCTGTTCCCTTCCTCAGATTTGAAGAGTTTTCAGCTATTATTTCTTCAAATGCATTTTCTACCCCCTTTCTCTCTCTTCTTCTTCTGGGACTCCTCCAATATGAATGTTATTACATTAGATGGAGTCACTGAGTTTCCTAAGTCTATTCTTATTTTGCATAATTTTTTTTCTTTCTTTTTATTCAGCTTGATACTTTTCAGGTCACTAATTTGTTCCTGTGCTTCTTCCATCCCGCTGTTTACTCCATCAGGTGTGTATCTCATTTCATTTATTGTGCCCTTTATCTCTGCTATGCTATTCCTTATCTCTATGATAAGGGTGTCATCATGCCTCCCAGTTTTTCTCAAGTCCAGTGAGTATCCTTAAGATCATTGCTTTAAATTCTCTATCAGGCATGTTACTTACATCTATTTTGATTTGATCTCTGACTGTGGCCTTGTCCTGCTCTTTCATTTGAGATAAACTTATCTCCTTTTTTCTCTGCCTCTCTGTACCTGTTCTGTGTCTTAAGAAAGTCTTCTGTGTCTTCTGCTCTTGAAAGTACTGACTTTGTGCAGAAGAGGTCGCGGAGTGCCCTGCAGTTCAGGGTCTCCTGTTCACCAGAACCTGGCACTTCAGGAGAATATCCTATTGTGTCGTTTATGCCTTGCTGTTGTGTCTCAGTCACTTTTCCTTTCAGTTCAGTCATCTGCACTGACTCTCTGCCTGTTGTGGTTTTTGCTTGCTCTCTGTGGTGTTATCAGGACACAATCAGGGCGGCCCTGGGGGGGGGGGGTATGCCCACTGGGGACATTGGGAACAGGGTGATGATGATAGCCAAATTTGAACTGGGCCTTTAGTCCTATGTGTGATCCCCTGAAGCACTGCGGTAGCTGGAGGATGCATGCCAGGGTGGCCATGGGCGTGCGGCTGTGTGCAGTGCAATGAATCAGCATGTGGTGGAAGCTGTGCACCCTCCCCTCAGGACTTTAACAAAATTGCCCGAGCCCAGGCCTGAGGCTAGCAGGCTTGGAGTGGGTGAGTCCTTCGGAGAGCTCGCGGGCATGGTGCATTGCTAGCAGGTTAGCAAGTGTCCGTGCAGCCCTACCTCCTGCAGGTGTCTCTGTGCTTATGCTTGCGGATAGGGGAGTAAAATGGCACCTGCCAGCTCCCTCATTTTCAGAGAAGTCCTCCCAACAAACTCTGAAATCAGTATGAACGATTTGCTGTTGTTTCTCAATAGTATTTTGAGATTCATTCACATTGCTGTATGTAGCTATAATTCATTCATGTTTTATTACACCTGAAGTTAGTTACCCACTCTCCTGTCTGTGTCTATTTAGATTATCTTTGGAGTTTGTTATGAAAAAATTTGCTTCACACAGGGACAAGAATTTCTCAACTCTAGAGTATATACCTAGGAGTGGAATTGCTGGATTGTAGGATATGTTAATCTTTGCCTTTTATCAGACAATACCTAGTTCTTTCCCAAAATGTTTTTGCCAAATTGTGCTCTCATAAGCAACGTATAAGACTTCTTGTTATTCTATGTCTTGCCAATAAGACTGACTTAACATATTTACATTATTCTTTATTTTCCCTGCCATGACTAAGAATAGGAGCAAAAAGTAAATTACATCAGTTATAGAAAACAAAGACAGCTGTATGTTTTTGTTCACTAATTCACTTATTCAACAAATACTGAAAACTTGCTCCATATTAGACACTATTCTAGGCACTGTGGATACATCAGTATACAAAACAAATTTCCTGACCTCATGGAACTGATATCATATAAGAAGGAGACAGACAATAAATGAGAAAAATAAGTAAAATATGTAACATGCTGGAAACTGATCAATATAGTGATGGAAAAAAACTACACAATGAGGGGAAGACAGGGTGTGTTGGAGTGAAAAGGGGGTACAATTTTAAATTGGATGTCGGAAGAAGTCCTTCCTGAGAAGAGGACATCTGTGTAGAGCCTACAAGGAGGTAAAGGAGGAGCAATGAATAGTCTGGGAAAACAGCAAGTGCAACAGCCCAGAAGTGGGAGCACATCTGTTATGCTCACAGAAGAGTGGGAAGTATGTGTGGCTGAGTGAGGACAAGAGTAATGGGGTTAAAATCAGTAAAAGAAAGATGAATCAAGTAAGGCATTTAGGTCATTTAAAGGACGTTGACTTTTATTCTATGTGATACAGAAAGTCCTTGGATAGTTTTGAGCAGAGTGTGACATGACATGTATTTTAAGTGGATCATTGGCTTCTGGGTTGTGGATAGACTATAGGAGACTTGGGAACAGGGGAACACATTGGAAATGAAAGCAATAATTCAGTAGATTGATAACATAATATAACAGATGTTACTGGTTAGAACCTGGATAATAATGCTAAGGTGAGGAGATTTCAAAATTGAGCACAGTTTGCTGATGGACTGGATGTCAGAGGTGGGGAAAGTTGTCAAGGATGATTCCAACACTGTTGGCTTAAGCAACCATAAGGGCAGAGGTGCCATTAATTAAACCATAAAAGGATGCAAATAGGACAGATTTGGGGGGTGTTGGTCAGAACTGACTTCTGAAGATGTTAAGTTTGAGATGTCCATTAGACATTCATGCAGATATGTTAAATGTGCAGTTGTTTATATGAAAATGGAGTAGGGTTTCTCCATATCAGCATCATTGATATTTGGGACTGGATAATTCTTTGTTGTGGGGAGATGTTCTGTGCATTGTTAGATGTTTAGTAGCATCCCTGGTCGCTACACACTAGATGCAAGTAGCACCCATTCCCCCAGTTGTGACAATCAAAATATAGCTAGTCATTGCTAAATATCCCTTAGGGTCGGAGTAGGGGTCACAATTGTCCTGGGGTAAGAACCACTAGAATGGAAAAGTCTGGGCTGAAAATATAAATTGGGAATCATGAGTACCCAGATTGAGGTCATTCGACCAGTTGATATCATCAAAGGGTAGATGGAAAAGAAGAGGTCCAAGGGCTGAGATTGGGGTGAGGGCTTTCAAAATATGGAAGTCAAGGAGATAAGGAGGAACTGGAAAAGGTTCAGCAAAAGAAACACATAAGGAACATCAATTAGATGGGCAGAAAACTAAGAGAATGTGATGTTCCAGTGGGAAAAAAAGTTTATCATAAAAGGAGGGAGTATACAACTGTGTCAGATACTGTTGATAAATAAAATAAGGGCTTAGAATTGATAATTGAGTTTATTATCATGAAAGTTATTGACGGCCTTGTCATTATCTATTTTGTGTAAAGACTAGGGCAAAAATACATTTCTAATTGATTCCAGAAATAATGGAAGAAAAAGAATTATAAGCATTGAGTACAAAATGATATTTTTCAATGAGCTTGCTATAAAAGGAAAGAGAGACATCAGGAATCAAGTAGAAGAAGAAGTGGACACAGTGGGGAGGAAGGCAGAGGATGTTTTTATAATGATGCAAAAATAAATCCACTTCAGAGGGAAACTTTGATGATGCATAAGACAGGGGAAAAAAACCTTAGAGTGATATCCTTGGGTAAGCAAGAGGGAATTGATCACAACATTTGAGTCATGATATGTACATTTCAATACATTTCATTGATGCCAAGATTTTGTTAAGTTTGAGATACACACAGTAGATACCCATATCCTCTTGACACTTTCTGTCCTGTGCTTGCCTACAGTTTCCACTGAGAGCACACCATGAGGGCTTTCTCTGACTGGAAGAGCAGATTTGGTTCTCAGATACTGACGCTTCCTCCCCCAAGCAGTCGTTAGCCAATGACAGACGCGAGTTGGAGTATAAGTACCCCAGGGTCTTCACCCTTGGTGAGCAGGCAGCTCTAAGTACGTTGCTATGCCATCTCCTCCAGGTCTCTAGGAGAACTGGATCCCAGTTGCCCTTGGCATTAACCTGCTTCTTAGCTCACCCCATACTGTCTGCTTTCCTTTCTCTGTCTCACTTGTCCACACTCCTACAGTGCTCGTGCCTCCTGGGGTCACATCCTAAATAAGCTATTATACTCAAATCCTTATCTCAGTGTCCACTCTGGGGAAACCCAACTCAAGATGGTGTAAATTCAAATAACTTTGAGTAAGCTGTACCTCCTAGTTACTAGAATACAACACTCCTTACAGGTTGCGTAGAAAAGTTGTCATTCCAGACCAACTTCAAACAATGTCTATATGCCTTAGCAGACTCAACCCATTATATTAAATTACTGAGTGGAGTATTTATCCTGACAAAAATGGCCCCATATCTGTGCCCGAGTGTCATTCTTGGTCACATCAGCATGACAGCACTAAGTGTTAAGCTTGAATAAGTGGCTCCCTGTCCTTTGATAATACACCACACTTCCGGCATTCTGCTTGCTATGATTTTCAGCTCCATCAGGGGAAGCCTAAGACATCTCAGAATTCCCAGAGATTTTCAAACTGTGCTTCATTTGTTCTTTTATGCACTCAATCTACCTTGTCCATTTGAACTAGATTCACCAGGAAATACAACTAGATAGCCACTTTGTTTGTTTTTTCTTTTTGTACTCTCTAGCCTGCCATTTCATTTTTAATCTGAATTGTTGTGTAGCTTCCTCATCCCCCATTCACCTCATCTCACTCATCTTTCATTTGAAACCTCATGGGGTTGGGAAACCATAACATTGCTCTTTCTCTTAACACCAGAAGATTTGATTTTGCACAGTTAGGTATAGTAGCTAATATTTATGTAGTGCTTTATATGTTTCCGAGAGACTATTGTAAGTGATTCCATGAATTTTTTTATACCAACTTTGTGTAGCAGGTACGATTATTATCTCCATTTTATGAGATTAAGTTATTGTGAATTTTTATTGGCACATTTTGAATTCCACAGCACCTCAGGGTTAGAAACAACGGTGAAAGTCCCCGTAGGTGATCTTTTCTTGATAGATAAATTTTTTTCTTGATAAATAAAGATGGTTGCCAGTACTCCCATGATAATTATATACCCAAACCTTTGAAATAGTCTACAGGTTCTATGCACTGAATTATGTCCTCCCCAAATTCATATGTCGAAGTGCTAATCCCCAATGTTAGGGGATTGGGAATTATTTAGGTTTAGGTGACATCATGAGGGTAGAGCTCTCATGATGGGGTTAGTTCCCCTATAAGAAGATACCAGATAGCTTGTTCTTGCCGTCTCTCTGAATGTGAGAACACAGCAAGAAGACGGCTGTCTGCAAACCAGGGAGACCATTCTCACCAGGAGCCAAATTGGCCAGCACTTTGATCTCGGCTCCCCAGTCTCCAGCGCTATGAGAAATAAACGTGTTATTTAAGGCACCCAGTCAATGGTTTTTGTTCGGATAGCCTGGGCCGACTAAAACAACAGGTTTCTGCAGGGCCCAGCCCTGGCCTCTCTCTTTAGGCCAATGTCACATTATTGTGCTCCCTTTACTCTGACACTAGTCACAGAAGCTTCATCCTGTATTTCCAATGCAACATGTCCTTCTATTTCAGCACTTTAATAAATCTTGTTTCCAATGTCTTGTACTATGTGGTAGACAAAATAACGGCCCCCAAAGATGTCCATGTCCTAATGCCCCAAACCTGTGAGTATGCTACTCTACATGACAAGGGCGCATTGCAAATGTGATTAAGTTAAGGACCATGAGAAGGGACGATTATCTTGGATTATCCATGTGGGTCAATGTAATCAAATGGGAGGGAAGAAATTTGGAATCAGAGCGAAGGAGATATGACCACAGAAACAGAGCTCAGAGAGATGCCATCACTAAACGAGGGCCATGAGTCAAGGCATGTGGCAGTCTCTAGAATCAACAAAAGGCAATCTTTTCCTTAAGCAGATTTTGTCCTAGAGGGCAAAGGAATTCATTCAGAAGGAATGAAGCCGTGCTGACCCATTCTAGACTTCTGGACTCCAGAATTATGAGGTAATAAATTATGTTTATTTATTCCTGCAATTGTTCGTGGTAATGTGTTAAAGCAGCAAGAAGAAACTTCCCTCTTCATTTTAACTCATTTATCCTTCAGATTTTGATTCAAATATCACTTCGTCAGGGGAAAGAGTATCATTTCCCTTCCACTTTGACTTCAAACACGTCCAAATAAGATGCCCCTGTCACATTTTTACAGCATGCTATACTTTTACTCTGAGACCCTTAACATTGTTAGATAATTTGATTAATAACTGTGTAAACCCCAGCATTAGAACTTCCACGAGGGCAGGGCCTGTGCTGTCTTTTCTTACCATTATATTTCTAGCGTCTCATACTGTAATATCACAAGCACTCATTAAATGGTTGCTTAATGAACAAATAAATAAATGAAGTAATTAATATAGGGTATGAAAATGATTTGCTAGCTCTAAAAGGGACGTCGAAATATTGTTGTTATAATTTCAACTGAGATGAAAATCAATGAAAATCAGTGCTCTCTATTAGAGGTATCCTAATAGTCTAGGGAGCATTACTCCTATATTAAAAGGGCATCAGAAATTTATAATCAGAAACAGTTGCTGCTTAATGAGAAGCTGGAAACTCTCTCCTACTTTCTGTCCTGTTTCCATTCTCCTCTAAGTTATAGCTCTTCATTGTTTCCATCAGTTCAAATATATGAAATTGCTTTTATAACTCTATTAGTCAAGATAATTCTTGCTGTGGTGTAGTAACAAACCTCCAAATCTCAGTGGTTTCATACACAGATAAACTGACTTCTTATTCCAGGGGTGCCTGGGTGGCTCAGTTGGTTAAGTGTCTGACTTCAGCTCAGGTCATGATCTTGGTTTGTGAGTTCAAGCCCCGCGTTGGGCTCTGTGCTGACAGCTCGGAGCCTGGAGCCTGCTTCGGATTCGGTGTCTCCCTCTCTCTCTGCCTCTCCCGTGCTCATGCTCTGTCTCTCTCTGTCTCTCAATAATAAATAAATGTTAAAAAAAATTTTTTTTAATGACTTCTTGTTCTTGCAAAGTCTGCAGAGGGTCGGCAGAGTTGACTTCCATCTGGCGATTCAAGAATTCAGGGTCCCTTCATCTCGTGATGTCACCATTTCAACCTGTAGCTTCCAAGGCTTTTGTGTCATGACAAAGCATGAAGAACTCATAGTCTTTAACTACCTGTGTCCTTGGTATCACTTCCACTCATGAGCCATTGACGTAAACTTGTTGCCTGGGTCCAACACAACTACAAGAATGTCTTGAAAATGTAAGGGGCATGGGCAATATTTGGTGTATTGTCCACAATGGCTATAAATGTTGTTCGGGGCAATGTTTCACTGCTTATTAGTTATATAAATAAATTGAAATGTTGCTTCCCAAATAATATTTTAATGCATTTAGAAGTTCCAGCTCTTCAAAGTATTGTCCATAATGGCTATAAATGTTGTTTGGGGCAATGTTTCATTGCTTATAAGTTATAAGTAAATTGAAACATTTCTTCCCAAATAATATTTTAATGCACTTAAAAGTTCCAGCTCTTTAAAGAAGTGGTGCAGTGATGTATTTTGTAAAGAATCTTTTGTGATTAATCACTTCAAATAGGTCTCTTTTTATGTTGGCTTTCTTTAAAGTGGTATAATCATTAATGTGCTACAGCTGGCTCATACTGGCTCAGAAAGCTGATTTGGCAGATCTCTTCTAATTCCCAAGTTCATGTTAGGTAGCTTGAATCTGGCCACAGTGGGATTATCTACACCACAGAATCAGCAAATACTACAAATTAGGACTTTTCTTCATTTTTCAAAGAGCCGGTTGTTAAACATTTACAGGTACACCACTGTATATGCTGGTAGTTAAAATGATTATTTGGTTCTAGGGGTGCCTGGCTGCCTCAGTCGGTTAAGCATTCAACTTTAGCCCGGGTCATGATCTCATGGTCTGTGGGTTTGAGCCCCGCGTAGGGCTCTATGCTGACAGCTCGTAGCCTGGAGCCTGCTTCCGATTTTGTGTGTCTCTTTCTGTCCCTCCCCTGCTTGTGCTCTCTCTCTGTCTCTCAAAAGTAGATAAATAAACATTAAAAAAACATTTAACAATTATTTGGTCCTAGAAATTGGATTGTTGCATAGTACTAAAATGATTGAGTTCTCAAATTTTAAAGCCCAGTTATGTTTTTGTGCCTATGTGTCTGTGCGCACACACATTTGCATGGGCTGATGGTTTGCAGTGTAGTGTAGTAATAGGCTCCGGTAGAAGGGTTAGGAAGCCAAAGGTCTATTCCAGATTCTGACACAATCATTCATGAGTCCTTAGCCAAAATGCTCATTCTCTCTCAGACACAGTTTTTTAAATATAAAGTAAGGAAATTGTACTAGCTGATCTCCTGTCTTGTCCTAATATTTAGGATGCAAGTCCCAGGCTGAGTTAAGCTGTAATCATCATACTCTGCATTAAGATTGAAGCTATCTAAAAACACCTAATTGTTTCAGGGGCCGAATATTGTCATTTATTCCTAGATGATTCTGTTAGGGTTTGTGCTTGCTCTGTAAGAAGTGTGTGGGTATAGCACAAAAATATGTAGGAAAGAATGGCTCTCTGTTACTGTAAGTTAAGCGAAAGATTTGCATCACGAGGGATTCACATTATAAGCTCTGTCCTCCCTGAGGACTAATCTATACAACTGAAACATTTTCTTTCCTTTTAGATCACACTTTTATATCGGCTTCTATTCCAATTATCTACTGCTACTCAAATCACTGTTAAACTCATGACTTAAAACATAAACTACTTTACTACATTTCACAATTTTCTGGGTCAGGAATTCAGATACACATGGGATCCACTAGGGTTGCCAGAAAGTATTCAGCTGGCAGCTAGGCTCATCTAGAAAATCCAAGGAATCTTTATTTACTAGACTGGTGCCTTCACAGGAATAGCTGGAGGGCTAGGCTCACTTTGGCTCCCCTCTTACTCTCTAGCAAGATAGTCAGACTGCCACGTGGTGACTCAGGGTTCACAGAAACCAAAGCTGAAAGTGCCAGTCCTCTAAAACTCTAGGTCAAAACTGCCCTGGTTATCACTGGTGGCATACTCTACTCATCAAAGCAGTCACAGACCTGTCCAGATTCAGTAGGAACAGGGTCAAATAATTTGTGGCCACTTTTCATCTATAAAATCAAGACATGTCTTAAATGCCACCAGAACTTCTTGAAGACCCTCTGTAACCTTCTTCTTCCCTAAATACACAATTGCCACGACTAACAGCAGAGAGATCGACTACCACTATGCTATGCCTTGCTTCTCTAGATAAACCTTGCAATGTATAGTACAGTCTTGATATCTAATAGCTGTACAAAAATATGTTAATTGTAACAGGACAATTAAAAATGTTCTCTGAGTGCCTGGATGGCTCAGTCAGTTGAGTGTCCAACTCTTGATTTTGGCTCAGGTCATGATCCCAGGGTTGTGGGATGGAGCCCGCATTGGGCTCTGTGCTGAGTGTGGAGACTGCTTGAGATTCTCTCTCTCTCTCTCTCTCTCTCTCTCTCTCTCTCTCTCTCTCTCTCTCTCTCTTTCTCTCTGCCTCTCACCCCTATTCATGCTCTCTCTCTCCCAAAAATAAAATAAAATAATTTAAATTAAAAAAATAAGATAAAATAAAAATAAAAATGTTCACTGTCTACAAAATTGCGTAGTTTATGGTTAGAATATTAGTCAAGGTTCTCCAGAGAAACAGGACTAATAGGATGTGTGTATATGTGTACAGATGTAAGATATATATGTATATGTATGTGTATAACTGTGAGATATATATATGTGCATATATGTATAAAGATATATGTATAAGACTATATTATATATATATAAGATATATTATATATATATATCATATATATATAAGATATATTATATATATATATCTTATATATATATAAGATATATATTATATATTATAAGATATATATATTATAAGATATATATATTATAAGATATATATATATATATATATACATACACATATAAAATATACATATACATATGTCCTATTGGTTCTGTTTCTCTGGAGAACTTTGACTAATATACTAGTCATAAGATCTATCTTAGGGCTATCTTATGTATCTCATATATATGTATATAAATAAATATATGTGTATATGAAGACATTTATTATAAGATATTGGCTCATGAAATTATGGAGGCTGAGAAGTCCCACCGTCTGCCAGCTTTAAGCTGGACACCCAGGAATGCTGATGGCACGGTTTGAAGGCTTGCAAATTATAATAAATTCTATAGCATTCTTCACCTGTCAGATTGATAAAAAATTTCAAAACTGGACAATGTTATTAGCAATAATGTGAAGGAATAAGCATTGCTGGTATAACTGAAGTTGGTACAGTTTGCAGGCCAATTCAGTGGCATTTATTATTTATTAAACACATATTTATTTATTAAACAAAAATAACATTTATTATTTATTAAACAAAAATCTACATACCATCTGTGACCCAGTAATTTCACTTCTCACTAACTTCCCTTGTTCTGAACAAAATGAAACACTTTGATATTGTCAGAATTATTGATAAAGTCACACATTTTACTATATTTTTATTATCAGTTAAATAAAATGCTCAGGTTACTACCCATGACTTACAAATTTTGGCACGCAGGTATCATTTTTTTTTTCACGTGGGGAGAGAGTGCATGAGCAGGGGAGAGGCAGAGAGACGGTCAGAGGATCCAAAGCAGGCTCTGTGTTGACAACAGGGAACCCGATGTAGAGCTTGAACTCGACCACTGTGAGATCATAACCTGAGCCGAAGATGAATGCTCAACCAACTGAGCCACTCAGGGGCCCCAGGAAGGTATCATTTTTAATGTATTTATAAATTGACATGTTTTGTACAATTGCATAAGGAACCACATTTAAAGTTACAAAGATTAGGTAGCATTATGTTTAAGCATGAAAAAAACCAGAAACAACCTAAATGGCCTCCAATAGTGGAGGTGCTAAACAAAATGTACAAGAGGCTTAGTTAAAAGAGTGGGATAGATTTACATGTATTAACATGGAATGATCACCAGGACAAATTGTTGAGTAAAGAAGAACACGGTGGAACCTTACATACAATAGAAAACTACTTAAGTTAAACAAATACACACAAAAACAATACCGTACATTGTTATGATTCTGTAAATAATGATATATCAATGCACAGAATAAGGTCTGGAAGGACATTTGCAGAGCTGCTAACAGTGGTGATGGGTGGGAGAGGTATTAAGTGTGGGGGCAGAAATCAAAGCAAAGATCAAAGGGATTTTAGCCTCTCTATAATATTTTAATCTCTATGAATACAATATATTATTTGTAAAAACATAAATAATTGTTACAATCAGTCACAAAATTTTTTGTTTCAAAATTTTGAAGCTGGTAGATTACTACCAGTAACAAGATGAGGTATGTGTTTCAGGCGACAAAATAAACTTTAGACCATTACTTGTAGTATAACTTCATTTGCGTAAAAAGAGAAAGATTGTTATCTAGATATATGTTGCATTTAAGTGGCAAATAGATGAAATAGAAAGATTCCCACCAACTGTTAAGAAGGTAACTGTGTAGGAAGGGAGTTAAGGGGAGAGGCAGAGGAGGCAGGGGGGAAACTCACTTTTTATATGCTTTTGTGTGGGGCGCCTGGGTGGCTCAGTCGGTTAAGTGTCCAACTTCAGCTCAGGTCATGATCTCATGGTTTGTGAGTTGAGCCCCGTATCGGGCTCTGTGCTGACTGCTCAGAGCCTGGAGCCTGCTTCAGATTCTGGGTCTCCTTCTCTCTCTGCCCCTCCCCCACTTGGGCTGCGTCTCTCTCTGTCTCTCAAAAATAAATAAATGTATATAAAAAAAATATGCTTCTGTCTGGTTTTAATTTTTATAATGGGCATGTACTACTCTTTTGTTTAAAAACTCTAATTAAAACAGTTAATTCAGGGGTGACCAACATGGCTAGTTATAAAACATCCAGAATTTCACACCTAAACAATAGATTATTTCCAGGCCTCATTTTGTTTAAAAGATGGAAGCGTTTGTATCTAAGGCGCTGACTTGAAGTTCATGGGTTCAGTCGATAGATAACTGCCTCCATGGGTTACATGCGCACTGATTGGCCTTCTTCATTAGGAATGTAGGAAATAGGCATATGGCATGATTCATCTCTAAGGGTTGGGGAAAATGCTATACGAGGGACACGTTGCACTTGATTCTCATTATTGGTTTGTAACTCTCTAGGCAAAGGGTGTGAAAGCTGAATACTCTAATCCCAACCAAATTATAAAGCATATACCAGAAGAGACCGCACTAACCATTCAATCAGTTTTTTATTAACATAGGCACAAAGGGATAAATATATAAACTGACACTGTTACTGTCCCACCCCTTTGTGCCCCAAAAAAAAAAGAAAAAAAGAGAAAGGTTTTACAAAAAGCATCTGTTTTGATGGTATCAAACATGGTAGGAAGAACCTCTTCCTTTTAGTCGTTTCCTGTTTGTCAGTTTTCTATCTAGGTGTCAGGTTTAAATTTGGAACATGCAATATGCAGTGAATTTTTCTCAAGCAAAGGAAGAAAAAAAAGAGAAGAAACAAAACTTCAGATAACCCATCTGAAAACAAAATATATTTAACATATAAAGTAATGTTACTTTTTCTAGTTATAAAAGGCACTGTGCTATAAACGGTGTTAATTTGCATAATGCCAATCAGTGCCATAAATAAATATGGCTCTAATTGTTTATGAATTGTTCGACTGTGATTTGAAGCTTGACGTGGGAAATGTTGACGTTAAAAGATTTTGAAATAAAATTGATGATGAAAAGTGTTAGGTTCCAAAATCGGGATAAGTCAAAAGTGAAACATCAAGAGCAAAATTAATGTGAGACTCTGCAAAGGGGATGATGCAAACTGAGAGACTCTTCTAATATAAAACAAGGAATACAGAGTGCTGATTAAATCATATCATTGTTATGAGGATTCCTTGACACAAAAACGAAGTTCCCTCGTAGCTAATACACGGAGAAGGAGGAGAGGAAATCACTGTTAAGCCCCTTAATGATTGACCCGAGGAATAGTGAAAGAATTCAGTGCAAGTGTGTATCTACCTAAACAGTAGGCGGACAGCCACACGTGGATTTTCCAATACGGTGCCTATTGGTTTAGTTTTAATTGTGATCGAAGTGACACCATAAAAATGCACAAACCTTAAGTGCATAGCACAATTAATTTTTACATATGTATGTATCCATATACCATCACCCAGACCAAGATAAAAAATATTCCATTACCTTAGATTTTCTCAAGCCTTTTTCCAGTCAATTCCTCTTCTCTTTAGAGGTAGCCAACCGCTCCTGTAACCCTTAAGATTGTAGCTTAGTTGGCATGTTCTTGAACTTAATATAAATGGAATCATACAGTATGTAGTCTTTTGTGTCTGGCTTCTTTTTATTGTTGAATGACATTGCATTGTTCCCATTTTGAGATTGTAATGAATGCAGCTACTGTGATCATTCTTTAAAAGTCTTATGGCACACCATAGGTGATCGAGTACAGTTCCCATTGATTATAGGACCTGTGAATTAAAGAGAAAGGTTTCTCAGCCTGTAACAGTGAAACAGAGATTGGATGGCCATAATAGACAGTCCCATCCAAAAAGGCAAGGAACAAGAAGTACATAGCAATCATAGGCCCATAGCAGTTCTGAAATCCACTCAGGCACATGGGACCACTTTATTCCATTGATTAGGGTCCAGTTCTGCTCCCTGTGAATGGATTATTCTTGGCTCCTGGCTTGGACCTGTGGGTTCTTGACTCCTTCCTCCAAACCATCACTTCTCATCTATAGAAAAAGTGCCTGTGTTTGCAGCAAGATAGCTTTCATAGCCTGCTTCCTGCTCAAGTTAATTTTGTACTGTCGCTGTGTCTTGCGTTGCAAGCTGTTTTGATTCCTTCAACAGCTTTCTGAGTTTCTTATATCAATTTATAATAAACTCCAATAAACAAACCTGCACCCACGTTTCCTTCTTTCTTTTTTTTTTTTTATTTTTGAGAGAGAGAGAGAGCGAGCACGAGTGGGGGAGGGACAGAGAGAGGAGGAGACATAGAATCTGAAGCAGGCTCCAAGCTCTGAGCTGTCTGCAGAGAGCCCGATGCAGGGCTCGAACTCAAGACCCAAGCCAAAGTTGACATTTAACTGACTGAGCCACCCAGGCGTCCCTTAAATTTCTTTCTGAGATAAGTTCTTCTATACATGAGCCATGTTTAAGGCTGCTGTAGAATAACACCCTCAAAATTCTTGAAAGCTTTATCATTTAACTGAGACAATCTATAAAAGTCTACCCTTAAATGTTCTGAAATCCTAATAAAGGGTCTTAAAGCTATATATATGAGAGGATATGCTCTACTAATGACTCTGGACTTGATCTTGCCATTTATTACTTTGAAAATCTTTTACTGGGATACACTGGACTGGGGATAGAAAACAGTTTTATTTTCAAGCCCAGCAAGTTCTGGGTATATAATTCTTCTGTATTTGCCTCAAAACCTGATAGTTTCTTCTTCATTTCCTCTCTCTTTCTTCTTCTAAGTTATCATAATCAGTAGATAGAAGTCAGCTGGCACTTTCTGCACTCTGCCTGGAAATCTCCACAGCCAAGCCCATGAATTCCTTAAGTAGTACCCTTTTTGATTTTCCACGTCTCTAGAGATAGCAGTTTTGGCAAACTGTGCCACTACATGGCAAGCTCCCTTTCTTCCTCATCTCCAAATAACACTTTCCTCAATGTCATAGGAGCCCTCAGCAGCGGCCTCTTGAAGCTCTTTGAGATTATATTTACAGTATTATTGAGGTCCTGCCAGCATCCACCCAGTCCCAAAGCCAATGTCACATACTTAAGATTTTTGTGGTGAAGCACCTCCTTTCCAAGTACCATTTGCTGCACAAGAAATCGCACCAAAATGTAATGGCTTCAAACAATAATGACTCTTTTTAAGGTTGTTGGTTTTTTTTTAATGTTTCTTTATTTTTGAGACAACAGAGAGACAGTGCGAGTAGGGGAGAGGCAGAGAGAGAGAAGGAGAGACACACAGAATCCGAAGCAGGCTCCAGGCTCCTAGCTGTCAGCACAGAGGCCGATGCAGGGCTCGAACTCATGAAATGTGAGATCATGACCTGAGTCAAAGTCGGATGCTCAACCGACTGAGTCACCCAGGTGCCCCCTTACAATAGCAATTTAATGATACTTCATTATTTTGTGGGTCTGGAATTTGGGCAAGGCTCAATGGAGTGATTTTTCTGCCCCATGTGACATTGACTGAGGCCACGCAGTGGTTTTCAACTGTGGCAAAAGAGTTGGTGTGGAGAATCCAAGACAGCCTCCCCACATGTCTGAAGAACTTTGGTGTGGATGGCTGGAAATCTGGGCTTAACTGGATGGCCTGTACATGGTTCAAGTCTCTAGATGGCTCTGGGATGTGTCAAAATTATTCAGAGAACATACTCAAAGACAGGGATGAAGAGGGGATTTATGTCATCCACAGGGCCTTCTCTGGCTTAGACTACTCCAAAGAATGGGAGAAGTCATCTATTTCATGCCCCAGAGAAACGTTGTTTCAGAACCAGCTGTTAATTTAAGAGGAACTTCACAGTTGTATTTTTGCCCCAAATCAAATGGCCTATAGGTAATGAGGCCAGCCAATGTATGGTTCCAAGGAGCACATTTTTAATGTGTGTGGTGCTCTTATGGAAACATGCTCTCTTTTTGAAGCTTGTCAAAGCATTCAAAATCTTAAACTTCAGATTTGAGGTTTCCAGGGAAATATGTCTTAGTTTCTCAGACTCCGAGCTCCCCTCCTCTTTCTTTAAAAAAAAAAATTTTTTTTTTTAACGTTTATTCATCTTTGAGAGACAGAGAGAGACAGAGCATGAGCGGGGAAGGGGCAGAGAGAGGGAGACACAGAATTCGAAGCAGGCTCCGGGCTCTGAGCTGTCAGCACAGAGCCCAACATGGGGCTTGAACCAACGAACTGCGAGATCATGACCTGAGCCTAAGTCGGACGCTCAGCCGACTGAGCCACCCAGGCGCCTCTACTCCCCTTCTCTTTCAATCCATTTGTGTTTGTTCTCTTTTAGGTCAGCAGTTGGGCAAAGCTGAAGGGTTAAAATATACACGTGAGGACATGGCATTCTTCTTCAGGAGGCATGCCCAATGAAGGTGAAGTTTACTTTTCCGGAATCTTTTGTAAGAACAAGTCTCTGTCCTCATCACATTTCACCATCTTCTTTTCAACTCCTTTTCTCTTAACTGTTGCTATTCCAAGATTGAAAAGTCACCAGTGAAGCTGCTAAGCCTAAGGTTTCTCAGGAAGTTTCTGGTTAACCCAGGCCTTCGAGGAAAATAAAACATAAGCTTGAAAACTAAAGTGTCCTCAATCTAAGTGGGACTATGGTGATAAGTGATGCCCATTCTCATTCATTAAACGGAGAGTGTATTAGCATGGGGTTGGGAATGTAGATTACAGAAGAGTAACTAAATATGAATTGACAGGACTGGTAAGAAATATTGGAATGTTATGCCAGTTTGTCTAACAAGCCAATGGCATTTGGTTTTTATCTCATTTTCTTGCTACCAAAACCCTTGGCCTTTGCCTCTCTGGTGTCATACCCAGACCAAGAAAGAAGAAGCAATTTGGGGCCATATATTTTCATAATAGGAAGCACTTTAAAAACAAGGTTGTGGCTCAGCGGTCTGCAAGTTTGTCTGAGTCCATACAGAACCACACCTGGGAGAATACCTTCACCCACGTATCTGAAGAAAGAAGAAAGCAGAAAGCTTATGAGTTGGAACATTTTTGTTCCTTTTCAGTCCTGGGTTTACATCTTAAAGAAGATTTTTAGGATATTAATGATCAATTGCATCACATTAGCATAAGATCAAAGCTAATACAGATCTAGGACTGAGGAATTATTACCTTTCATGATGGATCAAAATTTGAGCATATCTTTACCTCAAAACAGAATGCAGTTACAGATAAACTTCTATCCCTTACTCTCTCTTTTCAGTCACAATACCCTACCCATCAAAGCTCAACTCACTGCGAGAGAAAAATCGGTCTCCAAAGAAGTGGTAAACCAGGTTCGAGATGAACAGACTTCACTAGGCTCAGGGAGCAGCAAAACCAAAAGCCAGATGGAGACTTTATTGCTATTATAACTATAATAATAGTTACTATTATTATTACCATTATTTTTTTTTAATTTTTTTTTTCAACGTTTATTTATTTTTGGGACAGAGAGAGACAGAGCATGAACGGGGGAGGGGCAGAGAGAGAGGGAGACACAGAATCGGAAACAGGCTCCAGGCTCTGAGCCATCAGCCCAGAGCCTGACGCGGGGCTTGAACTAACGGAGCGCGAGATTTTGACCTGGCTGAAATCGGACGCTTAACCGACTGCGCCACCCAGGCGCCCCTATTATTACCATTATTATTTGGGCTTCCTAGAGTGCTCAGAAGGCTCAATGTATTTACTTAACCTTTCAGAAGACCAAGTCTAAAATGTCTGTCTTTGTCCTAATGGAATGACAGCTGTTAAGATCTGATAGAGTTCTGTTCCCTTTCTAATTTCATGAGAGACTGATTCATTTGTAAAATGCCTTCACTCATTCATTTATAACTGAAGACAGGCACTAATCCACTCAGGAAATAAATCTGGTCATACGTGGGAGATCAATCGTTTTATGAAGTAAAATTAAAAGTGTAAAGACAGTGAACATTTTAAAGGTATGTCAATTGAAAGTTCTCCTTGAACTCATTTGACCAAGTATTTTTTTCCCCCATTTCTGAAATCACACCTGTGTTAAGACATACACTCTCTTCCTCTATCTGGTAAGCACAAGGTGTGGGAACTTGTGCAATAGATAATTAATCTCTATTGCTATCTATAGTTTCATAGTTAACACTGTCTTAGCAGAAGTGTGAAAACACATTCACACCTTTGAAAATGGATGATTAACTAATCAAATGACAATATGAATGTTAGACGGAATTACAGAAATGACTGCAAGGCAGAGCTATTTATGATTATAACATTCTATTTAATTTTTAAGGGTGGATTGTTCAGTGTAATCTGTGCTCCTCAAACATCCAAGCAGATTCTCAACTTTTTAATTGCATGAGTCCTCAAAAAAGAGAGAAGAAAATTTCATATTTTCCCCCAATTAAGCAATTTTTAATATGAGAAGTTAAGAAGGAAAAGAGAGATATACTTCAAGACCGTCCGCAAAGAAGAGCCAAGAAAGGAGAATCACATTTGAGTGAATAGTTATTTTTTTACTCTGGATACTGTGATTTCCATTTAAAATGCAGACTAATCTGAATAATTAAATAGCTGGTCTATCGCAGCACATTCTCTTTTGATAGTCTGATACATAAAAACCCAAAGTGGGAGGTAGGCCCCATCTTCATTATTTTGTTAATTTTCTGAGCTTACTTGTGTGTTCTCTTTAAGAAATGACAATTGGGAAAAGGCAGAGACACTGTGGAAGAATGCAGATCTAATTACTAGAACTTTAAAACCAGTATTCTGTGTACATTGTATTTAAAGCCTTTAGATAAAAACATTTACCCGTATTGGGGCACCTGGGTGGCTCAGTTGGCTAAGTGTCCCACTCTTGATTTTGGCTTAGGTCATAAGCTCACAGTTCATTACTTCGAGCCCCACATCAGGCTTCACGCCGACAGCATGAGTCTTGCTGGGGATTCTGTCTCCCTCTTTCTCTGCCCCTCCCCTGCTTGCTCCCTATCTCTCTCAGAATAAATAAAAATAAACTTTAAACAGTGTGTGTAAAAATATTTACCCACATTTATATTTTCAAAATCAAACTGTGTATTTGTGACACGTATCACTTACTGCTTTATAGTGTGGTGTTTTTCAAGACATGTTAACTCCTCTGGCATCTTGTGAGATCTGGCTATATGCTTGATTCATTATCCCACCCCAGATTAGGCCAGTGCTTTATACTGAGTAGACATCCCTGTCTATTGAATCAAGGCTAAATAGTAAAGGGTGAGGCAAAAGTTGTTATAAAGTTGCATTTTCCAGGAAAAACTTAATTATTTAAAGCATAAAGAACATGATTTTTCAATTCATAAATTGGCCACACATTTTTTCGTTACATATAAAAATGTTTTCTACTAACTAGCAATTTTACTTATCACCACCAAATTAATACACTGTCAGCTGTTCAACCTTGTAGTTGTATTGCCCCACCTTGAATGTGGGTGTGGGTATAGGTGTATGCATACATCTATTCTCCCCCTCCAAACTGGCTTCTGTCTCCATTTCTTTGCTGAAACCATTCTGAAAAGGTCTTTCCCATCTTCCTTTACCTTACCTTTCTGTAACATTTGCTAGCACTGAATAATCCTTTCTTTCTGAAACATTGCCTTCTCTTGTTTTCCATGCCATCACATGGTCCCAATTTTCCTCCTACATCTCTTCTTAGGAGGTCTCATTTACTCTTGCAGATTCAGTTACTATGTATATATTCTTATGCTCATGGAGTTTAAACCTGTAGCCCAAGTATCTCTCCTCACCTTCAATTCCATATTAGTGTATGAAAGTACACATACAAACACACCACACACACACAGGGCATCACTTTCTGTCCCACACCTGCTCCTTTACTATGCTTCCCTCTCTCAGTAGGAACCTGGGTGTCATCCTTCCCCCTTCCTCTCATACCTCCACATCTAATCTCTCAGCATATCCTACTCATTCTACCTCCCAAATGTTTCTCAGATTCATCTACTTCTATTGATCACCATTGCCCTACCCAGTCCAGGCAACCATTATCCTGCCTTATGTACTGCAACATCATACTAGCTAGACTTCTTATCTCCAGTTTTGCCCCACTTCTGTTCCTTTTCATATGTACTCAAACAGATTTTCTACAATGATTGTTAAACTGTTTTGCTTACAAACCTCCTATGGAAAATTTGAAAAATATGTGTACTTTCTTACACATTTTTAAGTTCACATAAAATCATTTTACTATAAGGTTAGCTGATTACAAAGGATGGAATATCCAGTATGATGTAACACTGATACAAAAAATAAATAAGTAAAACAGCTGTGTTCTCTTTCAAATAGATCCAAATGTATCTAAATGATAAGATTTGATATCTATCGTCCTTTTAAAAAATATATGAACAAGTACTTCTCTAACAACTAGAAATGTCAAGGGTTTATTTTTTTCTCATAAACTTGTATTTCCATTACATTTTTTCCCACAGGTTTCATCCTAAAGAATATTGTTCAGTCCTGGTTGATTGTCCTATCACACTGCAAAAAGTATGCGTATACATAAATGTTTAAAAATTTCCTGTGACCATAAGGCTGTATTATTATGTTCTTACAGATGATTGAGTTACTGTTATAATTATGTTACAAAATAACTGATGAAAACAACAGAAATATATTACATGTCTAGAAAAATACTTATTACATATGAAAGTAAAATTTTATAAGAAAACCATCTCTTAATGAGATAGATAAATATTTTTTCTATTAGTTTATGTGTATATGAATAAACATTACATATTTCTGGAATGATAAAGCATTCAGAATAAATTCTATGCCCATTTTTTCACCTTATAGATATAACTTTTGATAAGCTTTGATTCCATATGTGGGCCAGGGAGAAATGTTATAGCAATGACAATCATGTCTTTAAATTCTTTCCAAGTAATATGCCAAAAAACACATGACATATTATTAAAGTTTTTACATTGATATATCAGTTGATAACATAATTAGGTCCTCCTTTATCCTATAAAAATCACACAATTGGACACTGCTTAACTTGTGAAAGCAGTTTTACTGCTTAACTTGTGAAAGATGTTTTACTGGTTGTTAGAGATATTTTCTTGGCCAATGTCTGAGAAGTATACCAAAAAAGCTTTAACAAAACTTATCAGGAGTTCTCCTGAGGACTCAACATACTCCAAGCCCATCAGCCTCAGCCATGGGCTTAGGGAAAATTTTGTCAAATCTGCATACATGCAGGATGCACCCAGTTTCCAGGTATACCGTAGCCGCCATGTACCTGGCCAAGCCACCACACCACACCCAGGCACTCACTTCTAGCCACTGTCACGTTCTATGCCCAGCCTTGTGCCCCAGGCTACCTTGAAGCACTTTGGAAGATCAAGCATAGAACTATTAGCCCAGTGCAAATTTTGCTAACACCGCTGCCCTGCTCCCAGGTGCTCATGACCCCTCAAAGCTGGCCTGACTGGGTCTCACTAACACTACAGAGTAAGCAAAGGCCACAATAGGCAGAGAGTCAGTGCAGATAAGTGAACCAAAAGGAAAGGTGATTCAGTCACAACAGCAAGACATAAACAACACATATGGGGTACTCTCCTCAAGTGCCAGGTTCTGGTGAGCAGGGGATACTGTACTGCAGGGCACTCCAGGACATCCTCTTCAGAAAGTCACTACTTTCAAGAGCAGAAGACACAGATGACTTTATTAACACACAGAAACAGACACAGAGAAGCAGACAAAATGAGGAGACAGAGAAATTTATCCCAAATGAAAGAATAGGACCAGGCCACAGCCAGAGATCAAAGCAAAATAGATTTTAATACAGCATTGAAAGCAATGATCATAAGGATATTCACAGGACTTGAGAAAAGATTGGAAGACATAGTGACACACTTAACAGAAAGAAAAGAATAATATAGAAGAGATAAAGGGCACAATAAATGAAATGAGAAACACACTTGATGGAATGAAAAGCAGGATGGAAGAAGCACAGGAACACATTAGTGACCTGGAAGACAGAGTAATGAAAAGTAATCTAGCTGAATTAGAAAGAGAGAAAAAAATTATACAGAATGAAAATAAACTTAGGGAAGTCAGTGACTCCATCAAATGTAATAACATTCATATTGTAGTATCCCAGAATAATAAGAGAAGTGGGGGGTCAGAAAACTTATTTGAAGAAATGATAGTTAAAAACTTCCCTAATCCAGGAATGAAATGGATATTCAGATCCAGGAGACACAGAGAATCCCAAGCAGAATGAACAAAAGCACACCAAATAGAACTACCCTATGACCCAGCAATTGCACTACTAGGTATTTATTCAAAAGGATATAAAAATACAGATTTGAAGGGGCACATGCACCCCAATGTTTATAGCAATACTACCAATAACAGTCAAATTATGGAAAGAGCCCAGATGCGCGCGCGCGCGCGCGCACACACACACACACACACACACACAATGGAATATTACTCAGCCATAAAAAAAACAATGAAATATTGCCATTTGCAATGACATGGATGGAACCAGAATACATTCCGCTAAGTGAAATAAGGCAGTCAGAGAAAGACAAATACCATATGATTTCATTTGTATGTGGAATTTAAGGAACAAAACAGATGATCATAGGGGAAGGGAGGGAAAAATAAAATGATAAAAACAGAGAGGGAGGCAAACTATAAGAGACTCTTAACTATAGAACACAAACTGAAGGTAGCTAGAGGGAAGGCAGGTGGGGGGATGAGCATTAAGGAGGGCACTTGCTGCAATGAGCACTGGATGTTACATGTAAGTGATGAATCACTAAATTCTACTACTGAAACCAATTTTTTAAAAAAGAGAACAAACACTAAGGCATAATGTAATTAAATTTGCAAAATATAGTGACAGAGAAAAAAAATTTAAAAACAGAAAAAGAAATCATTAACCTACAAGGGAAAACCCACAAGGCTAACAGGAGATTTTTCAACAGAAACTTTCCAAGACAGAAGGGAGTGCCGTGATATATTCATGATATATTCAAAGTGCTGAATGAGAAAAAATCTGCAGGCAACTCTAGTGGAGTTCATGACTACTGAACCAACTCTGCAAGAAATATTAAAAGGGACTCTGAGGGGCAAGGACCAAAAATTAATAGTTTAGAATAGGACACTCAAAAGCAGTATGAATGAATATTTCTGTAAAAAAATCAGTCATACACCTCTCAAAAACAGGATATAAAATATGATGACATATAACTAAAATGTGGGAAGGACAGGAGAAAAGAATGTGTTCAAATTAAATGACCATCAATTTACTTTTATTGTTTAAAATATTAATACTTATGTTCTTATTTTATTTTATTTTTTTAATATGAAATTTATTGTCAAATTGATTTCCATAAAACACCCAACAAGTGCTCATCCCAACAAGTGCCCTCCTCAATGCCCATCACCTACTTTCTCCTCTCCCCACCCTCCATCAACCCTCAGTTTATTCTCAGTTTTTAAGAGTCTCTTATGGTTTGCCTCCCTCCCCAACTTTTTTTTTCCCCTTCCCCTCCCCCATGGTCTTCTGTTAAGTTTCTCAGGATCCACACAAGAGTGAAAACATATGGTATCTGTTTCTTTTCTGTATGACTTATTTCACTTAACATAACACTCTCCAGTTCCATCCATGTTGCTACAAAAACCATATTTCATTCTTTCTCATTGCCGAGTAGTATTCCATTGTATATATAAACCACAACTTCTTTATCCATTCATCAGTTGATGAATATTTAGGCTCTTTCCATAACTTGGCAATTGTTGAAAGAGCTGCTATAAACATTGGGGTACAAGTGCCCCTATGCATCAGCACTGCTGTATCCCTTGGGTAAATTCCTAGCAGTGCTATTGCTGGGTCGTAGGGTAGGTCTATTTTTAATTTTCTGAGGAACGTCCACACTGTTTTCCAGAGCAGCTACACCAGTTTGCATTCACACCAATAGTGCAAGAGGGTTCCTGTTTCTCCATATCCTCTCCAGCATCTATAGTCTCCTGATTTGTTCATTTTAGCCACTCTGACCGGTGTGAGGTGGTATCTCAGTGTGGTTTTGATTTGTATTTCCCTGATAAGGAGTGACGTTGAGCATCTTTTCATGTGCCAGTTGGCCATCTGGGTGTCTTCTTTAAAGAAGTGTCTATTCATGTCTTCTGCCCATTTCTTCACTGGATTATTTGTTTTTCAGGTGTGGAGTTTGATGAGTTCTTTATAGATTTTGGATACTAGCCCTTTGTCCAATATGTCATTTGCAAATATCTTTTTCCATTCTGTCGGTCGCCTTTTAGTTTTGTGATTGTTTCCTTTGCAGTGCAGAAGCTTTTTATCTTCATGAGGTCCCAATAGTTCGTTTTTGTTTTTAATTCCCTTGCCTTTGGAGATATGTCAAATAAGAAATTGCTGTGGCTAAGGAAATGACCATCAATTTAATATAGACTGCTATATGCAGAAGATGTTATATACACACCTAATGGTAACCATACATCAAAACCACTAATAAATATGCAAAGAATAAAGAGAAAGAAGAGAAAGAAATCCAAATGTATCACAAAAGAAAATTAGCAAAACACAAAAGAAAGAAAGACAAGAAAGGATCAGAGAAAATCTTCAGAAACAACCACAAAACAAGTAATAAAATGACAATACGTGCATATCTGTCACTAATTACTTTGAATGTAGATGGACTAATCAAAAGACATAGGGTGACAAAATGGATAAAGAAATAGGAACCATCTGTATGCTAACTACAGGAGACCCGTTTGACACCTAAAGACACCTGCAGATTGATGTCAAAAGAAAGCCAGAGTAACAATACTTCTACCAGACTAAATAGACTTTATAACAAAGACTGTAACAAGAGGCAAAGAAGGACACTATATAATAATTAAGGAGATAATCCAGCAAGTCATAACAACTATAATAATTTATGCACTCAACATAAGACCTGTAGTAATCAAAACAGTACGGTGCTGGCACAGAAATAAACACATAGGTCAATGGAACAGAATAGAAAACCCAGACATGAACCCACATGTATATGATCAATTAATCTTCAACAAAGCAGGAAAGAATATCCAATGGGAAAAAGTCCCTTCAACAAATGGTGTTAAGAAAACTGGACAGCATCATACAAAAGAAAGAAACCAGACCACTTTATTTTTTTTTAATTTTTTAATGTTTATTTCTTTTTGAGAGAGAGACAGACAGACAGACTGTGAACAGGGGAGGGGCAGAGAGAGAGGGAGACACAGAATCCAAAGCTGGCTCCAGGCTCTGAGCTGTCAGCACAGAGTCCGACTTGAGCCTCAAACTCATGAACTGTGAGATCATGACCTAAGCTGAAGTTGGCCACTTAACCAACTGAGCCACCCAGACACCCCAAAAGGGACAAAATTATTAAGTAAGAGCTAGCATTACTCCTGCATCTCCACTCTGCTATATGCCTAACTTCAAAACATTCTAACAATCTGTCTCTGGTTTCATGTTTTGCACTTAAAACTATTTTTAAACAAGGGGAAATCTCAAATCTACAAGCAGATTTACTATATCTTGAGAAATGAAGACTTCACCAATAGCAGTATTGTGATTTGTCTACATTTTTGGAGCTCCTGAATAACCCACCAGAGCAAGATTCAGAATGGGTGAGGGGAAAGTCTCTTTCTTTGTAAAGAGGAAGGCCAGGTGTAAGATACATGAAGGAAAAGAACCTTGCGTGATGCCTTCACTGCCAGTGTGTGCTTTCTTAAGGAGATCCTCTTTCAGAAAGAGTATAAAAGGAAGCGGAGGAACTGAACATTGATTATTTAAAACTGTTCATGCCTGTGACCCCTTGAGCCCCAGTGAATGAGCCTACCCTGTTTGAAGTCTTTTGTTCTAAAATGTAATCTCATATCACTTCACTGTTTAACTTTTAAGTGTCCTCTCCTTGCTCCTTGACCAATGCTAACCCCGTTAACATTACCTGTAAGGTGAAGGGGCCTGTATCTACAACCTCACGTCTTACAGTTTTTCTTAGGCCTCAGTCAGACTGAAATTCCTTAGGTTTTTAAAACCTATCAAGATTTCTTTCCTTCAGAGTTTTTGCATATGCTTTCCTCAATCTGGAACATTGTTCTCTTCCCACTCCTGTGTTTTAGTCTGAATACTCCTATTGATCTCACATTCTAATTTTTTTTTTTAATGTTTATTTACTTTTTAGAGAGAGAGTGAGACAGAGCGTAAGCAGGGGAGGGGCAAGGAGAGAGAGAGTCACAGAATCCGAAGCAGGCTCCAGGTTCAGAGGTGTCAGCACAGAACCCAACACGGGGCTCGAACTCACGAACTGCAAGATCATGACCTGAGGTGAAGTCAGACGCTTAACCGACTGAGCCACCCAGGTGCCCCTAATCTCACATTCTAAATGTCGATCCCTCTAAGAAAACTTTCTGGACTTCTGACCTTCAGCTCCACTCCAACCATGGCTGGATTAGGTATTCCTCTTATGCACATATGGCCCAATCTCCATAAAGCTCATCCCACTTCTCAACAGTATTATAATAATTAATAACTACTTTGTAGACATAGCGTCTTGAGGTCCAATGCATGATCAACACCTATGTCTATGGCAAATGCCTAGCCTGTAGTAATTCAAGAGTGGGAATAGATTTTCAACGGACATGAGAGAATTCACAAATTCAAATAAATCTAGTCCTTCAAAGTGGTTACTTTAGCCAACTGTCAAGTTATGCTATTACTCAAAAACAATGAAAACTTTCTCTATTTCAGCTGTAATGTTCCTGGAAAAGCCTCTCAAGAAATCTGGGCTCTAGGTTGGACTTAGGCATGGATTCATTTTCCATCGAGCAAGTCAGTGAAGATCTACTTATTCTTCTACTTCAAAGTCCTGTCACTTCTTGCCACTGTTTTCCTTTAGTGAATTCAGGGGCCAAACTTACGAATGGGCTATGAACAGAGACTGAGATGCCCCACTTGTACAATGAGATAGTTTAGTGGGCAACATAGTTCTCCATTTGTAAATTAATCAGGTATCTTATTTCTTTTCCTTTTTTTTTTTCAATCATTTGAATTTGAATCCTTGACAATCTTATCAAAATGATAAGAAAAGTTGACAAACCTTTATCAGCTCTTTGTTTATTATCTAACTGGTCTGGTAAGAAGTCTGATGTTAAAGAGAAGGTAAACACTAAAATGAAATTGAAGCATTTATTTATTTATTTATTTATTTATTTATTTATTTATTTATTTATTTTATTTGTTTAATTTGAGAGCAAGCATGCACACAAGCAGAGGAAAGGGTAGAGGAGGAGAGTGGGAGAGAGAGAAGGAGAGAGAGAATCTTAAGCAAGCTCGAGGCTCAGTGGGGCTTGATTCCATGACCTTGGGATCATGACTTGAGCCAAAATCAACAGTCTGACACTCAGCCAACTGAACCACCCAGGCGTCCCTTAGATTACTGTGGATTTCATATACATATAAAAAAATTAGGTTTAATTGTTCCCATTTAAAACAAGTAACTATTGATGTCATAAGAAATTTGACTAATCTGCCATGGAAAACCGATCTTGGAATTATCTGATGCTTTTCATCAATATGTCACATTAGTGTGTTTCTGTGTTTTTTAAACCCCCCACATGTTCAATAAATGATTATAGTCATCTTTTAAGACATGTAAGAAAGACAGGTAAGAATTAAAAGTACAAAACCTGCTAAAAAGAAGGACAATAACGATGTACAGGGACCTGGGATGAGATAATTTATGAAGCTTAGCAATTAAATACTGCAAGTTTCTTGGCAGCTAAGATATGATGGGAAATTCACTGGCTAACTCAGTTCTGGGTCTAATAAAAGTTTGTTTCCTAGATAGACTGTTTCCATTCCCATCAAGTAGCAGACAAAATAAAACACAAATGTTACACAGCTATCAATATTTTTTAATATTTTCTGAGTCACTGGCACAGTATTAATATATAGAGCTTCAGGTGAATAGGAAGTTTGGGTCATAGGATTCATTGTATCCTGTTATTCTCATAGACATAGCCAAATAAATGAATGCAAGTTTGTTTCTTAATCAATAGATTAAAATCATAGTATCTAATTATTAATAGTTCTCAGTGAGCAAATCATTCATTAGTAGAATGAACTAAAATAAAGAACATCTTTTAAAGTGACATTCAGTAAATATGACCTTTCTTTTACCTTTTTCATCTATTAAATCTGATGATAGGTACAGAGGGTACCTAATATATTGTCTATTTAAAATACTTAATAATAAAAAAATTTTAATTTCTAAAGTGATGAAAAATGCAAACATTGAAGGATCTATTTCCTTTTATGATCTTTATATGAATTAAGAGAACACTTGGGTAATTTGCTAGTTCTCAGCGTATAGATTATAGCAGGGTGACAAAAAATGCTTTTTAGAAGCAACTTCTAGAATCCTAGTGCCACTTTATATTTGTGGAATCAGTTGTGTCTCTAAAGTAGGGGTCTGTAATCATGAGGAGGTGTTCTGGACAGAAAATAAAGTATCTCAGGAAGGTTTTAGGTCCCTTTAACCCTCCCTTTA
The DNA here is from genome assembly GCF_027475565.1 of Acinonyx jubatus. Classification (NCBI taxonomy): domain Eukaryota; kingdom Metazoa; phylum Chordata; class Mammalia; order Carnivora; family Felidae; genus Acinonyx; species Acinonyx jubatus. The sequence goes on from NC_069384.1 coordinate 142,033,630, forward strand.
AAGAGTTACACCTATCTGAAATCTCCTATAAATGGAATGAAATGGGGCCCCAGAGGAGTTGTGATAAGTGGGAAGGAGTGGGATTATAAAGGCAGGGTAGGCCAGACGTGGGCCCAGGAGGCCTGGAAGTTTGGAAATTAGCCTGTGAAAAATCTGGTGTCATTGAAGAATTTTCAGTAAGCAATGCCATGATGAGTTAGTAAGGGCTGTTAAAAGGTGTAATCTACCTGAAGTGCACAGAATGAATTGTCGAGAAGAAAGTCTGCAGGTCTGAAGTAGCTGGCGGCCTACAAAAATAGTCCAGGAGGGAAAGGATGTGGGTCTGAAGAAAGATGTTTACTGTCAGGAAGGAAAGATCTATGGTATTACGGAAGGTTACACAACATGATTTAGGTTTACGGAGTGAAATGCAGAACTGATTCAAACATGATTGAAATGATAAACATGGACTGAGTTCTGAGAATATCGAGACATATGGATGACAGAAAGTAAGTTTTTTCTAATATGCTGGGTTTGAGGTATTGATATGATGTCAGCATTATTCAGCAGAGAGCTGAAGATGCAAACCTGAAACCTGAGAAATTAGAACTCAAGTACTATTTGGGAAACTTCCATATAAACTGCAACAGTTGCATCTCCAAAAATGGATTAATTCTCAAGAGAAAGGCCACAGAGAAGGCCATAGATCTCAAGATCAAGCATAATGGAAAAGTCAAGGATTTAAAAATGGAAGAGGGTTGGGGGCGCCTGGGTGGCTCAGTCGGGTCAGCGTCCAAATTCGGCTTAGGTCATGATCTCACGGTTCATGAGTTTGAGCCCTGCGTCAGACTCTGTGCTGACAGCTCAGAGCCTGGACCCTGCTTCGGATTCTGTGTCTCCTTCCCTCTCCGCCCCTCCCCAGCTTGCACTCTGTCTCTCTCTCTTTCTCAAAAAATAAGCATTAAAAAAAATATTTTTTAATAAATAAAAATGGAAGAGGGTTAATCAGAGAGCAAAAAAGGCCAGAAGGCATGGGGAGAAGTAGGTGAATAGAGTTTCAATCTGGTTCAGAGAAAAGGGCATTCAAAAAGGACAGATGGAGGTGGGGGTTGGGGGTGGAGGTCACAGAAAATCAGAAAAATGAGGGCTGTGGTTGGATCCCAATACATCCAGCTTCCAAATCCATTTGCAAAGGCAGCAATTTTAATGATTTCCTATTTGTCTCAACTCTTGACAATAAATCTCTTGGTGAATGTGATCCTGTTTTGCATAGTGGAAAATGCATATTCCCCAGGGCACTGAGATTTTCCACCTCCAATAGCTTTCTAGAATACCAGATGTGTCTGACTGGGTACTTCATGTGCTCCAACAATTCTTCTCAAGAACATTCCAAGGAGCAATAAACTCTACTTGACCAGAAAATATAACTGTTTATGACCATTTTTATTTCCTGTAAGTAAGCCCGTGGATGCCTAAGTTATTTCTGGGAATCACAGATTGTGGTGCTATTATGGGACATCTAACATTTATTGACCACCAACTGTGTGCCATGTATTGGCTAGCATTTCCATAATTATTCCTTTATTTAACATTGACAATAATACTGCAAGTTGAACATTATTAAGAATTATTGTTCCTCATTTTTTTTTACTATTATCCCAAGATTGTTTTATTCCCCTCATAGTAGAAAGAAATATCTCTATACCTTTAAAACTGAGAAAAGGATCCATTCTTGGAAACAAGAGATCAAAGAATCAAAATTAGAAACATTTTAACCCTAGAGAATAATATTTATCAGGCTATATATCACCTATTCTTGTTTGATATGAGTAATTATTTGAAATTACCTATTATTGGGAATTTCATCTAGTAAAGATAAAATCAAACTTCTTATATAAATGAGAAATGCCATAATTTCTAAGACTAAAGAGTTTTTTACAAAGTCAATTTATTTTGCTCAAGTACAATTAAAACTATTAATTTGAAATTCGACATAGTAGCTTAGCTATTATCTCTTGCATCTGGTTTACCAGAAGTTGACAGTGGCTTCTTTTTTGTTTTTAACCTATTAGCTTATCTGAGAAATGTATTATCATTTATACTTAAGCCCAACCTATAAAGTAAAAATAATCTACAAATCTGAGAAGGTGTATTTCACCCTGAAAGTAAACAGGGTATGAAATTTTTCATGGCTGTTAATTTGTATAATTGGAATACCATATACTTCCAGTATAATTAATGAAGAGTTAGGTTATTCGTATCTTCTGAAAATCCAGCTTATTTTGCCCTCTTAATGATAAATTGAAGAGGCTGTCATTAGCAATATTTCACAGGTGGGTTGTGATTGAAAAAAAATGTTTTATTATTTATTTATTTTGGGGAGAGTGCAAGGTGGGGAGGGGCTGAGAGAAAGGGACAGAGGATCTGAAGTAGGCTGTGCACTGGCAGGCTGACAGCAGTGAGCCTGATGTTGGGCTCAAAATCACGAACCACGAGATCGTGACCTGAGCTGAAGTCGGATGCTTACCCGACTGAGCCACCCAGGAATTTTTTTTCTTTCTTTTCCGGTTCAGCATTTTCCCCCTTTTATGATTTCAGAGTGTAATCATAAGTAGTTTGAAGCAGAAATATAGTAGATGATGCAATACCCTTTGTCACCTGCGAGCCCTGAGTCGAAGAATGAATAGAAGAATGAATTGAAGGATGGTTGAATAATGAATCATGGGCAGTGGAAGAGGGTTGACAGGTGGGCACTAGGGAAAAGGGAAGGCAAGGAGGGAGGTTCAACCAGGAGCCTTTCTCCAGATCCTAGTGACTGCAGGTGTATGGGCCATTAGTCTAGTGATTACAGACAGTTTCAAATTCAGGAACCAGTGAGCCAAATCACATCAAGCAAAATATACTATCCTGGCAGGAGGTAGAGGCCAGGGAGGCTAGTGAGCAGAGAGCTAGAAAACCCAGTCTGAACCTCAGGAAGTAAATGTGTAAGCCCAAGAGAATGCTAGAGGGTGCCAGACAAGAATGTGATCAGCAAAGCCTGGATTGGAGGTCAGCTACATAGACAAATTGAAGGTAAGATCTAATGAATAAGGAAAGCCATGCACAGTGGCTGAGAGAAGTTGAAATGCTCCCCTGTAGGGTCTCAGATCCTAATAGAATGAAAGGGAACTTACAGGATGTCAGAGTTACCGTATATCTCATAAATGGCTTAAGCCTTTTATGAATAATTAAACTGAATTACCTTAAACACAAACTCAACATATACCAAGCAGCTACTCTTGGCAGACACTGTGTGAATCATCAGGAATATAGAAGTGAGACATGTCCCCTGTACCGCCCAAACGCATAGCGAAGGAAAAAGTCTTGAAAAACAATAAAAATAAAGCAGTAATATAAAACAGAGATATGAACACAGTGTGGAATCATCATTAAAATACTCTGAGAGAGTAAGGGAAGGCTGCCCAGAAAAGGAGCATGTGAGCTGGGTAAGAAATAGGCTTTGCCAGCCACGAAGGCACAAAGTATGACAGTGCCTGGTGTTCCAGAGATGGTGAAAATGTATGGGTAGAATGTAAGATCTATGGGAGTCAGAAGGAGGGGATGCAGAAGGATAAGAAGGAGAGGGATAAGCAAACGGGGGCCAGATAGAGGCAAAAGCTGTGGTTAGCCTTGTCTGTAGGGCAGAGGTTCCCCAAAGGTAGTCCCGGATTCAGTTTCATTGGCATCACCTGTGAACAGGTTAGACGTGCAAATTCTCAGGTCTATCCCCAATCATACAGCATCAGAAGCTGGGGAAGCAGGGTTTGAAGGGACAGAAGTCTGTGTTTTAATGACTTTTCCAGGTGATTCTGAGGTACAATGAAGTTTTAGAACCTTTCTGCCTCAGGAAGAAATGAGACTAAGCAAGGGAGTGATAAGGTCCTATTTTCTTCTGAGTGAAAACTAGCCCAAATATGGAGGACGAACCAGATTAATGGCTGAAGACCATAGCTATCACAGAATACAAGGAAGAGAAGCTGAAAGCCAAATATTTTTAATGAGAAAATATGGGGCAGAGTTGATACAGTGGTTAAGTTTCTTCATGGTCTGGCAGCAATTTGGAATGGTTTATTAGGGGAGGACCCAATAACCCTAATGTTGAAGTACTACGTCTATTTTTTTTAAAGTGTGTTTATTTTGAGAGAGAGACAGTGGGGGAGGGGCAGAGAAGGGGAGAGAGAGAATCCTAAGCAGGCTCCACATCATCTGTGCGAACCCCCATGCAAGGCTCAAACTCGTGAACCATGAGATCATGACCTGAGCCAAAGTCTGACACTTAACCAACAGAGCCACCCGGGAGCCCTACCGGTGTCTATTTTTTAAGTTTCTCATATCGTTCATTCAACATTTTTCAGGTTTTTTCTTATTTCTTACATAATTGGACACAAATGGCAGCATTATTTCCATAACAGGAGCAGAGAAGGCAGAAGGAGAGAGGCACAGTACTGCCTAGGGTAGGCTCCCCTAAACCTGTGTGTCTTTATAATAAACCCTGGAAATCTTTCCATTATGGACTGAATCATGTCTCCCCCCAAATTCATATTAAACCCTAATCCCCACTGTGATTGGAGGTAGTGAAGGTTAAACGAGGTCATAAAGGTGGGCCTTAATCTGATAGGACTGGTGCCCTTAGATGTGGAAGAGACACCAGAGACGTGTGTGTATGTGTGTGTGCGCGCGCGTGCGTGCGCATGTGTGAACCCAGAGAAAAGGCCATGTGAGGACACAGCGAGAAGATGTCCCTACAAGCCAGGAAGAGAGATTTCACCAGTAACCAATCCTAATAACCCCTTGATCTTGGACTTCCAGTCTCCAGAACTGTGCGAATATAAATTTCTTTTGTCTAAGCCACCCAGGCTGTGGTATTTTGTTTTGGCAGCCTGAGCTAAGACACTTTCATAGTGGAAAGAGTGTGGCCTCTGGAACCAAACACATGTGGACTTACATCCCAGCCCTAGCATTTATTAGCTAAATTTTGTGCCTCACTTTCTTCACTGTAAAATATAGACAAAGAAGATAATATCCCCTCCTCTAGTCATTTATTTCTTCAGAAATTATTTATTGAGTGCTTAACTCTAAGTATGTACTCAACAAAAAATTGCTATGCTCTAAGGCTGCAATAGTGATTAAAAAACAGACACGGTCCTTTACTTCCTGGAGCTTACGATATAGAGAGGGACATATAATAATGAATGCATCTCACAAATTCATGTTAATTTGTAATTATAATTATGGCCATTATAATTATGATTAGTGCTACATGCTAAAGAGACATGCCTCACCCAAGGCCACGCCCCTTTCTAGGATGGCCATCTACCAGTGCTTGGTCAATGCGGGGCTAGCCCCCTTGCCTCAACTCAGGACAACTTCAGAAAGGTCATCCAGCTTCAGAACTTGGCCAAGTCCTTGTTAGGACTACACCACAGCTCATCTCCTTCTTCTACCTAATCCTGTTTCCTTTTCTTCTCTCCTAAAAGTCTGACCACCAAAGCACTTTCTAGCAAACTTCTGTGTGCTAATGTCCACCTCAGCATCTGCTTCCCTCGGATCCAACATACGATGCAGGATAGTATGGAATAAATATAAACATGCTCTGCAACCAAGGATGGGAAGTCAAGAATCATTCTTTAGTTGAACCTGGGGAGTGGGATATGGGCCCCCATAGCCCATCCCTCATCCATCCGCTCCCAAACTAGGAGCCAGCAGGCACAGAACCAGGATGGACAGGGCAAGCGACACTGCTCATTGTCCTGACACACACCAATCAGAGACGTTGTCTTGAGCCTTCTGTAAGGTCAGTGCTCGAGTATGCTGAGACATGGCCTCATACAGGAAGAAATGAAACATTAGTTGTACTTTCATGTTACTTATCCAAAGTTTAAGAGTCAGTTGAAAATGAAAAGACTATGCCACAATCACAGAATTAGGCAGGGAGATGGACAGGACAAACAGCCTGGAAATAGATCCAAAATCAGAAAAAAACTTAAAAGGAAAAGGTAGGTTATTCAGTAAATACTTCTCGGAAAACAGTGTCCGAAGAATTGGTTAGTTATTTGGAGAAAAAGATAGATATTTATGTCTCATCATAATAAAATGAAATAAAGAGGAAGAAAAGAAAATAACTGTAAAATAGCAATCTATTTATTTAAAGAAATAGAAAATAAAAAATATAGAAGATAGAATGGGTTATCTCTCACCAAGAATTAAATAATGGGATAAATAACCAAAAAAAATACTGCGTATGTATGTGAGTCTGTCAAATTATTTATTATTCATAAGAATAAAAGGAAAACAACAATGACAATAAATAATAAGTGCCACAAGGCTTTATATAAAAAAGGAATAGACAAATCAGTAAGAAAAATGGTAGTGGTTTTGTTTAAAATGGGAAAGAATATGGATAAACAATTCATAGAAGGAAAATAAGGCTGTTAAAAATACATGCAAAATATTTATCACTACTAATAAAAATTAGCGAGTTGTAACAAAATGCCTGTTTGCATCAATTTAGCAAATATCTTTTTTTTTTAATTTTTTTTAACATTTATTTATTTTTGGGACAGAGAGAGACAGAGCATGAACGGGGGGAGGGGCAGAGAGAGAGGGAGACACAGAATTGGAAGCAGGCTCCAGGCTCTGAGCCATCAGCCCAGAGCCCGACACGGGGCTCGAACCCACGGACCGCGAGATCGTGACCGGAGCTGAAGTCGGAGGCTTAACCGACTGAGCCACCCAGGCGCCCCAGCAAATATCTTTAAAGTGACTTTACTTGGTGATCTGTCCACAGCAATTAGCACAATAATTCCACCTCTAGGAATTATCCTTCAGAAATAAACAGAGCTAGAGATGAAAACTTTATTTTTAGAATATTCACTTCAGTGTTAACCTTAAAAGAAAAACTAGAAGCAGCCTAAAACTTCAACAATAGATAAACAGTGAAATAAAGTGTGGTAGCTAGACACAGGTGACAGTAGGGAAAGAACAAATAGCGAGCTGGGGTAATCCTGGAGACAGTAGGATTTTGTGTGTGTATGTGACTGGATTTTTATGTATTCTCAAAGGCACGTGGCATACTTAGGCAGAAATTGATTAGCTATCGACTGGGAGAGGATGATAAACATTTACAAGGCACCCGATATGTTAAGGATGTAAATTCTGGATCAGATTGCCATATGCTCCCATCCAGTTCTGTTGCTTGTATGATTGTATTCTATGGGCAATGAGGGAACCATTATTTGAATTAACTTGGACCATGTCTTTGAGTAGCAAAGAGCAGGAACCAACTTGAAACAGTTTAAACAAAAAGTCAGAAGCAATGAATAAGTGCTCTTTTTGCCTAGGTAATGTGCAAGTGGATGGTCTTTGAATATTATCCCAAGGAACAGGAGGGAGGGTCAGGGAAGAGTGGAAGCAGGGGAGGAAGGAAAGGTAATACGTGCATGTTTTAATGAGTGTCCCATTTCACAGGTGACTGGTTAGATCCCATGAGGCTGTTGGAGGGGTCTGATAAAATGTGCTGCAGGGGGCACCTGGGTGGCTCAGTCAGTTGAGCGTCCGACTTCGGCTCAGGTCATGATCTCACAGTCTGTGAGTTTGAGCCCCACGTTGAGCTCTGTGCTGACAGCTCAGGGCCTGGAGCCTGCTTCAGATTCTGGGTCTCCTTCTGTCTCTGCCCCTCCCCAGCTTGCACTCTGGCTCACTTTCTCTCAAAAATAAATAAACATTGTTTTTAAATGTGCTTCAGAACTGAAGCAGGAATAAAAAGTGGGACACATTTATCCGTTGGATTCCATTCACTATTGATCAAGATGACCGCACAGGCATTAACTTCCCCTACACTTCTGAGTTGTAGACGTGTGATGGCTCAGAGGATCCTCATGGGTGTTTCATGCAGTAGTGTCAAAAAAGCAAGTGAGAGGTACAAGGCACTACCAGCTTATGTTAAGGTATTTGAAGGCTTACAGAGAACTAGTGGCCACATGCAAGAATTGGGGCTGAGAAGATTTGCAGTCATGTATAAGACATGTCCTACATATAAGTCTTTGGTAGCTCAAAGATCCAAGACCCAGAAAGGCAGACACAGAAATGAATCTCAGAGCAGCTACAACCTGAGTTTCAAACCCTGTATGGATGTTGTCAATCTCGAATCTCTGTACCTTTTTTGTTAGGCATCACCTTTCCTTTTTCCTTAGCAATAACTTTCTCTACATGGCAGAAAACTAGTCTCTTAACGGCTTCTACATTTTGCATTTTAAAATTCCACCCTCAGGAGACGAACTGGTATACTTAGATCCACAGCTAATATTTTCTAGGCAAAACTCTACTGGTCTGTTCTAGGTCATGTATTCATTCTTGGACAAATGAATACGGTTAAAGAGAGCTGTCATGTAAGAACATGAAGACATTGGCAGAAACCAATCTAATAAAATGAATTAGGGGAGGAGCAGTGTCCAAAAGAAGAATAGGATGCCAAGCCGACAATGCCATAAATGTGCATCTCGTGTTCTAAGTGAGGGGGGTGTCTTGACCAGAAAATATCTTAAATATATAAGAAAATATATCTTAAAGTACGTAAAACCTGAAAGTTATCTTTAGCCAAAGATCAGAAATGGCAAAATGGAGGCTGAATTAAGATAGAGGTTAGGGACAGGGAAGAGATGGAAGTGATGTTAAGGAGTAATAATCAGTGGGTTATGTAACCCATATTAGTTTCACATGGTGCCCCTATACTCTCCAGTAACAGGAGCTTACTACCTTGCCAGATGCCAAGTCCTCTGAGAGGTGCTACAGTGGTGCAGAAGATACAGTCCCTCCCCTCAAAGGGCAGTCACGTGGCTTAGCAACAGCAATACCTCATTTCTATAGGAAGCCTTTCATCCATACCTTGGGATCCCTGGCTCCATGACGTAGAACTTAGTTAATGAAATAGATCTGTATAAGCAGTCTTCTTTACTGAAGGTCAAGGCCTGAACTTTTGGGAGTTCTTCATTTGGACTTATTGCTTCATGTCCTATTGATCAATATACCAGGATCAATGATATAGGATTGTTTTGTCTGAGCGCATCACTAGGGAGAAAGCATCGAAACTTGATAGCAATTCTCAACACTTGATTTTTATGTCCTTGGATGTTGTCTATGTTGTCCCAACTAATAGTGGCCAATCTAGCTATTTCAACCATATTTGTGGTACATGATGATTAACCTATGCCTATTCTATACAGCAAAATGCTATCGACTAAGACTCCATTTGTCTTTCTCTTATTGAATAATTTTTAAGAAGTTACTTCAAATATAAGCATTAATGTTCATGTTTATGTTTGTCTTCTGAAAGTCAAATTAATTTCACCCTCTGGGTTCCCGCATCATCTTCTAACGTGTTGGACTGTAATTATTTGTTCATGTGTTTGTCTTACACCCCCTGTACTCTGAGTTCCTTAAGGGCAAGGACTTCATCTTACTTATTCATTCCAGGACTCAGCACAGTGCCTGGTGCATGGAAGGTTCTCCGTCTTGGGGGAGGAGTGGGTAATAAATTCAGGAAGTTTGTCCTCTGACAGATCAATAGTGCAGAAACATCTGGAATGAGTTGTTAGTTTTCACTAACTTTATTTTCTCTGAATAAGCAAAAGATCCTTGAGATGTTTTCAGTGCAGCTGGCCATCTAACCAGAATGTCATTGTCATTTCAGACACACTGTACAATGAAAAGCTCTTCTGTTTTTGTTTGTCAACTTTGCCAGCTCCTGTGAGAAATTCTACAAAGGATCATGGCATCTGCACAAGACAAGGTAAGAGAAATCCAATATAACTCATGTCATAGTCTTACCATTATCTTTATTATCATTTTTTTTTTTAGCATTTTTTAGGAATAGAAGTCTGCGACCCTAGAAAAAATTGTGGTCTGCTTAAAGGAGGCCACCCAGAAAATAATTCACAGTAAAAACAAAACATAAAACATAAAAAACCTTCCACAGAGGTGAGAGGTGATTTTTTTTTTCACACTTTTTTTTTCTCACCTGATAAGTGATAGGGCACACTGTTAAATCTCCTTTGTTCATTTGAAGGGTGTTCACATAATACTGATTTAAACATATTGTTACCCAGATTTCAGCCTTGAAGGCAGAGTAGCTCTGAAGTATTACATCAAAAAACCCCTGAATATAGTGCAATAGTTCAAAAGAACTGAATTCTAAAAATAAAAGATAATCATCACAGCGACAATAGCTAGAATCTAGCAATGGCCTACCGTGTGCTAGAAACCGCTATCACTGTTTGTTACAGGTTTTCTTTAATGCTCAAATAAATTAGGCGGGGATGGTGTGACTGAGGACACTGAGGCTCAGAGGGAGAAACGATTTACCAAATCTAAATTAGAAGTGGGAAAGCAGATATGTAGATACATTCAACCATGTGAATGAGTCTCACAGCTATTGAGTTGAGCAAAAGACACCAGATAATGGTAGGTTACACTGCACTGTTACTTTCATATAAGTTCAAAAACAGACAAAACTAATCAATTCTCATAGAAGTCAGGAGATAGTTATTTTTATGCGGGGCTTCACTAGGAGGAGGTATCAAGGAACCTTCTGGATGACTAGAAATGCTCTAGGTCTTGACACAGGTGTGGTACAAAAGTGTATCTATACATGAAAATTTTTTCAGCTGCACAAAGATTTGTTCCCTTTTCTGTATATAAATTATATCTCAATAAAAAAGTTATGAACTATAGAAATGATCCCTGAAAGTATAACTTTTTTCAATAAAAAAGTTAAAAAGTAAAAGAAGGCAAGAGGAATTAGAATTTAGCTCTGTTTGGTTCCAAAGTCCCTCTCTTTCCACTACACACTCTTTTTTTTTTTTTAAGTTTATGTATTTATCGAGAGAGAGAGAGAGAGAGAGAGAGAACAAGCAGAGGAGGAGCAGAGAGAGAAAATCCCAAGCAGGCTCTGCACTGGGAGTGCAGAGCCCTATGTAGGGCTCCAATTCACAAACTGTGAGATCATGACTTGAACTGAAATCAATAGTCAGACGCTTGACCGACTAAGCCACCCAGGCACCCCAACTATACATTCTTTCTGAAATCAGTTTTAAGTTTCTACGTTCAATACAGAATCTTACCTCTTTTACTGGGATAGTGCACAGAAAAGTCTCCACAGATACTTTATAAACTATTGCTATAGGTTCATACAGTGGCAGTACAAGCAGAAACCTTTTGGTTGTGAAAAGATGATGTATTAGATGGGGGGACTAGTCCGTCAAAGGCTTCATGAATGTTATTAAAGGAAACGGTTTGGATTTTATGTATATGAGGAACCACTGAGGGATTTTACATAAGAAATTTTATGATCATATTTGCTATTGTGGGTGAAATGAGTTAGAAAGAATGGATAGCAGGAGAATCAGCCTAGGACCAGAGAGAAGTTAGGAGACTGTTGGAAACATCTCTGCAAAAGCGGGTAGATCTTAGACTAAGAGTTACAACAGTACTGTTGGCAGATGAAATAAAGATATGTTACAGAGCCAGGTGGAGTTAGTGGAATGAGCCGTAGCAAAGCAGAACCTATTCAGCCACCAGGAAGTCAGGGACAAAGTATATTGTTCTGGGGAGAGGCTAAATCTAGGCAAGTTGTCAGGGCTCTAGCCAAGTGATTTGGGATTCTGGGAAATGTTCTGAACTAGACTGTGTCCCCCCAAAATTTATATGCTGAAGTCCTGAGCCAAGCACCTGAGAATGTGACTGTATTTGGAGATAGGGTCTTTATAAAGGAAATTAATTAAAAATGATGTCATCAAGGTAGGCCCTAATCCAATATGATTGGTCTCCTTATTTTATAAAAAGGAAATTTGGACACAGAAACGCACATCCAGGAGACTATGCGAAGTGACAAAGAGAAAATGGCCACCTGTAAGCCAAGAAAAGTAGCCTCAGAAGAAACCAAACCTACAGATACCTTGATCTTGGACTTCCAGACTCCAATTGTAAGAAATTCAGTGGTTTAAGCCAACCATTTTGTGGTACTTTGTAATGGCGGCCCTAACAAACTAATAGAAGTATCAATCTGGACCTGTGCCTATTCAAAAAGGAGAAGGCACAGGCCCTGGGGGCTGGGAGCTAAATCATGCAGCTCAGTAAGCAGACAAGGCCACCAGGAACCCTCAGATAGTGGTCTTCCAGCCAAGAAGTTGGCTAGCCATTTCAAACTTCAGGTACTAGTAGGGATGGGGCTTCTAATATTCCTCCAAATGTAATTCTCATTGGCTCAAAGACAGGGCAGAACAAAGCAATAGGTGAAATCCTTTAATTCTGATTTGGGGCAGAGTTGGAAGCAAGCAGGGGTTATCTCAACCTTTATTGTAACTAATAGGTATCCACATAGAGCCAAAAATTATGCTAGATCTAGTTAGAATTGAGGCAATAAACAATTAAGATATTTGTTTGTACCTGCAAATTCCTTAGATGTTAGACTAAGAGATATGTATGTGTGTGTGTGTGTGTGTGTGTGTGTGTGTGTGTGTGCTTATGTCTAGTCTACATACTAAGCCCCTCACTTCTCTGCTTTCACATGCTCTGCCATGGATCAAATATTCCCTCGCGTCATTGAAGTTTCCTCCTAACTGGTCTCTCCATCTCAGTATTGGCTCCCCAGTAATGAGGATCACGAGCAGATCATCTGAGGCATGAATGGGTGCATGGCCATGATTTTCTCATTTGTCTGTGTACATTTTCCAAGGAGCGGAATCGCCTAGCAGTCCTTCTTGACTCCTTGTTCTATTCTTCCAGGTCGATTATGAAGAATGGATTTTTCCTTCCCAGTTACATTCATTCACATCCATTCTGTCTTTTACATAGCCACATAGACTAGTTCACGCTCTTTTCAGATCCTGCCTGAACTATTACAAAAGCTCCTTACCGTTCCGCTTACCCCCTGCGTCTCTCGTCACCACTTGTATCTATCCTGTGCAAAATCGACTTTAAAACACATCACTTTGACAAAAGGTCATTTTTCTACTTGTTAACCTTCAACAGCCCCTGACCGGTTACAGTTTCAAACACGCCTCAGCCTAATGTTTAAGGCTTTGAGCATCTGGCTCTTCTGACATTTTCAGTCGCATTCGTAAGTATCCTAGCTTCCCAAATCCTCAATGAATGGCGTCAGACATTGCCCTCCAACATGACTGTCACACAGCCCTGGGCTTCCTACCCCTATGCTTTTGCTTTTGCATGTATGTTTTTATTTCTTGCCTTCTGTCTTTCCCATGCTTCATTTGTCCCTCAAGAACACCTCAAATCTCAGACATTTTTGCTTATTTTTCTCCTAGTGTGACATACATTCTTCTCTGCTGACTCATGCTAGCCATCTTTCAAGGCCAACCATAATTTCTACTTCATCTTTCAAGTCCTTCCTAGCCACTCTGGCATTCAGTCCTTTGTGAAAAGCTACTGTGCGGCCATTAGGTACGAGATATTGTCTGAGCCCTAGAGATCATGCTTGGCTGATACAGATTTCCTCATTTCCAGAACAGTGTGCTCTCCTCCCCTTTATGTTCTTATTTCAGCTATTGTTCAAAGAACTATCCATATCTTAGGGGTCCCTGGGTGGCTCAGTTAGTTGAGTGTCCAACTTCGGCTCAGGCCACGATCTGGCAGTTTGTGAGTTTGAGCCCCACGTTGGGCTCTGTGCTGACAACTCGGAGTCTGGAGCCTGCTTCAGATTCTGTGTCTCCCTCTCTCTCTCTGCTCCTCCCTCACTTCTACTTGGTCTCTCTCTCTCCCTCTCAGAAAGAAAGAAACATTAAAAACAATTTTTTTTAAAATAATGTGCTATCTTAGGAAATTTGTTTTGAATTACCAATTACAGTTCTATGATTTAGTTTTTAATACATGAGTTATCTTTCCCAGGTACTTTATAGAGACTTTGCCCCCCGATGATCTAATTTCATAGATCAAGGAGATCTATGAGACAGGAGAGGGGCATGCTGTTATGTACCAGGCAATGAGATGCTAGTGCTTCTCATAGTGTGAGAGGTCTAACAGTCCATTTTATGGGACACACAAAACCCATGATTTTACAGATATTATTGCATAGGATAAAGCTGAAGTAGATAGTGCCCGGCTGAGTTTGTTTTTTCAGTGAGTTACTTTAAATAAAAATATTAAATGATAAAGCTTCAAGCAATACTCAGTTATGGCAAAGGCCATCAAGTGGGTTTTCAGCGACTGAAACAGTGTTAAATGATAACACATTTATTCCTCACAACGTCTTTACAAATTAGAAACTAAAGTCCAAAGAAACGCTGGAATTCATTCAAGTCACAGAGCTACTAGGTGGTGATGCAGGATTCCGGTAGAGGTACTTAGGTCTCTGACTAAAGCTCTCCCTGACATCCTTTTGCATATATAGGAAAATTTAGTGTAATTACCCAAGTGTGAATGTCTGGCTTGTGTCTTTATACCCCACCTCATCTCCTTAAAAAGATTTATTTTCTAAACTAAATCTTCCATCTCCAGAAAAAGAAAAGGGGCATCAGAATGAATTTGGTATGTTTCAAAACCCATGTATAAAACACACAAGAAAACAGACCTGCTTTCCTGCCTGGCTGAGTGAAACATTAATTCTTCACCTTGGCACCTCAACCTACAGCTGTAATAAGGGCCGTTATGCCCAAATAGGCCCTTAAACGGAAGACCTGCTGGGCAGAGACCCACTTTCCCAACCCGGCTCGACTGTGGCTGCTTTTTCTGCCAACTGACCAGGCTGAAGCAGCAGCAGGGGAGGAGGGACTGCAGGTAGGTGGGGAGGGGATCATTTTGAAAGCTTTAAATCCCTCCCAGGGAAGAAGCAGCTGCTCCTTGTTTTTCTAACATCTGTCCCATCTGTCCCCGGCCGCACCTCACCCTTTGGAGGCTCGAACTAGCTGACCATGGATGTGACAAGGAAGCATTTCTGAAGGCCGGTTGGTGAGCGGAAATGAGCATAACCGCCACCAGAAATTTTCTTTTATCGAGAAGAGGGCAGTTGGGGCTCTTCTGGAGTATAGCTGTCACCTTCCTTCATTTTTCTGAAAAACATACGGCTTTAACTGGCAGAATCGGGATTTGTAACATCACCCAAATCAGGCTGTACGCCCTAAGGACAATATGTCCTAGCGCCCATTTTTTTATTTTCCCCTCCAGGGAAGCCACAGCCTGCTGATTTGTGGGACAAATAATGATACTGTACGAACTATACCACCTCTATAGAACAAGCTGTTCATATCTTGCACGTGTGGCGTTTATGACGTTTAACAGCGTGTTGCTTGTATTTGACTCCCCTGCCAACACGATTCTTCTCGAGAATAGGGCCCTTATTTTTATTTAGGTATTTACCCCTCGTATTCAGAACCGTGGCTGGAACCTGGCAGGCATGAAATAGAAATTTATGAATGAACGAACGTTAACGAAGATAAAATAAACAGGGTGATTCATTCCGTCTTCCGAAGATGGGAGCGGAGGGAAGGGTTTGGCCGTGAACTTAGTCGCCACGGGAGGCGCAGTCCCAAAGGCCAGCAGCTTTGGCTCGGGTCTCCGCAGACCCGGGTCTGCAAGCGGGCGCTAGCGCTCCGCCCCAAGCGAGGCCCCGAGCCTCTGAGACAGCCCGCCCCCAAGGCACACAAGGCCACGCCCCCTTCCCAGTCATTCCCTGGGCAAAGTCCGTTCCAGGCTTCGGGGTGGGGCCAGAAAGGCGCAGGCGCAATGCGCAGCGGAAGTAGCGACTCGGGAAATTAGAAGGAAGGAAAGGGGCCTGCCTGCCGGGCTCCGCGAAGGGCACTGCGCTCCTCCTCCGTGGCTTCCTCCACCTCGGGGAAGCTCCGGGCGGCCGCACGTGCCTCCCTGCCCAGGCTCCTCCCCTTCCCTCCCCCTGCCCGGGAGCGGCCGCGGGCTGCTTTCCTCTCCTCCAGCCGAGATGGCGCTCGACCCCGCAGGTACGGGGGCGGGACGCGGGGGTTGCTGAGGAGTCCGGGCCCGGGTCCCTAACTGGTCCTGCGGCTGGGGGCTGTTCTGGGAAAGGTGCCGAGCGCTGAGGTTGCACCGCTTCCGCAGACGGCTGCTCACGCCCGCCCGCCTGGCCGCTTTAGGGTTTCTGGCGGCCCCAGCGTCTTCCCTGCAGTCTTGGGTCATCGGCTCGCTCCTTGGGGTTAGGGTTAGGTGAAAGGCATTGGGTTTGTTGTCCAAGCGGTCGTCCATTTGTGTCTTACAAACATTTCCTTCTTAACGCGGCTGGTCTCCTCTTTTTCGTCCCTCTGGGGGGTGGGGGGAGGTACTGACTCCTTTAAGTATCTGTACGATAACTTAAAAACAACAATCCAAAGGACCCATCATTGTGGCAGGGGTCAGTTTCTTTAGAAAGGATCCCCAGGGTCTCGATCAGTTAGTGCTTCCAGCCCACTTCTATATGAGGCAGTAGTTTCCCTCGAATTCCCGTCCTTAAAGAAGCTCACCTGCACTGCCTTTGCTTTAAGCTGTTTGTGTTACAGAAGCTCACGTACGGTATCTTTGTAGGCTATTCATGTAAGTATAGAGGACTTCGTTTTTGAAGGGGTGGTGATTGGTCTAGTCCACGCCCTTCGTTTTATGAATAGGAAAACTATTCATAAGGCGTTGGGAGGAGTAATGGCTTCAAACGTTTGGAGATTCAGAAATGGAAAACTCATTTGGTGGCTCTCAAGAAGAGCGGAAAATATCTGTAGCCAACAAATAATACATTTTTTGAACGCTTTATTATCAAGCTAGGTATTCTCAATTATCCAGCAATAGTATGTGATATTGTAGACCATTTCATGGATTATAAAACTGAGGCGGAGAGAGATTAGGGACTAATCTAATTTAAAGCATAAAAATTTCTGGAACACTTCACAAGCACACCAATTTTGGCCCAGGTGATTGGAACAGACTTTATGAGGCCGTTAATAATTGATCTAGCCTTTAAAAGATAATTTCCAGTGGTTGGACTTGGAGAGGAGGCGGCAGAATGAACAAATGTGTAGGTGGTAAAATATCACTGTGTGATATTTAGTTGCAGAGTGTAAATGAGGGGTAAGAAAAATTAGGTTGGAAAGTAGATTGACGCCTGTTACAATTCTAGTGCACCTGAGCTGAAAGTGACATTCAAAGTAATCTACAAATGAGGAAACAGACTCAGAGAGGTCAAAGGCTTTCATATGTCTATATTCTGAGTTTAGATACATGAAATTTAGAAAAAAGTCTCACTTGCTGTTTCCACTTTCTTACTGTCCAGTTACTCTTAACCCACTCAATCTTGTGGTGTGCCCACGTCCACACTGCTAATTGCTGGTAGAGCCCAAGCTGGAATAGAGCCCTGGTAATTTCATTTCCGGGTCCATGCTATAGACCATGCCTCTGATGAAAACAAAAACGGGAGTGCCCATTATATGTCACAAGCATACAATGGTAGAAGAAAGAAGACAGCCCACCCCTGAACCCCCATATATACTTTGCCAGATTATGATCAACATGAAGAAAATAAGCAGTCTCATGTGGTAGGTGGTGAAAAGAGGACTCACCTCAGAGTAGGCAGTGAAGAGCTCTATGAGGAAGTGTCCTTTGAATTGGAATCTGAAGGACAAGAGGAGGCAGTTATGTGAAGAGGTAGGGAAAGAGTATGCTGGGCAGTCAGAAGCAGCAAATGCTTAAAATGTTTGGAATGAGGGCCAGAGCGTGGAGGAGGTTCATAAGGAAGGATGTTGGGAAAGTAGGCAGGAGCTAGATGCTGCAGGACCCGGAAGGCCCTGATAAGAAAGCATTTGGACTTTTCCTGATGTTATGAAAAGTCTTTGGAGGCTTGCATTCATTCATTCATTTAATGTTTGTTTATTTTGAAAGAGAGCGTGCACCTGAGTGGGGGAGGGGCAGAGAGACAGAGGGAGAGAGAGAATCCCAAGCAGGCTCTACTCTGTGAACATGGAGCCCATCGTGGGGCTCAACTGACTGAGCCACCCAGGCACCCCTCAGAAGCCTCTGGAGGCTTCTGTAGAGCACAGTGACAGGGCTGGCTCCCCTGCTCCGTCAGTGGAGTGTGCAACGCTTGATCTCAGGATTGTGAGTTTGAGACCCATGTTGGGTGTAGAGATTACTTTAAATTAAAAAAAAAATGAGGGCAGTGGCACAATAGAAATGATGTCTTTACTATTCTGGCTGCAGTGGTAGCATGCAGTATGGAGGAGTCCTGAGTGGAAGCAGGGAGACAGGTTAAGAGATGGTGGCAGTGGTCCAGGCTAGGTATGTTAGTGTCTTGGCCTGGAGTGGGATTAGAAAAGCTGGAAAGAGAAAGCTTCAGTAGATGTTTTGGAGGACTAATTGACAGGACCTGCTGTTGCGTTGAATAAAGGTGGTGAGGCAAAGGGAGGCATTAGGGATAATTAGCAGGTTTTTTACTTTAGCAACTGGGTGGCTGGTTATGGTCAAAGCTAACAGTATGATCATTGGAAACTTGTTAAGCAGAGATAGAAGCAAGATTGGAATGGGAAACAAGAAAGTGGAGTCAGCAAGTAGGAAGTTTTGAAATATTCTTGTCGGTGTAAATTCCAGAATACAAATGTATTGAAGCCAGCTTTTTGTTTAAGTTCATTTGTGTTTGGTTCCTGGATTGAAGCATAGATTTACATTTTGCTATTTCTCTTGCTTTTTATACACTGGTATGTGCCCACACTGAGGAGATGTGTTTCTGAGTAGATAGGGTGATAGTTAGGTCAGTTGAGGTGAATATAGCCAAGTCTGTTTTCCCACTGATTTATGTTAGGTTTTAAAATTTTTTATGTTTGTTTATTTTTGAGAGAGAGAGACGGAGAGGCAGAGAGAGGGGGAGACCCAGAATGTGAAGCAGGCTCCAGATCTGAGCTGTCAACACAGAGCCCAACGCGGGGCTCGAACTCACCGCGAGATCATGACCTGAGCTGAAGTTGGCCGCTTAACTGACTGAGCCGCTCAGGTGCCCCTATGTTAGATTTTTAAAAATATTTTTTTAAGTTTTAAATTTGAATTACAGTATAGCTGACATAGTGGTATGTTAGTTTCAGGTGCACAATATAGTGATTCAACAATTCTATGCACCACTCAGTGCTCACCGTGATAGGTGTACTTGTAATCCCCTTCACCTGTTTCACCCACCCCCCACCCCCCTCCACTGTGGTAGCCACCAGTTTCTCTGTAGTTAAGAGTCTGTTTCTTGGTTTGTCTCTTTCTTTTAATTTTATTTTTTCATTTGTTTGTTTTTTTAGTCTTAAATTCCACATATGAGTGAAAACATATGGTATTTGTCTTTCCCTGACGGACATATTTCGCTTAGCATTATACTTTCTGGCTCCATGCCTGTTGTTCCAAAGAGCAAGATTTCATTCTTTTTTATGGCTGAATAAGATTCACACATCATATATACACACACATGGGAATATTATATATCTGTGTGTGTGTGTACATACATATGTTTATATATATACACACACACCCCACATCATCTTCATTCTCTCATCTATTGATGAGCACTAGGCTGTTTCCATAATTTGGCTGTTGTAAATAATGCTGCTGTAAACACAGGGGTGCATGTATCCCTTGAATTAATGTTTTTGAATTTTTTAGCTAACTACCCAATAGGATTGTTGGATCATAGGGTAGTTCTCTTTTTAACTTTTTGAGGAAACTCCATACTGCTTCCCACAGTGGCCACACTAGTTTGCATTCCCCGGCGTTCCTTTTTGTCCGCGTCTTCACCAACACTTGTGGTTTCTTGTGTTTTTGATTTTAGCCATTCTGACAGCATGAGGTGGTATCTCATTGTAGTTTTGATTTGCATTTCCCTGATGATGAATGATGTTGGGCATCTTTTCATGTGTCTGTTGGCCATCTGGATGTCTTCTTTGGAAAAATGTTCCTCGTCCCTTTTTTAAATTGGAATATTTGTTTTTTGGGTGTTGAGTTGTATCAGTTCCTTATATATTTTGGATACTAACTCTTTATCAAATGTGTCATTTGCAAATATCTTCTCCCATTCTGTCGGTTGCCTTCACTGGTTTATGTTAGATTTTTCAAAATCTTCATACAGGTTTGATCTTCATTTGGCAACAGCCTTTAACTTCGTAGGGTCCACTTTTCTCAAGAAACTCTGAACCCAGCAGTGAAATGCAGGCTACATACTTATATGTAGTTTTATTTATATTATTTTCCTTATTGTTAACGTAGAGGTAATAAAGGCACGCTTTGTAAATAAAGGCACGCTTTGTAAGTCTCTCAGCCGTACTTTGTTAGGTTCATTATTTTCTCTTACTATTTGAATGCAGAGAGAAAAAGCTGGAGGGGGTCCACAACACCCAAGAAAAGTGGCTGAGGAGGTTAAATTTTTAAAAACTACTAGTGTGTGGGTTGTGCTCCCAGATGTTCAGATTTAATTTGCTAAGCCTCTGACATTTTAAAATAGTCCATAGGCAGTTCTAATATGCAAACAGAGTAGAGGAGAAATCGCTGTTCTGAACTCTTCCACTTTATTGACTTAGTCTTTAGCTTTGTTTTCTTATCAGTCTGATCTTCCTATTTCCAGAGGAAATTATCCCTACCTCTTTAGCCGTGAATGGTACCTGGATGGCTTGGTAATGGTGGTTAGTTTACGGCAGGCCATACACTGTCATCTTTGGGTTTATCTTTTCCACCGGTCAGAAACTATTTCTGTTTTTATTCAACAAAATTCTAGACATTAACCTCCTCTCATAACAAGTTTTAAAAGGGCCTGGTAATGGAAAGTCAAGTCTAGGGCTGTACTAAAGAACACCCAGTTATTTCTTTGCTGTTCCCAGATTCCAGATACATTTTCCCACATGACTGTATTCCCAGATCACAAACTCCAGAAACCTGGGCCTAATAATTTTGCTTATTTTCTCTAATAACTATAAGGGCTTCCTTTCTTTTTTTGTTGTTTTTCTTGTTCCCTCTTTTAGGGGGTAGGTAGTTTCCCTTCCTTTGTCCGTTAGTGTGGATTCATTCTCTACTTTTGCATGATGGAGCGATAGCAGCAGAGAGAAGTTTCCTTAATTGTGTGTGTGCGCTTTATTGGTGATTTCCAGAAATCTAATAAGGGGAGGAAGATGGAACAGTTGTAGGGCTCAGGGAGTAGAAAGTGGGGTCAGGAATTTCATGATATTCCATGAGTAGAATATGAAGGTATATCTTGGGAGGATGTCGTCAGGGCAGCTCTTAGAGTATTTGGATTGCAGGGGTTCTTTTAGTGGTTCCTATGGGGATGTAGGTAGATTAGCTTTAGGAAATTCTTACTTTTTAAGTGAGACACCTAAACAGATTTAAAGAATCTTTTCTGAGAACACTGTGATTCATACGTAAAAGGTTATGTAGTTGATTAGAAAATTTCTGATTTGATTATGGCTTCTGTATCTGGACAGTATCCTCTTAGACATAAATTACGTTGGTATTTCAGAGCTAAAAATATATTTAACTTCTACATTTTATGTATTTCTTTTTTTTTTTAGTTTATTTACTTTGAGAGAGACAGAGCCTGAGTGGGGGAGGGGCAGAGAGCGAGGGAGAGAGAATCTCAAGCAGGGTCAGTGCTGCCAGTGCAGAGCCTGGCACAGGCTCAAACCCACCAAACTGCAAGCTCATGACCTGAGCCAAAACCAAGAGTCAGATGCTTAACCGACTGAGCCACCCAGGCTCCCCTCACTTGTAAATCCTGTATATTTCTAAACTAGAGTATACTTGTGATGAGAGTTGTACATCATGAATCAGGAAATGTTTTGTAAACGAGTTCAAGGAATTTGAATTTTATCCTGAGAACAGTGGGAAGATACTCCAGATTTTTAGGCAAGTAGAACATGCTTTCATTTTTTGTTCACCTGACTTTTCATTAGATCCAGGTTATGTGTTCTCAGCAGAATACTGTAGAAGTGGTATCGTGTCTTTCTCGTGGTATCACATCCGGAGGTATATGACATCTTTCTGTCTCTCATAGATTATACTAAGTTTGATCAGTCGGGGCTTGTCCCATTGCTTGTCCCATTGTTTTTCCTCTCTTGTAATTAATAAGTAATTTGTGGAGAGTACAATCTAATTTAAGACTATGCAGATATCCATTCCTCATGGAAATGTCCTTTTTGATATAGTATCCATTGATGATTTTTGCTTGTTTCAGTCTTTCCTTAATGGTTGCAGAATGGTGATTTTCTGCCTCCAGCATTTTCTCCACATTGTTTGATCAGTTGGTTGTTGCTCTTTTGCAAGAGACCACTTTGTTTCTTGTTCATTTATTTGTAGATTCATTATAGGTGTGGACTCATGAATTCCTATTTTTCCAGGGGTTTATAATTTGTTACTGTATGTAATTATGGTGGTGCTTACATTTTCCCAGATTGGGCCAGTGAGAAAGTTCCTTTAAACTAGCTTCTGGGCCCTTGTGATATGTTCCCATCCTGTTTTTGAGCATTTTCTCTTTTTCTCACACAAAGTATTTCTGGTTCATCTCTTACCTATTCTGGCCCATCCATAGAATTAGTCATTTCTTTGACAAACCCTGGTTCCTTTGTTTGGTCATGACATCAGAGAACAAGGTCTGGGTACCATTAGATGTTTTACATGCAAATGATTTGTTAATGGAGTGCTGTTAGAAAAAAACCCTTAAGGGACCAAGGGAACAGGACAGGGAAGGGGAGGAAGCTCAGCAAGGATGTGGTTTCAGGGAAGGCCTGTCGCAACCTGATCAGTTCTGGTGCACCACAAAGCGCAGGGCCTGTCCCACTTTGGAGGCCAGGGTGCTGGGCTTTTGTGCCATGTGGCAGTCCTTGCCCATGGCAGGAGACTGGGAGAGGGGCCACAGGAAGGAAAGCTGCCATGCCCGAGGGCCGTCCTGAGAAGGTTGCAGGTGTGAAGGTTTCAACATTCTCTGTCCTAAAAATCATTTATCTGAAGCCACTAGGAACCTTTGTTCAGGTAGTGAGAGTTCAGATAGTGGTAGGTCAGGTAGGAAGGGGTACTTGCACAAATATGTAAATACACACAAGTGTGTGCTCTGAGTCCAGGTGTGAAGTATCATGGGGTTGTGGTAATGACATTGGCCTAAGCTATACCTAACATACGCCAAACTGTGCTTTGTGTTTTTCCCTCCAGGCCATTTGACATGCTGTTCCTTCTTCTTAGAATTTTCCCTCTCTTACATCCCCAAATCTGTCTAGTTCTTGTTCATTTTTCACACGTCACTTTATTTATTAAACAAAATTGTTGTAAGTTGTACTTACTTTGAGAGGGAGAGAAAGTGCATGAGCACGCAGGAATGGGGGAGGGACAGAAAGAGGAGGAGGAGGAGAATCCCAGACAGGCTCTGCACAGTCAGTGTGGAACTCGATGTGAGGCTGGAACTTAGGAACTCTGAGATCATGACCTGAGCCAAAATCAAGAGTTGGCCGCTTAACCAACTGAGCCACCCAGGCGCCCTCACACCTTATTGTAGAATCATTTGCATGATTCCACAGTCTTTCAAGAAACAATTTTAAAAATATTTGAAATTTCTAAAAACTACCAAACTATCAGATAATCTGGGTATAGAGTTTCCATTCTAGATCCAGAGGTTTTTCCTTGAGAAGTAAAGTGAAACCTACAGGTATGATTTGTCTGTATGTATCAAATAATTTGAGAGATGAAGAAAAATGTCAGGTGGAGAATGAAAGTATTTAACTGTAGTAAACAGTAAATGTTTTTCATATGATTTCACATCTTTAGGTTTACTGGAGACTAGATGATTAGAAAAGATAAACTAGTTAATTACATCTAGACAGCGAGAGATTGCCCACCAATCCTGGGAGAAGCACCCAGTTGAATTTGGGAATGAGTAAGGATGCCTTCTTGTTTTAGACTTTGTCATTAACCTCAGGCCCTATTCTGAGTGGCATAATCTCAGGTTTGAGGATGCTGGGGTAAGGAGAGAAGGGTTTCTCAGATAACTGCTAAAGCTTCTTAAGCCTCAAACCTGTATGATTGTAAATACTTGGCAGTTGGTCTCAAGGGGTTCTTTCACCACAGGAGAATAACTTCCAAGTTTATGTTATCAGTGACTGGATTAGTATCCTTATTGTAGAATCCTCTAAGTTTATGGACGTCAAAAAAATGCAAGAAATATTACCTTCTGCTTGATATAAGTGGATCAATCCGTGCCAAATAAGAACATTGATTCCCAAATTAACCTTCTCCCCCCACCAGCCCTGATTATATTTTAGCATTTTTATTTATATTTCCAAGATTTTATTTACATTCAGTACTACACATAGGATAGTATTGGTTTCAGGAGTAGAATGTAGCGATTCATCACTTACACCCAACACCCAGTGCTCACCCCAAGTGCCTTCCTTAATGCCCAGCCCCCATCTAGCCCACCTCTCACCCACCTCCCCTCCAGTAGCTCTGTTTGTTCTCTGTAGTTGAGAGTCTCTTATGGTTTGCCTCCCACTATTTATCTTATTTTACTTTTCCTTCCCTTCCCTTATGTTCACCTGTTCTTATTTTAATATTTTTTAAGTAAAGAGATTGCCGGAAAAACAATTTAAGAACATGGTATTTAATATCCTGCATTGTGTTTTTGCTGAGAAACTTAGAGTTTTTTTACGGATCAAAGGATATGTTAATTAAGCATGTTGAAATGTAGAGTTTCGAATGTTTATGTTGGCTGCAGCATGAGGAACCTAGCCTGTTTTACTCATCTCTGTGTATACAGCCCCTAGCATGGTGACTGATGCCTAGTAGGTGCCTAATAAATATTTGTTAACAGAATGAATATTAATTATCAGATATTGAAACTCTCATAATCGTGTCATTTTTTAAACAGTTTGCATATTTACCATGTGCCAGCCATTAGAGGGAATTATAGAGATGAGTTAGACATGGTCTTGAACCCCATCAAATTTAAGTTTCATGCACCTTTCTTGCTCTAGCTACATATGGAATCATTTGTGGAGCTTTTAAAAATACCAATGCCTGGGTTTATCCCAGCATTTCTGATTTAACTGGTCTGGGTGGTACCCAGGCATCAGAATTTTTAAAGCACTCTCAGGTAGTTTGTTACATGCAGCTAAAATTGAGAACTTCTGGTACCAAAATCTGTCTTAAATCTGTTCGGCCTAGTATAACAGCATACATAGCACAGACTGAGCGACTTAAACAACAGAAATTTATTTTAACACAGTTCCGGAGGCCGGGAAGTCCGAGCTCAAGGTGCTGGCCGATTTGCTTGCTGGTTCTTCTTCCTACAAGGCCACCTGTTGGATTAGGGCCTTGCGCATATGATCTCTTTTGACACTTAATTGCCTCTTGAAATACAGTCACATTAGGGTTTAGAGCTTCAGTATGATTGGGGTGGGGAAAGTGGGACAGAATTCAGTCCATGGCAAGCACCAATCTGTCGGGAGAAGAAGGTTGCACAGGTGGTGTGACGTTTATGTTAAATCCGGATGTGATGAGAGCCAGAGCATTGGTGCACACAAAATCTTGGGCTTACGGAAGGAGAGAGCACTTTCAGGTGCTGGGGTCAGGCAGAACTTTGGGAGGGAGTAAGTATTGAGTTTGGTTTTAAATCAGAAGACCTTGGTAAGAAAATAAGAGGTAGAAGATGGAAAATAAAGGCAGAAGACTGAGCTGGAGTTTGATTTGCTGCGTAATGTTTCAAGATGGCTTTGAGCTTTCTGAGCCTCTGCTCAGAAGTACCTTCTCCTGCCTGTGGTGATGTTTGTAAAACAACTCCTACTGCTCCTTCCTTCCTTCTGCAAATATTTATTGTGCCTCTTCTGGGCACCCTATACACATAAGCTGCTTTTTTTTTTTAGGCAAGGAGGATAATGTAACCATCAGGATGGCAGAATGAAGATTTAAATTGTTGAAATTTTAAGTTGAAATTGTGATGGCTGCTAAGACTTGGAAATTGCCGGTAGCTGCTTGAAAAGGTGGGCAGAGTAGATTTGGATATGGAAATAAGCACTGGGAACATGGCATGAACAATGGCATCTTTAAAGGTAGAACCTTGTTGGGGCGCCTGGGTGGCGCAGTCGGTTAAGCGTCCGACTTCAGCCAGGTCACGATCTCGCGGTCCGTGAGTTCGAGCCCGTGTCGGGCTCTGGGCTGACGGCTCAGAGCCTGGAGCCTGCTACTGATTCTGTGTCTCCCTCTCTCTGCCCCTCCCCCGTTCATGCTCTGTCTCTCTCTGTCCCCAAAAAAATAAATAAAAACGTTGAAAAAAAAAAATTAAAGGTAGAACCTTGTGGGATAGCCGCAAGAGGAGTGGGAGCAGATCTTACCTTGGAAGCGTTCATCCTTTTCCTAGGATTATTGCCATTTTTCAGAATATTTTTGAGACTCCTTTAGGGTTTGCCTTCAGCCTGTACAGTCCGTTCATCTCAGCATCCTCATTTAGGGGAAATTTATTGTTTAGAAGAGACCTGGTATTTCAGCCAAGGTTGTTAGCCAGAGGAAATCATCCTGGGAAATGCTC
Source organism: Acinonyx jubatus (assembly GCF_027475565.1). Taxonomy (NCBI): domain Eukaryota; kingdom Metazoa; phylum Chordata; class Mammalia; order Carnivora; family Felidae; genus Acinonyx; species Acinonyx jubatus. Next base: position 142,060,172 of record NC_069384.1, read on the forward strand.
CTCCCCAAAAGAAGTTGTATTGTGGGACTCGTTTTCCCGTTAACGCACACTGGCTCTGAAGGCCATGCCAAGAAGTATGAGTGGCATGAGCAAAATTTGAATCTTTGAAGTAAGTGAATAACCTGTGGATGTAAAACTAATCCCCCCACTCTGTTACAAAGTGGCACAGGGTTTTTGTTCTGTTTTGTTTTTGTAGAAATGTTATGAAGTATTATAAGATGAAAAAGAAATGGTGGAGTAGAGTGGCCAGAGGCACTGAGGAGTGGTCATAAATTTGAGGATAGTCTACCATGTTCTAGATGTACATCAGAAAAATCAGTTAGGTGTAATTGCTGAGAAAGCACAGGCACCCTGACATTTCTTCGTTTCTCAAATACCGACTCCTGTCTCCCACAACACTGCTGATTTTCTACTAGAAAATCAGGAAAAGATAGTCTTGAAGTTTTACCGTAAATGTGAAACCTTCTCATTCACGAAATTATGGCCACCGTGGACATTGCAGCATGCTGCTAAAATTGGCATGTCTTCCTGCATAAGTTGATTTTCTGCTTTGGTATACTTTTAATTGGTTGTCCCCTTTTGGCCTCGTCATGGGTTAAAGTAATGTGGGTGGAAGAGGAAGTTTTCACACCTAGCAATCTGCAGAATCTGAGGTCCAAGAAATAGGTGCTTTTGGGAAGTGGGCACATCTAGTGTGAACTAGGTGGTTATTAGCAGTGAAAGCTGATAGGACAAAGTAGTTCAAATGAAGCATACTATTGTGAGGGATAGGTGGTATTTGACCCGGAAGCCAGACAGAAACAGGCACATCTCTCTCGTTGATGTGCTTTCCATGTTTTGTTTAAGGGTGAGCTTATACGACATTAGATTGTTACCGATTGAGCTAATACATGATGTTTACTTTCTTTGAAGACATTTTTTTTCCAGCCAACTGACAAATGGCTCCGTGTGTGTGTGTGTGTGTGTGTGTGTGTGTGTGTTTTCTCTTTTAAATAATTTTCTACATGGTAGGAATCAGAGGATCACCATTCCGTTTACCTTTACTTTTTGATCAGAAAATCTAAAGAGTGAATTTTTTATTTTTGCTTGTGCTTCTGAAGTTCCTGAAACGCCCTTACTGTGTAAGGGTTGTTTCACCCTTAACTTCAGAAACTCAGACAACCTTGTTTGTTGGAATCCCCTTAAAAAGGCCATCACCCCATGTGTGTGGTGCGTGGCGGAAGGGAATTCGGGACCTGGGCTATGTGATCTTGGCATTGCCAATTTATCACACTTGGGCCGTTTCACCTCTGGGAGTCTCCACTCCTTTATCTGCAAACTGGAATAGAGCACTTCACCTGGGAGGGCTGTTAAGTAGGCTGCAGGGCATTGATCACCCTCACCTGGAGGTTTCATAGCCGGAGGCAGGCGGGAATATTGTGGGGAAGGAAGTCTCTCCCATCACGACTTCCTTTTCCGGTTTCGTTTTGTCCGATCACGTTTGGCTTGGAGGAAAGAATGTGAAAGGAACACTGATCTTGGCTGTCTTAATTTTCCCTGAGTACCTCTGCCCCTCACCCCCCTTCCTCATTTTATTATAGCAAGAAGGAACCAACAAACGGGCAAGACCATGGAAATCCGATCCCTATTTTTGGGCTGTCGAGAACTGGAGTCCGCCGGTCTTCCTGGTGCGAAGCACTTCTTGGAAATGTAGCAGTTGAGAACTCTGGTCTTTGTGTAGTGTTCATGTTAGTATCTGCCCTGGGGCACTTGGATTTGAAGCTCTTGGTAGCTAGTAAAGAAGAGGAATCTAAAGATAGAAACTGTTGGTAATGAGAACTCTTGCTTATTTACTGCAAGCATTTTTCTTGTTTTTCCTCCAGAGTAACAGTAGTGTGGAAAGGTCTTCAGGAGCAAATAAATAGAACTGGAAAGTTAGAAAAAAAAAAGTGGCATTATCTAAACAAGAATCAAATTAGTTAAATTAGAACATTTTCACTATTGAAAAGGCATACCTTGCCCTTCAGGTGTCACTTCTTTCCAGTCAAAGATTCTGTAATATTCTGATTTGCCTCACTGTTATCTTTGTGGATGCATAGCAAGTGTTGTTGTCAGTAGACTTCTAATCTACTACTGCCATACTGCAAGAACACGTGAGCCCCAGAGCAAAATCTGAGCTAACAAATTCAGCCAGTGAAAAAGGTGAAAATTGACTTTCAGGTGATGATAGAATGTTGAGAAGTTAGAGCTTTGGAAATTTTCCCTGGTGGTATTATCCTGATTCTTTATCTCAGTATAAATTCATATGACTATCTATAGTAGCAAACTCTCAAAATTTGATTTTTTTTTTCAGACTCTTATACAAATGTATAATATATATGCATCACACTGACTTTGAGAGAATCGCTCTGTAATTTTATGAATAAAAAGTACCATCTTTACAGTGTTTGTGGTGTTGAAGATAGCTTTGTAATACGTATAAAACCATAATTAATATACTCAGTGGTTGATATGCTACCAAGTGGGAAAATCTTTAGCAGAATTTATAGATTTTTCAGCCTGTTATTTCTGATTTAACACCAGGAGTTTGGAAAATCTAAATCAGTTCTCCTGTGATTCTAGAATTGTTTTTTTGCCCTAGGAGGTTTTAGAGGAATGAGAGAAGTTTTTGAGAGGAATCAGGAGAAGTTTTTGCAAGCCATTTAAAAACCGTGTTTAAATAGGAATTATAACCTAGAATTCATTATATAGGTAAATTTCTATTATAATTTCTTATGGAAAAATGGTTTAATATTACACAGCTGTGTCTGTATTTAAGGAAGCGATTAAAAAATTGGTGCTTTTGTTATCTAAGACCACTGCAAAATTTACAGAGCGAAAAGTAGATTCATTAAGACACATTTTTAATAAGTTGTATAGATTAAAGCTATGTAAGCAAAAGGAAGAGGTAACATTTCAAAATTGATTTTATAAAATAGGTCAGTATATCACAGTATTTCTTCTACTCCATTCAGTAGTTATCGTGTTAATCACTGATGCCTCATATGATGTATGCTACAGACCAGGAGAAAAGAAGTATGTGGAGATAGCCCCCAGTTTTATTATTTCCCTTCAAGGAGAGATCAGCTTTCCACTCCGCAGGATGTCTCACAGGCATCTGAAATTCACCATGTCCACAGCTGAATTCCTCTCCCCCCTGGTGTTTCCTTTTGTGTTCCCTGTGTCAGTGAGTGGTCACAGCCATTTCACCAGGAGCCAGAAAACTGGGAACCTTCTTTGAATCCTCTTTATTTAGTCCCTATAAGCCCTGGGCATCTTGTAGGATCTCCCTCGAAACTGTCCTTTTTCGCTCCATCCATACTTACAGTGCCTTTTATAAGCTCACTGTTCTTTTTCTCATCTTAAACAGTAGCTCTGGCAAAGCTAAGGAGAAAGAGAAGGCTTAAATAGTTAGGCCAGATTTCAGCAAAGTATGATCTGGGCAAAATGTGGTAAGGCCTGTAAACTGTGAGTGGTTAGTAACATTTTCAAAGGGTCATTAAAAAAAAGGAACATACGTGGTAAAGATGGTCTGTAGCCTGCAAAGCTTGAAGTATTCACGGTCTGGTCCTTAACTAGAAATAGTTTGTTGATCTCTGGCGTAAGCAGTGAAAACTGGGAAACAAGTATAGGTATGGTAAAGAGGGAAAATATCATGTGAATATCTTCCTATCATTATTTTGAGTATTTAGATGAAATGGATAGTTTCCTTGAGAAATAGAAATTTATTAAAACTGCAACTGACTTAAAAATAAATAAAAAGCTCTTAGAAAATGGAATCAGTAGTTAAAGCTCTCTTTGTTCTGTCTCTCTCCCACATACTCCAAGACCTAGGCCCTAATAGCTGGTGTACCACCAGAGACCATAGGGCTATTGTGTGTATGTTCACATACACGCATACACACATACACACATACATATGTATATGGCCAGATACTGGCTCATGTAACTGGGGGGGCTAGTTGGGCAAGTCTGAAACGCGTAGGGCAGACCAGGCTATCAGAACAGCATTGGAACTCTTGGTTCTGAGCTGAAGCTGTAGTTCCCAGATGGAATTCTGTTCTTAAGGCTTTTCAACTGATTGTATCAGGCCCACCCACATTATCTAGGATAATCTCCTTTGCTTAAAGTCAACTGATTATAGACTTTAATCACATCTGCAAAGTACCTTCACAGCAATACCTGGATTAGTTTGAATAACTGGAGACTGTAGCCTTGCCAAGTGGAATCATAAAACTGTCACAGGTGGTTTCTATCAGACTTTAAAGAAACTGATAATGGGGTGCCTGGGTGGCTCAGTCGGTTAAGCCTCTGGCTCTTGATTTCTTTGGCTCAGGTCATGATCTCATGGGTCATGAGATTGAGCCCCACGTTGTGTGGGACTCTGCTCTGACAGCAGGGAGCCTGCTTGGAACTCTCTCCCTTTCTTTCTGCCATCCCCTGCTTGTGCTTGCTTGCTCTCAAAAGAAAGAAAGAACGAACGAATTGATAATAGTCTTTATTTTATACGGTGTTCCAGAGAAAATGAAGGAAAGGAAAGGTCCCTAGTTTATTGTTTAAGTAATGTAACTGAGATACCAGAGCAATACAGAGGAAAATCATAGGCAAATCTCAACATGAAGATGACTATAAAAATTCTAAATAAAATTTGAACATCCAAGACAGATGTGCTGTTAATTTCTGCTTATCATTTTTCTAAAGGACAGAGCCAGAAAAGAAGAGCTGCAGAGCTGTCCCTGTGATTGTGTACATAGAAATTGGAAGAGACAGTTGACAATTTATTAGAACTAATGAGAGTTAAGTAAGACTGTGTTGGGTTGTAAGAACAATATAAAAAATTCAGGTGAACCTGTATAATAGCAGTAAATAATTACATGTTGCTTATGAAAAGGTTACCTTTACCAGTATAAGTAAGTCTAATAAAAGATCAACAGTGTCTTTAAGGAGAGAATTATAAAACTTTTTGTCTACTTAATTTCTGATAGTTGTGTGTTAAAATCATGAGAACAGATTTTTAAAAATGTTTTACAGCTAATCTATTCTAAATTGAGGTAAAATGTACAGTGAAATTTATAGATTGTGAGTTTTGTTAAATGTATACAACCCAATCAGGACATCCGCAAAAGAATATCCTTCTCACTCCCATAGATAACCAGTGTTTTGTTTATCACCATAGATTTTTTTTCATGTTCTTGAATCATGTGGTAGGTACTTTTGTACCTGGCTTCTTGTTCTCAACAGAGTTTTTGAGATTCACCCACATTGAGTATATCAGTAGTTAATTCTTTTGCATTGCTAAATAATATTCAATTGGGCATTTAGGTTGTTTCCAATTTGGGGCTATTAGGAATGCTTCCATAAACAGACTTGCACAAGTCATTTTCTGGAAACATGTTGTCATTTGGGTTGGGTGAATGAATACCTAAGAGTGGAAAGTAGGAAAGTAGGTTAGGTGTATATTTCACTATAACTTAAGCAGTTTTCCAAAGAATTTATCTTTTCACACTCTTACCAGTAATATATGAAAGTTCCAGTAGCTCCACATTCTAATATTTGGTGTTGTATTTTAAATTTTAGTCATCCTCGTGGGTATGAAATAGTATCATGGGGTTCATTTGTATTTTCTCCATGACTAATGATTTTAAACAAACACCTGTTCATTTACTTATTTACAGTTTGTCTATATTGTTTTCAAAGAGTCCATTCAAACCTTTTGTCCCTTTTGTACTGGGTGGTTTGTATTTTTGTAATTGATATGTAGGAGTTATTTATATATGCTAAATTCAAGTCCTTGTCAAATCTCTCTCTATAGATCTGTGTCTCTGTCTATATACTGTGAACATTTTCTTCTGGTTTGTGGCTTGTCTTTTAATTTTCTTCACGGTGTTTTTTTTTGATGAACAGCAGATTTTATATTTGATGAAATCAAATTTATCCTTTTTCCCTTTGTGTCTTTAAAATATTTTTGTCTACTCCGAGGAGTTGAAGTTTTTTGTTTTTGAGTTTTTGTTTGTTTGTTTGGTTGGCTTAATAGTTTTAGTTTTTATATTTAGGTTTGTGACCTGTGGCAAATTAACTTTTTTGGGTATTGTAAAGTAGGAGGTCAGATGGTTCAGACTGATCCTCTCCCCTCAATGTTTATCTAGGTGTCTTTATCACCATTTGTTGAAAATGCTTTTATTTTTTCATTAAGTAGCCTTGGTGAATTTGTCAAAATAAAGTGACTGTATAAATGTGGAAGCATTTCTGGACTCTATTACATTAATCTATTTGTTTATCCAAATTCTCTCCAGTACTACACCACTTTGATTGCCCTAGTTTTGTAGTAAGACTTGAAATCAGGGAGTGGAAGTCATCCAAATTTGTTCTTCTGTTTTAATATTGTTTTGGTTATTCTCACTCCTTTTGTCTTATACGTTTTTAAGCTTTTTTAAAAATTATAACTTTAGGGGTGCCTGGGTGCTTCAGTCAGTTGAGCATCCAACTTGGGCTCAGGGCATAATCTCACTGTTGGTGGGTTTGAGACCCACATCGGGCTCTGTGTTGACAGCTCAGAGCCTGGAGCCTGCTTGGGATTCTGTGTCTCCTTCTCTCTCTGCCCCTCCCCTGCTTGTACTCTGTCTCACTCTGTCTCTCAAAAATAAATGTAAAAAGAAAATTTAAAAAATAACATTATTTTATTCTGAAATAATTTATCAAGCTGTGAAAGATGACATTTTTCATGTAGTTCTTCTCCAGCTTTTCCTAATGCTATTTTCTCTCATAACCATAGTACAGGTCTTCACTGAGTATGATACTGCCTTCAGAAGAGCAAAAATTGGTATTGGAGGGAGAAAATAATCTTGTTGTTTTAATGTACTGTTATGCATGCAGTGTTCCTGTGGTATTAACATTTCATGGGGAGCATTAGCGATAAGAAAGGTCTAAAAAGGGCTCTTAGAATGAAAAAGTTGGGACACACAGCTATAATTAATTGTGCCTAAGAAACCCAGGAATTGACATTAGTATGCTAACTCAGGTACATAGCTTAGTTGAACTACACCAAATTTTACATGTTGTGTGTGTGTAGTTCTATGACATTTTATTACATATGAAGACGAAAGCAACCATGATCGCAATCAGCATACAGAACTGTTCTGTCACCACAAAGGAAACCCCTCATGTTTCCTTCTAATAGTCATACTGCCTCCAACACTCGTTCCTGGCAACCAATGATCTGTTTTCCATCACTCTAATTTGTCAATTTAAGTGGAATCATGTAATACGTAGCCCTTTGAGGTGGTCTTTTTTTCATTCAACATAATACCCTTGGGATCCATTCAAATTGCTGCTGCTGTTGTATGTTAGTAGTTCTTTGTTTTATTGCTGAGTAATATTCCATTATGTTGATGAACTGGTATTCATTCACCCATTGAAGGACTTTTGGGTTAATTCCAAGTTTTGGCTGTTACAAGTAAAGCCTCAGTGAACATGTGTATACAGGTTTTTGTGTGAACATCTTTTCATTTCTCTGGGCTAAATCCTGAGGGGTGTGTTGGGTCATATGGTAAATACATGTTTAACTTTATAAGAAACTACCTGATTACTTTCAGAATGGCTGTGCAATTTAATGTTCCCACAGCAATGTATGAGAGATCTGGTTACTCTGCATCCTTGTTAGCACTTGGTGGTATTATTATTATTATTATTATTATTATTATTTTAGCCATCTTAATAGGTCTTTAATGATAACTTTTGTAACCTTAATTTGGATTTCCATAATGACTAATGATGTTGAGCATCTCTTCATATGCTTATTTGCCATACTTATATCTCCTATCCAGTGGTGGTTCAAGTCTTTTGCCCATTTCTAAATGGATTGTTTTCTTACTGTTGGAGTTTACAGAAATCTTTATATATTTTGAATACAGGTCCTTTTTTAGATATGAGATTTGCAAATAATTTTTCCCTTATGTGGCTTGTTTTTATCTTTCTAAAAGCAGTGTTTGTGGAGTGAAAGTTTTTAATTTGGATGAAGTAGAATTTATTCTTTTTCTCTTTTCTGAATCATGAGTTTGTGTCATATATAACTCTTTGATTAACTCTGGGTCATGAAGATTTTCTTCTGTAGTTTCTTATAGAAGTTTTTTCCTTTAACTTTTTATTTTGAAACAATTACAGACTCACAGGAAGTTACAAAAAAAATACTATATAGAGTCCTACATGCCCTTCATGCTACTTCCCACAATGCCTCTTGTATAATGGTAGTATAATATAAAAAGCAGGAAATTGAAGCCGGTACAATACTATTAACTGGACTATATACCTTTTCAATTTTCACCAGTTTTTATCTATATATGCAATGTGTGTATATAGTTCTATGCACTTTTGTTCTGTATTCCTGTTCCTATAAGGAAAGCATTCAGTGTTTTACCATTAAGTGTGATGTTAGTTATAGGGTTTTTGTAGGCACTCTATTAGGTTCCTTTCTGTTCCTAGTTTATTGAAAGTTTTGTTTGTTTTTAATGAATGGTATTGAATTTATTAAATGTTTTTTTCTGCTTCAATTGACGTGATTCATACGTTTTTCTTCTTTTCGACTATTAATCATATTGATTGATTTTCGGATAGTGAACCAGCTTCATATCTTTGGAATAAACCCAACTTGATATGATGTATTTTTATTTTTCTGTATTCCTGGATTTGATTTACTAATATTTTGTTGAGAATTTTGAGTCTATATTCATGAGGACTATTGGTCTGTGTTTTATGTTTTTAATATTGCCTTTGCTTTTGATATCAGAGCAGTGCTGGTCTCATAAAATGTGCTAGGAAGAGACTAGAAATGGTGTATTCTTTAAATATTTCATAGACTTTGTCAACGAGGACATTTGGGCCAGTTTTTTTTTACCCCCCTAAAAAACCCAAAAACCTGAAACTCTTCAGTAATGATTATATCATTTGTTTCCCTGTTGTCAATTTTACTGATTTCTGCTCCTATTTTTATTTATTTGCTTGTTTTAGGTTCTTTTTGATCTTTCTCTAGTTTTGTCAGATAGAAATGTAGAGTGTTGGTTTGAGACTTTTTTTCTTAAGTTTATTTATTTATTTTGAGAATGAGAACATGAGGTGGGGAGGAGCAGAGAGAGAGAGATTGGGAGAGAGAGAATTCAAAGCAGGCTCCTTGCTGTCAGAGCAGAGCCCAAGACAGGGCTCCATTTCACAAACCGAACTGTGAGATCATGACCTGAGCTGAAATCAAGGGTCCGATGCTCAACTGACTGAGCCAGTGACTGAGCCACCCAGGTGCCCCAAGAGACTTTCTTTTTTAATATGAGCATTTATTGCTATAGATTGCCTACAAGCACTGCTTTAGCTTTTAGTAAGTTTTGTTTTTATTTTCATTCAGGTCATTGTATTATTCTACTCTCGTTGATACTTCTTTAATCTAGGAATTCTTTAGAAGAGTGGTGTTTAATTTCCAACTGTTAGGAAATTTTTCCTGCTAGTTTCTCTTCTTGGTATCTAGTTGATTCCATTATGGTCAGAGAAAATACTTTCAATTTGTTGATATTCCACTTGATTTATCTATAATGGTTTTTAATTTTTTTTTTTTTAGTGGTTGTAAAGATTATAGTGTATGTGTATAGTTTATCACAGTCCGTTAGCATGAACATTTTATCATGTAAGTGGAATATAGGTAATCTTGCTACCCCCAAAGTTTACTTTACCCTCTCCCCTTTATGGTATAGTCATTTTTTAAATTTTTTTTTTTTTTTTTATTTTATATTTGAGAGAGAGAGAGAGAGAGAGAGGGAGAGAGACAGAGAGTGAGCAGGGGAGGGGCATAAAGATGGAAACGGAATCTGAAGTAGGCTCCAGGCCCCACGCTGTCAGCACAGGGCCTGATGCAGGGCTTGAACCCATGAACTGCGAGATCATGAGCATCCTAGTCTTGATTTTGGCTCAGGTCATGATCTCATGGTTCCTGATATCAAGCCCCTGTGTTGGGCTCCCCACTGACAGTAGGAAGCCTGCCTGGGATTCTGTCTTCCTCTCTGTCTCTGCCCCTCCCCCACTAGCACTCTCTCCTTCTCTCTCTCAAAATAAATAAACATTAAAAAAGAATATTTAAAACTCAAGGAAAGAATAGTTTCTGTTGCCTTTTCTTTGTTCCTGTTGTTCTGAGTTTCCTTTTGTTACCATATCCTTCCTGTCTGAATAACTTCCTTTAGCCATCGTTTGAGTATAGGTCTGCTGGCAAGAAATTACCTTAGCTTCTCTTCATCTCAGTTGTCTTTATTTCATCTTCAATCCTAAAAAAAAAAATCCTTTGTCCTTTGAATCTTTGTTCTACTATATGTCTCTCCGATGCTTTGAAGATTTTTCTTTGCCTTTCATTTTCAGAAGTTTTATTATGATGTGTTTCTTTAGGTTTTTAACTGTTTTTCTTGAATTAATAGGTTTATGTCTTTTGCCTCATTTAAAAAAATTTTTTTTAATATTTATTTTTAAGAGAGAGAGAGAGACAGAGAGATGGAGCACGAGCAAGGGAGGGGCAGAGAGAGAGGGAGGCAGAGAATCTGAACCAGGCTGCATGCTGTCAGCACAGGGCCCTATGTGGGGCGGAACTCACAAACCTTGAGATCATGACTTAAGCCAAGGACAGATGCTTAATCTGCCATCAGGCACCCCTCTTTTGCCTCATTTGGAAAGGTTTCAGCCATTATTTTTTCAAGTATTTTTTTTAGCTCTGCATTCTTTTTTGTTTTTTTCTCAGACTCTGGTAAAATAAGTGATAGACTTTTTTTTTTTTTTAATTTCTTTTATTCTTTGTCCTGCAGGTCCCTGAGCCTTATTTAGCTCATTTTTTAAAAAGCTTTATTTTATTTTGTCATCTCCATTGGAATTTTGTATGTTAATCTTATATCTGGAAACCTTATTAGTTCTATAGCTTTTTTGTAGACTCTATTGGATTTTCTAGATAGATCTTTTATTTTTCTTACTCTATTAGACTGTCTAGAATGTCAAGTATAATGCTGAGTAGAAGTGGCAAGAGCAGACTTCTTTATCATTGTTCCATATCTTAGGGGGAAAACATCTGCAAGTGGGTTTTTTTCTGTAGATGTTATTTATCATGTTCAGGAAGTTTCCTTCTGTTGCTACTTTACTGAGAGATTTTATTAGGAATGGATGTTAGATTTTTGTCAGATGTATGTTATGTGTCTGTTGTGATAACCGTATGTTTTTCCTTTTTTAGCTTTTTAATCTGATGAATTACATTTATCAATTTTTGAATGTTAAGTCAGTCTTGCAGTCCTGGAATAGACTTCATTTAGTCATGAAGTATTATCCTTTTATATACTATTGGATTTTAAATTGCCACTCTTTTTTTTTTTTTTTTTTTTTTTAAGATTTTTACATCTATGCTTATGATGGGATAGTATAGATTTCTTTAATGTCTTTGCCTGGTTTTGGTATCCGGATAATGCTGGCCTCAGCAATTTTTTTAAGAGTGTATGGAATTGGTATTATTTCTTTTTTAAATGTTTGGTCAAATTAATGTGCAGCTATCTATGTCTGGAATTATTTTTTGGGAGAAGGCTTTTAACTACAGATTCAATTTCCCTTTTTTTTTTTTTAATGTTTATTTGTTTATTTATTGAAAGAGAGAGGGAGAAAGAGCAAGCCAGGGAGGGGCAGAGAGAGAGAGAGTGGGAGAGAAAAATCCAAGTAGGCTCTGCACTGTCAGCATAGTGAAAATGAAAGAAGGTTTTCCTTGCCTAAAAATTTGTAGCATCTTCCCATTTTCCTCAGGATAAAATTCAAACGCAGGGCTTGAACCCATGAACCGTGAGATCATGACCTGAGCTAAAACCAAGAATCCGATGCTTAAGGAGCTGAGCCACCCAGACGGCCTGATTCATTTTTTTTTAATAGATACAGGGCTGGAGTGGTTCTCTATCTATGTCTTATTGAGTTAGCTTTGGTTGTTTGTGCTGTTAATTTTATTGGCTTATATTTAAAGATTATTTGAGTACATTATCATTTAAAAATCATTGTTTTAGAGTTTATTTCAAGAGAGAGAGCCTGCTCCTGTGCACATGCAAGTGGGGGAGGGGCCGAGAGACGGGGGAGAGAGAGAATCCCAAGCGGGCTCCACAGTGTCAATGCAGAGCCTGACATGGGGCTCGATCCCACGGACCATGAGATCATGACCTGAGCCAAAACCGAGAGTCAGATGCTCAACTGACTGAGCCACCCAAGCGCCCCCAAAATGTGTGTCATTTTTAATGTTTGTGATAGCTGTCTTTTCTTGGCTAGTGGTTTATCAATTTTAATAATCTTCTCAAAGCACCAGCTTTGGTTTCATTGCTCTTCTGTATCATTTTGTTTATTTTCTATTTTATTTGTTTTGGCTTTGATCTTTATTATTTTTTTTCTTTTGTTTGCTTTGTGTTTAGTTTGTTCTTTTTCTAGTTTCTCAAGGTGGAAGCTTAAGTCGTTGATTTAAGACCATTCTTCTTTTCCAGTGTAGACTTGTAGTGCTACAGATTTTCCTCTCAGTACTGTTTTAACTGTCTCACACAAATTATGATATATTTTCACTTTCATTTATTTCAAAATAGTTTATTTCCCTTTTGATTGCTTCTTAGCTGCATGGGTTATTTAAAAGTGTGTTATTTGGAGGTGGAGGGAGCGCCTGGGTGGCTCACTCAGCTGACCGTCTGACTTTGGCTCAGGTTGTGACCTTGCAATTAGTGAGTGTGAGTGCTGTGTAGGGCTCTGTGCTGACAGCTCAGAGCCTGGAGCCTGCTTTGGATTCTGTGTCTCCCTCTCTCTCTCTCTCTCCGTCCCCCACTCATGCTCTGTCTCTCTCTCTCTCTCTGTCAAAAATAAATAAACATTAAAAAATTTTTTTAAAGTGTGTTACTTGGTTTCCAAATATTTGGAGATTATTAAGACATCCTTCTGTTACTGATTTCTAACTTAATTACGTTGGTGTCGGGGAACATACTTTGTAGGACTTGAATTCTTTTAATTTATTGAGATATTTTTCATGGTCTAGACTATGGTTTATCTTGGTTAATATTCAGCTCTTATTAAGTGGAATATTCTATAAATGGGTCAAATTAATTGATGATATGGTTCAGATACTTTGTAGTTTTAACATATAAATTTAAATTCATGTTTTATATTACATTTGTGCATCATGAGTTCATTTTTATTTTACCTGAGGATATTCTCTCTTACTTCTTGTGGCAGATTTTGTTTTACCAAGGTCACAACATTGGGCGCTTGGGTGGCTCAGTTGGTTAAGTGTCCAACTTCAGGTCATAATCTCTAATCTCGTGGTTTGTGGGTTTGTGCCCTGCATCAGGCTCTGCACGGACAATGCAGAGCCTGCTTGGAATTCTCTCTCTCTGCCCCCGTCCTGTGCTCGCTTGCGCTCCTTCTCCTCTCTCTCCCTCTTTCTCTCTCTCTCTCAAAATATAGAAACTTAAAAAAAAACACAATTAAAAAAAAAAAGGTCACAGCATTATCTTGCATTCCTCATGCTCTTCTGTAATGTGGCCTTGCAAGAAAGAATGGCGACCTAATTTCCCTGTATAGCCTTGGGTATAGCCTGTCCTTGGCGACCCGATCAGTGTAGTACCTACCGTAGAAATGATAATGATGCTTCATGGCTTCTGTGACAGGGTCAGAAAGGTTAAACCTACAGCTTTCACTTGGTTTTCCTGAAACACTTACTCTCTAGACAATTCCTTTTCACATTCCTACCTGTCCTGACCTACCTGTTACTGTGCCAAGCCAAACCGAATGGAGAGGCCTTGTGTAGGTGCTGTAGTTTACAGTCCTCACTGGGCCTGTTCGTCAGCCAGTTCAGCCCAGATGTCAAATACACAAGTGAAGAAAGAGGTCCTCTTCGAAGTAGGTCTTCCAGACTCAGCTTTTGCAGCTGTTGAAGTCAATACCAGTCATTTGACTCTTCTAGATGAGGTCCCAGATACTGTGAGGCAGAGTGAGTCAGTTCTGCTTTTCCTTTCCAAATTACTAACCTGTAGGATCTCTCTCTATAACAAAATGTTTGTTTTATACCACCATGTTTGATTAGTGGCTTATCAGACAACAATACCCTTCTTTTTAGTAGGGTATGCGAGAGGTAAATGTTTCAGTCCCTTCATACCTGAACTTCATTCTTAATTGGTTTGGGGATTCTTGGTTATAAAATAATGCACTCTCAGAACTTTGAGGTTACTTCTCCGTTGTCTTCATGCATCCATGGCTTGCCAGTGAAACATGATGTAAATCTGATGCTCATTCCACGGTGAGGGTAGTGTTTTCTCCCTTTTGAAGCTTTTCGGATTTTTGAGCTTCAGACATTTCAAAGTGCACGTAGGTAATCTCTGATCCATTTCTGTCTGAGGACTCACATCTGTTTATTTACCTCAGTATATTTACTTACTCTAAAATCTTTTTTTTTTCTTTTTTTACTCTCTTCTCAAGATTTGGATTCTTATTGATTCATTACAGTTGGTTTCTCCCTTTCACTGTGTTGTCCATCAAATTTAGGTGATCCTTGGCTGTTTTATTGTTGATTTTGTTTGCTTTTTGACATGCCCTTTTACACTGTCTGCAGATTCTCTATCAGTTCGTAGCTGCCTGCATCCAGAGATTGTTAGGAGTCGCATAGTACCAGGGAAAGTGGAGGGGTTCCTGGTCTTCCTAGGTGTCGCTAGATACTGGGAAATTTTCTGACCCTTTGGGGATAGATACATGTATTTACTTCTTTTACCCATGGGTCTGGAGGCAGCAGAAGAGGTGATCCATTTGCTCCTACTGAGGTATTTCAACCGATTATGCTTTGGTTTTCTTCAGGGAAGTCTCTTGCTGCCCATGTTTGCTGCTTCGGTGCATGGAGCAGTACCTACTTTTGGCATCAGTTTTTTTCCCTCGGAAAAACCTGTGGGTATATGATTACCTCCTTTAATCTGATCTCATCTGCCTTTTGTCTTTCAAAGAGATTCCTGATCATTTTGATTTTTCTGACGACACCGGCCCAAGCTACATCGGAGTAGCTTTTATTTTTCAGGACTCTCTATGAATTTAAGACACTGGTAGGACCCTGAAGCAGGTGTTCTGTCTACCATTTTAGTCTAATTGTGGTGGTTTTGTTTAAAATGCACAGAAATCTCACATGCTGTTTTTATGTGCACATGTAGTTCTACTTTTTCTTCTTCTGACGGTTCTTTGTTTCTTAGGCTACTCTGATTACCAGGTTGAGAATCTCTTAATCTTGGATCTCTTCATGTATCCTTGGATCTCACTATTGATAAAAATTCTCTTTTTGTGGATTGTATTAAAAAGCAAAATTATACTGTTTTAGTTTATGACTTTAATTTTGACAAGATTGCGTGGAATATGTTATCAAATAAAGTGTTACAATATAGCTTGCAGAAATTTTTAGAAAGACACTGTCTATGTCCCACATTTTTTTCTGTTGTGTATAAGAAATATTTAGAATGATTTTTAGTGACGAAAATAGCCACAATTTTATGAGGTTTTAAGAGTCAGTTTTTAGTATGTTTGTATAGGCTTTCATTTTGAATAAACCAGAGTGCTTATTTCTTCCCTAAACTGGTGATTTAATTGAAACTTCACTATATTAAAGAAAGATCTTTTTTTTTTTTCCAGAGCAACATCTCAGACATGTTGAAAAGGATGTTTTGATCCCTAAAATAATGAGAGAGAAAGCCCGAGAGAGATGTTCTGAACAAGTTCAAGGTAAGATTCAAATATTCATATAAAGATCAAATACATTTTTTATAATATGATCTGAATTTAATCCTTAGCCTTAGAGTCAAGTAGTCAATGAATTAATATGTATGAATTGTTTCTCACCCTTTCACTGAGATACCAATATTTCAGCTTTCAGAACTTCCAGACGGTGTTCAATTCATTTACAATTTAAAAATATTCTCCCAAATTACTAAGAAAAAATATTTTTTCCCAGAAGTACAGTTGTACGTAGAGAAAAACTTGGTATGAGTATTTTAGAGAAACAAGTTATTCTGGCGATTTTTGATAGGGAAAGAAGAAACATCAAATGTAACTTGTACCTGTTTTTTCTTCATCAACATATTCACACAGACATATATATTCTAAGATGATTTTCTTTGAGGTCATTGTCTATTATTGAATTGTTAATGGAATCCCAGTAGTACTTACAATGAGGCTGGGTTTTTTTTGTTTTTGGTTTTATTTTTACTTCTCTGTATTTTACATCTCTGAGTGAAAGATATTTCTGTAAATGCATGCACTAGGCACCCACACGCACATAGTTTCTTTGGAAAATGTTTCTTAACGTGAATTCTTCCTGTATTCTATAAATCTAGAGCTAATTGTTGATTAATATATAACATTTAGTGAAAAAATGTAAACGGAGCAGCAGAAGGTGAAAAATGAGACCACAAAGGGTGGGTAATTAGAAAAGCAGATGCAGTATTGCTGCAGAAAGGCCCTTTTAAGACATTCTACCTCATGGAATGGCCATCTAAAAGAAGTAGCAAAGTTCTGCTGATGTAGACTGTTTTTCTAGCTGCGGAGCCACTTTTCCCTGTAGTCTCTTCCTCCTTGAGGGACCTCAGTGATTCTTTGTGAGGACGATGGGCTGCAGTTCCATAGCAAGTTTCTCGACAGGAGAGCCAGGCTCTGTCAACTGTGTTTCGGGACTGTGTCAACAACGTGTGGATGCTGGGAACATTTCTGTCCCTTTGATGCTCTTCTTCTTTGAGAATGACCTTTGGAATCGATGGGAGCAGTGAAAGAGTAATTTCTCAGAGCGGACCTTGTGTGATGATCATTTCTGTTTCTTAAATGACTTCCTATGACCTATTCCAGTTTGAGAGCCATTCATAAATTAGATTTAAATTAAATCCATCCATAAATAAGTATATTATCAATAAGTTGATAGTATCATTCTGCGATACTAGCTTTGCTTTCACCGTGAATTAGTTGTTTAATCAGAGCACCTCCCTTCCACCCACACCCCCAGGTGTCAGGAGAAATTAACCCATTGCCACCTGCAGACAGGGTTTGGTGCCACGCTGGCATTGGCAGGTGTCATGCTGATCATCTCAAGAGGTAATCCTCCACTTGCCTCAGAACTTAAAAAATAACTAACTAAATATCCTGACTCAGGTGAGGGAGGAAAAAAATTTACAACGTGTAATGAAGTTACAGGGTTAACTTGTCACTACTAGGAAAATTTACTCATTACTGATAATTGGTCCAAAGTGATGAATATGAGCTATATTTATGGTGTTTTTAACACATTTCTCTGATATCTAGAATGAAATAAACCTAGCTAATTCAATTATAGATTGAGGTTTTACTCACATGGTTCAGATGAAAATGTAGAATAATTAGAGTTTGGGTTTCAGAACTGCCTTTGCTTACTCTTAGTCAATGTAACTGTGTGTTTGGTTTTTGAAATGAAGGAAAGAGAGTATAACTTTAAAATATTTATTAGTTTGTGTTGCACAACTACTATCATAATGCTACAGAAAAATTTTACTCTTCACTTTTTAAATATTTAGATTCTAGTTTACAGATGTGGTAAAATTGGTTTCAGGTGTAGAATTTAGCGATTCATCACTTCTTTATCAAAAGTTAAGTTTTTCAGGCATTGCCTTGGTTAAGCTTTTGTTTTTTTTAAATATGCTTAAAATCTTCAGAAGACTGAAAGCATCTTAAAATTTGAGGTCTGCTTGGGTTACTTCAATGCATTTGTCTCTAGGAGAACATGTTTTAACTATTGGTTTTTGAATATTTGAATATTTTATAGATAATCGTATATTGATATATTTTTTTTTTAGGCCATGTGGTCCAAAACAGAGTTAGAGAATCTAAAACTGATTATTTTATAAACAATAATCTTTAGTATTCTTCCTGCCTAACCATGTGATTTAGTAAAGAACATACACTGGTATCATATGCTTATGTAGTAGCAGAACAGCTGCATTTGAACTGAACAATAAGATGTAATTTAGAGTCAGGACACTTCCCTTGTAGTTTATTTACTGTTTACGGCCTTTGCTTTATTAAATACTTATAGGATTTTATATAAAAGCATTATGTGTGCTAATTGTATAGTTCTTGGATAAAGATATAGGAATTTTAATAAGTGATCTGACTTTCTGCTAAGTGCCTGAAACCTGATTATGTAGGAAAGCTTTTCTGTTTGATTTTTTTTGCATGTCATTTCAACCCAGCTGATCATAAGAATTGGGTCAGACTGCCAGCAACTTAGGTTTGTGAAGGGAATGGAACAGCTTTTCCAGGGACAAAGAGAAATGAAATCACTTTCAATGAAAGAAAGATGCCTCATTATAGTCACCAACAGCAGTTATTGACAGCTACACTTCCTATTAACAAGGAGCATTTAACTAAGAGTTTGGCTGTTGGATCTTTGGACTTGATCTAATTTGCTAGCATTAATTAGTTTCTTTTGAGCACAGACACTTGGTGCTCACAGCTATAGATTTGGAGGGCTAATTAGGATAGAAAATTGAACAGAATGGGGTAAGGCATTAACCTTCAACCATTACCAGCTGGGACACTGATAAAGACCACAGAGTCCAAATGCTCCCTATTGATGTGACGAGTACCCTAATGAATATCAATTTCAGCCAGGTTGCTATATTCTTACTAGTTCTCTCTTCATTATAATTTTTAACCAGTTTCCATGATACCTTCATTATCTATATATACACTATTGGTTTTTACTATACACTGATTTAGTCTGAGTTGCACATTTCATCTTATGTTTAAACAGAATTAAAGTTTGTCTTAAGTAGCAGATCGCATTTCGAATGTTTCATTGTTACATACCTTAATACTTCTGAAATTTAACTTTTATTTACAATTACATAATCCTTATTCTACAGTGGATTTCTATAAAGTCGCAGTAACTTTACGATTTCAAAATAGTGAAAACTATAACCTGAAACAAGAAAAATCTCAGCTTTTGGGTGACAGTTAAGCAGTGTTTGTGTTAAACTGGTGTCAACATGACAATCTTTGTCTTTATAAAATAGGCTTTTTTGTGTTCTTTCTGAAAAGAAAAGTAGTACTCCTCACGTTTTCTTTTGGAATTTCACTTTGATTTGATGAGTAAAGGTAGCTTGACCTAGAGATTAGATGTAGAATTGAAAATCCTGATCTTGTTATTACATAAACTTTGACAAGATCATAAACTGTTGGTAGGACATGTATCAACAGAAAAGCAAGTGATCAACTGATTTGGATAGAAAATGAAACTTCGTAATATTCTTCTTTTGCCAGTGATATTGACGGTGAATAGAGCTGCTGACGTAAATTACCAAAGTGCATTTGTAGACGTTAGCACAATGATCACTGACTATGTTGGGAATGGAACTTAAGGAAAATTCTAGAATGTCCTGTCTCCCAGTATCCCCACTTCCCAAAAGCCAAAACAGAAATTCTCTTCCATCAAGTGTGATGGCAGAATCATTGCTTTTCTTGGATCTGGGAGTTACCAACGTGTGGTGTTTTAAAAGGAAGATGCTTTGATGACCTCTGGAGGCTACTTCCACCCCGTGACTTTTTCCATGTGTTTGACTCTTTGCTAATTTAATGACTTATATTTTCTATGTTAGTAATTTAATGATTTCTATTTTCTATGTTAGTAATATCACTTGTCATATATGTTGTATGTAATATATAGTTTGTCATATATATACTATAGATCATATGTATATATTAGTCAAGTATGCATTCTAATGTTACAGTTTCTCTTCTGGAAATAGTCCATGAGAGGTAGAGTCCCTGAATTGCTGTTTTGTAAAAATTCATTGTTTTGTTGCTTTTTTTGAATTGTATAGTTGGCATTTGATATAAAGTTTCCATGTTTGATAATGAATTTTGCTTTAAAACGCTTTTTTTGTTGTTATTGCTACGACACTTCAAGACCAAGAAAGTACTCTTGGGATGTACTGGGGTGGCCTGTACAGGGATGTACAGGGGTGGCCTGGATCGGTCTTTAACCTAGGTGTATCCTCCTGCCCACTAACTCCTTTCAGCCTTTGGGTCTTCTTTTACCTTATTTTAATGTTTCTTCTGTATCAGTGTCTTCTGCTGCAGTCTTTTTGATCTTCTGGCCAAGAGGTTGGGTTAGTTTTTGTTGGTTTTTTTTTTTTTTTTTTTTACTGTTCATTCATTCATCCATCCATTCATTCTTGAGAGAGGGAGGGAGAAGGAATCCCAAGCAGGCTCCTCACTGTCAGTGCAGAGCCCTGAGTGGGGCTCAAAGTCACAAACGGAGAGATTCTGACCTGAGCCAGAATCAAGAGGTGGACACTTAATCTTCTGAGCCACCCAGGTGCCCCAGGTGGGGTTACTTCTAAAGAAATTATATAAAGCATAAGGAAGCATGGATTGTTCACTTCTTTGAAACATTCCAGAGCAGTAGTGAACACAGAAGCTTGAAAAACTGCCTGACTTCTGTCAGTCACATGCAATTAAATATGTCACATTTTGCTGAATCCCAAAGAATGTGAGCTGACGATAAAATCAAATTAAGAATACTTTGGATATTCTTTAGGATGTCTACAGGCAGAAAACTACCAAAACATTCGTAAAACAAATTGGAGGGCTGTAGACTGCAGATGGTCAAAGTAATCAATCTATCCAACTGTGTTACTCGAACCTGCCAAAAACTTTTCCTTTGTTTGAATGGTGCTATTATTGCCACATATATTTTTGCCATTTAGTAGTTCACCGATGTTGACGAACGCTGAAGTGGAAATGCAGCTATTTTGGATAGACTAGGAGGGTAGTATATAAAATCTCCAAACATGATTCATATCTGTTATGTATAAGGTTATGCTATGTACTCTAAGAAATATAGAGCAGTAAGGTACAGCTCTACGGAGAATATATAGAAAAATATATAGAAATACAGAGCATTAAGGTACAGCTCTACGGAGAAGAACTCTGCACCTGCAACTGTGGCAGGGATCTCCACAACCCCTGCTGGGTTTGGTGATTTGCTAAGAGGACTCACAGGACTCATCACATACTCCTACTCATGGCTAAGATTTATTACAGGCAAAGGACACAAGCAAAACCAGCAAAGGAAAAAGGCACATGAGATGAGGTTCGGAAGAAACCAGGCTCAAGCTTCCAAGAGTCCTCTCCCCAATAGAGTCG
This sequence comes from Acinonyx jubatus, assembly GCF_027475565.1. Lineage (NCBI taxonomy): Eukaryota > Metazoa > Chordata > Mammalia > Carnivora > Felidae > Acinonyx > Acinonyx jubatus. The sequence goes on from NC_069384.1 coordinate 142,081,403, forward strand.
CTCAGGATGTGCTTAATTCCTCCAGTGTTGAACTATGACAGCATGGGTGAAATGTCGTCCAGCAGGGAAACCCATTAGAAACAGAGTTTTTATGAGGAGTTTGTCACATGGGCATCCTTTGGTTAGCATTACCAAAATTTCAGACTCCCAGAAGGAAAGCAGGTGTTCAGCATAAACCATATGGTTTGCACAAACAGTTTAGACACGGTGAGCCACTCTTAGCAATTAGGGAATGGTGGGAACACTCCCCAAATCCAAGTTGTCAGGCACCGGCTAAAGGCCAACCGCACAAACCGGCTTTTCTGAGGATGGCAGTGTCAGTCCCACCATGTTTCCCCGCTGTCTGCCATGGACGTAATACAAATTAATTGCCAGTAAGTTTCTGTGTATGCCTATCAGGCCTGCTGTCATGACATTCGCTGCATGTAAGAGACCTATATCTGACAAACACAGCTGAATTGTTTTTAAAACAACTGAGCAAAGTATGTAGTGGTCGTTACTCATTGATTTAGTGGTTCTCAGTTACATTTGTTAATTCATGCCTGTATTGTAGGACTTAATGGCTTATTATGACTGTCTTGTTTCTGAATAACAAGGCAATTGTGTAATAAAATTATAATTGTACATAAATAGTCTTGAATAAATTGGCTAGTTTTCTTCTCACAGAGAAAAGAGCAATCTGTTTTAGAAGTAAGTGAAATCTTTTTTAAAAATGTTCATTTTGAGAGAGAGTGAGAGCAGGCGAGGGACAGAGAGAGAGGGAGAGGGAGAATCCCAAGAAGGTTCTGCACTGTCAGCACAGAGCCCATCTCGGGGCTTGATCCCACAAACCGTGAGGTCATTACCTGAGCCGAGAAACCAAGAGTAGGACACTTAACCAACTGAGCCACCCAGGAGCCTTGAAGTCAGTTAAACCTTTAAATGCTAAATCTTTAAATGACTGAATTAGCTGGGAATTTTGTCGGGGCAGATGAATTTAATATTTTAAACAACTAATTTATGCAACTTATTTTTGAAGGTTTAAGTGTGAAAAGTGTACATTTGAACACAAAAGCAAAGAATTACATAACTTGAAACTTAGAAATATCGTTACAGTGAATAAATATTAACACAAAATATAAGCTAACTATTCTGCCGTTACTTCATTAGCAAGTTTTTATTATATTCCTGGTTTCCTATACCTTGCCTTTCAGTGGTTTTGCTATAAGAATTTTAAATATTTCACTTTAAGAGAAATTATACTCAGATTTTTGGAGTACCATTCAATTAAACAGATACAGAAATTTTAATCTGAGGTCCATAAACAAGTTTATCTGAGATCACATTTTAATATATTGGTTTCTCCAATGTGTTTATATTTGATGATACTGTTTGCAAATATTTTAGTGTCAGTCAATGATTGTATCACTAAAATATGTTTTTATAAGCAAAAGCAGACTTTTCACGTTCCTTTAAACAGTTGAATGGAACCTGAGGGTTATATGGAACATAAGTCATTCAAAAATGTTTAGTGAGTATTTCCTAGCCACCATTATGCGAACAGTGAATAAAGCAGACAAAAATTTTTACCCTTATGGACCTTACATGTCAACGGAGGGAGATAAATATTGTAGGTTATTATAAGTAAATACAAGTGATGTGGAGAAAACTAAAGTTGAGTGAGGGCCGTGGGGAGCACTGGTGCTAGAATGGGGCAGCAGTTTTTAGTAGGTGGGCCACGTAGGTCTCACCGAGGGACGTTTGCACAAAATTTGTGACAGGTGACGGAGTGAGATGTGCAGGCGTCTCTGGGAAGAGTGATGTGAACAGTACTTGCAGACATTGAAGCACTAGACAGAGCTGGCATGTTTGAGGACCACCTGAAAGATCACTGTGGTGAGGTGGAATGAGTGAGGAGGAGAGGGAAAAGTGAGGGGTTCAGCAGGGTGATTGGGGGCAGAATAAAGTACCGAGGACTTACAGGTACTAGGGAGAGAAATGGAAAACTCGGATGGCTTAGAGCAGTGGAGAGAGACAGGGTCTGATTTACTGTTTAATAGCAACTGCTCTGTTAAGTATAAATGCAGTAGGGACAAGGGCAGAATCAGGGACACCGGTTTAAGAATGTGATTGTGATAATCCAAGAGGCAAGTGATGGTGGATTAAAAGGGTGGCAAGCAGTGGAGATGATGAGATTGCACATCCCAGGCACCTGGGTGGCTCAGTCAGTTGAGTGTCCAACTGTTGATTTCAGCTCAGGTCATGATCTCACGGTTCATGAGATCAAGCCCTGCTTTGGGATCTGTGCTGACAGCACAGACCCTGTTAGGGATTCTCTTTCTCTCTCCCTCCCTCTCTCTGCCCCTCCCCCACTTGTGTGCACTTTCTCTCTTTCTCTCTCCAAATAAACCTTAAAAAATAGAATGAGCACATCCAAGATATAATTTGAAGATAAGAGGCCACAAGGAAAGACATAACTACTCCCTATTATTGTCCTGAACAAGTAAAAGGATGAAATTGTAGTTAGCACAGATGAGGAAGAATGTGTGTGGAGAAATTATTTTATTTTAGTTCAGTTTTTAGTGATTGATATATTAAGAGTTTAGTTTTGGACAGGTTAACTCTTGAGATGTCTATTAGGCATGTAAGTTTGAAACCATTGTATTAAACAGTAGTAAAAATTAATCATTGTTTTAAAGGGAAACAGGAGTAGAATGTTTATCCAACTGCGGTGGTTCTGGTGTTTTTCCAATATTTTTATGTAAATAGTGCAAGTTCTCCTAGTGTACATTTGGCACACAATTTTAACTTGAACGATGCTAGATTAAAAGCTAACATTTTTATTTCTTGGTTTTCCTTTAAGATTCCACATAGACCACTTCCCTTCTAGAGCAAATCATAATTGCGCTGATTTGTTAATTTAACAAACTATGCTTCAGTACTAGTGGGGAAAATAATGGTGCTAAGTACTGAGGGGAATATGAGGTTATGGTCTCCTACCACAATGAAGAGATTAAGTTACCTATTCAGTATCGTAGGATTTGTTAATATGTCCTAGTTGATATTAGAATCCAGGTATCTTAATTCCCAGCTGAGTGCTGGAATTAACATCCCATTTAATTGTCAGACATTGCAAATATAGTTTATCTATGCTGACTTTAATCAGTTGGAAGTGGCTGCCTCGCATACTATGAAGGGGATCAATCAAAAACAGCGTCAGGTGCCTGGGTGGCACAGTCATTTAAACATCCAACTCTTGATTTCGGATCAGGTCATGACTTCATGGTTGTGGTATTGAGCCCTGCATCAAGGCTCCACGCTGAACTTGAAGCCTGCCTGACATTCTCCCCCTCTCCCCCCCCCTTCTTCCCCCCCCCCCTCCTCCCCTTCTTCCCCTTCCTCTGCTGGCCCCCCCCCCCCACTCACTCTCCATCTCTCTCTCTCTCTGTGTCTCTAAAGTTTTTAAAAATATCATGTACCTGGTATAATTCGAATACCATTATAAATATATGTTAAAAAAAAATACATCCAAAATGTAGTAAGTATCTGGAAACATGGGATAAAGAAGGTGGATAATAGGTTTCTTTTCCTCTGCATAGCTTTTTTATATTCTTCAAAATGAAAACATAAGCTTTTTTGTATCTTGCATGCACAAATAACAAGTTTGTAGCTTGATGAATTATTGTGACAGTAAACATATATGTGTAGCCAGAATTAAAGTCAGGAAATAGAAATTACCAGAAGCCAGCTTTCTGTGGGCCCTCTTTTAATCGCTCTCCCTTTTCTCCTTTGCTAAAATCAACCACATTTTGCCTGAGAACTACATAGATTAATTTGCCTTTGTTTTGATTTAGATGGAACCATACAGTGTGTGATCTTTGGTGTCTAGCTTTGTTTACTCAACATTGTATTGTTAGATTCATCCATGTTTTTGTCAGTAGTAATGGTTCCTTCATTTTCATTGCTATATAGTACCATTATATGGATGTGCTATGATTTGTAGCATAGAAATGGGATTTCTGGGTCGTACAATGTATATAATGTCAATTTCAGCAGAAAATGTTAAACAGACTTCCAGATGACTGGAAGTATACCTGATGTTTAAAAAAAACAGCCATAAAAGGGTATGAGAGTAAAAAGAAGGAATGCTGGGTAATTTTCATTTTTATAGAATGGATTTTTAAAAAATTCTCCGTAATGAACATGTAGTTTTTTAAAAAAAACTTTAAAGAATCAGATGTTATATTTAATAATACAAAACTTTAAATATAAAAAATAAAACCTTTTTATGTTCATACACTACAAACATAATAGAAAGTTCACAGATTAGGAAAATATATTTGTAATATGTGTAACAAAGGTTTGCTATCCTTAATTTATAGACTTCTTACCTGTAAGGAATTGGTGAACATCCAATTTAAAAAATAAGCAGAGCACAAAAAGGTGTTTTTGGACAAATTAAATTTTATTATTATTTTTTAAGTTTATTCTGAGAGAGAAAACATGAGTCAGGGAGGGGCAGAGAGAGAGAGAGAGAGAGAGAGGGAGAGAGAGAGAGAATCCCAAGCAGGCTCCACACTGTCAGCACGGTGCCTGACACGGGGCTCAAACCCACAAACCACGAGATCATGACCTAAGCCGAACTTGGACACTTCACTGACTGAGCCACTGAGGTGCCCTGACAAATTACATATTATTAAACAAGAAAAATAGTTGCTTTTACTTTCAGTGAGTGCATTGCAAAACACACCCTACAGTACTATATGTAACCTATAAACTTGATATGATTTAAAAGTCTGTTACAGAAGTTTAGTTTCTGGCATGGCCTAGTAGCTGTTATTGCACATGTGTTTCTGCAGAAAACAACTATAAACTATGAACAAAATATAAAAACAACTATATGAAGACATTGGAGAGTAGACAAGAAAGCAAGTGGAAATCGGAGACGAATCACAGTGAAGGAAGGGAATAGTACCGGGTGGGTCTCCACCCTGTAGGGTGGTTACAACTCTGACCAAATAAGCAAACAAACTAAAACCCTCTAGTCTTACTGGTCTGAAGGACCAAAAACAGGGTTTGGTGTAACTACTTAGAAAACTTGGTATTTGTGCATGATGGTGTAAGAGGAGGGGAAGGGATAAATCCCAGCAAGTTGAGAGCTAGAGAAGGTGAGCCTCATGGTGTATAAACTCTGTGTATGTCTCTGGCTCAATCTTAAACTACATGTGGAGCAAATTCCAAGCCACTCGGTTAAGGGTAAAGAACCACTATACCTTGGAGGGGACTTGAGGTTCCACAGTTTGAGATCAGCAAATAAAATTGACTGTTTAAATGAAAAAGGAAAAAAAAAAAGTTTTTTTTTCCCCCAAAAAGGAACAGAATCTAGGACACTTGGGTGGCTCAGTCAATTGAGTGTCTGATTTTCCACTCAGGTCATGATCTCACAGTTCGTGGGTTTGAGCCCTCCTCGGGCTCTGTGCTGACAGTTTGCTCAGAGCCTGGAGCCTGCTTTGGATTCTGTGTCTCCTTCTCTCTCAACCCCTCCCCCACTTGTGCTCTGTCTCTCAAAAAGAAATAAGTGTAAATAAAAAATTAAAAAGAAAACAGAATCCAAACATTTTACATACATGATAGAATGCCAAATTACTCCATGTGTACAGAAACAAGATATATTCTCAAAAGCAATCAACAGAGGCTAACTTGAAGATAACTAAGAAGTTGGAATCAGAGAAGAATGTTAAATCAGTTATTGGAATTGCTTAAGAATGTAAAGGAAAGTATACTTGCAATGAATAAAAAGAGTAAATCTTAACAGAGAATTCAAAATAATAATAATAAAAAAAGGCCCAAATCAAAATTTTACAACTGAAAAATACAGTGTCTGATGTAAGAACTTCAGAATGGAAATGGCAGGAATCATGACTCTAAAGATAGATCAGCTGAAATACAAAAGGCAAGGAAAAGAGGAGAGATGCCTGGGTGGCTCAGTTGGTTAAGCATCTGACTCCTGATTTCGGCTCAGGTCATTGATCTCCCAGTGAGTTTGAGCCCTGCATCAGGCTCTGCACTGACAGTGTGGAGCCTGCTCAGAACTTTCGTTCTCCCTCTCTCTCTGTCCATACCACACACACACACTCCCTCCCTCCCTCTCTCTCTCTCTCTCAAGTTAAGTAAATGTTAAAAAAAAAAAAAAAAATAGGGACGCCTGGGTAGCTCAATCGGTTAAGCATCTGACTTCGGCTCGGGTTATGATCTCACAGTTTGTGGGTTTGAGCTCCGTGTTGGGCTCTGTGCTAACAGCTCAGAGCCTGGAGCCTGCTTCGGATTCTGTGTCTCCCTCTCTCTCCCTCTGCCCCTACCTCACTTGCACTCTTTTGTTTCTCTCTCAAAAATATAAATAAGCATTAAAAAAATTTTTTTAAATAATAAACAAAAAATGATTTAAAAAGATGAATGGAATCTCAGTGATCTGCAGAATGGTATACTAAGGACCTTTATATAATTGGAATTGCATACTCAGCATAATAGCTACAGTTAAAACACTGAAAATACTAACCACATACCTGCCCACAATGACCCAACAGCTTTACTCAGGAGAAACGAATCATTTCAACACAAGTTTTCATTTCTGTATAATAATACTTACGGTGGTTTATTTACAAGTGCCAAAAATGGAAAATAGCCAAGTATTTCTTAAAAGGAGAAAGGATAGTCCAGTTGTGGCATACATGATGGAATACTGTTCAGCAATACAGTTGAACAAACTATTGTTATATACTACACAGATGAATCTCAAAACTATTATTCTGAGTGAAATATAAAAAAAGTATAAAAGCAGATACTTTTAAAAATATGTTCTAGAATAGACACAGTTGATACTGTGTTCTAGGATAGGCTAAACTAATCCAAACTGCACCATTAGGGTAGGAGTGGGGCTGATTGGAAAGGAACTTTGAAGGAACTTACTGGAGTGATTTTTAATGTTCTATATTTTGTTGGTTTGTGATGCAAAGGTATATTCTTTGTTTCATTGAGTTCTATGCTTAAGATTTATTTCCTTGGGGCATCTGGGTGGCTCAGTCAGTGAGCGACTTCAGCCCAGGTCATGATCTCATGGTTCATGGGTTCAGGCCCCACGTCAGGCTCTGTGCTGCCAGCTCAGAGCCTGGAGCCTGCTTCAGATTCTGTCTCCTTCTCTCTCTGCCCCTCCCCTGCTTACTCTCTTTGTCTCTGTCTCTCAAAAATAAACATTAAAAACATTTTTAAAGAAAGATTTATTTCCTTGTTTATAAATGTTTTCTAATAAGAAAAAAGTAAACAAGTATAGAATTCTAATCCTGTCCATGATAAAAGTTATCTGTGGGTAAGAAAACACATGTAGTGTATAATGTTGAGGTTTTGGAGAAGCAGGTATTTATACTGCTGGCTAGGAATACAGATCAGAACAGTGTCATGAAAAGGGTTAATGGATTTTTTTCTTTCAAGTTTTTATTTTAATTCCAGTTAGTTAACATACAGTGTTATTTTCAGGTGTATGGTGGAGTTACTCACACTTCCATATACCAGCCAGTACATGACAAGTGAGCTCCTCAGTTCCCATCACCTATTGAACCTATCCCCACCAACCTCCCCTCTGGTAACAGTTTGTTCTCTTTAGTTGAGTCTTTTTCTTGGTTTGTCTCTCTCCCCACCCCCACCTTTGCTCATTGGTTTTGTTTTTTTTTAATTACACATATGTGTGAAACCATATGGTATTTGTCATTCTCTGGCTGACTTATTTCAGTTAGCATAATACTCTCTAACTCCTTCCATGTCATTGCAAATGGCAAGATTTCATTCTTTTTTATGACTGAATAATATTCCATTGTATATATCACATCTTTTTCAATTCATCAATCCACAGACACTTGGGCTGCTTCCGTAGTTCGCCTGTTGCAAACAATGCTGCAGTAAACAAAGGGGTGTTTGTATCCCTTTGAAATTTGTGTGTGTGTGTGTGTGTGTGTGTGTGTGTGTGTGTTCTTTGGGTAAATTCCCAGTAGTTCAATTGCTGGATCATAAGGTTGTTCTGTTTTTAAGTTTTTGAGGAATTTCATAGTGTTTTCCACAGTGGCTGCACCAGTTTGCATTCCCACCAACAGCGCATAAGTGTTTCTTTTTCTCCGGATCCTCACCAACACCTGTTGTTTCTTGTGTTTTTTTATTTTAGCTGTTCTGACAGATGTGAGATGATATCTCATTATAGTTTTGATTTGCATTTTCCAGATGGTAAGTGACGATGAACATCTTTTTATGTGTCTGTTGGCCATCTGCATGTCTTCTCTGGAGAGATGTTTTGTACATGTCTTTGGTCCATTTCTAAATTGGATTATTTGGTTTTTAGATGTTGAGTTTTATAAGTTCTTCGTATATTTTAGATACTAACCCTTAGCAGATATGTCTTTTGTGAGTATCGTTTCTGATTCAGTAGGTTGTCTTAGTTTTATTGATTGTTTCCTTCACTGTGCTGAAACTTTTTTTGATGTAGTCCCAATAGTTCATTTTTGCTTTTGTTTCCCTTGTCTCGGGAGACTTATCTAGAAGAAAATTGCTATGGCCAATGTCAAAGAGGTTACTACTGCCTGTGTTCTTTTCTAGGATTTTTATGATTTCAGGTTTCACATTTAGGTCTTTAATCCATTTTGAGTTTAATTAATGAATTAATTTATCTTTGAGAGAGAGAGAGAGTGGGGGGGGAAGTGCAGAGAATCCTAAGCAGGCTCCGTGCCCAGTGTGAAGCCTGACGCAGCGATTCATCCCATGACACTGAGATCATAACCTGAGCCAAAAGCAAGAGTTGGACAATTAACCCACTGGACCAGTGAGATCATAACCTGAGCCAAAAGCAAAGGTCAGGTGATTAACTGACTGGGCCAACCAGGCGCCCCCATTTTGAGTTTATTTTTGTGTATGGTGTAAGAAAATGGTCCACTTTTATTCTTTTGCATGTTGCTGTCCAGTTTTCCCAAACACCATTTGTTGAAGAGACTGTCCTTTTCCCAACGGATCCTGCTTTGTCGAAGATTAATTGATCATATAGTTGTGGGTTTATTTCTAGGTTTTCTGTTCCCTTGGTCTCTGTGTCTGTTCTTGTGCCAGTATCATTTTTGTGTCACTTTGTGATATAACTTGAAGTCTGTAATTGTGATGCCTCCAGCTTTTCTTTTCTTTCTCAAGATTGCTTTGACTATTTGGGGTCTTCTGTGGTACTCTACAAATTTTAGGATTCTTGGTTCCAGTTCTGTGAAAAATGCAATTGGTATTTTGATAGGCATTGCATTAAATACGTAGATTGTTTTGGGTAGTATAGACATTTTAACAATATTTGTTCTTCCAATCCATGAGCATGGAATATTTCTCCATTTCTTTGTGTTCTTTTCAGTTTCTTTCATCAGTGTTTTAGTTTTCAGAGTAAAGATCTTTCACCTCTTTGGTTAAGATTATTCCTAATTATTGGGTACAATAATAATTGTACCCTTTCTGCTGCTTTATTGATATATAGAAATGCTAGAGATTTCTGTACATTGATTTTGTGTCCTGTGATTTTACTGAATTTGTTTATCAGTTCTGGCAGTTTTTTGGTGGAGTCTGGTGGGTTTTCTCTATAAGGTACCATGTGATCTGCAAATAGTGGAAGTTTTACTTCTAACTGATTTGGATGCCTTTATTTTGTTGTCTGTTTGCTGTGGCTAGGACTTGGAGTACTATGTTAAGTAGAAGTGGTGACTTTGTTCTGCTCCTGATCTTAGGGGAGAAGCTCTCAGTTTTTTTTCCATTGAAGTTGTTAGCTGTGCGTTTTTCATAAATGACCTTTTATTATGGTGTAGTATGTTCAGTCTAAGCCTATTTTGTTGGGTGGTTTTTTTTTTTTTTTATCATGATTGGATATTGTCCTTTGTCAAATCTTTTTCTGCTCTATTGAAATGATCATATGGTTCTTATTCTTTCTTTCATTGATATGATGTACCCTGTTGATTGATTTGCAAATATAGAACCACCCTTGCAACGCAGGAATAAATTCCACTTCATCATGGTGGATATTTTTAATGTATTGTTGGATTCAGTTTGCTAGTATTTTATTGAGAATTTTTGCATCTATGTTCATCAGGGATATTGGCTTGTAGTTCTCTTTTTCAGTGGTGTCTTTGGTTTTGGTATCAGGATAATACTGGCCTTGTAGAATGAATTTTGAAGTTTTCCTTTCTTTTCTATATTTTGTAATACTTTGAGAAGAATGGGTTTTAACTCTTCTTTAAATGTTTGGTAGAATTTGCCTGTGAAGCCATCTGGCCCTGGGCTTTTGTGTGTTCGGAGTTTTTTGATTAGTGATTCCGTTTCTTTGCTGATTATTGGTCTGTTCAAATTTTCTACTTCTTTTGGTTTCATTTTTGGTAGTTTATATGTTTCCAGGAATTTATCCATTTCTTCTAAGTAGTCCAATTTGTTGGCATATGCTTTTTCACAATATTCTCTTACAATTGTTTGTATTTCTGTGTTTACAAATACAAAATCATTTATAATTTTATGTATTTGAGTCCTTTTCTCTGTTTTTCTTAATAAGTCTGGTTAGAGGTTTATCAGTTTTATTGATTGGGGTTTTTTTTTGAAGAAACAGCTCCTGGTTTCATTGATCTGTTCTATTTTTTTAAATTTGTTTATCATTTATTTCTGCTCTAATCTTTATTATTTCCTTTCTTCTTCTGGTTTTAGGTTTTGTTTATTTTCTAGCTCCTTGGGGTGTAAGGTTAGGTTGTTTATTTGAGATATTTCTTGCTTCTTGGTGTAGGCCTGTATTGCTATAAATTTCCCTCTTAGAGCTGCTTTTGCAGCATCCCAACAGTTTTGGACTGTTCTGTTTTCATTTGCTTACATGTACTTTCTTTATTTCCTGGTTGATACATTCATTGTTTAGTAGCATGTTATTTAACCTCTATGTATTTGTGGTCTTTCCAGACTTTTTCTTGTGGTTGACTTTTAGTTTCATAGCATTGTGCTCAAAAAAGATGCATGGTTTGATTTTGAGTTTCTTGAATTTGTTGAGAATGGTAACCACAGATCATTTGTTTGTTTTTGTTTTGTGGACTTGAATTTGTTGAGATTTGTTTTGTGGACTAATATGTGGTCTGTTTTGGAAGATGTCCAACGTGCACTTGGAAAGAATGTATATTACATTGTTTTAGGATGGAATGTTCTGAATATATCTGTTAAATCCATGTGTTCCATTGTGTCATTCACCTTATTGGTATTCCTGGTTGATACTATGTTTAGTTGATCTGTCCATTAATATAAGTGGGTGTTCAAGTCCCCTACTCTTACTATATTATTATCGATACTTTCTTTATGTTTATTAACTGTTTTATGTATTTGGGTGCTTCTGTGTTGGGCGCACACATATTTACAATTATATTTTCTTGTTGGATTGTCCTCTTTATTATTATAAAGTGTCCTTCTTTAGTCTCTTGTTACAGTCTTTGTTTTAAAGTCTATTTTGTCCAATATAAGTATTGCTACCCTGGCTTTCTTTTGACATCCATTTGCATGCTAGATGTTTATCTGTCCCTTCACTTTTAATCGGCAGGTGTCTTTAGGTCTGAAATGAGTCTCTTGTAGGCAGCATTCAGATGGGTCTTGTTTTTGTATCCAATCTGACACCCTATGCCTTTTGATTGGAACATTTATTTACATTCAAAGCAATTTTGGATAGATATGTGTTTATTGTCATTTTATTATCTAACTTGTGGTTGTTTCTGAAGATTTTCTCTGATCTTTTCTTGTCTTTCTCTCATGTTTTGCTGATTTGCTTTAGTGATATATTTGGATTTCTTTCTCTTTATTCTTTGCATATTTATTAGTGGTTTTTGATATGTGGTTACCATTAGGTTTGTATATAACCTCTTCTGTATCAAGTCTGTATCAAGTTGATGGTCATTTCACTTTGAGCCCATTCTTTTCTCTTTTCCCCACATTTTAGGCCTATGTTATTATATTTTATATTCTGTTTTTGTGAATGTTTGACTGATTTTTTACAGAAATACTCATTTTTACTGCTTTTGTGTTTCCTACCTTTATGTTCATTTTTGATCTCTCCTTTCCATTTACAGAGTCCCTTTCATATTTCTTGCAGGGCTGGCTTAGTGGTCATGAACTCCTTTAGTTTTTGTGTGTCTGGGAAACTTTTCCTCTCCTATTCTGAATGATAGCCTTGCGGCATAGTTACTTGGCTATAGATTTTTCTCATTCAGCACTTTGAATATATTATGCCACTCCCTCTAGCTTGCAAAGTTTCTGTCGAAAAATCTGCTAGCCTTATGGGTTTTCCCTTAAAAGTTAGTGTTTTTCTTTTGTCTTGATGCTCTAAAAATTTTTTCTTTATTACTGTATTTTGTCAATTTAATGATAATATGTCCTGATATAGATCTGCTTTTGTTGATTTTGATGGGCGTTCTCTGTGCTTCCTGGAACTGGATATCTGATTCTTTCCCCACATTAGGAAAGTTTCTACCTGTTATTTCTTCAAATAAATGTTCTGCCCTCTTTTCTCTCTTCTTCTCTGGCACTCCTATAATCTGAGTATTATTGTGTTCGATGGAATCCCTGAATTCCCCAAGTCTAGTCACATTTTGCATAATTCTTTTTCCTCTCTTTTGTTCAGTTTGGTTAATGTCCATTGCTCTGTCTTCTAGGTGACTAATTTGTTTCTCTGCTTTTTCCATCTTACTTTCCAGGCTAGCAAGCATCTTTCTCATTTCGTTTATTGAGCCCTTTATCTCTGCTGTGTTGTTCCTTATCACTGTGTTAAGGGTCTCACTCTTATCTTCCATTTTTTTCTCAAGTCCAGTGAGTATCCTTATGATCATTGCTTTAAATTCTCTGTTAGGCATGTTACTTGTATCTGTCTTGCTTAGGTCTCTGGTTGTGGCCTTGTCATGTTCTTTTATTTGGGATAAATTTCTGTCTCATTTTGCCTGCCGCTTTGTATTTGTTTCTCTGTTAAGAAAGTCAGCTGTGTCTTTCTATCTTGAATGTAGTGACTTTGTGTGGAAGAGATCCTTGGGTGCCTTGCAGCACAGTGTCCCCTGTTCTCCAGAACCTGGCACTTCAGGAAAATACCCTATGTGTATTGCTTATGCCCTGCTGTTGTAGTCACTTTTCCTTTCAGTGGAACGAATGGAGGCAGAAGGTCGTTGCCTGTGTGGGCTATGCTTGCTCTCAATGTTTTTAGTGGGACCCAGGCAGGCAAGCTCTTAGGGGGTGTGCCTGCTGGGGTATTTGACAACTGGATGGTGGTGTTAGTAAAATTTGCTCTGGACCACTAGTCCTGTGCCTGATCTACAAAAATGCTGCTGCCCTTGGTGTGAGGCTAGGTGGGGCATGAGATGATGGCTGGCTATGGCTGGGCCCAATGTGCTTTGGTAGCTGGGGGTGCGTGTTTGGGTGCTGTGGGCAGCAGTAGCTATGCATCTGGTGGTGGATGTGGTACACATATGCCAACAAAATTTGTCCTGAGCCCAGGACCAATGCTAGCGGGCTTTGAGTGGGCAAGTCCTCAAGAGAGCCTGGGGGGCGTGGCACACTGCTAGCGGTCTAGGTAGCAGGTGCCTGCAGCCCCGCCTCCCGTACATGCCCCTGTATTTATGCTGGCGAGTGGGGGGAGGAATGGTGCCTGCCAGCTCCCTCATTTTAGGAGGAGTCCCTGCCTGCCCCCACCCCCCTGAAGTCAGTATTAATAGATCTGTCTCCTGTTTGCCACCATTGTTTGTAAACTGAACTTTTTATGTTGCTTCTCTGCTCAGGCTGCTGTTTCTTTTCTTTTTCTTTTTTTTTTAAGTATTTTTTTTTTATCATGAATCACAATATCACAAGGATAAGCAGGTTTTTTAAACGTTCACTTATTTATTTTGAGAGAGAGAGAGAGGGTGTATGTGTGCCCACAGTGGGGATGGGGCAGAGAGAAGGGAGAAGAGAGAATCCCAAGCAGGCTCTGTGCTACAGTGCGGGGGCGGGGGGGGGGGGCTCAGTCTCATGAACTGTGAGATCATGACCTGATCGGAGTCAAAGAGTCAGATGCTTAGCCAGCTGAGCCACTCAGGTAGGTCCCCCTTGATTCCTGCCTTGAAGGGCAGTGACCCACCTATCACTCTCCCTCCAGGCTTGCCCCGTGCTGAGTCAGCTGATTTCTAAAGCTCCAGGCTTCAAGTCCCACTTTTTATTTATTTATTTATTTATTTTTTTAATAAACTCACCGAATTTAGCCGCTTTGGCTTTTAAAACCAAACATGGGAGTTAGTCTTTCCTGCATGAGCTCCCAGGTGCAAGGGCCGGTTTCTTTGCCCTCTCCATGTCCACAGATTTCTCCCTCCTGCAGATAACCACCTCCACCTTTCTGACCTTCTAACCTTTCAGATACAGCTTCTTCTCTATGTTTAGTTGTGGAGTCTGTTCTGCCAGACTTCCCACTGCTTTCTGGTTTATTGACTGGAATGTGGATGATGTGTAGTTGTAAATGTGTGACTGGGTGAGCTCAGGTCTTCCTGCTCCACTATCTTCCCAAGCTCCTCCAGCTTATGAGTATTTTTTCTAACAAAAATTCATAAATATGGCTATCGCTTAACCTAGCATTTCCAGCGGTAGCTATGTCTCTTAAGGAAATGATCAGAGATGTTCAATAAAATACACATCGTATGTTCAGTACCACATTATATGGAATATGGAATATTGCCCAAACTTAGATGTCAACAGAGTCTGGTTGATTATATAAAATGTTGTAGGACGCTGGGTGGCTCAGTCAGCGAAGTGTCTGATTTCGGCTCAGGTCGTGATCTCACGGCTCATGAGTTCGAGCCCTGTGTCCGGTTCTGTGATGCAGCTCAGAGCCTGGAGCCTGCTTCAGATTCTGTATCTCCTTCTCTCTGCTCCTCCCCAACTCGCGCTCTCTTTCTCTCTCAAATATAAATAAACATTAAAAAAAATTAAAAAAAATGTTAAAGGAAATGATATGTATGCGTTTGCAATCCTAATAAACCCATCGTTGCAATGAGTCACTAGACACAATACGTTTTTTTTATTCCGACGTTGGCAGTCTACAGTCTCCTGGCACAGTCTGGCCCAGTGCCTGTCTCTGTGTTTTACTGGAGCACAGCTCTGACCATCACTTCAGTATTGCCTGTGACTGCTGTAGCAGAGTCGCTGGTTGCAGCAGAGACCGTATGGTTCACAAATCCTAAAATATTTACCGTATGACTCTTGCTGAAAAATTTCCTGACCCTTGGTTTAATTACATGAGAAGACACAAGAAGGGCTATCCAAAACTAACCCATTCTGTAAACCTGGAGCACCTCCCATGAACCAAGCATTTCACATACACTACACTGTGTACATCAATGTGACAGAAGCAGATTCAGCCCTTGTTCTTCCTGAGTTTAAGCAGGGGAGATGCTTATTTAATAAGCAGTCAGATTACTTACTTAATAAGTACAAATAAGTATTCAAATTGAAGTTATGGGTGATTACTAATTATGACTAATAATTATGAAGAAAGAGGGCTATAAAGTAATGCTGGCAGAAGTTACTTCTAGGTGTTGGAAGTACTGGTGATTTAAAAAATTTTTTCTCAGGGCTCCTGGCTGGCTCAGTCGATGGAGCATGTGACTTTTGATCTCAAGATTTTAAGTTTGGGTCCCGCGCTAGGTGTAGAAATTACTTAAACATAAAGTCTTTAAAGAAGAATTTTTTAAAAGCTACACTTTTTCTTAAGTTTTCTAGAATTATTTTATATTTGGCAATTATTTCTTGATTGGATTTAGACCGAGAAGATTAAGAAGATAGGGGCGCCTAGGTGACTCAGTCGGTTGAGTGTCCAATTTTGGCTAAGGTCATGATGTTGCGGTCCATGAGTTTAGGCCCTGCGTCCGGTTCTGTGCTGACAGCTCAAAGCCTGGAGCCTGCTTCGGATTCTGTGTCTCCCTCTCTGTCTGCCCCTCCCCTGCTTGCATTCTCTCTCTCTCTCTCTCTCTCTCTCTCAAAAATAAACATTAAAAATTTTTTTAAATAAAAATAAAGAAGATTAAGAAGATAACCAGACACTTGCTGAAACTTTTTTAAAACATTTTTTTTAAATACTGCTCTTAATTTACATAGTTCATGTTAGTAGCATTCTTCTTACATATTTATTGACTGCCTTTCACATGTTCAACACTGTGAGAAGTGTTATAGAGGCAGAGTAAGGAGACTTGGTTTTAAGAAATTAGTCTGGTTGGATGAGAGACAAACCAGCCATACATAAAATAGAATTACATCATATAAAGCAATTTATAATGAAATACCTGCATGTTAGTTTAGAAAAAAGAAAAGCCAGTGAATTCTGATTTAGTCAGGTGAGACTGAAAGTAGAACATGGGTTATGAAGTGGACCTTAAAGGGTGGCTGATGATTTGGGTGAGTCCAGGGATGCTGGAAAAGCCTTTTTCACCATAGATTCAGGGTTGAAAGCCCTGAAGTAGTAGTGGGTGTAGTGGGTCTATACAGCAGTAGGGAGATTGACCTTAGGAGACCGGCAGTGCATTTGAGGGATAATGACCAGTAACAACTGGGGGTCAAGCCTGATTTCGGAGTGCCTTAAAAAACCTACAACAGGAGTTTAGATTTGTTTTCCAGTAAGAAACCAGAAGCATCTGAAGTCCGCCCTTTCTTCCTCCCTGCCTTACTTTCTTCCCTCTCTCCTTTCTTCTTTCCTCCCTTCCCAGGAAGAGACTCGATACAAACACAGTTGAAAGAAGGTTAGTTCTGCAGTAGAACACAGGACATCCTGATAAATTTCCTTCCTAAAATCTGGCTCTCTGCATTCTTTTAAAACTAGAAGGTATTGTTCATTAAAGTGACAGGCAGTGATGTGTGTTTGCCAGAGCTAAAGGGACACCCCGTCTCAGGCTGCTGTAGCATAACCGCTGGCATTTATGAAAAGTGTCAGGCTACTGAGTGAGGATGAGGATGAACTGCAGTGTGGCACTTCCACAGAGTTAACTGTGACATAGCTTTTTTTTCATTTTTGCAGTTATCCTTAGGCACGTGTTATTATCCTCTCTAGACTGATTTGTCACATTTTTAAAATACAACATTTTGAGTCCTCAGAGCTAAAGAAAAACCTTCTTTGATCTAAGAATGGTGAAATAGCTAAAGAGCAGCATGTTCTCTTAATTTAATGGCAGTTGATTTCTGCTGACCTAATTTGAAAGTTCACCTTGGGAGGCGGCTTCTCCCCCCGCACCCCCCCCCCCCGTAGTTTTATTCTGCATTCTGATGTAATACTCATGCCCTTACCTTTAAAATGCATGAACGAATAATGTGTTTGCATTGAATTTTTTTAACCCTTTGATTGTGCCCCATAACCCCAAAGCCAGTTGTAATGATAACCAAACTAAAAAATACAGCACAAATTTAAGTCTGAATCCATACTATTAGATGTCTTTTTAATTCGAAACATCTCTATTAGCAAAGTTTGAGAAAATCTTAATTGGATTTATTAGGACATATTTATGTAAGAGTTTCAGGTCACCATGCACAAATTCAGCTTCCTCTGGACATTCTAAACTTTGCCATGTGCTTACTGTAAATTATTTCTCTAGTTCAACCCCATATTTACACCTCCCTAGTCAGTAACACTGCCAAAGAGCCAAGTATTACATAGAATTTAAGTAATGGGGAGAATCTTTAAATGTCATCTTTTTCAGTGTCCTTTCTGTAAGAGATTAGGTAATTGACTAACCTTAGTTCAAACCATGGGTTAATATCAAATACATGATTAGAACCCAGCTCTTCGTGCATTAACATTGTCTCACTCTTTGAATTGTCTTTCTAAGCCTATTGGATTCTTGAGCTCAGATAATTTCCTTTCCGTTCTGGCTGTTCCAGACAAAAGCCCTTTATTGTGGTGGAAGATACCTTTATTGGACCAGTAGGAGCAATTTTATTCCAACTCCGTGCAGATTAATGCAGTTAGACCCCTTGCCTACTTTTCTCATTCACTCACCTACACGAAGTAGATCATCCGAGAAGAGTCAAGACTGTATTTGGAAATTTGAAACTCTGTTTCTTTTTCTCTTTCTTTCTCTTTCTTTCCCTCCTCCCCCCCCCCCCCCGCCTCCTCCTCCTCCTCCTCCTCCTCCTTCTTCTTTTGCTGTTATATGATCTCATTTAATCCTCATGAAAGTTCAGATCATAGGACACTACCTCAAAACCTGTCTCAGCCACCTTCTGTCACCCTGGTGTGGAGGTAACAGAGTAAAGACCAGTTTCTCCATATGGCCTTGGCCATGTCATATGAAAGCTGAATTTGATAGAAAGCTCTCCCTGTCTTTACTACTGTTTACTCCTCTGTTCTTCTGCTTCTCCTTCCTATACTTTTATTCTCTTCTCTCCCTGCTTAATTTTCCGTTCGTCCCTTCTCAATTCTTCATTTGTTCATTTTTTATCATTTGATACCTCTTATTTTTTTTAAGTTTTTATTTAAATTCTAGTTTGTTAACACATAGTGTAATAACGGTTTCAGGAGTAGAATTGAGTGACCCATCACTTACATATAACAGCTATTGCTCATCACAAGTGCCCTCTTTAATACCCACTTTAAAAGGAGCTGGAGATTTCACTGAATCCTAGATTGTGTCAATAGAGGGTAAAAACTTAAGATATGTTACATCCTGTTCTTTGCCCAATATATCTCCCAAAGATATGCCAGGCTCATAAAATTTAAACTTCTGAAACATTGAAAAATTCTGATCTTATTGAAGGTTTGACCTACCGCACTTTTTATGTACTAGTGTGAAAAAGGTATTTTTGTTTTTCTCTTATTTTGTCCTCGAGATGAGACCTTATATGTGGTTGAGTTTATTAAGGAATTCTAATTTCATTAGTACCCCATGATTTTCAGAGTGGATCTATTTACTCAGTACCTCACTGATAAAGGCTTCATGTAGTTTCTTCTGTATTATCTTTTTCTTTCACATCCTCCCTGATGAGATTCGAATTGTCATATTCTTATGGTAGAACCTCCGCCCTGCCTTTACGATTTTATCCTCTCACACTAGATCAGTAGTCCTCAACCTTTCCTATACATTAGAATTACCTGGGAATGTTAAAAATACCAGTGCACAGGCTACTCTCTACAAAGAAAGGTATTGGTTTTTGTGTTTGTGTTTTTTTTTTTTTCAGAGCTCCCAAGGTGATTTGAATGTGCAGGCAAGGTTGAGAAGGGATTGGCCAGACACAGAATTGCTCTTTAAAGTAGCACGTGGCAACAGGCCATGTGGATTTTACTTCTGTCTTCAGTTCATTCTGTGTATCTTAAAGTTACGTACTTCACCATCTAGAGCACTCTTCCATATGAACTATAAGCTTGTTGTTATTCTTGGTTGTGGGTATGTGTGTGTATCTTGGAAGTTGAGCCCCAAATTATCTGGGTCAGCCTTCAAATTCTTTTCTAGTGGGCCAAAGATTCTTAGGAAATGATGAACCCAAGGATGCTCTTGCAGTCTTAAACCTTGATTCCCTTTTTATCCTATCCTACTCCCTGTCCCCCTTTCCTGTTCTGAAAATTACTGACCTCATGGCACAAACTTCACGCTTCTCAGCAGCCTCTCTCTTCTCTGTATTCCATTAGTCCATACTTAATTTGTCATATTTCATATACAGATTCTAACCTACGTGAACAGAGTTTGATGTGTGATCATTTTGGATCCGTGAGTCCACAGGATGTCATGTGAATAATTACAAGTAATTGCAAATGTGAATAGTTTAGAAAGTTAGTGAAGAAAATTATTGTGACATGGAGAAAATGTCTTTAACCAGCATGTGCATGTATTCTCTGCCTTCAGGAGAATGCTGGTTCTGGCGCTGAGCCACTGGTGACATACCCTGGTGGGGAGGAAGGCCTTGTGTGGTTGCACATTTACAGTCAATAAGTCTTTATGGATTGAATTAAAATTTTGTTCCAGTTAACAAGTACATATTATAAAGTAAATATACAAGTCTGAGAGTTGATTGTTTAAAAACCTTTTTGGATTAAAAAAAAAAAAAAAGACAACATGTGTAGGGGGGTGCCTGGGTGGCTCAGTTGGTTAAGTGTCCGCTCTTGCTTTCAGCTCAGGTCATGATCTCACAGTTCGTGAGATGGAACCAGAGTCTGCACTGACAGTGCAGACCTCTCTCTCTGCCCCTTCCCTGCTCAGTTTCTTTCTCTTTCACATAACATAACATAACATAACATAACATAACATAACATAACATAACATAACATAACATAACATAACATAACATAAAATAATAAAATATTAAAAAAGGGTGGCTCTGTTGGTTAAGTGTCTGATTTCGGCTTAGGTCATGATCTTATGGTTTGTGAGTTCAAGCCCTGCATCGGGCTCTGTGCTGACAGCTCGGAGCCTGGAGCCTGCTTTGGATTTTGTGTCTCCCTCTTTCTCTGCTCCTCTCCCACTAGTACTCCGTGTCTGTCTCTCTCAGAAATAAATATTAAAAATTTTGTTTAAATAAAGTAATAAAACAAAGTAAAAAACCACACGTAACTAATCAAATTATCAAGTTGCTTTTGTAATCCCATGTGTCATGCAAGTAAATGCCCAGCTCATTCTGTTGTGTTACTCTGCTGGTATATACATATTAGACTTGTGTATGCCTAATTTAAGCCGTTTCACTAAAAGTTAAATATAGCGTTGTTGCATTATACAGGTTAGTGGCCTTGCTAGCTAGTATTCTTTCACAGTGATATATTAACTCCTTTTTTTTTTTTTTTTTTTTCTTTTTTGGTACATCAATGTTGTGAGTGGGCCTCTTTGAATGTCAGCACTTGTACCTCATGATAAGGAATTAGCTTAGAAGGGCAGTTAGGAAACCTCGTCACATTTTTGACCCTGAGGGAAAACTGATTTTCTTATAGTGGGTTATACTGGGTAGTTTATATAGTGTTAATTGTTATGAGATTAAGTTCTTCACCTTCTTTTCCTATAAATTTTAACGCGCCCTTTAATGAATGTAAAGTTATGCAAAGCATTTTTTATTAAACAGACTTGTTAAGTATGGCTTTCCTATCTGTTACTTCGTCCTAACGGGAGTGCTGATATTCTGATACTCATTTATGATCTGTGCTATTCAGGATTATGCCTCTAAGAATATACCATATTCTTCATCTTTGAATTATCAGTGTTAAAGAATACACTCAATAATGCTATTTTTGTATTAGTGGGTGGAATATCTTTGGTTTCTTCTTTCCATTTACCTTTTGTTTTAAAGAAGTTCCAAGGTATAAGGAAAGAGGTCATGGTATCCGTAAAGCAGTTAGGAACTGAAGTGTATTAAGAAGTAAAAATTGAAGCTCAGTTGCCCTCTAGGGGTTCAGTTTTAACACAGCACATGCAGAAATCATTTAATGAGATCTTTTGGGGGAGGGGTAGATCTGCTGACTAGAAGAGTTCTGTTTTTTGTTTTCTGTTAGAGTGTGCCCAGTCAATGGCAGGCCGATTTTAACTGTTTTTTGCAAGTGAGAACATTCTGAGTTTGTAACCTACTGATAATTAAACATTCTTGTTTCTTTTGGTTTTAAAGTCAGAGCACCTATGCCGTAATAATGCAACCACCATCAACATATTTTCAAGAATAATTTGGTGACCAATCTACAGATTGTTTTCTAACACTCGTATCTCTCCTCAGTGTTGCCTCGATAACACTTCAGGTCGGCTCCCTCCCTTTTCTGCCCAAACCTAATAAAGACATCAGTGAAATGGTGTGATCGTGAATCTTTCTGCTTTCATGATCATGAAATTTTTTCCTTTTGGTTTCAGCACCTTTGATCGGCATCTTTGTCTGGATGGGAAGAGTACTTGTGGTTAGAAACACCCTGGTTATTGCCTCTCTAGTCTAAACAGTACCCGGCTTGGAATTGCTTGAGTTTCCAATGGATTTTTGTTGGAATCTGTCTCTGGTGCAAAGTGCCCTACTTTGTAATTGTACAGTTAGACTTGCTGTTTGGTAAGAGGGAACAATTTTTTGTTGTTGTTGTTGAAAACGTTGACTAATCTTGGACTTGAATAAGTGGTAAATATGGAGTTTATTTTGTGTGCATTTATTTAATATTTGACATTTTGAATATTTAAGCACATTTCTATATCAAATATGAAAATTCACATGGTGATTGATGTATTTTCAAAAGATTGTGTGTATTGTGTGTGTATGTTTTCATAATGCTCTTTTATTCCCTTTAAAGGATGGTGTAAAACTTTATTTCTTTTAATATACAGCATTGTTTCCTCTCATTATATTGAGCTTTTTCCTTTTTTATTCTCATGGCCATGGAAAAACCTCAGTTATTAATTGTCAGAACCTATTTTTGTACCATTAATTTGTCATTTTATTTTTATATTTCAGGTTTTATCTATTTTAATATCAAATATACCATTAGATGTTGATATGTATATGTATATATATATATGTTAAAATATTAAACTGTCTATGGTATGGATTTAGTAGCAGTTATTAGCTAGTAGTCACTAGGCTCATTGCTCCCTAATTTTCTTAGCACTAGTCATATTTCAAATGCTCAATAGCCAAGTGTGGCTTGTTGCTTTCACATTGGACAATGCAGATTATTGTTTCATTTCCATTATTGCAGAAAGTTCTTTTGGGCGGCACTGGTATAGACCTATGAGTGATCTTCTTCAGTGTATGTCTTAAAATATCTGAAGATACTGGTAGTCTCCTATGTAAAATGAATTGAAACATGAAAACATTTTATGTCTTTATAATTTTCTTTTATCAGAAGAATATTTTGGAAATAACTTTAATTGAAACTGATCTCATATGAACTAATGTTACTTTTTTGTTTATCTTAAAGGTCAGCATATACTTTCTGATTATGAACTAAGTGATATCAAATGTTTTAATAAAAAATTATATATTTTGGGGACACCTGGGTGGCTCAGTGAGTTGAGCATCCGGCTCTTGATTTTGACTCAGGTCATGATCTCACAGTTCGTGAGATCGAGCCCCATGTAGAACTCTGCGTGGACAGTGCGGATCCGGCTTGGGATTCTCTCTCTGCCTCTCCCCTGCTCACATGCTCACTCGTGCGCTCTTTCGCTCTCAAAAATAAATAAACTTAAAAAATTATATATTTTTGGAATGTGTAAATACATCTACTTTATCTCCATCTTGTGGTAGAAATACATGGAAGTCCTGTTCTTAGGAGTCTAGTGAAGCCATGTTCATCTTTACATTGATTTATCATGCTCTTTCCCATCACTGTAAATGTAACATTAAATGTTGAGGGTTTATTAATAAAGTTTTAGGTCTTATTCAATGAGTCAACTAACGTAATTTTAGATTTTATAATTACAGTGAAGGGCAAAAACCATAATTACAACTGTCATTCTGAATGTGTTGGAATATCAAAACAAGGGGTGTAAATACTTTAATCATAGTTGAGAGGAAGAACAAATAAATATTTAGCTGCTTACTTGCAAAAGTACTTCTGTCTTGTTAAAGAGGATTTTGATGAATGTATTTCTATGGTAAATCTATGAAGTTTCATAAACTCTTTCTTACTGAAACAATTAAAATAATTTTCAATTTCATCGTTTCTAGTGTTTAAACGTGCTCATTGCCCTTTGGTGGATGATTGTAACTGGAAAATTATTTTTGGAGGTAAAGGAGCATTAAAACACTTTGTAAGCTGCAGCATTCTTTGTTTTTTTTTTTAATCAATTAATTTTTTAATTTACATCCAAGTTAGTTAGCATATGGTGCAATAATGATTTCAGGAGTAGATGACTTAATGCCCCTTACCCGATTTAGCCCATCCCTCCCTCTCACAACCCCTCCAGCAATGCTCTGTTTGTTCTCAATATTTAAGAGTCCCTTGTGTTTTCTCCCCTCCCTGTTTTTACATTATTTTTGTTTCCCTTCCTTATGTTCATCTGTTTTGTATCTTAAATTCCTCATATGAGTGAAGTCATATGATACTTGTCTTTCTCTAATTTCGCTTAGCGTGATCCCCTCTACTTCCATCCACATAGTTGTGAATGGTTGTAAGCTGTAGCATTCTATATACATGCATAAAATTCTCTTTTTAAAATACCTAATATGAGGGGCACCTGGGTGGCTCAGTCAGTTAAATGCCTGAGTCTTGGTTTAGGCTCAGGTTATGATCTCACGGCTCCTGGTTCCTGAGATTAAACCCCGTGTCTGCACTGACAGCATGGAGCCTGCATGGGATTCTGTCTCTCCCTCTGTCCCTCCGGTGCTTGCTCTCACTCTCTTTCTCTGTCACTCAAAATAAATAACATTTAAAAAATAAAAATAAAATACCCAATATGAAATATTTGATTGGGAAGACCACATCAAAGTTTTAAAAACATATTTCAAATAAGATTTATTTGTATCACCCTTTCATTTTATTTTTAATTAAAACATTTCGGGACACCTGGGTGGCTCAGTCAGTTAAGCGTCAACTCTTGATTTCGGCTCAGCTCATGATCTCACGGTCCTGAGATTGAGCCTTGCATCAGAATTTGAGCTGAACGTGGGGCTGCTTGAGGTTCTCTCTCTCCCTCTCCCTTTGCCCTTCCCTGCTTGTGCTTGCACATATGTGCTCGCTCTCTCTCTCTCTCTCTCTCTCTCGAAATTAAATAAAAAATAAAAATAAAATTCAAAATGTTTTAAATTTTTTCAACTAAATATATTTAATATTTAAAACTTCCTATTCTTTTAGGTTGTCTTTAAATTTATGAGTTAAGACTAATCAAATTTACACAGCAGTATTAATTTAGAGTTAAGTTCCTATATAGAAAAATCTGAATGCTCTAGAAATTCTGAAAAAAATGTAGTAACTTTCAAGATGTTAGGAAAAACTTTATGTAGCAGATAGGCTTTATGTTTTGTTTTATGTTTTATTTTACATTTTAGCTAGGTTAGATTTATATAGCTTTTTAAAAATTCAAATCTGCGTATCTTACTGAGTATTGGGGATGAAATAGCCTATAAATTGTTAACATCTCAATACCCGTCTGTTTAGAAGATATCCCAAATAGGAGTTAAAAACATGAAAGCTGAATATAGCACAACGAATCGGTGGGACAGCAAGCAGATTCACCTAATTATGTAAGACTAGTTACAGTTGAGGTCATGTTTTGGTGCTTCTTGAAAGCCAAGCAAAGAAGTCTAAACTTGATGCAATAGAAAACAGGGATTTTTCATGTAGCAAAGATTTTTATTTCAGGGAAATTCTGTGATCTGGGAAACTTAGCATCAGATGGAGCCTTTGAGAGTAATTAGTCCCAGTTCAGGAATCTTTACAATAATATGTGAAATTTTCCATTTTCAGTACCTCTATCCCAATTCACGCTTTCAGTAGTTACTTTCTCCTGCATAATATTGTTATTAATTTTTTAGAAAAATAGCATCAGTATTTTAATATAAATTATAAATACTCCATTTATATAATGTAAGGAATATAAAAAAGATGAAACCCCCCCTCCAAAACTTTACCCTAAATCTCAACATTCACCGATACAGGTATCTCTCTGTGAATGTATGCAGAATGGATTACATAAAAGGTGCTATTTTTTTCAAGTTGAATTTAGCAAAACAAAACTGAGCTAGACTAAAAGAGTTACTGAAGTTCAGGTAAATTTTCTTGATTAAAAACTATATTACGTCTAAATGTGCCTCAAATCTCAAGAAAAAATATTATCTAGAGCCATTACTCTTGAATCACTGTTATGTCTTAAACTTCATATAATAGTTTGGGGCAGTATTGATTGATTCCTTGGTTTGAAAGTGTAATTATATTTCCCCACATCTTGCTTTTTAGGTTCCTTTTTTTGTACGTTGTATTTTTATATCGTTGACATTTATAATACTTATATTCTTTTCTGTAATCGTAAATTCAGTGCTAACCACCTCTTCTCCCTCTCTTATTTCTTTGTTTTGATTCACTGCTTGATTGGCTAGATTTCATTGTCAAATAGTTTAAGAAGAATCTTTGGGTTTTAGAATCCTAGATATCTATCATGTTTGGAAATGACTACTTGTTGCCATATACAGGTATAAAATCGTTAGGTCATATTTTTTTTCCCTTAGAAATTTGTACACATTGCATTAGTATTTAAGGCGTTGAATGTTGCTCTTGGGATTCTGGGTCCAGCCTGATTTTCATCCACCTTACAACCACCCTACCATAGGGGTTTTGATTGGTCTTGGATAGAGAAAAATTCTTTTTTTTTTTTTTTTTTTAATTTTTGTAATGTTTGTTTATTTTTGAGAGAAAGAGAGCGTGAGCAGGCAAGGGGCAGAGAGAGGGAGACACAGAATCTGAAGCAGGCTCCAGGCTCTGAGCTGTCAGCACAGAGCCCCATGCGGGGGCTCAAACTCACGGACCATGAGATCATGACCTGAGCAGAAGTGAGCCTCTTAACTGACTGAGCCACCCAGGTACCCCAAGAAAAATTCTTTTTCTATTCTTGAGTTAGGTCACTTAACTAGACTGTATCTTAGGTGTTTATTCTTTATCAGTGCTTTTTGGAATATACTGTGTCTTTTTGATTTGCAGATTCAGTTTTTTGTGTCAGAAAACCTTTATTAAATTATCATGTAAAATATTATTTTCTTTTTTGAATTCTCTACCTCAAAGATACCAATCATCCTTAGAACTTTGAAATAGGATTATCACTTGATGTTATTTGCTATGTAACAAATTACCCCAAAACTTTGTCGCTAAAAACAGCACATATTTATTGCCTCACAATTTTGTGCTAACATGACTTAGCAGGGTCCTCTGCTTTGGTCTCTCACAATGCTGCAGTCAGCGAGTTGGCTCAGGGTCTGCACTCTCATCCGAAGCCTCAACTGGGGAAGCTTATTCAGTGGATGTTGGCCACATCCAGTTCTCCCAGGGGGTGTTGTGCTAACAGTCTCAGTTCCTTGTTGACTGTTGTCCAGAAGCTACCCCTCTGTTCCTTACCACATGAGCCTCTCCCTCATGGTAATTTTCGTCATTAAAGCACGCAAGCTGGGAAGGCAGAGGAGCATTTGCTAACAGCACAGAAGTCATGCTCTTATGTCGCCTAACCATGGCAACGACATCCCATTCTTCACCTTGCCTGGTTCTTTAATCAGAGGGAAACCACTAGGTTTAGCCTGCTCTCAAGAGAAGTGGCTTAGTTTATTCTAGGACATGGATACCAGGAAGCTGGGATCATTTGAGACCATCTTTGAAACTGCCTACCACATACTGATTTTCTGTTTTTACATTAGCTTTTAAAATTTTTTCTCTATATTTACTGTGGTTATCTAAAGTCATTCTTATAAAATCTCTCACTGAAATTTCAGCTGTGTGTAGTTGATTCTTTATGTATTTCTAATATATTGACACTGTTACAGATTTGTTTAGGTCTTTAATTTAGATTTTTACCTCCTCTTAAATTTCCCTCTATTTTATCAACTATTCCCAAAGTCTAGCTTTCTTGAATTTATATTTTTATTAAGTTCTCATATAGTGTGACATTGGAGATGAATCTTTTTTCCTTAGGGGGTGTTTGCAGAGTTGCCCCGCTGTTTCTCTGAAAAATTGTGGGTGAATCTCTTTAACACTCCTGCCACCTTTCTCTAATATGTTTGTGTTCCCTTGTGGTATAGTGTGAGGGCTGAGGTGTTCTTCTGTGTACTTTCCTGAAGCCTGGAGGGAGGGGGAGAAGGAGCCGTGCAGTGTTTTTGTTAAATAGCCTTCAGGAATGTTTCTTTTCTTCCTGTGGGGTTACTTTTGGGTTATCCTATCTATTAAGCATGGAGCCTTGAAAAATGGCGTACTCTGGGCTTTTCTACCCCTGCTGAGATCCTATGAAGGTGGGTAGAGGCTTTTATTTTAAGAGTTTTTGTTATGTTTTGTTTTGTTTTTACTTTTCTCTAGGATTCATACTTAGGCCCTCAGTCTGCTGCTCTCAAGAATAAGGAATGCTATTAGTGGAGATTCTCAGGACTTTTTAACTCATTTTTTTTTTCTTCCAGTGTGTTCTAAGGGGTGGAAATGGGACCAGGGGCCATGCCATGCCGAGCCTTGCCATGCTGAGTTTGCCAGAGTCCTTTCTTTCCTATTTTGAAGTTTATGGCATGAGACGGTACCTCTTTCCTTGTATTGTGGCAGCTGACCAATTTTTCCTCTTTTGAAACTCCTTTTGTTTATCTTACTGAAGAAGAGTTTATGAGCTTGTGGTGTCCTGTGATTTTTTTGCCCAGAACTATCCTCAATATCTGTTGCCTGAATTGTTTTATTAGCATATAGACTAGCTTTCCCTATCTAGAAATTTGTTTTCCTTCATTTCCCCTAACTTTACCCCAAGTGTTGCTAGGTAAAACTTTCTGAAGTATACAGTTTAGTTCATGTCATTCTCCACTGCCTATAGGAATCAAGTCTAAACTCTTATATGTAAGGCCTTCCAAGATTTTATTTAAGCTGACTTTACTAATCATAGTCTCATTTCCTTTTTGGAGCCTCATTTCTGGCTAACTTGAAAATTTTTCTCTTTTGCCACGCACACCCTGGGTAGATTTCCAAGATGTGGTTAGTGCATAACATGGTGTATACAGTTGACTCTTGAAGAGTATGGGGGTTTGGGACGCTGACCTCCTCCCCTCTCCCCCCTACATGGCTGACAATCCATGTATAACTTTAGACTCTCGTATCTTAACTATTAATTGCCTACTGTTGACCAGAGCCTTACCAATAACATAAACAGTCAATTAACACTTATTTTGTATGTTATATATTATATGCTGTGTCCTTAAAGTAAGTTAGAGAAAAAGAAAATGTTAAGAAAATTATAAGAGAAAATAGATTTTACAGTACTGTACTGTATTGAAAAAAATCCACGTATAAGTGGACCCATATAGTTTAAACCCATGTTGTTCCAGGATCAACTGTATATACACTGTTTTATTTCTTTCAATATCCTGATCATCTTTCTGTAGGAACATGCTTATTTGTCAAGATCCACCTAAATATATGGTCCCGCGAGAAGAGCACAATTATCTGTGAGCATGGGCAACTGGGGCGCTAATACTGGGTTTAGGTGTTTTATCTTGTTTCATGTTGTTTGGATGGCATTGAGCTTATGTGTCATTCTGTTCTAAAATTGGAATTCTTTTTTTTTTTTTAAGCTACATATATTTGCATTTATCCCTGAGAAATTTCACCTTTAAAGTGTTTTTTTGGCCTTGTTGTCCATGATGTTGAGATTGTTTTGAATCTCAAGTCGACCCTCTCTTCAATCAATACATGCTGATCTAATGCCATTGGTGTGAGTCTCTCATATTAACAGGAACTTGGGGAACATTCTATTTATGGGGGATGGCGGCATGGAGGAGGAGGTATGAAAGGAAGGGGATGCTTTTCCTTTGATTAAGCTACCAGTAGAGGGCTTGTTTCAGGGAGATGCCAGTGAAAATGAGAAGCAGCACTTGGTTACTGGAAAGATGACCCCTGAAGAAGAGTATGACGATGCCAAAAGTTTGACTTCAGTGATTTGCACAAAGCAGTGGGCCTGGACGCATTAAGTTTGAGGTCAGTGGGGTGAGACATAGATAAGAAGAACCCAGCTTTTAACAAAAATTTGCTTTGTGTCTGAGGTTTCTAATACATGGTATTACAAACAGTTTTAAAGCAAAACATATGCCTTGTAAAAATATTCTTTTTCTAACTCAAAAACCCTTTAGTCCTATAGAGTTTGTGTTAATTTCCTTTCTAAGACCTTGTGTAATTTGGATGTGTGATGAAATTTGAACTGTATGGGTTTCAAATAAGGGAAGAGGGTATTTGTTATTTTTTTGAAGAACGCATTTTAATTGGGTAAACTAAATGTGAAGTTAGTGACTTCTTTTTAAAAAAGGCCTTTAAAATATTAATGCCCAGCTATGTAAGAAGTGCTTTCACAGGATCTCCTTGTCTACCATAACTTGCATGCCCTTTAGTAATACCTAATGCCAGTTCTGGGGTAATTACATTAATGAATTCCATCAAAAACAGTTACAGGACTGGCATTGCAATTATGAGACCCTGACTCATTTGTTGTGTGTACAAAACAGAGGCATGCTTCTTTTTTTTTCCCCATTCATATGCAAAAATTCCTGTTGCTTTATTTTCTTACAGAATAGCTTGAAGTGGTAGCTTATGTGGTTAAGTAGCAAAATGTGGGGATAATATTTCCTTTTTGTCATATGAAATAACTCTCTTTCTTCTATAATATAGGAGAAATAAAGTTTTACCAACCATTTCAGATGGATTTGAGGAAATTTTTCATAGGATTTTACTAAATAAGTAAGATAAAGTATTTATATAGCTGTGTGGATATTGATAAGTATCAGAAGTTAACTACTACTTGCATTTCATAAAGAGAAGGAAATAGAACTCTCTAATTGTAAGTTAAAGCACGAACGGAAACTAACGTAGATAAGTAAAAGTCAACACAAAGTAGTAATACCAGACATCCTAAATTTGCTCATGCTATTTCATTCTTATGAATTGAGAAAATAACTTTCACCTAGGATGTGTTCACATTATTTTCCCCACTTTCTCTTTAAGGAAATATGTCTGTGTTCTCTGACTAAAAACAATAGAGGACATAGGTGTAATAGGGCTACTTCTAGATGTGTCATTCCCAGACAGGGAGCTAATTATGGTAGAAAGCAGCCTTGGGTTAATTAACTAAACTTATTTCTTCTTTCTCTTGTAACCCAGGTAGAAGTTACAGGGACGCTTGACTTATGGTATGGATATTTTAGAAAAACAAAAGAATCTGTAGATTCTAGAAGAGGCGGAGAATGCTCTTTTCACCTTTTGCTGCCCTAGAAATATCTTTTAGTGAACAATGTTTTTTCGATAGATGCATTTTGATCTGAGCTCATTTTTGCTTTAAGATTTTAAATCACTTTTTGTGTCTTTCTTTTGTCTTTAGTCTTTATTTTCATTTTAGTGACATCTTAAGATTAAGCCCTGTCTGATTTCCACAAGGGCAACTTCATCAGTAGCCTGTCCCCTCCCCTTTGGCTGGTGGACTGGACACCTGTATTGTGCTTTGGAATCCAGTTCTTGAAATTTAGTTTTAGCCACAGTTATTATTTCTTCCGGTCTGTTTTCCTTATAAGTATTTTTTTTTTTTAATCTGTCATGTATAGAATTAGAAGCTACAGCATTTATATTATACTATCATTGGGTATATAAGTGATACTGATTCCTTCACCCCTTTTAAGTTTTTCCCCCAAATTCTCAGAGGGGCCTACCTTGAGGACCCTATGTCAAATGCAGCCCACTGTCTCCACCCTCCCATAATGTGCCTCACCTCTCTCTCCTTTTTCCCTGTAACCCTTAACCATATTTGAACATACTATACAATATTATGTCTCTTGTCTGTCTCTTCTGTTCACAGAGCTTCACAAGGGCAGAGATCTTGAGTTTGTTTTACTCATTTGTGCCAAGTGCCTAGAACAGGACTTGGGCAAATAGAAATATATTTATATAGATATATAGGTTTATATAGATGAAATGCATACTGTACATCGATATTTCCTATTTCATTTTTTAAAATGTTTATTTTTGAGGGGTGCCTGGGTGGCTCAGTCGGTCAGTTAAGTGTCCGGCTTTGGCTCAGGTCATGATCTCGTGGTTTGTGGGTTTGAGTCCCACGTCAGGCTCTGTGCTGACAAGCTCAGAGCCTGGAGCCTGCTTCACATTCTGCCTGTCTGTCTGTCTGTCTGTCTGTCTGTCTGTCTGTCTTTCTCTCTCTCTCTGCTCCTTCCCTGCTCATGCTCTGTCTCTTTCACAAATAAATAAACATTAAAAAAATTAAAATGTTTATTTTTGAGAGAGAGAGGGAGAGAGAGAATGCGTACGTGCGTGAGTTGGGAAGGGGCAGAGAGAGAGGGAGACACAGAATCCGAAGCAGGCTCCAGGCTCTGAGCTGTCAGCACAGAGCCTGATGCGGCTCTTGCACTCATGAACTGTGAAATCATGACCTGAGCCCAAATCGGAGGCTCAACTGACTGAGCCACCCAGGTGCCTCTCATTTTTAAAAATAAATACTGTTTGCAGTATTCCTGGTTCACTAAAACTGCAGACTGCCGTTTGCATGGTGCAATAGACAAACCTAAAAAAAATCTTAGGGTTTTCTTTTTGTCTTATGTGACTGTTTGGAAATCTCTTATTTTCAGATTGGTCTTTCAGGGCACCGGCAACATTATTTTTAAAGTTTCTGTATCCATTCGCTGTTATTATGAGATACTGTTTGTATGGATCAGTTATTTGGATAAAATAATTTTGGATAAAGCTATGGATACATGATTTAGTAAACATGAGCTTAATTGGTAACGTATGCAGTTTCTTTAAACTGTGTTTTGAGCCCATTTCTCTTTGAAGGAGAAAGGGCTCTTTTGCCGTACATGGGAGCAAGTAGTGGTTGGGAGACAGCAATGGAGCTGCAGTGGAGTTCAGGGCAACCATAACATTTATTTTGAGATCTAAGCAGGGAAGGAGCAGAGAGAGAGAGGAAGACAGACAGACAGACAGCCAGCCAGCCAGCCAGGCAGAATGTGAAGCAGGCTCCAGGCTCTGAGCTTGTCAGCACAGAGCCTGACGTGGGACTCAAACCCACAAACCACGAGATCATGACCTGAGCCGAAGCCGGACACTTAACTGACCGACTGAGCCACCCAGGCACCCCTCAAAAATAAACATTTTAAAAAATGAAATAGGAAATATCGATTACAGTATGCATTTCATCTATATAAACCTATATATCTATAGGTTATCTATATATCTATATCTGAATAAAACCCTGGACCAAGTGGATTGGGAACAGATTGTTAGAAATCCGAATTCCTTTCTCCCCCAGCTGTGATAAGACTTAACAAGCCAGGATTTATGCATATATTCAGTTAACGAGAATGTGACAGATATCCTCCCGTGAAAAATGTAATGCTGAGGCTCCTTAAACAGTTGGTCGGTCACCCTTGTAACCATGTAATATTTTATACTAAAACCAGAAGACCTAGGAAATAACTTTGTTTGACATAAAAAAAAATGATGATTCTCTAGTTTTAAAGTTTGTGTATTTTGAGAAAGCTTAATGTCAGCAAAGCAGCTGCTGTTTGAATTTACTTTGTAAAACACTGAATTATTCATTTCCATAAACAAAACTTCCTTAGTAATTATTTAGCATTAATTTATTTCTCTTTATTTCAATCAACCCTGTTGACATTCTGTTTTAAAATTAAAAATATTCTTTGTGGAATCTAACAAATAGGACTTCGTGACAGCTACTTTCTCTACTTTTTTCTCATGACGGAAAATTTCCAAATCCTTTTTTTATTTTTATACTTTAAATATTTTATATTTTACTTTTACTATCTCAGTGAAAGTTACTAGTAAATATAGAACAAAGGTAAAATTCTTATTTGGCAGCATCTTTTAAATAGCTTAAGACCAACCTCCATGTTGTTGACCTGTTAGATTTTGCCATAATGCTTTTTGCATGAGTATAATTAATCACTCTTACATTGGATTCTGGGAATGTAAAAATTATCAGATGTATTTTAATGAATTTTTCATTTTATCCTTTGTACTCACAGATTGCTTAATAGACTACTTTTGGGGGGGGGGAATAGAGATTGCTGTTTTACATTTCTTGGAATTCTGCTATCTTCACGATAGTTGGAGTAGTCCTTTAAATTTTGTGCTGCCTTTCAAGTAGGCTGACTGTGAGATGAGTCCTTTCACTACCTTCGAACTGGTATTAGTAGCCATTGCGCATGCCCTCTTTAGCCAGTTAGTCTGTTACCGTCATGTGATATTTGTGGTCGTTTTTTTCGTAATTGCGGTTTTGTTTTGTATTGTTTAACATTTTAAGTGTGTCATTGCTTTGCGGAGCCACTGGACATTTTTGAAGGCAGCAAACTTTGTTAGTTTACTGAGTGTCTGGTAATTTAGTATGCCAGCAAAAGAAACCCCTTTATTTTATAAAGTAGCATCCATCAAAGGGAACACTCTTATCTCAAGTGCTTCTTGGAGCATTAATTTAGAGAGAAGGCTTATTAGCCTGAAGGAACTGTAAACTGTCAGTTAAGGGCCCATTTTGATTCCTTGTAGTTGGTTCCTGAAGGGAAGCAAACATGCTAAGTCTATCATGACCAAGATGGCTTTTCATGACACCGTGGAAAGGATGAGGCCTGGAGAGTTAGGGACTGGGGAGTCTGCCTTTAATTCCTCGCCTCTAGGGCTGCAGTTACTTAGAATAATTATGAAACAACGGCTGTAGTAGTTATTGGGTGATAGTAGTTTTTGAAGGGATAACCTCATGTGCATAATTATTCTAGTGAAGTGTTCAAGAAAGCCTTTCAAGTCTATGACACAGACCATCAGCTTTCAACCAGGAGCCATTGTGCAGACATATTTTGTTTTTCCTCTGTGCAGTGTCTTTGAAAACAAAGTTAGCTAAACTATTGAAAATTACAGCATTTTACATAAAACAAAAATTCCAGCCTAAAAAAAGGTATAAATCCTCAGATCTGGTAATGATGTTTCCATTCCTGCAAGGAAGATAGTTCTACTGTACCTTTAAACAGGGGGGCATGTGCATTGGTTCATTATAGTCTTTCTGCTTGTACTGTTACTTTCTCTCTCTCTTTCCCTTTCTCTGTCTCCCTCTGTCTCTGTCTCTGTCTCTCTCTCTATATAATGTTTACCAATATTTGTGTGTGTGTGTGTATATGTATATATGTATATACACACACACACACACAGACACACATATATATATGTATATATGTACACACACACACACACACATATATATTCTTTGTATATATACATAATAAATATTTCTCCAAAAATGTGTTTCGGTCATAAGAAAATCAAACTGAAATGTCTGTGTGGTTCAACAAAAATAGAACCGAGTCTTTCATGAAAACAAAGAATATCCTTTTGTGTATAACATGCAAATGGCCCAACTTCCAAGTTGCATCCATGCATGCAAGTTGTACAGGCAGCCCAGCATCAGATTCTGTTTCTTCGGAGAGATTCCTATCTTAACATAAAATCTAAATTTTAATGCCCTTAGCCATGGTCTGTAACTTCTGTGGCTGTTTCACATAGGGTATGAATTTTGGAAGTTTTTATTTCCAGACTAATTTGCATAACTTTTGGTTCTTCATGTTCTTTTCTATGAATAGATATATCTAAGACACCTGAAAAGGTACATCTAAGGTAGGTAATATCTATGAGTTATTTAGTAGTAGTAATAACCCATTTTGTGAGGTTTGAGAATAATGTATGTGAAATATATTTTTTACATAAATATATCTTCATATATGAAGTATTTTATAAAAGTATTTTATATGTGACATGTACATAGTATATATTAAATATCTAATGCACAATGGCACACACTAAGTATTCTCTAAATTGTAGTAGTTTCAATTCTAACAGTACATTAACTGTGATTTTGCTTTGCTTCAGTGTATTTGAAATTTGAAAATTTTCTGTCATTTTCCTCTGAGTTACTGAGTTTGCTAACAAGCAAAACAATACTTTGTATTCAGTTACTCCAACAAATAATTTGACTTTACTCTTCTCCATCTTAAATTTGAAGTGACATTAAGGAAGAAAGAGGAGGAAAACCTATTATTCTCTTCAGGAGTAAGAGTTACAAATATGTAAGCATTTGGTTCTGTTAGGATTCACTAATTTTTACCCTGTCTAGCAAGAATGGGTCAGTATGTCTTTTTTTCTGGAAAAGTCATGTTTGGTTGTCTTTAGGTAGGTGCATGTTTTTTGGAGATCACAGTGGCAGAAAGAGTTTGATTTTAAAAGAACTGTGTCTGCCCATCTTACAAATATCTGTACCTAAATAAGACTCTTTCTTCTCTCAGAGTGATCAGTCTTTAGTAAAAACATGTTCCTAACTACTTGAGCTGATAAATAGTGAGGTTTGTTTTAAAGAAGTCAAGTTTACTTTATGTCAATTTTCTATTTGCCCTGTATAAGATATATTTAATTACTTTATTCCATCTCTGTGTTCAAATTAATCAGATTCTGCTACATATCGGTGCTCAAATTAGAATAATTCTTTAATCAACTGGTTATCCATGCCATGGTAGACTAGAATAGAAAAGCTACTCTTGGCATATTGAAGATGCGTGCATTTTATTTTCTATTGTAATTTAAAAGTAAAATCAGAAATATTGATTTCTACTTGACTGGAGAGATGATTTAGTTTGAATATCAGTCTGATCTTAATCAGGTGAGAATTAATTGAGTTGGAGGTATTAGATATTCAGTGATGTTAACTGAACCATGATCAATCTAGAGAGAAGCTTTCTTTTGTACTATGTTAGAATTATCAAATAGCTCATGCACTACGATGTGAAATAATCTTTTCATGTTCATCATCCTACCTTCTTGTCTCATTAAATGCACCACT
Organism: Acinonyx jubatus; assembly: GCF_027475565.1. Lineage (NCBI taxonomy): Eukaryota > Metazoa > Chordata > Mammalia > Carnivora > Felidae > Acinonyx > Acinonyx jubatus. The sequence continues at coordinate 142,117,939 of NC_069384.1, forward strand.
AAATTCATTCTGTACACAAACTAATTTTTAAAGTAGCAAGCTAGTAATAAATCACAATTTAATAGAAAATTAAAAGCATAATAATTTTGTCATAAAACGCTATTGTTGTCAGAATTTTATCCTGTTCTGTTTTCTGGTGCCTAAGGTTAAAGCCAAGCAATTAAACTTCTGCTTTCCAAGTGTACCAGGGACCTAAAACAGAACAAAACAAAACAAAAACCTTAGTTTTACTTTTTTTTAATGTTCAACATTGCAACAATAAACTGAGCAATACAGAATTATTTTAATGTATATTTCTAGAAATAAAATTGGAATCTGTAGCATTACATTGGTCTGAAATGTGGCATGGGCTTTTCATTTATTTTAAGAGTGTGATAACAATATCATAAGTGTTGTGAAAATATAAATGGTGAGATAACACCTCCATAGGACTTACTCTTAAGTAGTAACATTGTAAAGTCTTTAAATAAACTGCAGCCAGAACTGAAAGGATCGATTTGCCTTGTTGACTAGGGATACTATACTTATTAAATATCTAATTAAATTTAGCATAATACGTCTTTTATTCTCTTTTTTTTTCTTCTTCTTAAAACTGAGAATTTGGACCTATTTAGGAGTAAGGTAGCACGTATTATTGTCAGATTTCTTTCGTTTTGGCAGTTTTTGTGACTGTGTCAAATTACAAGAAAGCCAATAGTGTGACTTTTGATAGTGTCATTTTACCTTGGAATGGTGCTTTTCGTTTGGCATCGGTATAATGGGAACAGGAGGATCTATGTAGCTATTTGGTGAAAAGGAATGTCCAAATTTGTATTTGAGAACAACTCACATTTAATGAAATTAAGGCCTATGTGCAGAAGTATCCCCAGAGTGTGAGGAACGGATGTTCTCAGTGATACACAGAAGGGTCGCTGCTAAGTGGTTGCTGAGCAGAGTTCAGGGAAAAGCACTTGCTTCAGAAGGGAGTTGCACGAATTGTAGTTTTTCATGCTGCTCAGCAAAGCTGCTCATCAAAGCCGAAGCTGGACTCCACTCCTCCACCCAAAGCTATTGCTTGCTTGCTTGCTTTTTTTAAATTACATTTTGGAAGGTTGACCCATGTGTAGACTACCCAAACACAGTACAGATGTGTTTCTTTATTTCTTGGCCCCCCGATCCCCGCTTTTCCTCCTCTGAAGCAACCACAATGACCAGTTTCTTACTTGCTATTCCACAGCCATTTTGTGTCTGTGTAAACATCTGTCTATATAGATACATACACATGCGCACGTACACAAATGTGTGTGGATTCTAAACAGAAATGGTCACATGGTCTACCGTGTGGTGCCGCACCTTAGCTGTTTTTCATTTTGAGTTCTAGAGATCATTCCCTATCAGTGTACTTTCTTTTAGTGGCTGCATAGTACTTCACAGAACAGTGTTTCTGCTTTGGTTGTTGATGTGACTGTATTCGAGGAAAAGAAAGCTGATAAGTGGCTTTCACTGGTGTCAAAGGCTATTTTTTGCTTGGGTAAAAATATTTTTGGCTTTAGCTAAGAGAAGACCAGAGTGGGGAATGGCTAGTGATGTGTCATGCTTGTAATGACTCCCTACAAAGGATTTTTGTTATATATTTATATACATACTTACTTTTGTTAAGACATAGCCATAGTTATTTTCATATTTGAATTGCCTACTGTGTTAGAATTTGAAAAACCTACCTTCCTTACAGATGTTGTTTTATAAGGGAGGCGCCGAGCTCTTTTAGATCCTTTTGGGAGCAAAGCAAGGTGTTAAAAACATGAATAAATTTGACAAACCAGAAGATTATGAGGAGCGTGACCACGTTTTGTCAGTAATCTGGAAGTGATGTCCAATAAGGAGGAGGGAACAGCTTTCACACTGGCTCTGAACCAGGACAAGGGAACAACAGGGATGTTATTTCCTGTAGTATTTGATGAGGAAGCGGCATTAGATTTACTGGTTTTTCCCCCAGGCTATAAATCCTTCCCCCAACACGCCACACACCTGCAACACGCACGCAACACGCACACGCGCAGGAGTTGGCTACCTTGGGAGATAAGGACTTTTTTGTCAGTGTTTAAACAGAGAGATGGATTGACAAGGATCTTCTGCATCGAGTAAGAGTTCAGATTAAGTGGCCCGTGAAGTCCTCCCCACTCTGACCGTTTCAGTCCCAGAAGTTTGGAACAAGGCAGCTCATCCTTCCGTGGACCCTCCATGAATTGTGGTAAATGGCCACTGGTGGCTCATATTTCTCCCCCCAGAGGAGGCTGTAAAACCTCTAGCAAAAATGAAAAGGCACGGGAGGTTAGTCTGTTGCCTGTATAGCTTGCGTTATTAAAAGCATTTGATCCTACTTTTGTGTGGTCCTGCTTCTCCTTAGGGGAGGGAGAGGGCAGAGCGTCCACCAGGAGATGGCAAGGGAGCCTAGAAGGACCCGTGATCAGAGGCGGGCCGCTTGCTTAGCCGCTTTGACCAGTGCCTGTTAATGATGGGTCTTTTAACGTTGGAGGCTGTGAGGGAGCAAAGAGGAAATGTGTGACAAAAATGTATGGTACGAACCAAGCTCATTTGCCTCTCTTTCTCTTGCTTTGTCACCTAAAGCCTCCACCTCTGCTGTTATTCACGATGGTGGATTCTGCGATCTGGGGAGACTTAAAGCACCTCTTACATGCAGTCTTTTTACAAAGGTGGGGTGGTTTGATGCTTTCCTCAGCAACACTAGGCTATGCTGATGTCTACCTTTCAAATTCTGGTAGCACTTAAACTCTGAAACACCAAATTTAGCATTTCATGAGGTTCCCTTCGGAGAAGCCACTTTCTAACGTGCAAAATCCTCATTTTAAATATTTATATTTTATAGGAATTCTAGAAAACGGGTGGGGCCAGAGAGCGAGGAAGGTATCTGATGTTACCTTATTTCAGGTGATTGCTAAGTAGCATAAAACCGAGCAGCAAGCTGCACTGTATTTTTTCGTGTGGTGATGATAGGGTGTGCTGAGCCACCCGTCACCCAGGTCTCAGTTGTGACCTCATGTGAGCTGACTGGCTTGGGTTTAGTCTGTTTTGTGACCATGGAAATTTCAGCCAGGTGTGGAGATGTGTCCTGTGTTCTTACCATGGAAGGAGTAAGTGGGATTTGACAGTAGTTACGGGTATTTTTTCCAGAATTAGTAAAGGCCTGGTCCAAGCTCTATGCCAAGCTCTGTGCCAAGCTCTATGATCTTGGAAATGTGACATCAACCTAAAGGTCAGTTTCCTCATCTGGTAAATGAACATAAGAATAGTTCAAGTGAGCTAATATTTCAAGTGAGCTAACAAATGTGCTTGGCATAGCTTCTGGTACGTAATAAATAACCAGTGTATTTTACTTGCCATTATCATTTTATTCTTATTGCTGTTATTAACACCTTTAAATACCTTGGAAAAAATTAGGAAGGTACATGGGAAAATGGGAAAACAAAACAAACGGCTTCCTGAAATCAGTTTCTTCTAGTGGAGAAATGAGTTAAGAACCATTTTACGTATCTATTTATGTATTACTTACTTATTTTTTACAGCTTTATACATAATTTATTTTTTAATTTTAATTTAAACAATTTTAATTCCGGTGTAGACAACACATGGTGTTCTATTGATGTCAGGGGTACAATACAGTGAAGCAACAGTTCTGTACATTGCTCAGTGCTTGTCAAGATAAGTGTACTCTTAATGCCCTTCACTCGTTTCACGCCCCCCCCCCCCCCCCGCCGATAACCATCAGTTTGTTCTCTAGAGTTAAAATCTGTTTTTTTGGTTTGTCTCATTTTACCTTTGGTAATTTGTTTCTTAAATTCCACATCCAAGCAAATTCATACGGTATTTTTCTTTCTCTGACCTTTTTTGTTCTATATTATTTGTATAACATTATAATCTATAGCATATACTCTCTAGATTCATCCATGCTGTTGCAAATGGCAAGATTTCATTCTTTTTTGTGGCTGAATAATATTCCTCTCTCTCTCTCTGTGTGTGTGTGTGTGTGTGTGTGTGTGTGTGTGTGTGTGTGTACACACACCACATCTTCTTTATCCGTTTAGTTATCCACAGGCACTTGGGCTACTTCCATAATTTGGTTATTGTACATCATGCTGTAGTAAGCATAGGGGGGCATGTATCCCTTCCGATTAGTGTTTATGTAGTTTTTGGGTAAACACCCAGTAGTATAACCAATGGATCATATGGTCTTTCTGTTTTTAATCTTCGAAGGAACCTCCATACTGTTTTCTACAGTGCCTGAACCAGTTTGCATTCCTACCAGCAGTGCACGAGGGTTCCTTTTTGTCCACATCCTTGTCAACATGTTGTTTCTTTAGTTTTTGATTTTAGCCATTCTGACAGGTGTCAGTGACATCTCATTGTAGTTTTGATTTGCATTTTCCTGATGATGAGTAATGCTGAGTATCTTTTCTTGTGTCTTGTGGCTATCTGTATGTCTTCTTTGGAGAAATGTCTGTTCGTGTCTTCTGCCCATTTTTTAATCAGATAATTTGGGTTTTGTTGGTGTTGAGTTGTAGAAGTTCTTTATATATTTTGGATACTAACCCTTTATTGGATAGGTCATTTGCAAATATCATTTCCCATTCAGTAGGTTGTCTTTTAGTTTTGTTGCTTGTTTCCTTTCCTGTGCAGAAGCTTTTTATTTTGATATAGTCTCAGTAGTTTATTTTTGCTTTTATTTCCCTTGCCTCAGGAGGCATATCCAGAAAAACATAGCTACAACCAGTGTGAGAGAAATTACTGCCTGTGCTCTCTTCTAGGATTTTTATGGTTTCAGGTCTTTAATCCATTTTGAGTTTATTTTTGTGTATGGTGTAAGAAAGTGGTTCATTTTCATTCTTTTGCATCTTGCTGTACAGTTTTTCTGACACCATTTGTGGAAGAGACTGTCGTTTTCCTATTGCATATTCTTTCCAGCTTTGTCAAAGGTTAATTGACCATATGAGTGTGGGTTTATTTCTGGGCTCTCTATTCTGTTCCTTTGGTCTCTGTTTATTTTTATGCCAGAGCCATACTGTTTTGATTACTACGGCTTTGCAGTATAAATTGAAATCTGGGATTGTGGCACATAGTTTTGTTTTCTTTTTCAAGATTGCTTTGGTTGTTTGGGGCCTTTTGTGGTTTCATACAAATTTTAGGATTGTGTGAAAAACGTTGTTGGTATTTTCACAGAGATTGTGTAAAATCTGTAGATGGCTTTGGGTAGTACAGACATTTTAACAATGTTTGTTTTCCCAATCTGTGAGCATAGGATGTCTTTCCATTTGTTTCTGTCTTCAATTTCTTTCATCAGTGTTTTATAGCTTTCAGGGTTTATAGTTTTTGGTGCAGATGCAAATGGGATTGTTTTCTTATTTGCTCTGTTAGCTCCTTCATTATTAGTGTATAGAAATGCAACAGACTTCTTTAAATTGATTTTGTATCCTGTGACCTTGCTGAACTCAGTTACCAGTAAGATTTTGGGGGGAGTATTAAGGGTTTTCTATATACAGTATCATGTCATCTGCAAATAGTGAATGTTTTACTTCTTCCATACTGATTTGGATGCCTTTTATTCCTTTTTCTTTTCTGATTGCTGCAGATAGGGCTTCCAGTACTATGTCGAATAAAAATGGTGAGAGTGGACATCCTTGTCTTGTTCCTGATCTTAGGGGAAAAGCTGTCAGTTTTGCACTGTGAATAAGATGTTAGCTTGGGACGCCTGGGTGGCTCAGTCAGTTAAGTGTCCAACTTTGGCTCAGGTCGTGATCTCATGGTTTGTGAGTTTGAGCCCTGTGTCAGGCTGTGTGCTGACAGCAGGCCTGGAGCCTGCTTCTGATTCCCCCTCTCTCTGCCCCAACCCCACTTGTGCTCTGTTTTTCTCTCTCAAAAATAAACATTAAAAAAATATATATATTAGCTGTAGGTTTTTCATATATGGCCTTTATAATATTGAGGTATATTTCCTCTAAATCTACTTTGTTGAGAGTTGTCATGAATGAATGTTGTACTTTGTCAGATGCTTTTTTCTGCATCTATTGATGATCATATGGTTTTTATCCTTTCTCCTATTGATGTGAGGTATCACATTGATTGATTTGCAAATATTGAGCCACCCTAACATCTCAGGAATAAATCCCACTTGATCCTGGTGAGTGATTTTTTAAATGTATTGTTGGATTCAGTTTACTAATATTTTGTTGAGCATTTTTGCATCTATGTTCATCAGAGGTATTGGCCTGTAGTTCCCTTTTTTTGGGTAGTGTCTTTATCTGGTTTTGATATCAGGGTGATGCTGGCCTCACAGAATGAATTTGGAAGCTTTCTTTCCTTTTCCATTTTTTGTAATAGTTTGAGAAGAATAGGTATTAACTCTTCTTTAAATGTTTGGTAAAATTTACCCATGAAGCTGTATGGTCCTGCACTTCTGTTTATCGGGAGTTTTTTGATTAGTGATTCCATTTCATTACTGGTAGTCAGTCTGTTCAAATTTTCTATTTCTTCCTTGTAGGTTATAGACGACTAGGAATTTCTCTATTTCTTCTAGGTTGTCCAGTTTGTTGCCATATAATTTTTCATAATACTGTCTTATTTGTATTTCTGTGGTATTGGTTGTTATTTCTTCTCTTTTCTGATTTTATTTGAGTATTTTTCTTTAAGTTTATTAATTTCAAGAGAGCACGCAGGTGGGGAAGGGGCAGAGAGAGAGGTGGTGGGGAGAGAGAGAATCCCACGTAGACTCTGCAACACCAGCACAGAGCCCAGTGCGTGGCTCAAACTCATGAGCTACGAGATCATGACCTGAGTTGAAGTCAGACACTTAACTGACTGAGCCACCCAGGTGCCCCAGTGCTCTCTCTCTCTCTGTTTTTTTTTTTGTTTTTGTTTTTTTGATGAATTTGGCTGAAGTTTTATCAGTTCTTTTCAAAGAACCACCTCCTGGTTTCATTGATCTGTTCTATTGTTTGTTTTAGTTTCTATTTCATTTATTTGTGTTCTAATCTTTATTATATCTTTCCTTCTGCTGGTTTTGGATTTTGTTCTTTTTCTAGCTCCTTGAGATGTAGTAACAAGTTGTTTATTTTTCTTGCTTCTTGAGTGAGGCCCGTATTGCTACAAACTTCCCTGTTAGAACCACTTTTGCTACATTCTAAAGATTTTGAACTGTTGGTTTTCATTTGTCTCCATACGTTTTTTTGAATTCTTCCTTGATTTCTAGGTTGACCCCTTCATTGTTTAGTAACATGCAACTTAATCTCCATTTATCTCTACTCTTTTCAGATTGTTGCTTGAAGTTTGTTTCTAGTTTCATAGCATTGTAGTCAGAAGAGACGCATGGTATGACTTCAGTCTTTTTGGATTTGTTGAGACTTGTTTTGTGGCCTAATATTTGCTCTCTTCTGGAGAATATTCCATGTGCACTTGAGAAGAATGTGTATTCTGCTGTATTCTGAATACATCTGTTAGGCCTGTCTGGTCCAATGTTATCATTCAAAGCCACTGTTTCCTTGTTGATTTTCTGTTTGGATGATCTGTCCATTGAAGTAAGTGGGGCATTAAAGTCCCCTACTATTATTGTATTACTATTGATTAATTCTTTTATATTATTAACTTTTATGTATTTGGGTCTTCCCATGTTAAGTGCATGAATATTTACAATTGTTATATCTTCTTGTTGAATTGTCCCCTTTATGATTAATGTCCTTTTTAGTCTCTTATTACAATCTTTGTTTAATGTCCGTTTTGTCTGATAGAAATATTGCTACCCTGACTTCCTTTCACATCCATTTGCATGATAAATGCTTTTCTGTTTCTTCACTTTCAATTTGCATGTGTCTTTAGATCTGAAATAAGTCTCTTATAGGCAGCATATACATGGGTCTTGTTTTTTTATCCAGTCCATCACCCTATATCTTTGGAGCCTTTAGTCCATTTACATTCAAAGTAATTATTTATAGGTATGTACTCATTGCTGTTTTGTTACTTATTTTATGGTTGTTTTTGTAGTTCTTTGTTCCATTCTTCCCTTGCTTTCTCACGGTTATTTGGCTTTCTTTAGTATTATATTTAGATTCCTTTCTCTTTATTTTTTGCCTACTACTGGTTTTTGATTTGGGGCTTGTGTATAACATCTTCTGCTATATGCTATATTAAGATGTATCTAACATCTTAACATATGCTATATTAAGTTTATGGTTGCTTGAGTTTGAACTCATTCTTTATACCTCTCCCCTCCACATTTAGGTAAATGGTTTCATACTTTACATCCTTTTATTTTGTGAGTCCCTTGACTGATTTTGACAGATACACATATTTTTACTGCTTTTGTGCTCTCTACTTTTCTTTTCCTTCTTTTTTAACTTTTTTTTTTTTTTTTTTTTTTTTAGAGAGAGAGAATGAGCACATGAGCAAGGGAGAAGGACATAGGGAATGAGAATTGTAAGCAGGCTCCATGCTTAGTATGGAGCATGACATGGTGGGGCTCAATCCTACAACCGTGGCTTCATGATCTGAGCTGAAATCAAGAGTCCAATGCTCAACTAACTGAGCCACCCAGGTGCTTCTGTGCCCTCTACTTTTCTTATTCCTGCTTATGGTATTTCCTTTCCACTCAAGGAGTCCCATTAACATTTCTTGTATGGCTGGTTTAGTGGTAATGAATTCCTTTAACTTTTGTTTGGGAAACTCTTTATCTCTCCTTCTATGCTGAATGATAGCTTTGCTGGATAGAGTAATCTCGGCTGCAAGTTTTTTTTCCTTTCAGCACTTTGAATATCATGGCACGCCCTTCTGGCCTGCAAAGTTTCTGCTAAAAAAAATAGCTGTTAGCCTTATGGGGTTGCCTTTGTATGTAACTGTTTTGTTTTCTCTTGGTGCTTTTCAAATTCTCTCTTCATTACTGCTTCTTGCCATTTTAATTATTCTGTGTCTTGTTGCAGAATTCCTTGGGTCAATTTTGTTGTGGGGGCACTCTGTGCGACCTCAACCTAGATTTGTTTCCTTCCCCATATTTGGGAAATTTTCAGCTATTACTTCAAGTATATTTTCTGCCCCCTTTTCTTTCTCTTACCTTTCTGATATCCCTATAATGTGGATGTTACTATATTTGATGGTGTCACTGAATTCCCTAAACCTCTTTTCATTCTGTTTTTTTTTTTTTTCTCTCAACCTGCTCAGCTTAATTGCTTTCCATTAGTCTGTCCTCTAGGTTACTGATTTATTCTTCTGCTTCCTTTAGTCTATGATTTATTCTTATTTTTAATTTCATTTATTGAGGTCTTCATCTCTGAATGATTCTTTTTTATGTTTTCTGTCTCTTTGTTAAGGGTCTTACTGAGGTCTTCTACTCTTTTCTCAAGTCCAGTGAGTCTTTTTATGATTTATTACTTTAAGTTCTCTATCAGCCGTGTTACTTTTCTCCATTTGCCTTAGGTATCTTGCTGTGATTTTGTTCCTTCATTTGGGACATTTTCCTTTGTCCTCAGTGTGTCTAACTCTGTTTCTGTGTGTCAGGAAACTCAGCTATGTTTCCAGCTCTTGAAAGTAATGGCCTAATGAATAGGTCCTGTAGTGCCCTGCAGTGCGGCATCCACTGTTCACCACAACCTGGCACTTCAGGGGTGTCTCCTGTGTGTGTCGCATGCACCCTGGTGTTATGGTTTGGCCTCTTTTCCTTCGGTTCATTTGTCTGCAGTAGCTCTCTTTGCCTGTTGTGGACAGGGTTTGGTCCCTGTGGTGTTCATGGGCCAGTCGGGGGCCACCTTGGGCTTGAGTTGAGTCAGAACAGGCGTCTGTCAGAGATACAGTAGCACCAACTGCAGGGTGCTTTCCCTGTGTTGCCCCTGAGAATCTTTTGGTGGGGTGGGACCTGCAATCAGACTCCTGCCTGCCCCCACCCCACTGCTGGAGTCGCATTCGGACTAGTGTGTGTGGTTATCTTTCCCTCTCCCCAGGACAGGAGTCCCTTTGGAGTGGTCCTGGCCCCTGTCACAGCTGCTTACACAGTTGAAGCTTGTGGTGCTGCTTTGGATGGGTTCCAGCCAAGAGCTTTGGAGGGAGCAGCTCTGCAGAAGCTTGCTCTAGCGGGAGGGGGGATGGCGTACTAATAGCCAGTTAGGTGGCCAGTGGTGTGCCAGGCTGGTTCTCACAGGTGGCCGTGTGTTTATTTTAGGTGATGGGGGGAGGGAAATGGTTCTACCAGTTCCTTTGTCCCTGGAGGAGTCCCCCAGCCATCTGTGTCCCTCCAGGACAGGCTCCGAGATGAGTGACATAACTCTCCCTTCTCTATGCCCCAATTTTCAAACTTCTGCTTCCATGCTGCATCTCTAAGGGCTCTTTGTTGTACTGTCTCTTTAAGGATGAGGGACTCCGTTTTCTCTTGCCCTCTCAGCTCTCCCAGAGCTTGAACCTGCTGATTTTTAATATTCCTGGTGTTAAGCTATTCTGCTAATTCTAAGAACTCATGAAATTTGGCCCCTTTGGTTTTCAAAGCCAAATGTTACGGGGATTTTTCTTTCCCATGTGGGATCCCCAGTGTAAGAGTTTGTTTCTTTTCCCTTCCCATAACCCTGGCATCCCTCCCTCCAATGGACAGTCCCACAAGTCCATTTAGTTCCTGACTGTGTTTTCACGCTTCCTACCCTCTTTGAGGTGGGCTCTTCTCTACACTTCAGTGTGCGGTTTGTTCTGCCAGTCTTGGGGACATTTTCTGGGTCTTTTATACGGATGTGAATGTTATCTAGTTGTATCCGTGGGACAACATGAGCTTCGAATCTTCCTATTCTACAGTCCTCCCCAGAACGTCTCCAGGAACCATTGTAGACCCTGGACAGGGTCATATGTGTCATTTATGTGTCATTGTCCTTTGGCTTTCCATAAGTAGAAGTCATCTCTGTTCCAAGTGTTACATACTAAATGCTTTTTGTTGGAATCACATCTTATTGCCATTAATTTATATTCTAATAAATAGAGATAATAAATCTTGAGTATTCCCCTTAAGCTTTTTAATTTCTTTTAAATAGTAGATTTTTGCAAATATCTTCTCCCATTCAATAGGTTGCCTTCTCATTCTGTTCATGGTCTCCTTTGCTGTGCAAAAGCTTTTTATTTTGATGTAGTCCCAATAGTTTATTTTTGCTTTTGTCTCCCTTGCCTCAGGAGAGATATCTAAAAACAATGTTGCCAAGGCTGATGTCAAAGAGATTACTGCTAATGTTTTCTTCTAGAAGTTCTATGGTTTGAGGCCTCACATTGAGGTCTTTAGTCATCCATTTTGAGTTTATTTTTGTGTATGGTGTAAGAAAGTGGTCCAGTTTCATCCTTTTGCATGTAGCTGTCCAGTCTTCCCAGCATCATTTGTTGAAGAGACGGTCTTTTTCCCATTGCATATTCTTGCCTCTTTTGTCAAAGGTTAATTGACCGTATAAGTGTGGATTTATTTCTGGGCTCTCTGTTCTGTTTAATTCATCTATGTTTTTCTGCCCATACCATAGTGTTTTGATTATTAAAGCTTTATAGCATATCTTTAAATCTGGAATTGTGATCTAGCTTTGTTCTTCTCAAGATTGCTTTGTTCAGGTTCTTTTGTGGTTCTGTATCAGTATTAAGGTTATTTGTTCTCATTCTGTGAAAAATGCTGTTGGTATTTTGGTAGGGTTTTCATGAAATCTGTAGGTTGCTTTGTGTAGTATGGGTATTATAACAATATTTGTTCTTCCAGTTCATGAGCATGGGATATCTTTCCATTCGTTTGTGTCGTCTTCAGTTTCTTTCATCAGTGTTTTATGATTTTCAGGTTACAAGTCTTTCACCTGCTTGGTTAAGTTTATTCCTAAATATTTTGTTCTTTTTGGTGCAGTTGTAAGTGGGATTCTCTTAATTTCTCTTTCTGTTAAATCATTATCAGTGGATAGAAACCCAGCCAATTTCTATGTGTTAGTTTTGTATCCTGCAAGTTTACTGAATCAGTTTATTAATTCTAACAGTTTTTTGGTGGAGAATTTAGGGTCTTCTATATATAACATCATGTCATGTGCAAATAGTGACCGTTTTATTCTTCCTTCCTGATTTGGATGCCTTTTATTTCTTTTTCTTGTCTGATTACTACAGCTAGGACTTCCAGTACTGTGTTGAATAAAAGCGGTGAGACTGGACATCCTTGTCTTCTTCCTGATGGTAGAGGAAAAGCTCTTAGTTTTTCACCATTGACTATGATGCTAGCCATGGGTTTTTCATGTGTCACCTTAGTATGTTGAGGTGCGATCCCTCTGAACCTACTTTGTTGAGAGGTTTTATTATAAACAGATGTTGCATTTTGTCAGATGCTTTTTCTGCATCTGTTGAGATGATCATATGGTTTTTGATCCCTTTGTCTTGTTAATGTGATGTATCACATTGATTGATTTGTGAGTAATGACCCACTCTTGTATCTTTGGAATAAATCTCACTTGATTGTAGTGCATTTTTAAATGTATTGTTGAAATTGGTTTACTTATATATATATTTTTTTCAGGATTTTTGCATCTATGTTCATCAGAGATATTGGCCCGTAGTTTTCCTTTTTTGTAGTGTTTTTTCTCTGGTTTTGGCATCAGGGTAATACTGGTTTTGTATCATGAATTTACAAGTTTTCCTTCCTCTTCTATTTTTTGGAGTAGTTTGAGAAGAATAGATATCATGTTCTTGACGTTCTTTTTTAATATTTATTTTTAAGAGAGACACAGAGTGTCTCTGATGGGGGAGTGGCAGTGAGGAAGAGGGGGAGACACAGAATCTGAAGCAGGCTCCAGGCTCTGAACTGTCAGCACAGAGCCCAACGTGGGGCTTGAACTCATAAACCACCAGATTATGACCTGAGCCGAAGTCGGACGCTGAATTGACTGAGCCACCCAGGCACCCCATGTTCTTGACATTTTTAAGAAAAAAGTCTGGAATGTTATCTTTAAAAGTACCTTTCTTTAAATTTTGAAATAACTTTTTTAGCAATCTCTCTGTTCTTACGGTTTACGGATTTTCATTTGTATTTCCTACAGATGTACTTAAATAAATGAAATTTTATTTTGATAATCTTTACTGGTAATTAATGTTAAATTATATATAGGCATACAAACTTTGTAACATTTAACATCACACTGAAAGACAAAGAATTTAAATTGTCTTAGAGTACCATTCAGTTAGCAGGATTAGCAACATCATTATTATATGAGTGTATGCTAAGACGGTATGAAAGAAAGATCCTCATTAAAATCTTGTTGCCAAACAAGTGACAAAAACCTCACAAACAGCTTGAGGCTTTAGGCCAGTCACAGTTATTCCTGAAGAGGTTTGGACAAGTGTGAAAATATATAGACTGTGTCTTTATTGTGGTCAGAACACATAAATGGTATCTTGCATCAATTCCTTACTAAAAACATTTTTATTCATATTAGGGAAAATGCATCTGAAAACAATACAGTGTCTAAGTATTCTGTTTTGAATCTATCAAATGTAAAAGTATTGGGTCTGTTATAACCCAGAAAGTGGGCTTTTTAATAGCCATTGTGTTTGTGTTTTCCAGAAAAGGAGGGTTTTGATCAGCTTGCATATTTTCATTAGGCAAATTCAGGATGCTAATGATCTTTCTTCTAGACATTATCTAGAAGCATGAACTGGTCTGGTCTAGTGCCTTTATACCAAGGTTGGGTGATGGAGAGGAATAAGCTCATGGTTCTTCACCATGGAGCATGGCAATTCCCTTCAAGAATCCCTTACCCAGATTTAGTCACTTCTGGGTTAACTTTATGTACATACATTCCCTTTGAGGATTTCCCAGGTCTTAGTTCTCATCTGGAATCATAACCGTTACTTATAGAAAGGTAGATCTTAGTATCATAATGTGAGTAGAGAATTTACATGTAGGGATGCTAATGACATTCCAGAGTGGAAGTTAATGGACTTTTTGATAGCCATGTAGCCACCCCTCAGGTTCACCACTAATAATGAGCTGATTGTGAGTCTGATTTGCCTTTTGAGTTGTAGGGAGTCTGTAGTCAGAGAGCACAAAGGAAATTCCCTTGGTCTGATGTGGCTCATGAGCTCAGCTCATGTGCACAGAGAGGAACAAGAATATTTGTAGTTGAAATAAACAAGGTACCTGGCTGGGATCAGGAGCCAGGAGGCCAGGTGGGATTGCCAAGGGTGGAGAACAAGCAGCTAAAGGAAGCTAATCCTGTGTGTCTTCGATGTGGAGTGTCACTGCGTGTCACCCACAGTTTCATGGGATCGCACACATGAAACTATTTGAATTAAAGTCATTTCCTGCATCTGTTGTCATTGTTCCTATCCTGCCACATATCCTTCAGAGCGTGCTGTGACGCTTCGTGTAGATACAAATGTCTGTGCTCTGGGACTCTTATCCCAGCACAGCCCCTCTCGTGAGTTTTTTATACATTTCATGAATCTCAGTTATTTCCAGTTTGCTTGCGGCTTGAAAATATTTTATTACATATTATGTGTCTTCATGGAGACCCCTGAATTACCTGCTTGCTTTGAGATCATTATAAATTCTATTCTTTAGGCACTAGGAGGGGAAGGCATAGCTCAAGAAAAGAGAGCATTCTTGTTAACTTTGCATTAAAGGGGTTATAAAAGATACTCAGAAAACACTGTTTTACCTGCAGCTTCTCTGTGAGGATGATCTCGTATTTAAGTCTGACATGGTTGGTTACTTGCAGCAGGTTGGAAATGGCAGAGCTGAAACTAGAGCAGCCGGTGGACGGGAGGAAGGACCAGGACAGTCGGGAGTAGCTGCGGCATGGCACGTGGTCCTGTGGCAGGAGTGAGGCCGGACCGAGTCCCACCCAAAGCAAACCGGATTATGGCACCAGGCTCTTCTGGGTTGGCAGTGCTGAGAAGGCAGGATACCAAGGGACCAGTACAATCTAAAAGGCAAACTGCTAGAACGGAAATTTGACAGAAGGCCGTTTGAATTTTCAGGGGCGTCTAAGAGTTGCCTTGGGAATGGAGTGGGGGTTCTGTCATCAGAAGTCAAGACACCGTGGCAGCTTTGTCTTAAAGGGGGTGCCTCGACGCCATCGAAGACACGCGAAACTAGACGCCAGATGCCCGTGTCTGGAAACGGCTTCCCTTTTACCCTCCTTACTCATTTCTTGTGAAAGATCCCCTATTTCTGTTAGAAATCTCCCTTAGTCTCTACGTCCCTTCTCTCTCCATGACGCCTCCTCAGAGGTCCTCTCTCCCCCCTTTCAGAGTTCCTTCTTTATTCCTGCAGAGTTAACGGCACTCGTCCGGTTCTGCCTTTTATTCATGTGTGTGTCTTTTGTGGAGGGTGTGCCGTGTGCCAGGCACAATCTAGGTAACGGATGTTAAGTGGATGAATATTTTAGAGCTGTTGAAAATTGTGTTGATGTAACTGCAGGCTGTTTTGTTCTTTCCACATTTTTTCAGATTTTACCAAATGTTGCAAGGACTCTGGAATCCTTATGGTAGTAAAATGCCGAAAAGAAAATTCTGCATTGAAAGAATGTCTAACTGCTCAGTAAGTCATCACCCCATTGTTTATGCTTCTCTGTGTGTGTATGTGTGTGACGTATGTAGTAGGTGAGAGTGTGTTATTTAACTCATTACATGTAATAGGTCCTTTACTAGCCCCATCACATCTTTGGTATCGTTAGCTGAGTCTGAGATTTCAGTTTGTTACATACTAAGCAACGTATTTACCAAAGGTCTTGTCAAGTTATGTGTCAACATTGTATCTGATTAAAAATATGAGATCCGCGAACAAAAATACAGGATTTTTCACATGACTTACCAAATTCCTTTTCGTGAACAGTTGATCTATAGAATATATTACAGATGGGTTTATATTTGTCTCCTCTAATGAAAATGTACTGAATTCGATGATTTGTCGGCCTGGTGATTTGGGGGATTAATATAATTTAATTCCTAGGAAAGTTGCACTACATCAAATGAAGGATACAAAGGTAAATTTTGATTTTTGAGATGAATCGATTTAAAAATAAGTCTTAAATACGTTCACTGACATTTAGTTGAATATTAAAGGAAAACTTTGCAGGTTCTTTGCATGCAAGTGCTTTCTGCCGTATCTCCCCACACATTTCATTATCTACATTATTCACAGTATTGCAGAATACTTTCGTATTGTTCATTGATAGCTGTGAGGTCGTGGTTTTGGTTATCCCTTATATTTCCTTCTCTAACTGTGCTCCTCTAGCCTGTGAAACATATAGGTCCGCATGGTTTGATACTTCCTTATTAGGGAATTAGATAAAAAGTAGTGATTATCTGAATCAATTATTTTTTTTTTAATGTTTATTTATTTTGAGAGAGAGGAAGAATGTGGGGAGGGGAGGGGCACGGAGAATCCCAAGCAGGCTCTGCACCATCAGTTCAGAGCTCGATGTGGGGTTCGAACTCACGAACTGCGAGGTCATGACCGGATGGGACGCTGAATGGACTGAGCCACCCAGGTGCCCCTGTTTTCATTGATAGCAAATAATGTACACAGAAATTTAAAATTTATAAACTTAAAAAAAAATTCTGTAGGTAGGAGACTTGGGAAGTTAAACTAACGTCTGCATTTATAGAGGAGGAAACACACCCTTATTTATGGGCCAGGGCCTGCACTAAGCACTTCATCATAGAGGGGTAAGAGTTCCTTCTATGACTTCCTTTTCTTCCAGTTTTGTTCCTCATGCTCCTAAGAGATGCGTGATGGATCGATGAACTGGTTAAACTTCTTTGTGACTGGATTTGTTGAATGCTTTGTTTATATATTAAAGAATTTTTACACCTCAGTTTGTCATAATAACTTGTTCTTAATTTGCCATATTATCCCTCTCTCCCAGATGGGCATCACTAGAGCAGAGGGGCAGGAGCGCGGGCTGTGGAGAGGACAGTGGGGCTGACCTTCTGGACGAGCCAGAGCTTAGCTAGTGGTAAAGCCTTGGGCAGGTTCCTCATAGAAGACAGGAAATTATTCCTGGTGCAGTGATTGTGAGGAACTGTATGTAAATTCACTACAACAGTGCCTGGCACATAGTGGGGAGTCAATCAGTGGTAGCTCCTTTTTTTATTGTATTTGTTAGCTTTTGTTATCTGAATATTATTTAAATACCCTTCCTTTTACCCCCTGGAAATAGGAAAAAATAAGAGGTTCTAGTCTGTTCTGGGGAAGGGGCTGGGAGGGGTTGGAGGAGGCTGCATCTCTTTAGGAGAGAGAAAAGCAGTGAAGGAAACGAAAGAGGGTTATGACATTTGCTAAATGGAGTAAAGGATTTTACTTGACCTCAGTTTTCAACACACTGTGTTTCTTCATCTTTGAATAAGAAAGTGCTCTGCTTTATTTACTGTTGACATTCCACGAAATGAAGGTAACCAACCACCGCCCTCTCTCCTCTCGTTGTAGCGACATCTTGAAACATAAGTGGTTGCTTTCATTTCTACCCGCGTCTTCATTCATTCTTCAGTAAACTGCTGTCTGACTTCTGCCCCCTTCCACTGAGACTGCTTCTCCTAAAGGTTCTAGTGGATTCATGGTAGCCAGATCCAGTGAATAGCGTTTCAGTCCTTTTTCTTTCACTTGACCTCCCTCTCCAGAAGCCCCTTAAGATTCTCTTCTACCTGGCTTCTCTTATGCTCTTTACTGTTCCCCCAACATCTCTTACTTCTTCTCATCCTTATCTTCTTGAACTGAATCCTTTAGAGAGTGGGCTCCCGGTTCTCTTCTCATGCTTAGGTCTGCAAAAGCTGTTTGGACCCATGACTTTGGTTACTTCCTTAGGTCATGACATTTCTTTGCTGCTTTCTTCAGGTCCAAAACTGAACTCACCTCCTTTTCCTTCTACATCGTGTGTCTAGAGTTTAGAATTTTCCTTGTCTCCTAACTCTAAATGGTTATTTCCTGTTGATTTTATGTCCTAAATCTCCCCCAGATCCATTTTGTCCTTTTCATCACAACTGCTCCTCCTCTAGCTTAGGGCCCTCCCTCATCATCCTTGGCTAGATTCGTTGAATAGTTCACTTACCTACCTTACAGGCATCCTGCCTCTAACCTTGCTGCCCCCTTTTGGCCCGTCACATGCTGTCAGAGTGACCTAAGACACAAAACTGATCTTCAAGTTCTTCTGTTAATAGTGGCCCATTGCCTTCAGGATAGACTTCAACTTGTTGGTATGGCATAAAATGGCCTTCGTGATGCGGCCTTTGCCCAGTCTGGCTTCATCCCAGGCCCTTTCTCTTATGTGCATGATCTGCTGCAAGGACACGAATTTACTTGCAGCTCTTCGTGCATCAGGTTTTCCTCACCTTTGCGCTCTGGCACAGCACTTTGCTGGTTGCACAGCCTTTACTCATGTGCTCCGAACACCATGGCCTTCTGAGGATGGGTACTGTGCTTCTCATTGCTCTGTCCCGGGGCGGTGCCTTTCAAAAATGAACTAGTTTGATAACCTAATGTTTATACTGTATTTATGACCATTTCTTAAAATCTATTCCTAAAGATTATACCTGATGAAATGTCTGAATATTACTTAAAGTAAGCTCACATTAAATGCTTGCGAAACCTCATTTTAAAAGGAGATATTCATTTCCTTCTTTTAGTTATAATGATCCAGCCTTTTATGAAGAATGCAAAATGGAATACCTGAAGGAAAGGGAAGAATTCAGAAAAACTGGAATTCCTACCAAGAAAAGGCTACAGAAGCTTCCCACAAGCATGTAGGCAAATATCCAGCGATACTCAAGAGCTCTGATATTCATGGAAATCATTATCACCTGAAATAATGGACTCAAGGAAGTGTTTGCTTTATCCTAAATGATGGAAATATTATCTGAAATAAAGATTTTTTTTTTTTTAATTTCAAAGTTAAATTTATCAAATGGGATGGGAGGAGTAAATAATGAACTGGGATATGGTCTGCCTGGTCATTATGGATTTTTTTGTAAGTTTTTCCACTATTACAGTTATCTAACAGTGATAATCTAACAGTGATTTTTAGGGTTCTGTATAGACTTGATATTACTCCCTTCCAGTGGCTAATCACAGAGACCAGAAGTAACCAAAGGAAAGCAGGAGCTGTCAAAGGTGTTAATAACGAGGTGGTATAGCAGAATAGTTACGAACCAGAATCCTTCCTGGTTATGTCACTTACTAGTTATTCAACCAGGGAAGTAATTCTCATTGTGAGGGTTACTGAAGGTAAGTAGAGTATGCAGGACAGTGCCAGGGTTATTGTTAGTAGTAGTAGTAAAGGATTATTTGGAAACATAGATGAAGAAGTACTTACACATGAATTAATTTTACTTAATATTTGATGGAAAATTTCCTAAAATTGAATTATTATCCTTGACCTGTTTGGCTACTGAAAATAGTTTAATGATTTCAGGAGCTAGTCTAAAACAACTGTCTGAGTGCAGTAATTTGGTCCCAGGTTGAACTTTTATATTAAAAGTTGCTCTTTTTTCTTCCATGAACTCCGTTCACTGTAGCCACTGCAACCAGTTTCCAAGTAAGTAAAATTTATATATACTTACATAGTTCTCATTAAAATCACAAATAGAAAGTACTACCTACTAGGACAAGATTTAACTTTGGCCCCAGTCCCATGAAATAGAGCTGAGATTTTTTTTAAAGGACTTAGTTTTAAGCAGATAGGACCCTGAAGAACCAATGTTCAAATTCTGTACTTTACTCAAGACAATCGCTCAAAGAACTATTTTACTCTTATTTGAAACCCAAAGAAACCACATTTTCCCAGGCCACAGATCAAAAGGAAGATTACTAGAACAGACCAAAGCAAAGCAAATATAGAAACCTAGAGATCACAAATCATAGGGGTAAACAAGCCTATATGCTTCTGTTGGTCTTTTGGTATTATACATTTGCTAGAGCACAGGACCTTAATTCTTGGTTTTAAATGATGCAAATGAAGAAAAAGCAAATAGTTACTTTAGGAAGCTAGTGAAATATATAACCTGTGGCTAATTTATAATTTGGATGAGAATCAGAGAAACCACCTTCAATTTTATGTGGGAAATTCATTTATGTAGATGTCACTTTCCCCATAGGTGCTGGACAGTAGGTTATATAAATATGTTCCTCCCTGTCAGGAACTGTACCATTGATTACAGCTTTCAGAATATCCAGGCCTAGCCAGCACACTGGTCTACTTCGCCCACGAGTACAGCTGCCTCAGTTGTTCTGCTTGCTCATTCGTATCGCTGGCTGGTATTATTGTTAAGAACGCACAGATTTTCTTCCCCTGAACATCCACCTTGACCCAAGTCCTTTCTGGATTAGATCATTACTGTTTTCCTACAATTCAGTCTTAGTTTTTGAAGTTTGAACTCTTCCCTACTTACTTGGTTTTCTCATTTTCCCCATAGGTATGTCCCTGCTCTATGTAGGAATTAGGTTCCATTTTGGCAGAACCTCAGTTTCCTATTAGAGAAGATACAAATTTTATTTTTGCTCATAGGAGATGAAGAGGAGGGAGTAAGTGTCTTTTTGTTGCTACCTGTCTTCATTCTATGTAAATGTAAACTGAGTTATCATAAAAATATGAAGATCAAGGAAATTTTCGAGGGAAGCCCTTTGGAGCAAGTTTCAAGTGGTATGAAAGAAGTCGACATAAAATTTCCATCTTAAGTAGATAATAAACTACAGATGGGCCCTTCTCATTTCTCTTTGAATCTTCCATAGAACGGAGATGATCATAAAGTGTATGTTTTAAAATTTATGGCTGGGTAAATTTTTTGGTTCAAGTCTTACCCATCATTTATTTAGCACTTTAAACTGTAAAGAACATCAACCTCGGATTTCTGGCATACCTGTTTGACAGCTACCCTGTTGTTCAGATGGAAGAACATTTTTTCCACTCAAAAGAAGTTGGTTTAACAAGATAAATGCCTGTAACGTGAATCAAATTAACAACTGATAATTAGTACCTGACCCTGGAATATATAGGCAAGGACAATATTTCACGTTCACTTCAATTTCAAACAAAAATAATTTATTTTAATTAAACAATTTCTTGGCATTATTCAAAACATTAATCAAGCCATTATCTCATACGACTTCTTTACAAAGGAAAGTTTCCAACCTTGGTTTTACAAAAGGCAAACCAGTAAGCTACATTAGAGATGAGATATAATATACAGCCTATGCAGCCACATGAGAAATAGTTTCTGCTGCTTTGTTATTACACAGGTAGTTGCTTCCTTTAGCTAAAGCCTGGAGTCTTGTATTTGTTTTATGCATATTGGGTTTTGTTCTATTACTTGGCAGGAGATTGTACTCCCTGGAGTCAGCTGTGTTCATTGGTCAGAATAAATTCCAGCATCTGACACCAATTCCATTAATCACAGACAAGCCTGAATAAGTGAGTAAGATAATAGAAAGACAAAAATATCTGTGACCAGTGAACACTGTTTATGTATGTATGCTATTCAGTTAATATAGAAGAGATCTGAGATATTCTTTTGAGTTCAAGATATTTGAAACTGTCTATCAAAAAGGATAAAGGTCTCCTACATGAAACAGTTTATCTGAGGCAAAAGATGTATAAGCCAACTAATACATTATATTGCAATGTTAATACCACCACCCTGAAAGAATTTAGACAGATTTCCATGTGAAGCCATCCTTGTTATATCTTTGTTGATAAATGATAGGCCACTTAGAATCAAAAAGTTTGGGGACATTCCGTGATCAGACTATATCAATACAGCACAGAATTTGGTTTACAGAACTAAAATTCTTAATGTGGTTAATCAAAAGTCACTCTTACATTTCAAAACAAAGTCTAACAATTTATAAGTCGCTGTACATAACAAGCAGATATAGACCCTTTGAAGAAAATGACTTTATCCAGTTACATATTTAGCTTTTTATTATGGACCACTGAAGGCACAGATTAGACTGCAACCTGTGTGATGCTCTACTTCTAATTGGATAATGAGGTATTAAAATAATTCACACACCACATAGGTTTTCAACTATTTCATCACTTTTTTCAGTTAGGATTTGAAGGATGTATGGGACAAAGTTGGTTTCAGTGAGCAGGTTATTTCAAGTCTTGAAACCATTTTTTAATCACAATGTTACTGAGTCTTAAACTTTGAAACACAATAGCATATGCAGATGGAATAACCTATATTATTCAACTATAAATTTCATCTTTAAGGTCACTACAAATAGAACCTATTCACTTTGCCATTTGTCTTTTATGCAGATTAAAGCAACTTACAATTTTTCTCACATATTCATGGCCTCTTATTTTTATGAACAGATATTTAGGCGTTTCACATGCTATATAAAACCATGTCCTAAAAAATTTTAATTCCATCCTTTACATGAGAGGCAGTTATTTACAATTACTGTCCAAGGTAGAATCGTTTCTTTGAAACACCTTAAGTTTATTAATTAGCAGCTTACATCTGCTTCTTAAAACATGGAGCTGGAGGGTGCTCTTTCATACTGGAGAATTGATACATGTGGAGAACAGTATGTGCAAATGTGTATACTGAAGAACTCTGCAAAAGTTTATTCAGAATCTGCTTTCAGTTAGGTCATTTCCTGAGAGCCACTGAAGGAGATAACAGTAACCTCAGGACCAAATCCTGAAATCTCTTCAGAATTAACTCTTATAAAGGCAGTTTTGATTATGTTGATCCAAGTAATGCAGTGGTGGCAGGTTGGATAAAGGCAAAGTTTTATTTTTAGTTTCCCCAAGTGCTGTCTCACTTGATTTAGGAGGGCTTGGGAATACCCAAGAATTATCTTCCAGAGAATTTCTGCCGTAAGAGTTGTGTTCCTGAAAGTTAGTACCATCATGAAGAATGGATCGCTCATTATCTGTCCATGATTGGAGAATTGCTTTCTCTGATAAAACCTTCATATCTCCTGATAAAGGGGAAGATGTGTGGCACAGAGTTTTGCCATTTGGTGACAGGGGGGAATGTCTTTTGTATGTTGCAGTAAAATTCGCCAAGTGCAGTTTTGTGCTGTCTTTCCCAAGGTCTTCCATGCATCCTATTGGGGCACAGGCTAAAAAGAAAGCACGGGCTAAAGGTCAGTCGTCAAGGCATTTGTGATCCTAATTTGGCTGAATCTAGAACTGGAAATAACATTTCCAAGTTAACATGATCACTGGGGCACTATGATTTGAGACAGATGACAAATGATCGAGTTCTAATCCTGGATCACTTATTTACTGACATTGTGACTTTAGGTTCAGCCACTTTTTGTGCTTCCAGGTGTCACTTCTCTCATCTGCAAAATGGACATGGTATTCTTGTCCTGCCTATATCATAGGACCATTAATAAAGGTGAAGAATTGTATTGTGACTAGAGAAAGCCTGCCTACTGTTTAAGTGTCCATGGAAACCAAGAAAGCTGTTCTTAAATATAATATTCCTTTGCTTATTCAAATCTTTTTTCCATAGGTGCTTCAAAATAAATTTCTTCCGCAATGATTATATTTTGAATTGGTGAGCCCCAAAGTAAGTTATTTAATATACATTCAAAGGCTCTTAAGGATAAAACAGTTTGAATAGAATTTATAAAATAATTCTGTTTCTTATAAACACACATTTCTGCTGTGGTCACAGTAATAAGTCAAGAGAAAAAATGAGTTTAGTACACACGTAATGGCTTAGAAAATAAACTGAAGCGATTATTTAGCTAGTCTTAGCCAACATAATGGTAGTCTAAGGTTTTCCTCCCCTTCCAATTCAACCTACTAGGGCAAAATGCTAAGAATTATAACTCGGGCTTGAATCTATCATTTTAGAAGAAACTGAACCGTATTATAAAATGAGCTCATTGCCTTTTTTCTTGGGAAGAGGGGAAGGAGTGGAGAAGACCTAGAAGTAACAGTGCTCAACTTCTGGACAAGGGTGATATGGAGGTCAGGAAAAAAGATGATCTAGTCTGTCTCTACTCACCAAAGCACGGAGTTCTGCAGTGAAGAGCCTGCCAGAGAACTTTCAGCTCGATACACCACAAGATTTATCCTTCACCAGCTCAGAAGGGACGCAAGAATAAGCCATTTCCAAATGTGGAAAGAGCATTTTTCCTTTCTTATCCTTTGGAGACTATATTTGTTATAATAAACAGCCTCACTGAAAACTCCCTGTAAAATTATTCTGTGTTCCTTTTAAGAGAAATTTTACCTCTACCAATCAACACACAGTTGCCTCATAGGTAACCCTGGCCATTGGAAAACTCCAGGGTAAAATGAACCATAAATTAAGTTGGAGCCTGGCAGAGCACGATATTAATTTGCCTGATTCATAAATAACTCTCTAGAAACTAAAAGGGATTTTGACTTTAGTTTTCCTTTTTCCCTACTAGTTAACACTCCTGAGGAGATTTATAAAATACATTTCTCTTGTGCCCTCTTTAGGGCCAGTCCAAGGTGCATATAACTTTAGGTGCTGGTGATTATTTTTTTTTTACGAAAAGTCACATCTCAATTCCTTCAAAATAAACTTTTGGGCAAATTTACATTATACAGCTTTTCAGAAATAAAACTATTATGTAATAAAAGGCACACATGCACTGATTTTTCTCTGAGATATGCAAAGAGCTTTTGTAAAGTAGCCACTAACTACTAGGTTAGGCCCCAAACTCAAAAGTTTAGTCAGCCAAGCAGTTAATATGAAAAGCAAATCAATGAAAATTTTTTGTTCCATTGAAAGAGATTAGTGGGATCACAGTTTCCATTCTAAACGGTCTATCCTTTATGGGAAGAAAAATTAAGTTTACCAAATGAAAACATTATGCATCAAAGTTATTTTTTTCAAAACTAATTTAAAGGGCTAGGTCTTTGATATATTCTGTGGCACTGGAATGAAAAATAGCTTTTGATGTCTTGATGTCTTTTTTTTTAAATATAAGGAGGAGTTGTGGTAAAAGGTCAACTAGAGCAAACTTAACACCTCAGCCTTATACACATAAGCAACACTTGGCTGAGAAAAAAAGCCACAAGGGGAAAAGAATACAGTACAGAAGAAAAAACACATCAGCAACACCTTTATGTGTGAAGTTGACCAGTATGAGAATGAAGCCAAAGCAGAGAATAGGTAGGCTGTGAACATACTATATATACTCTGGCTTATCAAAATCATCTGATGAGATTTCGATAAGAAACGATAGCCAGTTGCTCTTCAAGCTGTTTGGCTGGAATCAGTGGTTTCCAGCAAACATTAACTTGCCTTTCTTGACTGTAGTTGGGGTTTTCAGTTTTCTTAGTAGTTCAGCTTGTACTTGAGTCACCAAATGTAAATTAGACATCTCTCTCTTCAGTTCCCAGTATGCATTTTGCATATTGTCGCTGAAATGCAAGTTTAAAAAAAAAAAAGTTAATGGTTATTTTCCTTACGGACAGAAAGGAGTGACTTTAAAATAGAAATGAGCATTCCTGCTCTAGTTTTGAGATGATATAAATTAAACAAAACTTCCTCATTAAATAATTGAAATACAATTAGGGCATTAGAACAAGTGAAAAGATCTTATTCAATAATAATATTGACCTAGTTTCTAGCCATTAACTGAACTGTATTAAACAGAAGGGTATTTACCAAAAAAGAAGTATTATCACCAAGTTTCTTATAGTTCTCAGAATTGAGGTTTTTATTATAGCCCATAATGTGCAGTGGTGTTATTATCATACTTTTAGGGTAAGGAGTATTTTCTTCATTTGCAAATCTGATACAGAAAAATAGTGACATTTATTCATGTATAGAGTTTTAATTTGTATTTATCTCTTGATTATTCGGTTTTGACGTTGTGAATTGAAATGTGTATCCCCAAACCCACATTAAAATAAAATTTAGGTTTCATGCATTCCATTCTTTTATGTTTGACTGGGCTGTCTCATATTGTTGGTTCTAAACCAATGTGACATGACAGCACAAGACAGGAAGAGCCAGATGATTTCCTGGTAAGGGAAAAGAAGCTAGAGAGAGAGAGGATTATATGAACCAGAATTTAAAGACTTCACAAATGCCTCTCATTTTCATAATTAAAAGTATTTTATGTCAATTATCTGAGCAGTTACAAATTAGCTATTTTAAACCTAATCTGTAAAAGTTTCATTCTTCCATTAAACATTATGTGGATATTCATGATTTTCTTTCTTAGGTTTTTAATTGCCAACTAAACTGAAATCTTCAATACATATTCTTACTATGTTATACAAGAATATATAAAATATTAAGTATAAGAACTGATCTCAAAGTATTCAAATGACCATTATTGCCTTTTAAAGATATTGTTGTAAGTTTAATAACAAGTACCAAATTAGAAAATGTTACTTCATGCTTCAATTTTTATCTAGCTGTAAACAAAAACCTTTAAACCAAGGGATAATATCTTGGTATCTACATCTAACCTCCTATTCTAATTACGAAGGAACAGATCTACTAAAAAACAATTATATGGAATGTAAGGTTACATACCTTTTTTGTCAAGATATTTCTTTCTATTCCACTCCAACCAACCACAATTCTTTCAACAGAAGCAGAATACACTTTATACTGCTTTTGGAAAAAATCTGCATGTTTTAATCTATTGTAAACGTGATTTGTCAAACAGCAGTCTATTAAAAATCACAGGCTTTTTGCAGGTTTTTGGTAAGTGTGAAATAATTACTTCACAAAAATTAGTTAACCACTTTACTTCACCAGTAAACATCTGAGAGGTATGCTACAGTGAATGTTTCACATAGGAACCTGTCTTAAGTGTGAAGGGTTGTTGGTTCCTTGTTGCAATTCTGGGCATTCAGTATGCTTTCCAAAGAGTTACTCACATTACATAGCAGTAAGTGTAAGTGCTACAGTGTGCTAATTCATGCAGACAGTCATGATATGAATATACAGTTTAAAAATAGTGTTTAATTATTGTCATGAGATGGTAAATCAGTACCTGACTTGGAGAAAAGCAAAGCAAATACCCAAGACTGTGTTTGGATCCTAGAATAACCTTCACATTTAATCATTCAAACTACCTAAGCATGTAAAATAAAAGATAGATAATTATAACAAGTGTTAAAGCAGTGTCTAATATACATTTTCCAATTCAATGAAGACTGCTTATAAACTAGGTTAAACTAAAAACTAGGTTGCCAACTTTAACATACATCTAAGTCTTTTTGCCCTTAAAGTCATATGAATTAAAAACAGATTAAAAAAAAAAAAAGTCTAAATTACTAAGTGTAAGCTCTCCCTCTTGTGGATAACAAAGCAATGACAGTCACTTTACAGTAAATATTAAAGTGCTATAGTCTTCAAAGTGTGTTAAAAATTTATTTTTAATTCTACTTGTACAGAATATTTAAATCATCACTTAAGTGAGACTGGAAGAGGCAAGTTGTCATCCACAAGTCTTTAGCAGAGTTCCAACTAACCGTCATTTATCTAGATTATTTTTGAGATTATATAGTCAGACTTCACCTCCCACACCCCCCACCAGGAGTGTGAAGTTAGTTAAGTTTTGCTTTAAATGACATAGACACACACACACATATTTTTTTTTCACGTATAAAGGAATTATAAAACTATTTGAACACTGAGGTACAACACTAAAGCATCCCAAATGAGAACCCTAAAAAAATAAAATAGGTGAAACAAAATAATGATGGTTGAGCATTTCTCCCATGTTATCACACCAACTTGGCAAACTGGGTAACCACATTTTCCATGTGAGGAAACAGGTTCAGGAGAACTTACTCCATACTCTAACATGTTGCTGATCAAAGTCATCTTTTAATCATCTAATGACTGCCTGCTGCCATTTTGAGTAACATTTTTTAATATCATAATCACCATCATCTTCATTAGACATTTACCAAGCACCTCCAATATACTCACTACCAACACAATCTTAGCCCCAGTATAAAATCTCAACCCTCTAAATTTTAAATGTAAGTAAACCTGCTTAGCCACATTGCAAGGAGATACATGCCCTGCTTACAAAGTGTGTAAAAGCCCAGTTTTCTTCGTCGACAATATACATTCAACTCTTCAATACAAAAGGAATATTCCTCGTATAAGAAAAATCAACTTTTTTACTTCACCCATACATATTTTTCTTTAGCTTCTGAAAATTTACTTTTATATCACCCAGAAGAACTAAAATCAAAGTATGAGCATCTTACCCAAGAGCTAAAGACTTAGAAATTTACATTTTGACAACTGTGATTCCCCAAAATCAACTGTCTTTCAGACATTTTTGATTGTGAAGCACAGCAAGGAATCAATTTACTCTGCAACCCAAACAACCAAGTTATAACAAACCATACTTATTGCCCTTATTATGTGTAACACACTCTGGTATGTTCTGTTCTGTTTTATTCAGTGTTTGTATAAATACTTAACTCACAAAATTTCACAATTACTAAGGGAACATGGCACAATTTGAAAAACATTAATCTATATTTTCTATATTTTCAATTTCTTAAGAACTTCACAATTCAAGTTTACCCCATACCTAGATCTGTTTAAGAACTGAGTGCAACAACCTAAAGCTAACACCAGATGAACACTGGTAAGAAACTGGCCAAATTTCTGATAGGACTGTAATTATTAAAAGATGCTGTATACAGTAAAGGCCTCCAGTAATTATGTTAGGGAAATAGTACAGTACCTCATTTGCCTAGCAGTATGATGGAGGAAATATGAAAAAAGAGTGTTCCCACAAAGGGGGCTTTATAAATAACTGAAAATCATCCCTAAAAATATGTAAAATTGTACTTAAAGGTTTTATGGAAACATTCGTATGTACTTTTTTGCTAATGTAATAAACTTACATCTGAATTGTTCTACTTAAAAGTGATGAGGTAACTTACAAATATTAATAAAACATCGGACTGACTATAAACTAGAAATAGGTTTATATCATGTACATGGTAAGGCAAAGGAAAAACAAGATAAAATGCAGCTAGGAATGAGGCTAACATATAATTGAATGATACAGAGTTTACCAAGGGTAAACAAACCAGAAGAGGGAAACCTGATCACTTTGGCAATCCATATTGCTTACATAAAATAAATGCAAACCAACTTGTAAAAAGCTGTACATACAATTTCAGCATTAGGGAGCCATTAGAACATGCTTTAATCATACAGTTCTTTTAGCATACAAGTAACTTTTAGAGCTAAGAACTTTTAGAGCTACGGTAATTCTTTATAAAAACTGTTTCGCTCAGTTGATACTCTGAATTAATACTGAAGTTTAGAGAATTCAAAAGTGTACTTTGAAGCCAGTTATATATATATAACCTGGTAGCCTCAAAAGGTTGACTCACCTCTTTGGACCTTCATCCTCCTCTAAATCCTGGTATATTCTTTACTATGTTGTTAGGTATATGAGGTCTTCAAAGACATTTCTGGGGACCAGTTTTCAAGTTATTCTCAGTAGATGTGATCCAAATTTATGTAAAATCTCCCATGAATGGAAGAAGTCTCCTTCTATATCATGTACTTCTAATACACTATAAACAGCCCCTTTGACCTACTCTGATTCTAACATATTTTTTGTTCCCTGATTCTTTCCAAAAATGGTTTGAAGAGGCTTATAAAAAATGATAAATATAACAAAGGGAAACCTAGGTTGGCAGGAGAAAAGGTAACTTTGATAAAAAAAAAAAAAAGACAACTTTGAGAAAATTTACATGGATACTGAACTAGACACACTGTTTAAAAAGGAAAAACTTCTTGCTATAAAGCTGGATGAAACTTCAAGGCATAACTGAATAACTGTTCAAATGGCAGAGTTTATTAATTCCAATTGTTATGGTAATTGTTATAACCCATAAGGCCTAAAATACCCTGGCCCTATAAAGAAAAAGTTTGCCTACCCCTGAATCTAGAAGATTGGCTGCAATCCTCAAATTCTGCCCTACTTGATCATTTCTTTCAATTAGGTTTTGATAGGAATAGATATGAGCCATTTCACATTACTCGCTTTTGCTCAGTAAACTTTGGAAGCCAAATGATCAAGCAATGAAGTCAACTCACTATTTTTCATTGGATGAAAGTATCCTTCTAGAGAAGAGATGCTAAAATCAGATAATTTAAAACACAGTACTTGTTACTCAAGTAAAAATGACATATATTTAAGAAAAAAGGGTTAAAGTAACATATGAACTCTGATAGCTACTTTTGTTTTTACCCCAAATGGATAGTTCTTTTAAAATTCATGTTATGCGAAAGACTAAGGTGGTCCAAATTTGCCCTTAAGGCGGAGTTACCGTATATGGAAATGTATAATTCTTCAGGTACAAACCAGGATTTATTACAGAATACTTTCTACACAGCTCCCTAAAAATCTAAAAGTGTTCAAAATTTTGTTTAAAGCATCACAATATGCACTTTTCTACTACTTAAGTTCAAACCTACTGCTGAACAGTTAAATGTTTTTTATAAATCCACTGTGATCAGAGATTACATGCAGTACCCAAATAGTATCCATTCTTTTTTAAAGTTAAATCACAACAGAAATCTAGGTAACCTATACAATGTGTTATTTTTGAATTTTGAAGAATGTTCATACCTTGAAATGCTCAGTCTTTGGAGATCACTGCTATTCAGATTGTCTTCCTGAGATGGATCCTGTCATTTGTTTAAAAATAAAGTTTTAAAGTTATAATTGTTAAGAAGTATAGATCTGTTTCCCAAACTAGTTCTTTATGATGTGGGAGTTTCACATATACAGGGGCCCATGGCTACAAAACATTGGGAAACACTGTTCAAGTTAAACAAATTCCTATGCTATAGAACTTCTCAAAACCTTTGGTATACAATAGCACATAATGAATAGCTAAATGGGTTCTTATTAGGTACTTTAGTCCTCTATACCAACTCCATTTTACATATCCAGTGTTTTCTAACTTCTTTGGCTCTAGTGTCTTCACCTGGTCCCAAAGGATCAACTTTTCTAAATATAAATGACTGGAATATTGGGGGATATAGAAAAGTCTAAAAGGGCCATAGTGGAACTCACCCTGGAACCTTGACCTCATTAATACCAAACAAAAACAAAAAGTAAAAAACAAAAACAAAAACCCCTCACCATTATGTCAACATAGGGATGCTATTTCACGCTTTTGATTTCAACTTGGAACCTCTGATAAATTTGCATTAAGCATTCCACTATTCCTATTCCTGGTTGATATCTTTACCTTAGTTGTGACCATTTTTTTTTTTTTAGTTTTAAATCTCCCCTCCCCCTGCCAAATAAATTCTTATGAAGGTCAAGGACCAAGTCTTAAATTAGAAAAAAAAAAATCCTTTTAATTCATCTTAAAGTCATAAGTTTCTTAGTCCTTCAGATACCATTTCAGCAGTAAGCGAAAAGTGATTTCTAAAGTTTCTTCTACTTTTAAATGTTTCTATGATTTATGATGAATTAACTAAATTTATCCCCTAGCACCATCTAGTGGAAAAGAGTAACTAATAAGAATTGATCTATCTCATACACACACACACACCCTTAAGAGTATTGCTTTTCTGGATTACTGTAAGTTTTTTTGAAATACATTCACTTATTAAATATACATGCAAAACATGTTACATATTATCTAACCTTCATGAAAAAAACAGTATTTAAAAGTCTACTTTACAGAAAACAAGTTCAGAAGAATTAAATGATGTTCCTAATTTTACATAATAATTAGCAACACCGTAATTATGAGCCACGTTTTTTTTTTTTTTTTTTCAACGTTTATTTATTTTTGGGACAGAGACAGAGCATGAACGGGGGAGGGGCAGAGAGAGAGAGGGAGACACAGAATCAGAAACAGGCTCCAGGCTCTGAGCCATCAGCCATCAGCCCAGAGCCTGACGCGGGGCTCGAACTCCCGGACCGTGAGATCATGACCTGGTTGAAGTCAGACGCTTAACCGACTGCGCCACCCAGGCGCCCCGAGCCACGTTTTTATAATGCCATGGTACTGTTTTTTACTCAGTAAGGAAATATCCATTATGTAACAAGCTATCAATTTCCTTTCAAGGCAAATCCATTTACTGACAATTATAATTCAGAGCTACAAAGTACAGATCCTTTCTTGCAAGCATATCTTTTTAAAAGAAGCCTCTAAAAAAGATGGCAGAGTAGGAGGATCGTAAGCTCACCTTGTTCCACAGATACAAGCAGATAACATCCACATCAGTGTAAATAACCCACAAAATGACCTGAGGGATGACAGAACAGACTCTCCACAGCAAAAGGTAAAGAAGAGACCATACTGAAGAGGTAGGAAGAGCAGAGAGGCCATCTGGAGCTAAATGGACCCATGGGTCTATCTGAAGGAGGGAGGAACATTGCAGGCATGGAGAAAGAAAAAGACTCACTCTCACACTAGGCACCCCAGGCACGGGGAACACACACAGGGAAGACAAATCCCCAAAGAATCCCTGTAACATTTGGCTTTGAAAACCAGAGAGGCCTAATTTCCCAAGTTCTTACAATCAGTGGGGCTTAACACCTGGGACTTGACAAATCAATGAGCTCAGCTCTGGAAGGGAGGGGAGGGCAGAGGAAACAGAATCCCCGCCCTTGAAGGGACAGCATAATGAACCCCGAGAAGACACAGTATTGAGGCAGCACCGTGAAAAATGCTTCAGGTATATGGGAGAGAGATTAGCTGACTCATGTTAGAGCATGTGCTAGAGTAGCAGGGATCGCTGGGAGACTTCTCAAAGAAGAAAGGAGCTGGTGGGTGCTTCTCTCCCTGGCCCCCCACCCTATTTACACAGGCATGTGCAGGACCAGTGCAGCACCCTCTCCACCAGCTGGCTAACAGCATGCCCCACGCTTCTGCAGTTCTGCCCTCTCCAACCCAACCAGCTTCCATAGTTTTGGGCAGCAGCAGGTACCCTCCCACAACCGACCAGCACAGACCTTGCTGGCACTAAATATGCTGCCCCCCACACTCTCCTGGGGACTCACCCCCACCAGCCATAAAGCAGTTTTCAAAAGCAGCTCCAGCTCCCCTCCCACTGTCGACCTCTCCCGCTAAACCTGTGCTAACACCATATGCCGTGCCCCAACATTCTCCTATGGATCTGCTCCTTTCAATATTGCCCTTGGCCAGAACCCATCCAAAGTGGTAAAACCCTGGCACAGTGCAGGCAGCCCTGGGAGGGGCCAGCACCACTCCAAAAGTGACTCCTGTCCTGGGGAGACGGGAAAATAACCACACAGACACCAGACTGGCTGCAGCTGGAGCAGTGAGTGGGGGGTAGACATCTGGTCTAACTACAGGGCCTACCCACCAACAAAAGCTTCTTAAGACACAATACAGGGAAAGTACCCTGAAGTTCAGTGCTACTGCATCTCTGGGAAAAGCCTGGTCTGCCTTGACCAAAGCCCAAGGTGGCCCTAGACTGGCCCACTAACAGAGGGACCAGACCCTTCCCACAAGAGGCAAAGAAGGCAACTGCAGATGACTGAAGGCAAAAGTGGCTTGGCCCAAACAGTAAGGAGCACACGCAGGAGATGCGCCTGAAATGTGAGGTTCTGGTGAACACGGGACATTGTACTTCTTGGCACCACAGGACCTCTTCTTTATAACACCACTATTTCAAGAGCTGGAGACATAGCTCACTTCCCTAAGACATAGAAACAAACAAAATTAAGAGACAGAGGATTATGCCCCAAAAGAAAGAAAAGGCCTAGATCATAGCAAGAGACCTAAACAAAACAGAGATTAATATGCGTGGTAGAGTATTTACAATAATGGTCATAAAGATACTAGACTTGAGAAGAGTAGAAGACCTCAGTGAGACCCTTACAAAAGAGATAGAAACCATAAAAATATAAACCTTAAGAGATGAAGAACTCAGTAACTGAAATTAGAAATGTACTAGACGAAACAGTGCACCAGAAAATAAGAAAGGATGAGCGAACTGAAGGCCAGAGTAATGGAAAGCAATCAAGCTGAAGGGAAGAAAGATATTATAATAAATGAAAACAGATTTAGGGAATTCAGTGATGCCATCAAGTGTAATAACATTTGAATCACAGGGATGCTACAAGAACAGAATGAAAAGGGGACAGAAAGTTTATTTGAAGAAATAAATTTGGGAAGCTGAAAACTTCCTGCATCTGAGGGAAGAAACCAAAATCCAGATACAGGAGGCACATAAAGCCCCCAATAAAATCTAGCCAAGAGGTGCAAAGCAAGACACATTATAATGACAATGGCAAAAGGCAGTGATAGAGAATTTTAAATGCAGCAAAAGAAAACACATACATGGGAAACCCCATGTGGCTACCAGCTGATTTTTCACCAGAAAGTGTGCAGGCCAGAAGGGAGTAGCATGATACATTAAAAGTGCTGAAAGAAAAAACCCTGCAGCCAAGAATACGCTACAGAGCAAAGATATCATTCAGAATAGAAGAGATAAATGGTTTCCCAAACAAAGGTTAAAGGAATTCATCACCACTAAGCCAACCCTACAAGAAACGTTAAAGGGGACACTTTGGAAAGGAAAGACCATTAGGAGGAATAATAAAAGGAGCACAAAAACAGTAAAATTTATATCTATAAAACTCAGCCAAGGGATTCACAAAATAGAATGATGTAAAGTATGACACCATTTACCTAAAACATGAGGTGGAGAGAAATAAATACTGGATTGAAACCTAAGTGACCACTAACTTAATATAGACTGCTATCTGCATAAAATGTTATGTTACATGCAAACCTAATAGTACCACAAATCTCAAAACCCACTAATAGATATGCAAAATGTAAAGAGAAAGGAATCCAAGTATATGACTACAGAAAGTCAGCAAACCAGGAGAGTGCAAGAGAAGAAAGTAACAGAGTAGAACTATAAAAACAACCGTAAACAAGTAATAAAATGGCAATAAGTACATACCTATCAATAATTACTTTGAATATAAATGGACTGAATGGTACAATCAAAAGACATTAGGTGATGGAATGGATAAAAAAGGAAAAGATCCATCTATATGCTGCCTACAAGAGACTCATTACAGAACTAAAGACAAATGCAGATTGAAAGTAAAGGGATGGAAAAGCATTTGTCATGCAAATGGTGGCAGGGAAAAAAAAAAGCCAGGTTGGCAATACTTTTATGGGATAAAATAGACTTTTAAACAAAGACATGGGGTGCCAGGGTGGCTCAGTCGGTTAAGCATCTCCCAGTTTCAGCTCAGGTCACTATCTCACTGTTTCATGGGTTCGAGCCCGTGTTGGGCTCTGCACTCATGGTGCAGAGCCTGCTTGGAATTTTCTCTCTTTCTCTCTCTCTCCTCCCCTCTCCTGTTCACACTGTCTGGATCTCTCTCAAAATAAACAGACATAAAATTTTTTTTAAAAAAAAGAACAGGGAAAGAACACTATATAATCATAAATGGAACAATTACAGTAAGAATTGTAAATATTTATGCACTCAACATGGAAGCACCTAAATACATATAGCAAATAACAACAAACATAAAGGAAGTAATCAATAGTAATACAATAGTAGGGAACTTTAACATTCCACTTATATCAATGGATAGAACATCCAAACAGCAAATCAGCAAGGAAACAGTGGCTTTGAATGACACGATGGATCAGATGGATCTAGCCGATATATTCAGAACATTCCACCCTAAAACAGCAAAATGCACAATTCCTGTCAAATACACATGGAACATTCTCCAGAATAGATCTCATATCAGGCAACAAAATAAGTGCAACAAATTCATAAAGACTGAAGACACAGCATGCATCTTTTCCAACCACAGTACTAAGAAACTACAAATCAACCACAAGAGAAAATCTGCAAAAACCAAAATACATGGAGGTTAAATAACATGCTACTAAGCAATCAGTGGGTCAACTAAGAAATCAAAGAAGCAGCCAAAAATACATGAAGACAAATGGAAATGAAAATACAACAGCCCAAAATCTTTTGGATTCAGCAAAAGCTATTGTATTAATAAGGAAATTTATAGCAATACAGGTCTACCTGATAATGCAAGAAAAATCTCAAACAACCTAACCTGATACCTGAAAGAGTTGAAAAGGAGAACAAAACCCCAAACCAGTAGATGGAAGGAAATAATAAAGATTAGAGCAGAAACAAATTAATTAGAAACTAAAAACTAAAACCAACAGAGCAGATCAAGAAAACCAGGAGTTGGTACTCCGAAAAGACCAACAAAATTGATAAACCTTCAGCAAGATTCACCAAAAAAAACAAAAAACAAAAAAGACTCAAAATCAGACATAAAACAGGAGAAATAACTGACACCACAGAAATACACAGGATTGTAAGAGATTATGAAAAATAATATGCCAACAAACTAGAAAACCTAGAAAAAATGGGAGAAATTACTAGAAACATACAACCTCCCAAAACTGAAATCAGGAGAAAAAGAAAATTTGAACAGACCAATTACCAGCCATGAAATTGAATAATTAATCAAAAAGTTCCCAACAAACACAAGTCCAGGACCGGATGGCTTCAGAGGCGAATTCTATTATACATTTAAAGAAGAATTAATACCTATTTCTCTCAAACTAATCCAAAAAATAAAAGTAAGAAAGCTTCCAAATTCACTCTATGAGGCCAACATTACCCTGATACCAAAACCAGATAGACATTACACAAAAAAGGGAAGTACAGGCCAATACTGCTGATGAACACAACTGCAAAAATCCTTAACAAAACACTAGCAAAAGGAATCCTACTATACATTAAAAAAATCATTCACCATGACCAACTAGATTTTATTCCTAGGATGCAAGTGTGGTTCAATATTCTCCAATCAACATGATACATCACATGAACATGAGAAGGAATAATCCAATTAAAAACAGGCAAAAGGTATTAACAGACATTTCTCCAAAGACATCCAGATGACCAACAGACATGAAAAGATACTCAACATCACTCATCATCTGGAAATGCAAATCAAAACCATAATAAGGTATCACCTCACACCTGTCAGAATGGCTAAAATAAAAAACAAACAAGTGTCGGCAAGGATGTGGAGAAAAAGGAACCCTCATATGTGCTGGTGGGATGCAAACTGGTGTAGCCACTTTGAAAACACTATGGAGGTTCCTCAAAAAATTAAAAATAGAATTGCCGTATGATTCTGTAATTCCACTATTAGGTATTTACCCAAAGAATATGAAAACACTAATTGGAAGGGATATATGCACCCCTATGTCTATTGCAGCATTATTTACAATAACCAAGATATGGAAGCTGCCCCAGTGTACATCAATATATGGATAGAGGATGTGTGTGTGTGTGTGTGTGTGTGCATGCATAAAATGGACTATCACTCAGTCATAAAAGAGAATCTTGCCTTCTGCAACAACATAGATGGATCTAGAGAGTATGATGCAGAGCGAAATAACCCAGTCAGAGAAAGACAAATATCATATGATTTCACTCACGGTAGAATTTAAAAACCAATAAACAAAGAAAAAAAGAGACAAACCAAAAACAGACTCTTAACCATAGAGAACAAATAGACGATTATCAAAAGGGGTAGGGATGAGTTAAATATGTGAAGAGAATTAGGAGTACACTTATCATGATGAGTACTTAGTAAGGTATAGCATTGCTGAATCACTGTATTGTACACCTAAAACTAATATAGCATTGTATCTTAACTATACTGAAATTAAAAATTTTTAAAACATAAAATTAAAAAACATATATAAATAAACAAGCAACCATAGCAGTCAGGCAGCCATCTAGCTAGCTTTTCAGGGGTTATGGCACCTAAGCTTGTAGGACAGGATGCTTGAGGCCTTTGAAGAAATTACGGTATGTAATCACAGGTTCAAAGGTATGGCAGTGGTTAACTTCAGATGTCAAGTAGGAAAAAAAGCATTTTGCTCAACAGGAACTGACATTAATTTCTGTGGTATTTCCCCTTTCTCAGGCCTGGGGGCTTGAAAGCAAGTTCTCATTGTCCAGTTCAGAGGAATTCATTTGGCCAAGGCCAAGGTGGAATGCTGTATTATTCTTAATGCCTGGCTCATCCTCAAGTGGTGGTCACATTCAATAAAGACTACATTACAGAAGAGACAACTATCAGTTCCATTTAAGGACAGCTGGGATTCAGGGGAAGCATGCTGGCTGGCAGTCAGAGTATGGGAAGTAGTTCCCTTATCAGTTACTGGCATCCCAAGAGGAACCAGGAGTAGGTGACACAGCTCCTCAATGGAGTTAGAATGCTCTGATAGGCAAAATGGTTAAGATGAGAAATAATTATCTAACTGGTTAACTTATTTAAAATACATAAATGTATATAATGGTTGTTTGACTCTAGACTATTAACCTTTACAATTTCTGTAACAATAATTTTTTTAAGATTTTTTTCCCAAATTTTTATTTAAATTGTTAACACACAGTGCAATATTGGTTTCAGAAGCAGAATTTAGTAATTCACCACTTACATACAACACTCAGTGCCCTTCATTAAAAGTGCCCTCCTTAATAACTATAATCCATCTAGCTGACCTGTCACCCTCCATCAACCCTCAACCTGTCCTCTATACTTAAAAGTCTCTTATGGTTTGTTTCCCTCTCTTCCCCACCCCACCGCCACGTTCATCTTTTATTTCTTAAATTCCATACAAGTGAAATCATATGATACTGTATTTGTCTTTCTCTGACTTGGCTTAGCATAATACACTCTATCTCCATTCATGTCATTGCAAATGGCAAGATTTCATTATTTTTGATGGCTGAGTAATATTCCATTGTGTATATATACCACCTCTTCTTTATCATTCATCAGTTGATGGACATTTGGGCTCTTTCCATAGTTTGGCTATTATTTGTAACAACTATTTTGCATATGGTGCATGTGCTCTCACACTCTTATTATTTCTTCTTTTTCTATTCAAGTACTATCTGTCATGACATCTAACCTTGTAATCAAGTTTGTTAGAACCCAATGTAAAGTTCTGGTAAACAGATTAGGTGAGGACCTGAGAGGCAACTTGTGTTTTAGTGGATGACTTGAGGCTAACTGTACTTTAGCAGCTCAGCGGGGCTTTTCGTTTTTGCTTTTTCCCAATTCTTACAACCTCAGCTATTTGCTAAAAATTAAAGTTGTCCCAAAAGTATTAAACTTCTAAAAATTAGTAGACAAGTTTTTCCTTCTTAAAAAAGAATCCTAAAAAGTTGTATCTTGTAGTGTCTACATTAATCAAATTATTAAACAAAACGATAAACTTAAAACTTGAGTTCTCTTTAAGCTTTACAGAAAAAAATGACTTAAGGAAACTGAAGGAAAGGAGTTTAAAAGAATAGCTTTAATAAATTAATAAACTAAGGTTTTTTTAAGTAAGCTTTTTAAAACAAAATTATAAATTCTGGGATTATGCTAGAAGTATACAGTATATCAAATTTTACACAAAATGGCTAAAATGGAAGATAAAGGTGAATTTTTCAGAGACTTTAACTCTCTAAGTAGCAACAATATAAGTTAACTCTACAATTTAATCCTTAGTTACAAATCCTACAAATAGTACTGAATAGTACACAGTACTGAATACTGAACTTCTCAATTTAATAATTCTGTAGTACCATTTGTTTGGCTTTCTGTAGCTGTATTTTGAGATCACTACATTCTTTCCTCATCAGTTCCAGCTCTTGTTCCAAACCATGGATCTTCAGGTCACAGCTCAACTTTTCCACCTCCCAGTTTGATGAAGGTGGATTTAAATTCCTTATCACTAAAAAAAGGACAGACGTTAAAATTGTTATTTCTGCCTTCGACATTTGTTGCAATTCCATAGTAAAATGTACATAATACAAAAACTAATATAAAACATGCACACGTAAGTTTTTAAAAAACAATAATTACGTTCAAAGATCTATGCTAATGAGAATATAAAACCTGCCAATCTTGTTTTAAAATGTATTAATCATCCCTGTACCTGATTTTCTATTTACATTAAAGTACAAGTTTGTAAGTCTGGAACTTTAAAATATACGACACTAATCAAATTGTAGACAAGTCAATAATCTACCTATGTAAGTCAAGGTTAAGACAGTGATAAAAGTAAATGAAGTGAGGAAACTGAAGCTCACATAGCTAATCACTCCATCTAGTCCCCCTAGAGAGTCTGACCATAAGGCCTAGAACATGATGTCAAAATGATTTACTGATGAACATTCCACTGCAGAAACTCAATACAACTGTATACTGACTTACTCTTGACTAAATGCTTTAGACTCCCTACCTAGAAAAATCCCCAACCAGCTATTATAAGAGAGCTCATCTCAATCTCCTATCAAAAGGTCTCCCTCAGAGGCCTACTCTTCAGTTTGGTTCATCAGAATGTTTATGGGAAGAGGCCAATACCCATATTGTTCCATAACTAATTTTTCACTCCAGCATTACATCTGCACATTTTAACAGCCTTCAGAAATTAAAAAAAAAAAAAAAAAAAAAAAAAAAAAAAAAAAAAGGAATTGTAACTACTCCATGACAGGCGTCTAATAGCAGGCAAAAGTTCATTAGAAAGGAAAAGCCAGGACATACCAGCAGGCAAGACGTTTTGACAGGGATGGGGTTCTACTCCTTTCTTCATCTACTTCATCACAAACTAGCCCTGAATAAAAACCATCAAATTTTCTCTAGGAAAAGTGCAATTTATATCTAAGGAAAAGTTAAAAGGGGTTGATATTTTGTGAAAGCAGATCAGAGAAATTAACGTAAGCCTAAAATTATAAAATAAGTTAAGGCCTTAGCATACAGATAAAGAAAACTGGTAATGGATATAACACATAAATGGAAAACTGTACTGATTCCATTATAACATTTGTAACAAATAAGTGGCATACCCTGCTGAGTTTCCACCTCTGTCCTTAGCTGGAGAAGTTCTACTTCTTTAGATTGTAGCTGTTCATTCAATACTTTCAAAGATTCAGAGTTGTCTTTATTCTAGTTAAGTAGGGAAAATGCCAAATTACATTTGGTATAATCTGTAGCT
The DNA here is from genome assembly GCF_027475565.1 of Acinonyx jubatus. Lineage (NCBI taxonomy): Eukaryota > Metazoa > Chordata > Mammalia > Carnivora > Felidae > Acinonyx > Acinonyx jubatus. Next base: position 142,158,972 of record NC_069384.1, read on the forward strand.
TGATATATATTAATTTTCAGGTAGATGAAAAAAACCGATTCAGGCCTTTTAAAAAGTGAGGTGGGAAAATGAACCCAGTTTTTCGCTAATCTCTCTGTCTTTCAAACAGGATATTATTCACTGGCTTGTTTTCTTTTTTCTTTTCATTTTTAAAACATTGACAAATCCTACTATGTCATGATTTTTAAAAATAAGTTAGTGGCGTTAGACATATTTAAGTCCTAAACATCATTACATACAAAGTATTTATTCTGCACAGAAATAAGTTACAAATATTACTATTAAAAATTGCTATTTTTGCCCTGAGCATATTTTCAATTTTTAATTTAATAAATATAAATATTTATTTCTAATTTTAAGCTTCCTGAAGAAACTCATTCCCAATATATAGATATTCTTTTTAAACCAACTTACCATTTTATCCAATTTGCTTTTCAAATTATCTCTATCAATGCAAACCTCTCGATATGCATGATAGGCCTTATTTACTTGTTCACGTCCCACAGAACTTGTTTCTTCATCTAATCGAGCTCCTATAAGCTAAGAGAATGAAATTAGAAGAGAAAGCTTAAGAAGGAATTCTATACACACACACACACACACACACACACACACACACACACACACAAAGAAGCCAGTCTTCTGATGACTCTACACCTTACTTTTTTTGTAATGCAGGGATAAAGCCTGGACTATAATTAAATAAAACATTTCACTTCCAACAATTAAGCTTTATTGATTAAGAAAGAAAAAAAATACAGGTAAGTATTTTTAAAGTGCTCTACTTTATGCTTTTAATCAGTGTTTTCTGCCTTATAGCATATATTAATTCATCATACTAAAATACTACATCATTCTTTTATAGTACAAAGATGTTTTCCAAGCCAGTAGTATTTCATTTCCATCATCAGAAAAAGTGAGAAATGAAGGTATACTTGGCTTTTTAGAGAATAAACGTGTTAGTTCATTTAGTAGTAGATTATTCCAGAATAGAAATTAATAGGATTATTGGTCACAAAGTACAGAACTATCTCCAATGTTAACTATACCAAATCACATTTTTCTACTTAATTTAAAAATAAACATAACTATGAACTCCAAAATGTTATCTTTTCTCACTCTATCCCAGTATATCACAAATTTATTTGATTATCATTAAAGAAAATGCATAGGAATTCAAAGAAATCATGATTTTTACAACTGACTTCCTTTCTCGTACTTCCCCTAGATGAATCAAACTCTACCAAGCCCCGTCCTACAGTTTTTGTAACAAGATAATTCATTTCCCTGGCAGCTAAGAATCCATTTCCTTTCCCTTTGGCGAAGCTGCTGTTCATAAAATACAAATAAAATTATCTAACCCAAAGAAACATAAAACTAAGTTAAAACTTTAAAACTCAAAAACAAAAATATAAGTGTTCCACTTATATGGAACTTATAGTGGAACTTTGAAGAGTTCCACTATCCAAAGCCAAGTAGATGTGATGATTTATAATGGGATCAGCTATAAAGCTTAAATATTCTATAACATTTAGGAGTGTCAGGTTTCTGCATGAAAAAGGTAAACAGATGACATTAATTTATCAGTTGAAAGCATTATTCTGTGTGTTGAAAAACAAAAGAGAATGTTCAGGTAAAGAAGATGTATGTCAATTCTGGTGAAGACATTTTTAAACATATTAGAATAATGTTACAGGAGCTTCCTCCTTTGACACTTAATTTCCTTTGCTGGCATATAATTTTTTGCACACATATTAACATGCTGAATAAAACACAGTTTATGAAGGTACGGCAATCTGAAAAAAGAAAAATCTATTCCAAGTTGTTATTGGAAGTTGTTATTGCTATTCCAAGTTGAATATTCTACAAATATTCATCATGTACATTATATGTAAAGTATGATAAGTGCAGTATGCCCAGGGTTTTAAGATTAGAAGTGAGTTATTCTTGGAAATTTAGTAAACCATGGAAGACAGGATAGAAAACTATTTAAAACATCAAGTATTTTAAATTATTCTTTAAGTCATAAAATATAATAAAGATAATAATTACCTTTTCTTCCAAAAATCTTATTCTTTTCTTTAAGAAAGAGTTCTCTTTCTCTGAATCCTTAAGTCGTTTTTTGATGTCTTCATATGCAGTGACAAGGGCAAAATGTGAAGCAACAGACTCATCTCCTGAATACACTGAGATTGGAGTCACCGTATCTCTCCTATGTGCTTTTTCATGATTCAGAATGCAGATATCATCTTCTACCAGTGCATCCATGACAGCTTTTTAAAAGAATATAAAATACAAATGTCCCATTGAATAAATGAGCAAGAGAGATGTATTTAGAATGAGCACACTGGGGCAATGTTTAAAAACTCTTTTCTTTTAGAGGCAGCATAAAATACTGGTAAAGGGCATGGACTCTGAAACCAGATTCTAGGAGCTGCATCCAAGTACTACTACTTAGAGCCAGTGTGGCTTTGGGCAAGACGCTTAATCTCTCTGCCTCAGTTTCCTTATTTATAAAGTATAAAAAATCGTAGCGACTATTTCACAGAATTCATAAGAATATTAAGTGAGTTGATATCTATAAAGCATTTGAAACCAACCGAAGCTATTAAGTTTTAGAAAAAGTTGTGAAACCATTTTTATGGAAAGGATAAACATTTTTAAATACTTAATACCCATTATTTTGTTCTTATCAGCACTTCCACTTACATACATAAATAGCAAGTTTTATAGCTTCCCAAACTATAAATTATCAAAAACTCCAAGTACAATTCATTACAAGACTATTACAGAAGTTTTAAGGCATGCTCCACTATATTCTTCCCATACCAGTAGTTGTTTGTTGTGCAACTGCAATAGTACCCATTAAAAAAACTTTTTAAAATGTTTTTTTTTTTATTTTTGAGAGAGAGAGCATGTGAAGGAGAGGCAGAGAGACAGGGAGACACAGAATCTGAACCAGGCTCCAGGCTCTGAGCTGTCAGCAGAGAGCCCAACCCGGGGCCCGAACACATGAACTGCGAGATCATAACCTGAGCCAAAGTTAGATGCTTAACTGACTGAGCCCCCCAGGGGCCCCGGAATTAACATTTCAGTACTTACCATGTCCCAGTACCTTGTACTACATTCTCTTAATACTATCTCATTTAAACCCATCCAAACAATTCTATGAGGTAGGTATCATCTACATTTTATAGGATCAAAAAGGTTAAGTACTCAGTCCAAGTAAAAGCTAGTAGATGTTAGTTAGCTCTGTGAGGGTGCAAGTTATGTTTGTTTTGTTCATCATTGTGTCCCCAACTCTAACACCTAAGAGAAGCAGCCAGTTACTCCATTAGTTAGGGAACTTACTTGCTCTGTACATCTACTTTTGCTGTTAGGTTCATCATTACTTCCCCATCTGAGAGTTATGTTCCTGAAAAACACTGTGGAAGGAGAAATTGTGGCTGAAACCTTTAAGACCTCATGGGAAAAACAGGGTAGGAGGGGCTGCATATCATAAGAGAACCTAAAAAATCCTTTTAAACATTTTTAAGTTTGAAATAAAACACCAAATACAGCATTCTAAATAAAGACTATAATGGAATTTCATGTATCTTACATAATTAAGGACTACTGAAAAAATTTTATTTACTATTCCTTGCTTGGAATAATATTTTATTGCTTACTGTGTCAGTCACTGTTCCAAGAATATTATAGGTGAGGAATTGAAGTAGAAGGAATTTAAGTAATTTTCCCAAGGAACATAGTAAATAATGAATTGAGATGTAAACATAGGTGATTAAACCACAGAATCCATGTTTTACTATGCCTGCTTTTCTCCAAAACTTCTAGCCTCCCTCCCTGTATCAATCAATGCCTATGAAGTCCATTTTGCTGTATTTCAGACAACATGAGTATTAAGGAAAAGTGTGTGTTTTTCTGGTTCTGGTCTTCTATCACTGTATTTCTGCTTTACTGGTTTTACAATGAAAAGCTTCCAATTGTTCTCAACTAATGTTAGAGTTTGGTATGCCTAGCAATTTTTTTATATCTAGGATTATAGGAGAGGTAGGCAAAAATGAATGTGTGTACTACAATCTGAGTAGGTGAAAGCTATCAGACAATTTTCACCAATACCAACTTAAAAATTTCTAAGCAGGGCCCCTGGGTGGCTCAGCCAGTTAAGCATCCGACTTCAGCTCAGGTCATGATCTCACAGTTCATGAGTTCAAGCCCCACGTCGGGCTCTGTGCTGACACCCATAAGCCTCAAGTCTGCTTTGGATTCTGTGTCTTCCTTTCTCTCTGCCCCTCCCCCTGATCACGCTCTGTCTCTCTTCCTCTCAAAAATAATAAACATTAAAAATATTTAAAATTTTTTTCTAACCATATAGGACAACTCCTACTCTTAAGTTAGAATCTTTCCCAGCCTGTCAATAGAGTCCAAAAATAAGAAAGGACTATGCTACCTACATATCCCAAAAAGGTGGCAGGTCCTTAGAACCATACTTAATTTCTGCTGCTTCTGGTGGAAGATATACTTTCTTCTCGTAATGAAGAAAAAGTTTTCTTCCTTTAATGGGGTTTACTTTTTCCTCTCTGAATTCAACCCTTTTCCAAAATAACAGCAAACATCATACCAGTCATGCTGCTGATAGCTGAAATGTTGGTATTTCCTCTCCAAAAGGAAAGTATGGGTTATTCCCACATTGCAAACTGCAAGTATGCATATGTATATCCACATGAGATTCTTTCTCCTACATGTTATATCTGAAAAGCTTGCTAAGCAGAACAAGAATAGTTCGCTAGTTAAGTGGCAGCAGGCAGTATAGTTTAAGGAGAGATAAAATTGTGCCCATCTTAGACATAATTTCTCATATCTTAATATCCAAATGAGGAGTTATTCAACTGGGATAATTTTTTCTCCAAAGAAAGTTGAAAAACAAGAAGTAAGCATAAACTGCTCTACACAATCAACACAGATGTCCTACAGACTGTGAACTTTAAGGATCAGAGCATATATGCTTTTACTTTACACAAAGTTCTAGCTAGCTCAGCTGTGTGATTTCCTATTCATTTTTATCACGAAACAATCATTTATTCAGCAAGGAAAACCCAGTGTGGAAAACAGCTGTGCAGTAAAATAATTACCACACCATAAAGATAAGTAATATATTTGAAACAAGAGAGAATGCTATGGAAATTGAGGGTTGGGAAGGAAGAGTGGTTTTGAAAGAAGTATCACACACACAAAAAATGACTCTTAGTCCCATACTCTTAAGTGAAGAGGATGGTAATTTTCATTGTACTTAAAACTTCTAGGAAGGAGAAACAAGTTCAAAGACCTGAAAGTGTGGGGAGAAGGTATGAAAAGATAAACAGCAAAATGTGAAATAAAAAAACCTAACAGAAACAAACTCTCTTTATAACAGAGACTACAGAATTTGGTCTTATTCTATGGAATTCAAGAATGGATAGGATTCAAGAATGTGAAGAATACTTACACAATATTTATAAAATGTATCTGTAACCAAATGAACTACTCAGTATTGTGCTAAGTATTTTAAAAACATTATCCCATTTAATTCTCATGACTACACTCTGAGGTAGAAAATCTTACTGTATTCAATTCACGGATGAGAAAACTGGGGCCTGGGAAGGTTACAAAGCTTAACCAAGATCAGATGACATACAGTACAAGCACTTGGATTTCAGAGCCTGAACTATCAGTATTTTCCACCCAACGAATTTTCCACATACTCAGATTTGTTAAGAACTACAAAACTAGGAATCTTATGGAACGACTTTTAAGTATCTTAGATGGAAGGAGATACAATGATATAACAATGTCACATGTATAATATGGTAAGTGGTCCTTTTTAGGACAAAATCAGTAATGCGATTGGCTTATTTTATATATTTAAATCTTATTTCCCATTTTGGTTTTAAATCACCAAAAAGGTGCATTTGGTGTCCTCTCCAAATATGAGAAAGTATTATTTGCATTTATATGCTTCTTGCAGGTTTCATACTATTATTCCAAATATTTACTTATTGTACTATAAACATGACTTGGAAAGCACTGGAAAGCGGCATGAAAATTGCTTATCTAATTGTCCTAAAAATTATATGAGAAATAGCCATAGATTAAAACACACCCAAGGGGTGCCTGGCCAGTTCAGTTGGTAGAGAGCATGCAACTCTTGACCTTGGGGTTGTAAGCTTGAGCCCCATGTTGAGTGTTGAGATTACTTAAAAACTGGGGTTAAGCATCTGACTCTTGATTTCAGCTCAGGTCATGATCTCACGGTTCATGGGATCCAGCCCTGCATGGGGCTCTGTGCTGACAGCATGTACCCGGGTTGGGATTCTCTCTCCTCTTTCTCTTTCTAAATAAATAAGTAAACTTAAAAAAAAAGAATACAACAACTGAAATAAAAAATACACTAGAGGGAATCAACAGATTAGAAGATGCAAAAGAATGAATCAGCAAACTGGAAGACAAGATAATAGAAAGGACCTAAACTGAATAGCAATAAAAAAGGAGGACGAGGAGGAGGAAGAAGAAAAGGAAGAGGAAGAATTTTACAAAATGAGGGTAGGCTAAGGGATCTCTTGGACAATATCAAGCAAACATACATTCACATTTCAGAGGTCCCAGAAAGAAAGGAGAGAAAGGGGCAGGAAACTTATTTGACAAAAATAATAGCTGAAAACTTCCCTAACCTGGGGAAGGAAACAGACATCCAGGTACAGAAAGCAACCAGAGTCCCAAACAAGATGGACCAAAGGAGGTCCACAACATGACATACATTAAAATATCATCAAAGATCAAAGATAAAGAATTTTAAAAGCAGCAACTTTGCAGGCCAGAAGGGACTGGCATGATATATACAAAGTGCTGAAACGTAAATAACCTACATCCAGGAATATTCTACCCAACAACATTATCATTCAGAATTGAAGGAGAGATAATAGTTTTCCAGACAAGCAAAAGTTAAAGGAGTTCACCACCACTAAACTGGTATTATAATAAACGTTGAAGGGACTTTAAGTGGAAAACAAATGACCATAATTAGAAAAGGAAAAAATTTCAAGAGTAAAAATAGAAGCAAACATACAGTAAAGTTAGTACAGCAATCATTTATAAAGCTAGTATGAACGTTAAAAAACACAAGTAGTAAAATCTATTATGTCCTAAAAAAATTACTTAAGAGTAGTAACAAAATAAAAAAGATGTAAAATATGGCAACGTATACATAAAATGTGGGAGTAAAAATGAGGTTCTCTCAAAATGTGTTTGAACTTAAGTGACCATCAACTTACTACAGACTGTTACACTTAGGATGTCAAATATGAAACTCATGGTAGCCACAAACCAAAAACCTTTAAAGATACACAAAAAAAGAGAAAGAAAGCCAAGCATAACACTAAAGAAAGTTCTCAATCACAGGGAAAGAGATCAAGAAAGGAACTGAGAAAAACTACAAAATAACCAGAAGACAATTAACAAAAAATGGCCCTAAGCACATACCTAGCAACAAATTTTTTTTTTTAATGTTTATTTGGAGAGAGAGACAGAGACAGCGAACAAAAGAGCGCATGCATGCACAAGAGGGGCAGAGAGAAAGAGGGGGAGAGAGAAAATCTCAAGCAGGCTCCATGCTCCGGGCAGGGCCCAACGAGGGGTTCAAGATCATGACCTGAGCAGAAATCAAGAGTCAGAAGAAGCGCAACTAACTGAGCCACCCAGGTACCCCTATCAAGGATTACTTTAAACGTGAGTGGTCTAAATGTTCCAATCTAACGACACAGGGTGAAGAACAGATTAAAAAAACAAGACCTACCTATATGCTGCCTATAAGAGACTCACTTCAGATTGAAGTGAAGGACTGAAAAACGATATTCCATGCAAACTAAAGCAAAAAAATCTGGGGTATGTCGGAGCAGCTTGGGTGTGGGAGGAGTGGCTGCAACCAGGCAGCCCGACTTTGTAAAGGCTCTCAGCACTCTGTCACCTGCAGGCACCCAGCATGCACCTACCCTACTGCCACAATGCCCAAGAGGAAGGTCAGCTCCACTGAGGGGGTGGCAAAGGAGTAGCCCAAGAGGAAACTGGCGAGGCTGTCAGCCAAACCTGCACCCTCAAAAGTGGAAAAGAAGCCAAAAAAGGAGGAAGAAAAGGATAAATCTTCAGACAAAAAAAAAGTAAAGGGGAAAAGGAAAGCAAAGGGAAAACAGGCTAAAGTGGCTAACCAAGAAACAAAAGGAAACTTACCTACAGAAAATGGAAAAACTGAAAATGAGGGGAGTCTAGCCTCTGAGGAAGCAGGAGAGAAAGAAGCCAAGTCTGATTAATATCATATACCATGTCTTATTAGTAGTGGTCCCTGTCTCCCTACGTATGCAATCCAGAGGAATATTTTTATTAACTATTTTGTGAACCCAAGTTCTTTAGTAGCTCCACAAACATTTTTAGGAAGGAGGGAATCCCACCTCATACCATTATTTAAGTGTAAATGCTTTTTTAAAAAGGTGAAATCATTTGCTAGTTGTTAATTTTTATTTTTTGGTACAACCAGAAAATAGTGGGATATTGAATATGGGATGCTTTGATTATCTTGGGTGTCAGTTTAACATTCCATAGATGGGGTAGTTTTTATATCCTATAATGCCAAGCATACTAAATGGCAATTTGGAGTCAGTCATGAGTTTACTAGGTCTTGAACATCTTAAATTACTTCTATTCCAATGTTGTTTTTGACAGAATTGATTCCTAAAGAAGACCACTCCTTGATCTTGCCTCTCCCTGTCAGAATTTTGTGCCCTCTGTAACATCTTGGATTTGGTCCAGTTTTCCTAGTAACTTTGCTAATGTGCTGTGCCAGACTGAAAATTTGAGTATGTAATGTATATAATATTAAATTGTGAAATAATGGGACTTAACAATGTAACAGCATATCAACATTTGAATATATTGCTGTTAAGAAAAATTTGCCTCCAAATTTTAAGCTGAAAGGTCACTGAAATAACCTTTAGAAAAAGAAATCACAACTACATGATTTTTCAAATTGTTCGGTACATATGTCTAGAAGTGTATACAAATTGAAATGTCTGTTCTGATCCCCAGAACAATAAAAACTCAATTACGGAAAAAAAAAAAAAAAACCTGGGAGCACCAATACTTATCAGATGAAACAGACTTTAACACAGACTGTAATAAGAGACAAAGAAGAGCATTATGTGACTATAAAGGGATCAACCCAACAAGAGAATATAACAATTATAAATATCTATGCATCTGACATTGCAGCACCTAAATAAATAAAGCAAACATTAGTTAGCAGACAAGAAGGGAGAAACTGACAGTAATACAATAATAGTCAGAAACTTTAACACCCTACTTACATCAATGGATAGGTCATCCAGGCAGAGAATCAATAAGGAAATGGTGTTTCTGAAAGACACATTAGACCAGATGGACTTAACACAGACATATATAGAACATTCCACCCAAAACAACAGAATACACATTCTTTTCAAGTGCACGTAGAACATTCTCCAGAATAGATCACATGTTAGGCCACAAAACAAGTCTCGATAAATTTAAGATTATAATCATACCAAGTATCTTTTCTGACCACAATATGAAACTAAAAATCAATCCCAAGAGAAAAACTGGAAAAACACAAATATGTGAAGGCTCAACATGGCAGTAAACAACCAATGGGTCAATGAAGACATCAAAGAGAAACTTAAAAAAAAATACACTGAGAAAATGAAAATGAACACACAATGGTCCAAAATCTTTGGGACACAGCAAAAGTAGTTTTAAGAGGGAAATTTAATGCAATACAGGCCTATATCAAGAAAAAAACTTTAATTAAAAAAAATTTTTTTTAATGTTTATTTTTGACAGAGAGAAAGCACAAGCAGGGGAAGGTAGAGAGTGAGGGAGACACAGAATCAGAAGCAGGCTTCAGGCTCTGAGCTGTCAGCACAGAGCTGGACACAGGGCTTGAACTCACAGACTGCAAGATGATGACCTGAACTCAAGTCGGAGGCTTAACCAACTGAGCCACCCAGGAGCCCCAAGAAAAATTTCAAATAAACAATCTAACAATAACCTACAGGAACCAGAAGAAGAACAATGTCCACAGTTACTAGAAGGCAGAAAGTAATAAAGATCAGAGCAGAAATAAACGAAATAGACCAAAATAAACGAAATAGAGACCAAATAACAATAGAAAAGATTAATGAAATAAAGAACTGGTTGTCTGAAGGGACAAACAAAATTGATACACCTCTGGCCAGACTCATAAAGAGAAAAAAAGGAGAGAGGCCCCCAAAAAAGTCAGAAATGAAAGAGGAGAAATAACAACTGATATCACTCAAAGACAAAAAAGATTTTAAGAGACTACTATGAAAAACTATCTATCAACAAACTGGACAAACAACTGAAAAGAAATGGATAAACTCCTGGAAACACAATCTTCCAACACTGAGTCAGGAAAAATAGAAAATCTGAACAAGCAATTACTAGTAATAAAATTGAATCATTAACTTAAAACACTCTGAACAAACAAAATCCTGGACCAGATGGATTCACCAGGTGAATTCTACCAAAGATTTAAAGAATTAATATTTATTCTCAAACCGTTCCAAAAACAGAAGAGGAAGGAAAACTTCCAAATTCATTCTATGAAGCCAGCAGTATCCTGATACTAAAACCAAAGACACTACAAAAAAAAAAAAAAAAAAAAAGAAAAGAAAAGAAAACTACAGGTCAACATCCCTGATGAAGTCAAACAAATACTAGCAAAAATCCTCAAACAAAATTTTACCAAACTGCATTCAAAAATATATGAAAAGGATCATTCACCACAATCATATGGGATTTCTTCTGGGTATGAAGGATGGTTCAATATCCACAAATCAACTTAATGTGACATACCACATTAGCAAAATGAAGGATAAAAGTAAGATGATCATCTCAATAGATCCAGAAAAAGCACTGGACAAAATTCAACAGCTGTTCATAATAAAAACTCTCTCAACAAAGTGGGTTTAGAGAGAACATACCTCAGGATAATTAAGGTCATATATGAAAACCCCACAGCTAACATCATAATAGTGAAAACCTGAGAGCTTTTCTTCCAAGATCAGGAACAAGACAAGAGTGTCTGTTCTCACCACTTTTAATCAACATAGTACTGGAAGGTCCTAGCCTAGGAAGTTCTAGTAAACAAACAAGAAAAAGAAATAAAGGGCATCCAAACTGGTAAGAAGTAAAACTGTCATTATTTACAGATGACATGGCACTAGACATAAAAAAAAAAACAAAACCTGAAGACTCCACCAAAAATTAGAATAAACAAGTTGAGTAAAGTTGTAGTTTACAAAATTAATATACAGAAATCTGTTGTTTTTATACACTAATAAAAAAGTAGCAGAAAGAGAAATTAAAACAGTTCCATTTACAATTGAACCAAAAAGAACAAAATACCTAACAATAAACTTAACCAAGGAAGTGAAAGATCTGTACAGTGAAAACTATAAAACAATGAAAGAAATTGAAGACAACACAAATGAAACATATCCCATACTTTTGGGTTAGAAGAGTGTTGTTAAAATGTACATCCTATACACAAAGCAATCTACAGATTTAATACAATCCCAGTCAAAATACCAACAGCATTTTTCACAGAACTAGAACAAATGATACTAAAATTTGTATGGAATCATAAAAGACCCTGAATATCCAAAGCAGTCTTGAGAAAGAAGAACAAAGCTGGACATACTACAATTCCAGATTTCAAGATATACTACAAAGCTACAGTAATCAAAATAGTATGGTAGTGGCACATAAACAGACACAGAATAGAGAGCTCAGAAATAAACCCATGCTGACATGGTCAATTAATCTATGACAATGGAGACAAGACTAGGCAACGGGGAAAAAGATAGTCTCAACAACTGGTATTGAGAAAATTAGACAGCTATATGCAAAAGAATGAAACTGTACCACACTCTTACACCATATACAAAAATACACTCAAAATGCATTAAAGACCTAAATGTGAGACCTGAAACCATAAAATTAGAAGAAAATCTAGGCAGTAATCTCTTTGTCATTAGACTTAGCAACATTTTTCTAGACATGTCTCCTCAGGAAAGGGAAACAAAAGCAAAAATAAACTATTGGGACTACACCAAAATAAACAAACTCACATGGCAAAGGAAACCATCAACAAAACACAAGGGCAATCTACCAAATGGGAGAAGAGATTTGCATATGGCGTATTGATAAGGGGTTAATAGTGATAATATAAAAACTTATATAACACTAAAAAAATCCCAAATAATATGAACAAAAAATGGGGAGAGGACCTGAATAGACATCTACCCAAAGAAGACATACAGACGGCCAACAGATACATTAAAAGATGCTCAATATCACTAACCATCAGGGAAATGCAAATCAAAACCACAAGGATATAGAACCTTACAACTGTCAGAATAGCTACTATCAAAAACACAAAAAATATTAAGTGTTGGCAAAGATGCATAGAAAAAGAGGCCCTAGTGCATTCCCTAGTGGAAATGTAAATTGGTATAGTCACTGTGGAAAACATGATGGAATAGAAAAACACATATTCTGGAATAGAATGGAATAGAAAAAAAACATTTAAAAATAGAAAAACCATATCACTCCGTAATTCCCCCCAAAAATGGAAACACTAATTTGAAATGATATATGCACCCCTATGTTTACTGTAGAATTTACAACAGCCAAGATATGGAGACAACCTAAGTGTCCATTGATAGACAAATGGATAATGAAGATACGGTACACACATACACACACAATGGAATATCACTCAGCCATAAAAAAGAATGAGATCTTGCCATTTGTGACAACAGGGATAGACCTACAGGGCATCATGCTAATGAAATAAGTCAAAGACAAATCTTACATGATTTTACTTAGATGTGCAATCTAAAAAACAAAAGAACAAAAGCAGAAATGGACCCATAAATACAGAGAACTAATGGTTGCCAGAGGGGTAGGGATGAGCATAGCATAATGTATATGGTTGTTAAATCAGTATATTTTACACCTGAAACTAATATAACATTATATGTTAACTATATTTCAGTAAATAAATAAAATGATAATGGAAAACAAACAATAAACAAAAATAGTGACTGCTAGACTGCACTGCAGATCTATGCAAGTCAGTATATATAGATATAGATATATATACATCTATAGACATATCTATATGTATATCTACATATAGATATAGATATATATCTGGGATGAAAATGTCAAACTGAACTTTCAATAATCATCCCATATGATTTTAAGTCCCTATCCAATTTGAGAGTCATTACTCTACAAAGTGGCTATTATGCGATTTATAGAATTCCAACTGTAACTAGTATTATTAAACAATTGTGGGCATGGTTAGTTTTATATTATCAATTGGTAAACAACACCTAACTTTTGCATGGAGATTTTGTTTTTAAAATTATAGAAAGCAACTTCATTATCTCTCTCGTCACAATAGTATAGGAGAATCAGATAGATTTACCTATAGGAAATATATAATGCAAATATTTTATATATTTGGAATTAAACTGACTCTTCCTAGATGTTTACATAAGAAAAGTACAAATTAAAAGAGAATTAAAAAGGGTTACGGTGAAAGATGTTGACAGTTATTGCTGAGAACAATGAAATTCCCAAGAATGATTAAAACGTGTTCTGGTCAGCCAATCCCAACATGAGGGGCAGATGATTCTACACTATCAATAAGCAAAGCTCTCTACAATTCAACTCCATTTTGAAATGATCTACCCAGAGACAGCAACATATTCCACAGGTAAAGGGCTTGGTGCCACAAGACTGCCCTCTACTCTGGACGCTAATTGTAAGCCTAGGTTGTTACCTGTGCTTCCGACCACACAGATACATAGGTCCTGAACAAAGCAGCTCTGTCCTCCTGGAGTTTGAGGCTGGCACAGTGGCATGTGAAAAAGTTCTGGGAGCTCTCTGAACCCTCTCCTCTTTAGGTTTTCACAAAGGCTTCCTTACACAGAAATGATTAAGCCATTGGCAATCGATCCAACTTTCAGCTCGTTCCCTCTACCAACCTTGGTGGGACTGAAAGCTCCAACCCTCTAATTACATGGTTGGTTTCCTTGGCAATCAGCCCCATCCTTAGTTGCTGTCCAAAGTCATCTCATTACCATAAACATAGTTTCAGTAAACAGGGACTGGTTATGAATGAGAAGACACCCATTTCACCTTCATGGCTCTGAAGCAACTTCAGTAAAAGAGGTTGTTAGGTGACCAAATAGGACAAAAAGATGATCCCATACCTCTTACCCTCAGAAAATTCCAAGGGTTTGGGGAGCTGTGGGCCAAGAACTGTGGACAAAAGCCAAATACATATGAGAAACGTATTTTGGCTATCTAAATGATCAAATATACATTTCTTATAAATCACAATATTGCAATGATAATGGAGAAAGAGCAACGTATTTGCCACATAAGGTGGGTAAAAAGTAGCAAGAGTAGTTCCTGAGGCTAAGGGAGAGACCAAGAAAAAAACATTCAAACACTGTAAGAATTATTCTAGAAAATCCTAAATTGCAATCTTCACTACAATCAACATTAAGAGCCCAAGGTGAGACATGCTATACATACGGGGTTGGGAGATGTTAGAAAACACAGAAGTATCTTCTGACACCAGACAGGTCTTTTTTTTTTTTTTTTTAACTAGGAAAACATAGGATTATCCTGTCATATTTCATCATCATGGTATTTACCGTCCATCGCTTACCATATGCCAGGCACTAGTGCTTCCACAGGCATTTTCTAGATTCTTAGGAAGGAACTCTTATCCTAATTTATAGCCAAGGTCTTAAAAAAATTAAATACCTTACCTACAGCTACATAAGTAATCAGTGGCAAAGCTGGGATGTGAACCCATATAAGCTTTCTGCTAAATCTGTGCTCTTAATACAACATTCTGAGAGACAATACAACATGGATTCGGATTTTTTCTAATAAGAATCTGGAAAAGGCAGAGCTCAGTGGTAGAAAGAACACTGACCAGAGATTCAGAAACCCAGACTCTAGTCTACAGTCTGCCACCTTGATTACTGACAGGTTTACCTCTCTCGATCTAAATTTTCCCACCAATAAAATGACAGGGTTGAACTACATCACTAAGATCCCACCTTCCGAAATTGTGAAGGCAAAATTTAATGCAGATATAAAACGGCAACCTAAACAGACCGAAAGAATTCACGTTTTTTCCAGAAACTGACTAAATGGTATAGTACAAAGCTTACCTCAGATCCACACCAATCTTGGCTAGAAAGTTGTTATCACCACCACAGATGAAGAAACTGAAGCTCTAAAGAGGTGAGGCTCATTTCCCTGTAGTCGTACTGGTGGTATGCGGCAGAGCTAGGGTTGGAATCAAGAACTGTTTACCTCTTTTCCTCTATTCTGTATTGCCTCCTGAACTGAGCCTCATATTTCCATCATCCTTCTACTTCTGAAAAGCTAAATTATCCCTAGCGCACTTCATAGGATCAGTCAAGACACTATGGGGCAAAGATTAAGTCTGATGGAGGCAAACGGACCAACACTTACTCCTCGTTCCCCATTTTTAATCAAATAATTAGGGGCAGGAATGGCCTACCTAGTTTACAAAGAAGAGATAATCAAGTGCCTTTTTTCAAGAGACTGTCACTCTATGGGTCTCAGCACTCAAATGTCCTACAATTCAGTAAGTGCCCCAAATACACTCAGCATCGGATATACAATATAAACAACTCCGTTTCCGTTTCTATAACCCTCACTGAGTGTCAGTAAACTGCAACAGTCCAGAAGTAACACTTACGACTAGGGAATCATAAGACTTCCTCAGGGTTAGCGTAAGTACAAAAAGCAATCTACTTTTTATTCTTTTCATAAAGTAACACATCTCAATGGAATTGAGCACTTATATACATCAAGTGTTATTAGTATAGCAGTAATTACTCTCCAATAGTGATAACAGAACTATAATCCAGAATATAAATACCACAAGAGAAAAAAGTAAATTACATTGGTTTTATTACTTCATGGATTAAGAAAAACCTCATCACATTTCATATAATCATGAAAATGTTGTGTTGACAATATTTACCGATGGTTTACGGTAGGTCAGGCAGCTTTTAGGGGAACTACTTTTCTCTTCTTCATGACGATTCGTTAAATCTGCGGAAGACCTCTGATGTGGGCAAGAATTTCCTGTTAACACAGGTGGATTGACTAAGAGGCAAATGTTAGAAAGTGGGGAAGCCAAGGAATGAAAACCGGCCAGTTGATTCCAGAGCCAGCAAAACTCTTAGAAACTATGCGTCGGTGCGGTGAAAAGTAAACATAACTCTCATTTGGGAGACAGGAAAAATGAAGAAGAGATTTGGTCCCCCAAACCAGTGTCAAGCGATTAAGTGGAAAATTCAGCACTCAGATCCTGAATTACTGTTCTGACTTAATCCAGTGCATTTCCCATTACACCACACTCTCTCTTTAATACTAAAACCTTACATGTATAAAAACTTCCCATTTAATAAATAATATCGCATTAAAATTTTCTAATGACCCCGTGAGGGATTATCATTCCTAACTTACAGATGAAGGAGGGAGCGACCACAGAGGTTGGGAAATTAGATATGGCACGTTTAGAAAACTAGAATTTAAATTATATACTGAGATCTCGAGCAACCCAATTCAAAATTCCATAGTAAAAAAGAAAATGTTTCCTGTGTTCGAGAGGCACGGGTCTATTTCCATCCTAAAACGTCACTACCTTTGATCATCTTAGCGTATCTCCAACAACACACTCGTGTTACAGTTTTAGTTAACACTTCACCTCGCTTTTGAGTATCTAAGTTCCTTGTTTGTAGGAAACGACAGTCCACCTACCGTGCATGTAGTAGTAACTCAACAAATGATCGAAAAATCATGCCAAACACACAGGTCAGACACTGGAGAAACGACGAATTACCTACTGTTAGCCTCGTTAACGTGAAGTCCACTGCTTGGATGCCCCAGGCAGTAGCTTCCTAGCTACACAGCCTTCTTCCGTTTCCGACAGAAATGCAATTTCAATGAATGAAATGAAACTAAGGGCGCTCCATTAATTCAGAATATGAAAAGAAAATAAGCCAAAGGGGGAAATAAAGTGAAGGAGGACGGAAGGCTTGGAAGAGCTAGCGTGCAAATCAAACAGGAGTTAGGGATGTCCAAGGGCGGGCCGCTCCCTAGTCAAAGGAGAGGGCAAGGGTTTGTGAAGAAAATGACGTGTCTCTTCCGAACACCAACAGCAGCGAAGATTGATCCCGACACTGCCCGCACCCTTAGCCCGGTCGAATCGAGTCACTCACCCCGAAGACAGGCTCCGTAGGGCCGCCCCCAGGGCCGCCGAGTTTCGATTCCCCAGTGTTTGGAAACGGACCGAAAACAAACCGGGTCGCCAGAGGTCACCGCGGGCTTCCGGTTTCCTCGAAGACACCGCCGCTTCCCCAGAGAAGGCAGCCGCTCCGGGAACGCCGCGGAAGGATTCCCATTTCTTTGGCCTCGGCTGCCCCGCAATGGGCGCAGCCCGGCCCGTCGGCTGGGGCCCGGGGAAGTTCTGGAAGGAGGGCCAACGCTAGGCAGAAGAGGCCGAGTCGGCCCGGCAGAAGGCCCGTTACCCAGCAACACGCGCGCGAGACCCAGGCCCGCCGGCACCCGCCTCGTCAGCGTCCGCCGACCTACAGCCGCCTCGCGTTCCGCGAAGGGAAAGCGCTGTACAGGGGGGCTGGAAGCAGCGCACCGCCGGAAGTAGGGCCCCAGCTGTTCTCAGGCTAGACGCCGGGGCCGCGCGAGCAAACCGGAAGTCAGGCCGAAGGGAGCTGACAGGGCATTCCAGAAGGCACAGCTTTGAGGGGTGGGGGAAGGAGGATGTGGGCGCGGCGTACTACGTGTCCCGTGAGCCTCCGCGGCGGGGCGGGGCCGCGGCGACGCTAGGAGGCGGAGGCGGAGGCGGAGGTGAAGGCGAAGGCGGAGCTGGAGTTGGGTAAGGGCCGTTACCCGCCGCTGTGGCGGTCGAGTCGGTGGCTTGTTTTTCAGCAGTCCTCCAGCGACTTCTTTTCACTCAGCGACCGCTTGGGGGTCCCCGAGCGTTTGTGGTGCGTGTTGGGTCCTCTCAGCGCCGTTCAGGGTTTATAAAGCTCTCGCCTCGCTGTGGCTGGGAGTTGAGAAACCTGTAACGATGCTTTCGGGACGAGGGGGGCGGCAGGAAGCTAGCTGTGCAGAGCTCCCCATCTCCGTTTCCTGGGCGCTGCTGCGAATTTTCAGGCTATCGTTTGAAACACAAGCTCGGCGAATTACTCATGGTCCCATAGTTATTCAGAACACTGCTCTTAAAAAAAAAAATCTAATTTTTTGAGTTTAGTGCCAGGCTTTGGGATTTGGGAATTGTACCCGGCTGCCCTAGAGTTGCTACGGCCTTTGGTCGTTTCTAGATGATAATCCCTGAGCTGCGGAGTCGCGAGTTGTTGAATTCGTTACTGTCCTTGGAGGTCGCAGTCAGGTGGATCCCCTCAAGCTCTGCGGCTATTTCTGCCTAAAAAAAAAATAAAGGAGAAGACGGTAAATGTAGGCAATTTATCCTCATTAACCGCCAATTAGCAACAATGACGCCTTTCGCCACCCTCTTACTTAGTATTTTGTCAACTGAAGGCTTAAACATTGGTTAAGGTTAGAAGATGTTTTTACATACCGTTTTGATTCATCACCCCACCTGTCATCTCTGATCAAAGGATGGGTTCGACTCAAGGGTTAACTTTTTTTGGGGGGGGGGGGAGAGACAGAGAGAGAGAGAGAGAGAGAGTACATGCAGGAGAGGGGCAGAGAGAGAGAGGGAGGACACAGAATCTGAGGCAGGCTCCAGGCTCTGAGCTGTCAGCACAGAGCCCAACACAGGGCTCGAACCCACGAAGCGTGGGATCACGACCCGAGCCTAAGTCGGAAGCCCAACCGACTGAGCCACCCAGGCGCTCCTCAAGGGTTAACTTTAAAATATGTTTTTGTTGGTAACCTTCTCTTTTTGATTTAAGTGAAAATTAACAGCTGTTGTGAATAAACACCACACGCAGCTTAAAATTACATCCTATTTTTAAAATAGGTTAAAATCTAAATGTAATTTTTAAAAAAGTCAATTTATCGGTCTGGAAGAGAGCAGTGTTTTTAATATTTTGGACATGAGTCATTTAGTTTTTGATTGCCTCGGTAATGTCTTGACAAACTTAAAAGACCACCAAACAGTTTGTTTTGGATAGCAGAGTTTTGAGGAATGTTAATAAAATTGGCCGAGGCACCCCAAATCATCAGAAATAAAGTGATTATCTGGTTTCTAATTTGTAGATATGACAATGATCTCTCTTTTTCAACTTTCATTCACAATTTAGAATAATCTGAGACTTGTTGAAAAAGGAAATGCATTTTTATCTTTTCTGAGTAAAGAGAAAATGACTTAGCTAATTATTTTAAAGTTAATTTGATGAGAGCCAATTTGTATTTAAAATACATACCTTGGGGCGCCTGGGTGGCTCAGTCGGTTAAGTGTCCGACTTCAGCTCAGGTCATGATCTCGCGGTCCATGAGTTCGAGCCCCGCGTCGGGCTCTGGGCTGATGGCTCGGAGCCTGGAGCCTGCTTCCGATTCTGTGTCTCCCTCTCTCTCTACCCCTCCCCCGTTCATGCTCTGTCTCTCTCTGTCTCAAAAATAAATAAACGTTAAAAAAAAATTAAAAAAAAATACATACCTTGTTACTATAATTATGAAAAAGATGGGTTTTTGTTAACAAAGTTATTTTTATATTAAAATGATTTTCTCCCATACATCATCACACACACACCCAAGGTGGGGGAAAAACAGGTAACATACACAAAAGGATGTGAACTACTTAAAGTCATGACGTGTTACACTGTACCCAAATGTGTGTGTATCCTGAAGCAACGCTCTTCAAATCCCTAACCTTTCACTTTGCAAGGTACAGGGAGGGTTTCCATACATACCCTTTACATAAAGTATAGTTCAAGGGTACTAATTCTCAGGTTGTCCACTTGTATGTTTTCTTCTCTAAAATTGATTTGCCTTAGAGTGTGCCTAAATCTGACATCTTTCCCCCTTCTTCTTTGGTCATGTCCCTCTCCCACTCTACAAATAAAGCAATACCTTTAATCTGACCTAAATCTGTTAAGAAAGTGAGTTGACTCTAATGACTGGGTAACTAATTCTTTTACAAGAGTGGCAATTTCCAAAGGCCTTTGAAAGTATTGCAGGACTCAATTGAATTGTCAGCTTATTAGAAATAATTTTTGATGAGATACCTCTATGTGATTTTTGATACATGGCTTAGTGGTTCAAAAGAATGGTGGTTATAACCAGAAATCCTTCTACTCCCAAATACTTAGTATAGAAGAATACAAAATAGAAGAACAGAATTAACGCAAACTGTTTCTTTCAATAAATAGTATTGAAGAAAGTATTACTTTCTTAGCAATAAATAGTATCAATCCTGGATACATGATCTAATTGGAGAGAAGGCCCTATCTATTTCTTTATGAGATGCATTTCCAGTAAGAACTGACTTGATATTTTATAATGATCATAATTTGTAATACGTTTGTTATTTGATCATTAGTAGTCCAATAATTTAATGAAAACACAATACTAAAGAAAATTTTAGAACTTATGTTCTGAGGATTTAAAAAAAATATATATATATATATTTTGCTGTTGTTACAGGAAAATGTAATAGGATGGTCAGTTTAAAATATTTTCAAACACTAAAATGTTAGGATAAAGTTATGTGGGAGAAGTGAGATAAAAATATGAATTCAAGGAGAGAAAGAATGATAATCAAGTTCCCATCTGTGAAAGGAGAGCTTGTTCGTGTCCTTTTCAATGGGATGAATGTTAGTGGATTTCAGATTACTATGCCATTTACATTCCATTTATAAAAGAGATACTACTGTCTCTAGCAGCCAACCTTGCTCTGGACATACAATCTGTGCTTCATAATTTTTTGACTTGAAATGCTTTGTATTCAATCGGAATCAGCTTCTGACAGAGCTTTCGTTTTTTAAGAAAATAAAAATGTGAGTGTCATAATTATATGCACAGTAACTAAGTGCAGTGATTTTCTTTTGGAAACATGTAGGTGGAGAAAAATTTGATAAACCTGAACAGCCCTGAAGTAGGGAGAATACATATGAGGGCATCAACAGAGAATCCAGAATGTGGTAGGGTTGCGCAGAGAAAGAAAAAACATCCAATAGAGGGAAAATCCTACACTCTGATCAAATGAAGTAAGAGCAACTCTCCTCTGAGGCTTGACAGTTATACTCTTGCTATTTGAGATATGAATTCATTAATTCCGTAATTAACAAATATGTATTTAGCACCTACCATGTGCCAGACATTGTTTTAGATACTGAGATCAAACAGGCAAAATGCCTTTTCCTAGCACAGAGCCCAACGCAAGGCCAGAATTCATGACCCTGAGATCAAGACCTGAGATGAGATCAAGAGTGAGACGCTTAACCTACTGAGCCACCCAGGCACCCCCAAAATGACTATTTAAATGTGTAAGGACGTAAAAGCTATCACAGGGCTATCAGTCATGTGGATTAAGACCAGCAATTCCGTCCCATTAATTTTTTGTGACAGTTTCTATACGTGCCTATGAAAACTTTTTTTCCTATTTAGAATGAGGAGAGAAGAAATAATTCTGAGACTTTGACATCTGCACTGTAAAAACCAAGAAGACAAAGTCAGTTTGTCAGAGAAAAGACATTTTATAAAGCTACCAAATAAACAACAATGAAAGAATGACTTTAAGCTTCTGTAGGATCTGGAGAAAGAAAATAAGGTAGATTGTTTAAAAAGATTATATAGCAAAGGAGAGGAAAATTTTCCAAACTCATTGCACAACTCAGATTATATAGTAAAATTGTTGAATTTATAGTAGTTGCAAAGTTAAAGACATAATTTCCTAGTGTAGATTTTTAAATTGCCTATGTATAGTTGATTCTTAAAAGTACAAAAAAAGATGTGATTTTAATTCACTAATATTAATCATTTTCTCTACAGTCTTTAACTTTTTTTTTATTTTTACAATTTTTATTTTAGAAAGAGAGTGTGAACAGGGGAGGGGCCGAGGGAGAAGGAGAGAATCTCAAGCAGGATCCACACTCAGTGCAGAGCTCGATGTGGAGCTCAATCCCACAATCCTGGGATCATGACCTGAGCAGAAATCAAGAGTCAGACACTCAACTGACTGAGCCACCCAGGCGCCCCTATATTTTTTTAAGTTTATTTATTTATTTTGAGAGGGAGAGAGAGAGCAAGAGCAAGAGAGAGAGCAAGAGAGCACATGAACACACAGAGTAGGGGCAGAGAGAGAGGATTCCAAGCAGGCTCTGCACTTGGAGCCTGACGCTGAGCTCTATCCCACGAATCAGGCAATTATGACCCGAGCCAAAATCAAGAGTTGGACACTCAGCCAAGTGAGCCACCTGGGCACCCCTCTACAGTCATTTTATAATAATCCCCTCTGGCTTTAAAAAACTCCTCCCTCTCATCCCATAGCCAATCTGTTCACCTGGTTTTATGGATCCTACTTCTTAGCTGTCCTTCAAATCCTAATTCATAATCCTTGCTGTGCTACAGTTTTCTATTATAATAGAACTATTATATAATATATGTAATATGTACTATATGTATTACATAGTTTATGTATAATATATACTTTATAACATAATTTGTTCTACTATATAATACATAACTATTATGTATTATATCGTATGTGTTATATAATATACTATGTATATTATACTATAGTATATAACATACTATACAGTATGACTATAATAGTTATACTAATATAACTATTATAATAGTTTCTTCTAATTAGTTTTTGTCTTTCGGCTTCCAACTTATTCTTTATATTGATATCTAAAATGATCTTTTAAAAATGTAAATGTTGCCATTACAGTTCTCTTCTCAAACTCCTGAAATGACTCCTTAGCGTGTTTTAAAAAGCCATTCTAAAACTAGCCCAGCCTGTTTTTCCACCAGCTCCTATAAACATTGCCAACTCAGGCAATGAAATTTGGTATCTTTGTTCATTTATATACAGTTTTCATTGAGTTGACCTGACTGTGATCTTATATATATACTTTATTTTATCATTGATATATTTTTTTAATTTAAAAATTCTCACTTAATTGGGGAACCCTGGAAAGATTCTCCATCAGTTTGAGAATTATGACTCTTCTTACATTATTTTGTCTTAAAATGAAATCACATTTAGAAGAGGATCCTGTATGTCCAGATAATGGATATCATCATAGTGAGTCACAATTTTTTTCATATTGCATCGTAATTTTTTTTAGAGTATGTGACAGAAAGATATTATTTTGATACCGAGTGTTCCTTAGTAGTAATCAAAGCCCTTTGTGCCTGAAATAAAAAAAACAAAAACAACTTTTTTCTCCAAAGATCATCCTAAACTAATATCAAAATTCTTAATTATTCTTCTAAATTATAATGAATTGCATTGCTGTACATTATTTCCAGGCATGATAAGAAAAGTTCTTGCCTTATCCCATCCTACCAGTACTTTTTCTGGAATAATCCAAATTTTCAACTTAAAGAAGTTTTTGGTTGTTTTTTCTCTGACAAGACAGTTTGATGTATTTATTATCTCAAATGAACTGATATGTTTCAAATACCTTTGTTAGCTAATATAAAAGTTTAAAGATCAGAGATAAGGCAGTACTAGAACTACCTGGAAATAACTTATTGAGAAAATATGTTGAGAAAATCATTGATATGTTGAGCTTAGTGACTGAGGTGATTGCTCAAAATGAAGAGTTTTAGAAGCCAGATGATCCTTTTACTATTTTTCGATTTTGATTTTTAATACTGTTTAGATGAAAATGGAAATGAAATGACTACATTTACACCAAATCTTGTGTTTTAACTTGGGAATTTATTAGCAACAGAAATACGATTTAAATTACCAATAACATTTATATTCATGAAAAATGTAATTATTTCTTGACATTGAATATATCATTCACTAAGTTGGAATATTTAATATTTTCGTCAATATATTTTTTTAAGTTATCAAACATAGTCTAAACAGTCTTAAGAGAATAAAAAAGTTTTTTTTGTCTATGCAGCTAGGCAGAAGACAACTACAGCTTTCCAGATAGAGCAAACTTACTTTAAAAAATATGCATATGGATATCTTTGATTTAGGGTGAAAATAATGTCCTAGATTGAGGAAAAGAGGAAGAAGCCTAGGGAAAAAATCTTTGCGTCTTGATATTAAGTGAATTAGCAGAATATTCCATAATCCATTGTTTCTAAAAGTCAACAAAAATCTTTATAAGATCATAATTATGTTGCATCTTTTAAAAAAATTATTGTAATGTTTTATTTTTGAAGGAGACAGAGAGAGCATGAGTGGGGGAGGGGCAGAGAGAGAGAGGGAGACCTAGAATCCGAATCAGGCTTCAGGCTCTGAGCTGTCAGCACAGAGCCCGACTTGGAGCTCAAACTCACAAGCTGTGAGATCATGACCTGAGCTAAAGTTGGACGCTTAACCGATGGATCCACCCAGGCGCCCCATCTTTCATCTTTACAAAACTGTGGGGCAAGTTTATTCATTTTTTTCAGAAGAGAAATGTAGAGCAATAAAGAAATGATCAACTATAAAATATCAAGGCAGATACGTTTTTGTGTCTGTGTGTATATGTATATATGCTATATATATATATGCACACACACACATATGTACATACATACTATGTTTATGAAATGGTCCTTTAGTTAAGAGTTAGAGAAAGTATGCTTTTTCCCCACATGACCTAAATTATATCCGTCTCAAATTTTTTGCTGAGAAAATAATAAAAATTTTAAATATTGGTAATACATAATGTTAATAATTTTGATTACTTCTTCTAGTGATATTTTAATGAAAAGATTTAGGAAAAATAGACTTAGGCGACATTCATTTTACTGCTTTACACACTGAAGGATGATATATTTAAAACCAAAT
This sequence comes from Acinonyx jubatus, assembly GCF_027475565.1. NCBI lineage: Eukaryota > Metazoa > Chordata > Mammalia > Carnivora > Felidae > Acinonyx > Acinonyx jubatus. The sequence continues at coordinate 142,184,140 of NC_069384.1, forward strand.
ATATCAGTATTATATTAAATGTATATAGAGTACTCAGAACAAAGACTGTCATATTGGATTAAGAAAAATGCTGATTATAAGTGATCTGTGGAAAATAGCAAAGGATGAAAAAATATTGATCATGAGTAAGCTGAAGTAGAAAGTAGCTTGATATATTAATGTGAGACAAAGCAGACTTTCAGGAAAAAAAAAAAGTATTATTTCCACCAGAAGATAAATGGTTTGTGTGTATCTAATAAAACACCTTCACAATATATGAAGCATAGCTAGACAGAACTAAGAGATAAACACACAATACTGGCAGATTTTTAACTTAACTCCTCACTAACTGATAGAATCGAAAAAAATATATATTAAGGAAATAGATGATTGGAATTAAAATTATTACTGTCATACCCACTAGGATGACTATTATCAAGCAAATGGAAAATATTCATCTTAAAATTAATATGGAATCCAAGGGATTCAAGGGAATCCCTGAATAGCCAAGTCAATCTTGAGAAAGTGTAACAAACTAGAGGTTTCACATTGCTGGTTTCAAAACATGTTACAGAGCTACAGAATCAAAACAGTATATCACTGACCTAAAGGCATACATATAAATCAATGGAATAGAGAGCCCCCCAAAACCCTCATATAAATGGTCAGATGATTTTCAAGAAAGATGCCAAGACCATTCAATGTGGAAATGGCAGTTTTTTCAGCCATTGGTGTTGAAAACAATGAAGTTGGACCCTTACCTCACACCATATACAAAAATTAAGTAAAAATGGATCGAAAACTTAAATGTAAGAGCTAACACTATATAGTCTTAGAGAAAAACAGGAGAAACCTTCATGGCATTGGATTTGGCAATGAGTTTTTTATATGACCACAAAAAGCACAGGCAACAAAAGAAAACATAGATAGTGAAGGTCTCTAAATCACTAACAAAACACAAAAAAATCATCTAGTGATTCCAATATTGGAAAAATACTGTGATATTTACTTTGAATTTCATTAGAACTGTGTAAATACATAACTGAGGAGTAAAAAATGTAACTTTGGCTTCAAAACTAAAATCACGCCTATGCTTAAATAATGTAGGCAGTAAATGACATGGGAAATGTTCATAATGTATTGGTAAGAAAGCAAATTGCCAAGTTCTGTTCAGGATTACAGGCTGATTTATTTATGTCTTTTCCTTCCATTAAGATTACAATAAAAAAATAAGAATATACACATAACAGAAAAAGAAAAGGTTGGGGAGTCATCAATGGATAAAAGATTTCAACAAATATTCTGAAAGAAATGAGGTATGAACATGTTACCAAAGGAATGAACACCAAGAAGCTTCAGCACAGAATATATTGGAGAAGAGTCCACAGTGGAAATGGGAATTAATCTTCCCAGAAAGATAATGGCGAGGCTATGAGGGCCCTAAATGTAAGGTGGAGGATGAATATGGGAATTTTGCAAGTCTTTTATGAAACTAATGTGCCTCCTTGTCTTCTCCATTTCATCGTGCAGAAAGGTGGCCCAAAGTTTTCTCCGAGGCCAAAAGAAGAAAAGACCCACCCACTCTGAAGAAATTGAGAATTGGACAAACTGAGAAAAACCTTTAGTTTGTTCCCCTTCAGGGTAAGAATTCCAACTTATTCCTATTCCTAGTGTGTCATGTTTACTTTGCAGATTTTGGTGTGATATGTTGAAGAAGCATGCTCTCAGTTTTACATTATGTAATTTAAAATTACTTCCATTTTCACATTCTCATTTTAAAACTCTTTGGTGATTCATTTTCTCAATATTTGTGTAGTGATTCTTGAAACAATAATTATGTAGTTACTAGCACCCAAGATAAGAAAGTCATCACTCTTGATTAGAATTATGACACTTATTTCTAAAATGAGAAACATCAATGACAGTGTATAAATCATTTCGAATGACAAGTTGAAATTCTCTAATTAGACTATCTTGAGATACTGTTCTTGTGTCTTGTGATTTAAAGGAAATGGTGAACTTAATTGAAGATCGTTATTCCACAACATTAGTGGAACAAAATTTTACCTTTAAGCAAATCAACTATATGACTTCCATGGCAAATAGATTAGATAAAAGTCAGTTGAGAATGGGCACATGTAGGGAGAAATAACTCCCAATCTGAAATTCATGCTTTCTTTGTTCAATCTACTGATATAATTCTAATCCATTTATAACACTATTGTATTTGACAGATTGTCTGAAGAACTTAATTTTAATTATCCTTGTTGGGTCTGTTGTTTTATTTTTAAGTCTCCATATACTGAATAAACTGCGGTATTTGTAACCAATATAGATCTAAAGTATACAGATTGATTACTAACATTTGAAATTAGCATTTAGAACAGTTTATCAGATTTCTACTATTTGTGAACTATCCCCTTAAAAATTTTAAAGCTGAAGACTATAGTTGCTGCAAAAGATACCAATTTTTGATTATACCAATAAGCTGTTTCTTTCCATTCAACTTTGATTTCTGATTTCAGATGAAATTCATCAGTTATCTTCACTATTAAAATGAAAGAAAAAGTAAAGAAAATATCTATTGAGCATCTTGGAGCATTTTTTTTTAAGTGTATTTATTTTGAGACAGAACACACATGCACACACACACCACACACACATGAGTTGGGGAGGGGCAGAGGGATAGCATCCCAAGCAGGCTCCACACTGTCAGCACAGAGCCTGACTTGGGGCTTGGTCTCATGAACCATGAGATCATGACCTGAGCCAAAATCAAGATTTGGTCACTTAACCTACTGAGCCACTCAGGCGCCCCATCTAGGAGCATTTATTAAGCTAGAATCTATCCAGAAGTATCTGCATAAACTAGTTCATGAACAGTAAAGCTAAATTACAAATTTGCACAGATAATAGGCTCTTAATAAGTTTCTGTTGAGTCATTAAGTGTAATCTAAGGTTGACATATAGGCACAACTTTATTAATTAGGTAAATGAGTGAACAGTGAATGTTAAATTTACATCACAGAGAAAATTAAGGATAAATGCATTTTAGAATTTAGAGGCAAACTAAATAATTATTTGTTAAATTGAGCACTTGAGAAAAATCATTAAGGAAAGATGAAATAAGTATACTCATTTTGCATTGGTTTCTTATATTTTAATTTTCTTATCTAACTACAAATTTAACTCGCTTAAAAGCAGTGTAGAAAGGAAATCAAACATTTATTATATTGTTTTTAGTGTACCAGGCACTGAAATGGGTTTTCTCATATCCCGTTTCATTTTGTCATTAAAACCATCCTATGACTTAAGCATTATTATCCTCAACACATACAGATGATAAAGTGATGTTCAGATCATTTAACTGACTTGCCTTAATTTAAAAATGTCAAGAAATGCAGCCAGAATTTAAATCTAGAGCTACAGAAGATATCCAGGTGATACAGCCATCCTGGTTTTTAAATATTTTGAGTATCAACACTGGCGGGGCACTCTAACTCTGAAGTTACTGTCATTTCCAATATTTTATGATACAAATATTCAGTGCTTTTCTTTGACAGGAACTTTTTTAGATGCCAGGATACAGTGGTTAGCAAGATAGATAGGAACCTTGCCCTAAGTGGATTTTCACTTGCTTGTAGAGGACTTTATCAAATAAATTATAATACGGTGTGTTAAGTGGTATATAAAGGAAGTAAGACTGCTAGGGGCACATGGAAAGAGCATTGACCCCTACTTACCATTTTTCGGATTGGTTTAGGTATCACCTCTCTTAAGTGGCCTGACACCCTGTACCTGAAAGTGTTAGTGTGCCACATCTGCTTCCATAGCATCCTGTGTTTGTCTTATAATACTTGATACTTAACATTACTTGAGGAGAGGGATTTTTGTCTTTCCCTAAGCATTAAGTCTGGCTTTAGCAAACCCTCAAGAAGTATCAGAACCAAAAACAAACAACAATAGAATCAGGATCTAAAACTGTAGCAAATAAGTAAGGAGTTTTAGATAAGATTTTAGGTATTGAGAAGTAATGGAGATTTCCTTGTAAAGTAGGAGGCAAGTTTATTTTTCGAGAATGAGGAAGATGGTGTGAGATTTATAAAGGTTTAGAATAATCACAGTGAGGATACAGGAGGAAAGAGAAAGAATACGTAAAAAGGGTAGCCTTGAAGGTGTGCTAACAGCTCCTCTGAGCTGGAATCTTTTCATTTAGAGTGGTACCAATAGACATGAGTACATAATTTCCTCTAAGAATCAGCAGCTCCTGTGCAAGAAATCAGGGATCAAGCCTATATTTGGTAAGAATGTTCTTGGCCTCAAGTAGTTGGACAGATAAATAGTTTAAACATGTAGAGGTTTTCTCACGTATCCAGAAGAACACACAGATATAGAATGACAGTAAGATTCCTAAAGTTAAGAACAAAAAATTTTACTTCTCAGAATGTTACCATGCATTCTTCCCTGCATATCAATTGGAAATGGTTTTTCTTCTGTTTTTTTTTTCTGAATTCTTGTTTTGTACAATAAATACGTTTTACATTAAAATTGATCATTGAAATAAAGGTTTAGAAGGAAAGTATCTCTGTTTTGTTTCCAAAACATTTTTTAGTTTATGCTGAATGTTATTAGTACCAGATAACACTTGAGCATCATTAAGGAACCCAGGACATAAGAAGAAATGATTGTACATTTTAAATGGGTGAATTTTTTGGTATGTGAGTAATATCTCAGTAAAGCTGTTAAAGCTAAAGAAATGAAGAGAAAAAAATGGGAACTTCCTCCCCTACATGTAGCAAAACTTAATAGAAAAATCAACTCTTTGTTGTACAAGTAATGTATCAAGAGCTTTCTTAAAAAGTGGCTTCTGGTTTTGGGGTGGTGGGGAAAGGTGAATCATTGTAGATGAGGCCTAGTCTACCAAAATTATTAAATAAGTCAAGCTTATATTTTTATACCAGACTCTCTTTTCTCAACCATTTGTATAATATATATGTCATAACTTGCTCTAATCTCACAACGCTTCCCAGCTTGCTCTTTTCTTTCTTTGCATTTCTGTTCTCCTGATTCACAGAAGGAAAAAAAAAAAAGACCAAAATACAAGAACAGGGGCACCTGGGTGTCTCAGTCGATTAAGAGTCTGACTCTTGGTTTTGGGTCAGGTTATGATCTCATGGTTCGTGAGATTGAGACCTATGTCGGGCTCTGTGCTGACAGCCAGAGACTGTGTTGTGCTTCTTTCTGTTTCTCTCTCAAAATAAATAAATACATATTAAAAATAAAACAGAAACCTACTTAAAGTTGGCTAAAATTGTTTTCTCCACTTTCTCACTTCATAATTACAGTTTAGCATGCTCCAATGAGGGTTTCATCTCTGCCACTAACCTAATGTTGTTTATAGATCATCGATGACTTCCATGTTTAAATCCAACGTATATATCTCTGTTGTTCTTACTGAAATCCTAAGCAACATCTAACACAGTCATGTGTTCTGTCTTTCTGGAAACATGAGGGTCACCAACTTTGATTCCGTTACTTAGGCTGAAAACTTAGTAGTCAGTCTTGATCACTACCTTTCCCTTATTCCCTACACAAAATATATCTGTGAGTTCTACCTGGTTCACCTCTAAAACATATGCAATCAGTCTACTTTTCTTAGAGCCATAATTCTACACAAGGCTAAAACATTATTTCTATCCTCAAATCATTTATACTGTAATATGTATTTTTAAAATACATACTTTGTTGAATTGTTCCATATATACAAAAAAGTGTGAAAACTATAGCTCACAAAGTAAGTTCACCTGAGTAACCATATTCTGGGTAATGATGAAATCTCTTCCTCTCATTCATTATCTATCACAGTTGTTAGGACCCTTGAAGAACATTGCTTGCCCCCAAGAAGCTACCAAATGGCTACTCTTAGTCACTAGATCCCTTTGATCCAAAGCTGACTACTATCTTAACTTTTAACACTGCACATTAGTTCTGCTTGTTTTAAAACTTTATTTAAATGGAATCATGTAACATGTATCTTTTTATCTGGCTTCTTTTGGTATTCACTCAGGTTTGTGTAGCAGGAGTTTGTTCATTTTTATTGCTATACGCTATTCTACAATGTGAATTTACTGTATTTCATTTTTCTCTTCTACACTTTTTTAATGTTTATTTTTGAGAGAGACAGAGTGCGAGCAGGGGGGCGGGGGGACGGGGGGAAGAGAGAAAGGGAGAATCCAAAGCAGGCTCTAGGCTCTGAGCTGTCAGCAGAGCCTGATGCCAGGCTCGAATCCACAGACTGAGATCGTGACCTGAACCGAAGTGGGACACTTAACCAACTGAGCCACCCTGGCGCCCCTATAGATATTTTAGTTGTTTATTGTTTTTGGCTACAAATACTCTTGAACATATCTATTGATATATATATTTGTGTGTGTGTGTGTGTGTGTGTGTGTGTGTGTTAGCTATAGATATTTGTGTCATATAAATACCTAGAAGTACATATGTTCAAATTTACTAGATAGTAAAAAAGCAAGTTGCCAGTGGACATACCAGTTGGCAATGCAACCAGCTGTGTATGAGAGTTCAAGTTTGTTTATATCCTTGCTAACATTTGGCATCGTCGGTCCTTTTAACAGTGACTTTGCTGATAAGTTTATAGTGGTATCTCGTACTTTTTTTTTAAGTTTTATTTTATTTATTTTGAGAGAGAGAGAGAGAGCGTGTGCATGCACTCAATTGGGGGAGGGACAGAGAGAGAAAGAGAGAGAATCCTGAACAGGCTCTGCACACTCAGGGCAGAGCCCGATACAGGACTTGAACCTATAGACCGTGAGATCATGACTCAAGCTGAAACCAAGAGTCAGACGTTTAACTGACTGAGCCACCCAGGTGCCCCTCTCATTGTACTTTTGCTTTGTATTTCCTTTATGATTGTCAAGTTTGAGGCCTTGCCATATTTATTGGTTACATGGATTGACTCTTGTGAAGAACCTGTTTATGTGTTTTGGCTATTTTTCTATTGGGTTTTCTGACTTTTTTCTAATTGATAGATTTGTACCGGAAATCTTCCTGCACTTATAGTCATACTGGCGTCATATTTGTCCTTCACATAGGCCCAAATTTTCTTCTTGTCATGGCTCTTTATGGGCAGTGTCTTCAGTTTTCAAGTTTCAGCTCAAATGTCATTTTTCATGTAAAACCTTCCTTGACCATCTCCTCATCTCCCTCAGCATATACATCTATCATACCAACCTTTTTTCCCTTTAGCATCTATCAACATCTGAAATTATCTTATTTTTTTGTTTGCATATACTATCTACTTCCCTTCTTACTGGAATGTTAACTCCTGCTTACTATGTCTATTTTTATTCACTGCTGTTTCCCAGCAATTGGAACTATTGTGTGGCATGTGAGAGGTTAAAATACCTGTTGAAAAAAATGAATGAATGAGTGAATCAGGGAACAAATTAATGCCAAATTTGAAGTACTGTTCGTTTTGATATATTTACAGAAGAGTACATACCATTTTTCCCCTAAAAGACTATATGTTTTTGTGGATAGAAAGCAATGTTCTTGAACTAGGACCATTGCTTATTATTTCTTATGTGCATCATAATTACATTCCTGGTAAGATTATTTAACCCCTAATGATCTTCATTTTCCAAGGTAACTCTAAAAGTAGCCATTATTGGTACATTGCTTGTTCACCTTTGCAGTTATAAAATTTACAAATCCATGAAACATTTTTCAATTTAACTTTTGCAACAAGAAGTTACAATTTAGCAAAATAAATTAAATCAAGTACTTTGGATACACAAGTGTTTAAGGCTACTTAATTAGCAGAGACAGTGCAGGTTGAAATTTATTGAAAATTTTTACTTTGATGGTTTATTTGGAAACTTGTTTTCATATTAAAATATTTCTTCAGAATTTTCAATAATTGATTTTAATTGAAGATCTGATATATAAGCTATAATTGTGAACAACATGCAAAGAAAAATATTAAATCTGATGAATTAATATTATTCAAAATTTTCTGTAGCTAGTCACCACTTTGATGTATGTAGATCAATATCAAATTTTTTTAGGATGTTTATTTCAAGGATAGATTATGTTATGTTACTAAAATATCTTTGAGAAATAACTTTTATATATTGTTAATTTTGTCTTTTTACATTTATATTAGTCCTTTGAATTTATTTCCTGTATTCATTTATAAAACTCATAATATTGAAAATGTAATTTTATTATATTTATTTAAAACACATATATACTTCAGTCTATTCTCATTCATGGTCATTATGTTTTATTATTACATCATTGTGAACACTGAATTAGCAAATTCTGAATCATTGCTCCTAGAGGAAATGCAGAATTAAATTCCTGCAAGCCTCTGGTCACCACGTTTTCATTAATCATCACTACAGAAGCTTGTTTTATGTGTGTTTCTGTTTAAAGACACCTTATTTAATCTATACTGTTGATTCATTAACATTGAGCTCATGGCCAACAGCACTATAACTCTTGCCTAAATAAAGCTTATCTAGCACAGATTTTCTCCTTAAGGTACATCACAGCCTTCTTGAACTTAAGAATGCTAGCTGTATGTGTGGGGGACATTTTAAACAATAAACTCACCAACAAAAGTACAGTAATTGGGAAAATGTGGCACTAACTAGACCATGTCTCTTCTGAAACAAGAAGGCAGAGAATTTCCTGTGAAGGCGCAGCAAATATTGATATTTGAGGTTATAAATAATTTATAATGATTGGGAAAAATTACAAATATGGAATTTGCAAATAATGAGGATTGATGTATAGTTATATAAAACAATACAATTTAAAATTTTCTAATATAAAAACTTTGGAAAATAGAGCAGAAAACAATTTATAATCTTACATCTTTACATCTATAATCTTTACATCTTTTTCCAATTTTTGCCTCTGGTATATATATTTTCAAATATTGCATGCACAGCTACATTTTTTGTCTTACACCTCAGTGTGCCTCTGGAAAACCCTCCTCCTCCATTGATGTATTTTTTTTTTTTTTAGCTTATTTATTTAGAGAGAGAGAGAGCACAGACAAGGGAGGTGCAGAGAGAGAGGGAGAGAGAAAGAATCCTAAGCAGGCTCCGCACTGTCAGCGTGGAGCCCAGTGCAGAGCTTGAACACACAAAAACCGCAAGATCATGACCTAAGCTGAAACCGAGAGTTGGACGCTTAACCAAATGAGCTCTCCAGGTGCCCCCGTTGATGTATATTTGATGGAGTTTTCTTTACCCCATGCTCCAAAGATGGGTATGTGACCTATGCCTAAAAATTGTGATATTCACCGGCTACGGTCATTGATACTGGGATAGACATATGTTCACTTAGAGCCAGTGTGGTGCCGTAAGATTTTTGCTGGATTTCTGGAGGAGACATTTGCTCTTTTATACTGGACTTGAATTTTGCTGCCACTGTCTTTCATGTGGAACCTAAGAGTAAACCTAATGCAGAAGGAGGCGGACTAGAGAGACTAAGGAAAACCAAATCCTAACGAAATAATTTAATTGGTCTTGAATTAATTTATTTTTATAAAATTGTATATATTTAAGATGTATGATACGGGGCGCCTGGGTGGCGCAGTCAGTTAAGCGTCCCACTTTAGCCAGGTCACGATCTCGTGGTCTGTGAGTTCGAGCCCCGCGTCGGGCTCTGGGCTGATGGCTCAGAGCCTGGAGCCTGTTTCCAATTCTGTGTCTCCCTCTCTCTCTGCCCCTCACCCGTTCATGCTCTGTCTCTCTCTGTCCCAAAAATAAATAAACGTTGAAAAAAAAAAAAAAAGATGTATGATATAGTATTTTAACATATATATATATATATATATATATATATATATATAGTTGAAATGATTACTACAATCAAGCTAATTATGATACCCATCACCTCACATAGTTGCTTTTGTGTTTGTATGGTAAGAACACTTAAGATTTCTTTTAGTGAATTTCAAATATACAACCTATACAACCTAGTATTATTAACTATGACCAGCGTACCATCAATTAGGTCTCTAGACCTTGACTCATATAACAGAAACTTTGTACCCTTTCACAAATATTGCCATCTCCTCCCCATCATCCCTGGTAACCACCATTTTCTCTGCTTCTATGATTTTGACTTTTTTTCAAATTAAGTGATAATCATACAGTATTTTTTTTTCTGTGCCTGAATTATTTCATTTAGCATGATGCCCTCCAGATTCATCCATGTTGTCACAAATGACAGATTTCCTTCTTTTTTAAGGCTGAATGAAATTCCAGTGTGGGGAGGGTATGAATAATGTGAACAATGCCACAGTGATCATGGGAGTGCAGATATTTCTTTGAGATAATTTTATTTCTTTTTGATATATACCCGGAAGGGAGATTATTAGATTATGGAACAAGCTATCAGTTTTGTATAGACCTGCATGCACATGTGTATATGTGTGCACGTATACTTATGATTGGTCCTGAATGAAAATAATAACTGAATTCATTCCATATGACATTTAAGAACATTCAGTTGCTCAGGTACAGGAGAGGGGGAAAAAAGATCACTAAGTTCACTAAAGGAAGGTCAGAAGGAAGCTCAGGGATTGGTTAGTTAGGGGTCATGTTTTAGGAGACTGAATCACCTCTAGCCCAAGCTTCTTCCTGACACTCATCACTGCCTTCTTTTAAGATTTGTTCCTTATTAGTAGTAAAGTGTAAATCTGTTTAGTAATCCTTACCTATATGATATATAAATGTCTCCTACACTAATCTGATCTTGTCATTTCTAGTTCTTTATTTTAATTCTTTCATACCTCCTGGAGGACCCATTTATTTATTTTTTTTTTTTAATTTTTTTGTTTCAACGTTTATTTATTTTTGGGACAGAGAGAGACAGAGCATGAACAGGGGAGGGGCAGAGAGAGGGAGACATAGAATCAGAAACAGGCTCCAGGCTCTGAGCCATCAGCCCAGAGCCTGACGCGGGGCTCGAACTCACAGACCGCGAGATCGTGACCTGGCTGAAGCCAGACGCTTAACCGACTGCGCCACCCAGGCGCCCCAGTGGAGGACCCATTTAAACATTCTCAAAGTCTGGGTGTGCCTGGGTGGCTCAGTCAGTTGAGCATCTGACTCTTGATTTTGCCTCAGGTCATTATCTGATGGTTTGTGGGATGGAGCCCCACATTGGGCTCTATGCTGATAGCACAGAGCTTGCTTGAGAGTCTCTCTTTTCTCCCTCTGCCTCTACCCCTGCTTGTGCATGCACATACACACACAAACTCTCTCTCTCTCTCTCTCTCTCTGTCTCTGTCTCTCTCTCTCTCTCAAAATAAATAGATAGTTTTAAAAAGAATCTCAAAGTCTGAATATATAGGTAGATTATTTTCCCTTTACTTTATTATGTGAATGTTAACCTGACTTAAGAATGCCAGCAAATCTTCACCCTGAAGTGTAGAGTTGCTTTTTTGGTGAGTGGAAGGAAGAGATAGATTGAATACTGCCACAGAAGTAGTTCTTTGTGACTTTGAAAAGTTCACTACCAACTCCAAATCCAAGACTTTATAGATCCTTACTTAATCTTCAATATTTTCAATCTCTGGAGTCTAGTACTATTAGAGCACTTGGTTTATTCCAACCGTAAATCAAATGCCCTTTCTCCCATTCCTGGCGGTGTCCCTTCTTAATGTTTCCAGTTTATAGTAGTAAATACCCTCTACTAGTGGTCCCAAAGTCAGCTGGATGACTGTAGCATAGTGTTCGAGTCTCCAGTGGTTTCAATCACAGCCAATAAAAAGAGAGATGAACCCTGAATCAGTCTATTTCTACCACTGGCCTCTTCTTATGGACCAAGAAAGACACCATCTCTAACAATTACATATCTTTGAAGGCTGGATTAAAATAAATTTTTAGCCTGTAACTCTAAGAAAATGTCTTTTTAGTGAAATGATGAAATGCTGCCTAAATCTGGTTTTTAATCTGTAGATAATCTAATCTTGAGCCCTGAATTCCCAGCTAGAATTCACTTTCTTTATGCCTTAAAGTAATTCCTAACTAGTGTAAGTTTGGTGCCTAACCCCCTGAATGGTTATGGTAAAAGTTAATTTGTGGCTTTGTTTTAGGGTAATGATTTTTAATCTGACGTGGAGTTGGACAATTTTACCATCCGTCCAAAATCCCATCTGGTAGTCCTTCAAATATACCTCAAATCTAAGACTTTCTTGTTCCCATCCTAATAAGGCCAGCCCAGTGTCACATTAAAAAAATACAAAGTCTATTTTTAAAAGCATTGAAAATCAAGTCTTCATGAAGTTTCTTGAAGCAGTGGAAGAGGAGGAAGTCCTTCGTTTGATACTAAGTAAAGTAAAATTTGTCTTTACCCATCTATCCTCTTCAAAGTTAACAGACTATGCAGGAATTACTTGCCTCTTTTCCTTAAAACTCATTTAAAAAATGACCTTTCACTTTCTTACTTAATTCCCTCCTGTCTCCTATACTCTCCCAAATCATGTCTTACAATATCTTCATATTTTTTCTTCTATAAAGAGCATTCTCAGCCCCTCCATGTCTGCATTTTTACCTATCAGCCAACTAAGTCCCTGGGAGTAAATAAAAATTCTTTCTTAGAGATATGAACTGAAGAGGGGAAGATGAAGCTACATTTTTAACCTCTTCTGTCTCTACCTTATATGTCCCTTCAAGTATATATAATGCATTTAGATGTTAAGCAGTCTTCAGCACCTTGTAATGCCCATTTACCTCATCCATCACCTTGCATACTGCTCCTACTTAGGTTGTTGAAGCTTTGCTGCTTGATGCTTCTTTGTTAAAAACAAAACCAAAAAGTCTATTGGCGAACTGCAGGAGACGGTCTTTCTAGGTAAGGCAGTTAAGTGAGGGACTGGATGTGGGGTAGGAAGATGGCCTGGTGTATACTCCGCACCTCAGGAATGTTGCTGCCTTTAGAAAACTATTTCTAGAAGACAAAATGTTTACTTTTACAAGCCAAAGATGTGCTGAAGTACAGAGGGCTGCTAGATTGGCAGAGCTAGGTTCTGCAGTTCTCAGTTTAGTTACAGCAAATAACGAAAGGACTGACACTTCAGAAGACTTTTGCAAATAGCCGAGTACTACTTATGAAAAGATAGAAAAAGTCGCCAGCAGGATAAAAAAACACAAAAAAACGGAATCATGTGGTAGGTACAAGGGCAGGACTCAGTCCAAACTCTATATCGAAGCCAAAGAACGTGGAAAGTATCTTGGAAACAGGATAAAGAAGCAACCAGATCCGTAAACTGCAGGAAGCATTTCAGCCTCACAGTCCTGATACCCACCATACCCCTCAAGTAATTTGGCCACCTCAGTCTCCCTGTTGCACTTACCTGTCAGATGACGGCTCTGATTCAGAGATGGCTTCTGGTTCTCACAGCACACTTCCCTTTTCCTTTTTAATCTGACTTGTTGGAAAAGGCATAAACTATGTTGTGAGTTTAACTCTAAAAAAGGCACCTTGGGGAAGTCCTTACCACCCATTTATTGAAGCCTTGCTGCGGCAACAAGAAGGGTTTCTGAGAAGCTGGAGGATCAGGGTGCCAGAGCCTCTGCCATTTCCACTGAGGAGTGGTTTATGTAGATGGGGAACAAAAAATCCAAATTTAATTTGCTGGGGCTGCCATAACAAAGTATTACAGACTGAGTGGCTTAAATGGCAGAAATTCATTTTCTCCTTGTTCTGGAGGCCGGAAGTTTGAAATCTAGGTGTCAGCAGGGTGGTTCCTTCTGAAGTCCTTGAGGTAAGGATCTGTTCCAGGCCTTTCTTCTTGGCTTGTAGATGGTCACCTTCTCTCTGTGTTTTCACATTGTTTTTCCTCTGCAGGTGTCTGTCCAAATTTCCTCTTCTGATAAGAGCACCAGTCGGATTGGATTAGGGCCCACCCTAATTTTAATTTACTTAAGCTCTTTAAATACCCTGTCTCCAAATACAGTTACATTCTGCAGCACTGAGATTTAGGTCTTCCACATATAAATTTGTTGGGGGTGGGGGGGAAGGGGAGATACAATTCAGCCCTTAATAGTGGCTTTCCAGCTCTTTGATACTTATTATTATGCTTAAAGGCAATTTCTAGAATGATTTGAGTTGGTTCTTCTTTTCTCCATTTCCACAAACTCTGAAGCCAGTACTATAGAAAAAAAATATTTTCATAATATTTAAGATACTATTTCATAGGAATCCTGAATGCCACTATAAAGTCTTTATATCCCCTTCTAAATGAAAGAAAGTAAGGGAATTTCAGAGGACTGAGATAGGATTAATTGTATGATAGACCACATGTAATTGTAGCCTTCTATATTGAGAAGCGGTGGTTGAGGCATTGTTCAAAGATGACTGGCTGTACTTGTTTTCCCTCATAATAATAAATACTCAATCACGTAGTCTTGTCACTGGAAGTATTTGTTAACAATTTTGAATTAAGGTTTTGCCAAGGCTCTGATCACTCAAATCTTTACTACTGAAATATTAATCAGGACACACTATGCTTCCTAGTGTAAATACCTTGAAGGAGAAAATAATTCCTAAATATACAAAGAGGTAACTTGACTGTCTATGTTGTATCTTGTGTCACTTCCCTCTGTGTTAATATTTGATAAGGTGTTTCATTTATATGAGACTTCTAATGCATAACCAAATCACCTCTTTGGGAAAACTTATGAATAGTACCAAAACACTGCATATAGTAGCTAATATACTCTATCACTCTGTTACACTCTCTGAAAAATAAAATGTGGATCTTCAAGATGGCACAGAACAAAGGCTGATACTTCTTGGGCTTCATTTCTTAGAAGGCTTACCATATATGTAAACAGTTGACTTTCGTTTTTATTATGTGACAAATGATTTCACTAAAAACCTGCACAATTCAGTTTTAGCTGTGGGTTCAGTTGACCTTTGTATTTACCTATGTAGGTAGGCATTTGACTTGTGGTAATGTAGTAGCATTTCTTGTTTAATATTAAGGAAAATTTCTAGAAGAAAATACGTGTGTATTAATGCTGAATGGATTGGTTTTTTGGGTGTCTTATTTTAGTCAGGCTTTGTATACAATGAGATGTTATGTGATTAATGAATCCTGAATGTGGAGCTCTTTAATTCTGAAATCACCATTAAAAGCTTTTCTTAGTTGAGCCCAAGCCAAAGTGCTCTCATTGCTGCTTTTCTAAAAGTTCAGGTGGGGGTTGGGGGCCCCACCAATTCACACTTTTTATAATGAGGGAAGAACACTTTGCCTACCTTGTAAAAATGTGATTCAGTGTCATTCCTTAACATTGGATTTTAAAAATTGGATAGTATAAATAACAGTAGCAGTGAGCCACTTTTATGGGTATCCTATAATTTTATAATTATTAATCTAAAAGTAAAGTTCTGTTCTTCTTTCTTTTGGACAAGCCTACACAGTACGTCCCATCCTAGACACAAACTACATAGTGGGTTGGATGGATTCTCCCATAGCCTTTGAGATATATTATGAGGTCTTACCCGTTATCATCTCTCCTGAGTCATATCTGAATTTTATTTTGTGCATTTTGGCTGGTACCGGTGGTATAGGATATACCATAATATAGATTATTACTATATTTATTACTAGACACAACCAGTCTTCTTTTTTCCCTTTTACCTCTCTTTGCTCATAGAATGTACTATATGTAGTCATATACTTTGAATTAATATATTAGAAATCACAAATCTGTTTTGTACTTTTTAAGTTGTTCAGTACAGGCTTGTACTAGGATAGTTAATAAATTTAGTATTTTACAAAATTCAAAAAAGAGTATACACAGAAAAGTAACCTTGAGGCTTTCCTGCTTTCCTAAAGTTCTTCTACTAAGTATATTCCCTCCTTACAACATGCATTCTGAATCAGTCCATATGTCTATGTTTTGAAAATATTTCTTCCTTGTCTCTTTTTTGCCTTTCAACTTTTTTATGGTTTTGTTTTATTTTTTTGAGTTTTAGTTCCACAGAAGATTTAATCTCCGTGTGTTCAAGTTTATTAGTCTTTTATGACTTTTATGCCATACGTGCAAACACATTGGTACTTCTACATTATATATGTTATTTTACACTTTTTTACATTAGTGTTTAGTCATTCTGGAATTAATTTTTATAAATGGTGCTAGGTTGAGATTTATCTTTAGTTGTAAAAATTACGAATGAATGTTGAATTTCTCACATGTAAATACACGATTATTATATGGTTTTCCTTCTGTAATCTCTAATGTGACGTGTCATTGCAAACTATTGCAAGTGGCCAAACAGCATACATATCAAACCTGCTGGGGCAGTATTTGCAAGGGAAAGCTTCAAGGTATAGGTGTCAGTACCTCAGTGGTGAGTCACCATTGCCTTATTCCACTCTGAAATAGAGCGTAGCAGCAGTCTATTTGGGCCATGTGACAAATTCCATTGGACAGACCTTGACCACTGAACTATGAAACTTTCAGTGAGTAATTGGAGAAACACCAGCTCCTCCCTTGGCATGATCAAGGACCAGAATACAGTAGTAATATGATGTGGTACAACTTTGATTTCAGCACTGTCCTGACAGCATTCAGGGTTGATGAGAAGTCCCAGCCCAGCTGAAATCTAAGACCTTTGGTTATAGACACAAGATGCTTCAAGTTAGCAAGATTTGCCATGCTAGTAGGCCATATCAGTATACATGATTAATTGGGTTAACATCAGCCCCTTCCCTGACATGAGAAATGGTTGGAGGTGGCAGCGGGGTCGAAACATTATGGTCGACCAGTATTGATTACATCAGGCTCTGGCCATAGCCTGTTTCTGTGGAGCTTTGTCAGATGCCACATTTTTGGCAGGCCATCTTGCAGAGGACCAGTCTTATAACTAATTAACTTTTACTTTTCATTGCCTATTTGGCCAAGATCACTTTTTTCCCTTAATATTCTAATAGATACACTTTACTTTACAAATCTGATCTGCTTTAGCTCAGATTTTTAAGATCTTTCCTAAATGAAATTGCCATAGTTTTTTTTCTTTTCTTATGTTCTCCTTATCTGTCTTTTTAAATTTCCTTTTGAGTTAAAAATATGCAAGGTATCTTCTAGGAGCTTTTAAATTTTTCTAATGCTCTATTTATATTTATAATATAGTTTATTTCTGAATTTTCTCTTTTTGTTCTTTTTTTTTTCAATGTTTATTCATTTTTGAGAAAGAAAGAGCATGAGCAGGGGAGGGGCAGAGAGAGAGGGAACACAGAATCCGAAGTAGGCTCCAGGCTCTGAGTTGTCAGCACGGAGCCCAACGCAGGGCTCAAACCCATGAACCACGAGATCATGACCTGAACTGAAGTTGGATGCTTAACCAACGGAGCCACCCAGGTGCCCCTGAATTTTCTCTTTTTAAGGAACCAGCTTTTGTTTTATTGATATCAGCTAAAGTTTGTCCCCCAAATTCATATGTTCAAGCCCTAATTCCCATTGTAGCTGTATTTAAAGATGGGGCCTCTAAGGAAGTCATAAGGATTAGGTGAGTTCCTAAAGATGGGGACCTGATCTAATAGAATTAATATCCATGTAAGAAAAGACACCACAAAGCCCATCCTCTCTCTCTCTCTTTGCACATACACTGAGGAAAGGCTACCCAAGAGAAAGGACATAGTAAGAGGAAGCCATCTACAAACCAAAGACTTCCAGTCTGCAAAACTGTGAGAAATAAATTTGTTCTCTGTTGTTTAAGACTGTTATTTAAGCCACCTTAGTCTATGGTATTTTTTTTTTTTAGTGGAAGTTTATATTGATCAATTCTATTGGTTCTTTATTATTTGTGTTTTTTTTCTTGCTTGTTTCCTTATACATCATTTTTTTTTAAGTTTGGGTTGCATTCTGTGAAAAACCCTTAGTTCAGTCTTGTAGCTCACTGATTTTTTTTAACCGTCTTGACAGTCAGCATATTGGTTGATTTTTTTAAATTTCAGTGGTCAAATTTTAAAATTTCTATGATATTCTGTTATTTCTTCTTAAGTTTATTCCTTTTGAGAGAGAGAGGGAGGGAGAGTGCACACGCATGTGTGCACAGGGGAGTGGCGGGGAGAGAGAATACCAAGGAGGCTCCACACTGTCAGTGTGGAGCCTGATGTGGGACTCAAACCCACGAACCATGAGATCATGACCTGAGCTGAAATCAAAAGTCAGATGCTCAACTGACTGAGCCAACCAGGCACCCCTCTGTTATTTTTATTAAAAATGCTTATCCTTTTATATCTTTGGGAAGTTACTAGGTATTTTAAAATACTATCCTTTTTACATTATTAAGCTTATATTTTATGGGTAATGAGTTCTTCCTTTTGTTGGGCTTGTTTCTGCTCTTTCATTATTGGCTCTTTTTGATTATTGTGATTGGGTGCTTAACTATGTATTTAAGGTTGTTTATGAAGTCTCTGTTTACTTTAGCTTTTCTCCGTATATGGAAAGAGGAGTGAAGGGACAAAACCTCTGGATGGAGTGGTTCAGTAGCTGCTTCTGGGTAGTAACAGTTCCCCATTCTTATTGAGGTTGCTAGCCTCCTTAAGTTCCCATTTTACCTCTTTCCCCCCAGCACCAGCTATTTCTGCTCTACATGACAACAGACATCTCTGTTGCTTGCTGCCTGGCCCAAAGAAAGATGATGCTGTAATGCTCCACTTAAGTACTCCAACCAGTCACTCTTGGTTGTCCAGATCCCTCCTGTGGTCATCATCTGACAGTTGTAGGCTTAGCACATCCCTGGACCAACTTCCACCTTTATAGGCATTTTCTTCTGTGCATGTTTTGGGCTGTGGCTTCCTTCTCTACTTTTTTTTTTTTTTTTTTTCATGAAAGGATTCCTCATAGTGTCTGAAGACTGAAGATAAATACTGCTTTTCTTTATTATTATATTTTAAGAAATATGGCACAGTATACTCTTCTGTAATTTTTTGCCACTTGGGATCGGATGAAAAGGCTTGGCATATATTCAGTCTTCCTTCTTGAACCAGTGTCCGAGGTAGCTACTACATTCTAAAAATTGCTGTATTTTGATATAATTTCGGACTTACAGAAAAGTTTTATGAAGAAAAAGGAATTTTGGTTTATTTTATATTCAGCTTTTCCATATCATATATTTCATATATATATATATATATATTTGGTAGATATATCAAATATATGCTTGAAAATACATATTGGATTATTTAAGAGTAAGTTGTAGTGATATTCCTAAAAATGGTAAAATAAGGAACTCTAAAAAATATGTCCCTCCACTAAAGCAATGTTTAAACCGACAAATAACTGTTAGAATTAGCATCTTTGGAAATCTGGAATCTAATTTTGCAATCTAATAAAAAGTGAACAATACCTAGAAGAGTGCTTAATAAAGACAGAAGCTACTAAATTTCAATAAGTGAACTATGTGACATTTTTAATTACCCACTGTATTATCAGGGTTCTCTAGAGAAGTAGAACCAACAGGATATATTTATATAGAGAGAAATCATTATTTTAAGGAGACGGCTCATGTGATGTGGATTCTTGTGAGTCCAAAATCTGATGGGGTAGGCCAGAAAGCTGGAGACTTAGAGAAGAGTTGCATTTCAAGTCCAGAGTCTGCTGGAAAAATTCCTTCTTGCTTAGGGGAAGTTCGTTTTTGTTTTACTAGGGCCTTCAACTGATTAGATGAAGCCCACCTGCATTATGGAGAGTAATCAGCTTTATTCGACCATCAGTTTGATGTTAATCTCATCCAAAAAACATCTTCATAGAAACATCCAGAATAACATTTGACCAAACAGCTGGGTACCCTGACCCAAACAAGTTGATACATAAAGCTAATCATCAGACCCACCTACTGTCCCCCATTCCCCAGCTCACAGATGGCAGTAGGGATGGCAGCTTGCATTCTTGGTGCAGCTTGCTGGTGCCAGAGGGGTTGACCACACACAGCAAAGAATACAGCATACAGCATTTCAAAGAGTAAGTTGCAAACATGATCCGTCTCTATCACTTGATAGTTCAGTGTGCATTTCCAAAAACAAATTATTTTTATTATTACATGACCATAATGTAGTTATCAAAGTCAGCATCTTAGCTTTGATGAAATACTATTACTATATGGGTACATTTAAAAAAATTTTTAATGTTGGGGTGCCTGGGTGGCTCAGTCGGTTAAGCGCCCTACTTCGGCTCAGGTCATGATCTCACAGTTCGTGAGTTGGAGCCCCGCGTCTGGCTCTGTGCTGACAAGCTTGGAGCCTGGAGCCTGCTTCAGATTCTGTGTCTCCCTCTCTCTCTCTGCCCCTCCCCTGCTCATGCTCTTTCTCTCAAAAATGAATAAACATTAAAAAACATTAAAAAATTTTTTAAATGTTTATCTTTGAGAGGGATGGAGAGACAGAGCGCAAACGGGAGGGGCAGAGAGAGGGGGAGACACAGAATCCAAAGCAGACTCCAGGTTCTGATCTGTTGGCACAGAGCCTGATATGGGGCTCAGACTCACAAATGGCAAGATCATGACCTAAGCCGAAGTCCTATGTTCAACCGACTGAGCCACTATATGGTGCCCAGCTCTATGGGTACATTTTAAAGGCCCTTGGTACATATTGCAAAATCTACCTCCCAAAGTTTCTACCAATTTATACTTTTGTCAGTAGTGTATGACAATTTCCAGTGATTCTTTACCATTTTATTTTTTTATTTTATTTAAAAAAAATTTTTTTAATGTATGTATTTGTGAAAGAAAGAGTACGAGTGGGAGAGGGGCAGAGATAGAGGGAGACACAGAATCTGAAGCAGGCTCCAGGCTCTGAGCTGTCAGCACAGAGTCTGACGCAGGGCTCGAACTCATGAACCATGAGATCATGACCTGAGCTGAAGTCAGACACTTAACCAACTGAGCCATGCAGGTGCCCCTCTTTACCATTTTAAAATTGTAGATTTATGTTGCTGAATTGATAGGCCACCTAGCATTCATTCTAATAGAGCCCCTATTTCTTTTTTCTTCTTCTTCTTTTTTTTAATATAGACCTCATCTCCCTCTTCTGTATTTTGGTTTTTCTTTTTCTTCATGGAATCTTCCTTGGGAAAAAATACAAAACAAAATTCCAACTCTGGGAATGTTGGGGGAACTTCCAAACTTGACCGTTCCTAATACAAAAGCGTTTTATTTGTTACTCTATTTGTTCTCTATTACATACATTTATTTTTTTAATTCGTCTTTACAACCTCTTTATGAAATAATAATTTTGGAGATAAAATTGTGAGAGGTTAAATGATTTTCCCAAAGTTCTATCACCAGTAATTGGTAGATTCTGAACTCCTCTTAGACTTTCTGACTTCAGAGCTGATATCATATTGCGCTGGTTAGGTGGAAAGGACAGTGAAAAACTCTATCAACATTTGCCCAAGGGAATTCATATCTGCTTCATTTAATTGTCTTGAAGGTAGTGATAAAAGCATCTTTCATGAGAGACGATAGAAGGTATCAGACTGAAGACTCTGGATGGGGATCAAAGGTGATGAAAAGTGCTAGATGATTGACAAGACATGTACCTTTTAGTCTAATATGCTTGCCAGGTAAAGGGAGATTATGTATGAACTGAAGACAGAATAAACAGTGAAAACCAGCACAGACAAAGCAAATAAGGTTTAGCAAGTTTTCAGAGCTGATGAGACTTAATAGCGCAGATGCGATGAACCAGTGGCTAATGAAATTTGGACTCTGATACATGGCTAAAAAGGACAAAGCACAGGAGCTGATAATCCAGCAGGGGGAGTAGAGGATTTTTGAGGAAGAGCAGCCAGAATGGAGAAATCAAGAAACATTAATGCAGAACTTTTTAGAGATCATCTAGCTTTATTTTCCTTACATTACAGATAAGAACGCTGAGGCCCTCTGGAAATTGCAGAGCTAGAAAGTTACAAAACCAAGATTAGAAACTACATTTTTTACACCAAGTCCTGATCTTTTTCTTTGTCTCTTGAATATGATGAGATTATAATCCATAATATTAAAATTATTCAAATTCTCTTTGGAAATAGGTTCATTATTGCAGTCTTATGATCAGTGGTTACAGTGACATATTATCTAGAAAATAGAAATGATGAAAATTGAAGTTATGATGCTAAAGTGCCTGAAGCCTAAAGACCTTGATACAGATACTATTACTTTTCTCAAACCCCAAAAGAGTTGCATCATCTGGAATAGCCTGTGGTTAAAAATGGAAACACTTCCTATAACAGCAGTGTCAGAGAACAAAAGATAATGACAACTCTTTTTTTTGTTGTTGTTTGGAAGAACAATCATTATTTTTCTCATTCACATACAAACAATAAAAACAATTTCTATTACAAGCAGTCATTTATCTTCATTCCTATTCTGTATGTATTTTTTCACACTGTCTCATTAAATTCTCATATTGTTCGGAACTCCTTGGATATGTTGTAATTTTACCATCTGGGATTCATCAGTCACAAGATACATATACATTGTAATAAAAATGGATGCTTCACAAGGATTCATATTGGCTATAGTCCATCTTAAAGACCTTTGTTGTGTTGAACAATGGACTGTGTAATATTTCAATTCAGGAACAGATGATCTTATTTTGTAATTTTTTCCAACTCTACAACATTCTAAAGTAACATTCATGGAATACAGAAATCTTTGGAGAATGTATGTCAAATCCATGTGCAGTTTTCTAATTTTCTTTAGCTTATAAATTTTACTTTAATGCCACAAATATCCATAATAGTAATTATACTTCATAAAGTTGTTTAAAACTGTTCAGTGGGGGTTTACAGATTTCAGTGGTCTCTTTTAAGAAATGTAATTTAACTAGTAATGCATTATAATGTATTGTTACAAATAAAATATTACTTACTGATCTCTTTTCCCTCTGTTAGCTAGATGCCCCACAGAAATATAGAAGAAATTGAGCAAAATTAGGGAAATGATATGAAAAATGCCTGCAAGTAAATTATTATTTAGGCATTTGGGGATCAGAAAACAATGTTTCCATCATCAACTGCACTGCTGGAGATATAAAAATAATGTGTCTGTCCTCAGAGAGCTCACAGTCTAATGATGGGAAATATGCAATAACACTGTAATATGAACTAGAATGCTGTAAATATCAGAAGTTAAAAGAACATGAAAGCAAACAGGGAGAAATTGCAGCTGGTTGGGGATATCAGACTTCTTGAAAGAGCTGGTATTTGAAGTGGATCTTGAAAGTCAGCAATTTACAAGTTAAGATAGAGTAAGGAGGATAACATGAGCAAAAGTATAGAGACAGACACACTGGGTATGTTTGGAAAATATCAAATAATGTAAGAGTGGATGTAGTTTGAAAGACTTATAGAAGAAAGTAATACTAGCCCTTATTTAATGAGCATGTACTGTGAGCTCTGCTTTTTGCTACCTACTCGATATGCATTATTTTATTGAACTTTAAGAACATGCCATGAGGTAGGTACTAGTATTATTCCCACTTTTTAAATGAGAAGATATTAAATGATTTGCCCAAAGTTATACAACTATTAAGTTGATGTTCTTGGATCTTAATCTAGGCCTGACTGGTAATAAACCCAAACTCCTAATCACTAAAATATAAAGTTATATTGTGGAGATTTCAAATATAAAATGGGGATCTTATTTCCAGTAATGTTATCAATAGAACACTGTGTGTGTGTGTGCGCGCGCGCGCACGCAAAAGGACCAATTTTTAAGAGTTTCTAAGATTAACCTATTATCAATGAGTTGAAAGAACAAATTTGGGGAGAGAAAGTAGACTAGCTGGTTAGTAGACTAGCTGAGTGTGCCAATGAACTGAGTGGGTTTGTAGGTTAGTAGCATTGAAAAGGTGGGAACACACAGAAAATTTTTTTTAAGTTATAATAAAATGACAGCCATTTTTTTTTTTATTTAAAAAAATTTTTTTAACGTTTATTTATTTTTGAGACAGAGAGAGAGAGACACAGCATGAACGGGGGAGGAGCAGAGAGAGAGGGAGACACAGAATCCGAAGCAGGCTCCAGGCTCTGAGCCATCAGCCCAGAGCCCGACGTGGGGCTCGAACTCACGGACCGCGAGATCGCGAGATCGTGACCTGAGCTGAAGTCGGACGCTCAACCGACTGAGCCACCCAGGCGCCCCATTGACAGCCATTTTTAAAGTTTATTTATTTATTTTGAGAGAGAGAGAGAGAGAGCGAGCATACATGCACAGGGGAGGGGCAAAGAGAAGAAGAGAGAGAATCCTAAGTAGGCTCAATGCATGGCAAATAGCCCCACGCGGCGCTTGATCTCAGGAACCATGAGATCGTGACCCAAGCTGAAATCAAGAGTTGGACGCTTAACCGACTGAGCCACCCAGGCACCCCAAAGAATGACAACTATTTAAATGGAGGGGGTGAGGAGGTAGGCAGTTTCAAAGATGACCCTGCGTGAGTGAAATAGCAATAATGGGGAAGAGAAACTTCTGAAGGAAAAGAAAACTCAATTTGGCCCAAGTTACAGGGTGCCTGAGCAGCATCCAGGTGACAGTGTGAAAATTACTTGGAATGTAGGTGTGAAGTTGAGACTTGAGGTGGAGATTTGGCAGCTATTTGCATAGGAAAGAGTGTCAAAGCTATTTGAGTGAATTCCCAAAGATGAGAATAGAAAGATAAGTTTGAAGACAGAACTTTGAGAAAGGCCTACATTTAGGGACTATGAGGGGAAAGAACTAGTAAACGAATCAGTAGTGGTTAGAGGAGCCTTTAAGTTTAAGAACAAGCCTTATGACTAGGTGATTAGAAAACCTCTTGTCTCTTTTAAAAGAACATAATAAAAACCAGATGGTCAGTTATTGAAGTAGATGCCTAGGATTTCTGGCAACTAGTTGATACTCTGACTTTCTGTTGTGTGGCTCTAGAACTTTTCTCTAAGGAACAGACCCATAACTTTAAATTGTCTATCTAGCAGACCCATAGACATCTTAAACTCAAGATCAAAAAGATTGTATTATTGTTATCCCCCAAAGCTCAAGCTTGCTCCGTATTTATGTTCTCTTTTTTAAAAACTGTTTGAATTTTAAACTATTTGGTTATTAAACCTATTCAGTTATTAACTCCACTGTTCATTTGCCCCAAACAGAAATCGCAGATTGATCTGCCACTATCCTCCCTTTCTTATCATTAGGACTTCCACTTCCAAAACCAACATATATTTGATTATTGCTATAGACTGAATATTTGTGTCCCCCCAAAATGTGATGGTGTTAGGAGGTGGAGCCTTTGAGATGTGAGTAAGTCATGAGGGTTCTGCCCTCATAAATGGAATCAATGTCCTTTTAACAGAGACCCTGAGAGATACCTTGTCCTTTTTGCCATATGAGGTTATGCAAAAAAGCAGCCATCTATGAACAAGGAAAAGGGCTTTCACCAGACAGTGAATCTGCCAGCACCTTGATCTTGGACTTCCCAGCCTTCAGAATTATGAGAAATAAATGTATGTTATCTATAAGTCACCTAATCTATGGTACTTTTGTTATAGCAGCCCAGATGGGGTGCTGCTCTAAAAATGTGAAAGTGGGTTTGCAACTAAGATTAGATTAGATTAGATTAGATTAGATTAGATTAGATTACATGATTAGAGAGGCTGGAAGAATTTTGAGGTTTGTACTAGCAAAAGCCTACCTTACAATGAACAGCCCGTTAAGAATGATTCTGTTGATAACCCAGAAAGAAAAGAGAGATACAAAGAAAATATTTGGCTGGATATTTGGCTGAAGAAATATCTAAGCAAAGTATTGAAATTGCAGCTTAGCTTTTCTTTATTATAGTAAAATGCAAGAAGAAAGAAAGGACAGACTTGTTCATCAAAAAGGAGGAGGAACTTAAAAGATTTGGAAAATTCTAAGCCTGTCCATATTAAAAAGAGTGGGTGAACTGTTTGGGAGAGAATACAAAGAATGTGGCCAAACAACCATCTGATAAGGAAATGAGCCATCAAAACTGAATTTAGGAGCTATTGTTCAAGACAATGGAAGAAGGCAATTTAGTGACCATCCTGCTCTGCCACCCCCATTACAGAGCCAGAGCATAAAGGTCTGGGAGGCTGAATGATTTCAAAGGAGGGGCTGAGGGCACTTGTGGGACTGTGTTTTGCCTTGCCTCGAGAATTTCCATTTCCACTCCCTGCATTTGTACCAAGCCCCGTGATTGCCCCAGGTGCATTTCCGGTGAATCTTTATGGTGGGAGGCCCCAGTAGTTACCCCACCAGAAGGCACAGGCAGCAGATTTTGCTTCATCCATGTGGTGCTGTCCTGTGGCACCATCTCTGCCAGGGCAGAGTGCACAAGCTATGAGATCAAGGCTATTTCCACCTAGATTTCCTGATGCAAGACCCAGGCAGAGAATCTCTGCAGAGGCTCCAGTGGAGCTGTGGGGCTGGGGTTGCCCTCATGACCACCTGCAGGCGATTCCAGCCCAGGAAAGGCATGTGACTTTAACCTTTGAGAGCTACGGTGTGGTCTGTTCCAAGCAGTCATAGGGTTGGGGGCTGCCCAGAGGCATGGGGGGAAAGCCATCGATAGCCTTTGGGACCCAGCCCCTATCTGGCAAAACTGTGGGAGTGGGACCCCAGAGGGTCTGGGAAGCAGGACCACAGGTTGGACAAACACAAAGAAGATTCTGCTCCAGCCTTAGGTTTTAGACTTAATCAGGACCTGTCATTACTTTCTTTCTTCTTTCTCCCTTTTGGAACTCGGAATGTCTATCTTATGTTGTCCTATCATTGTATTTTGGAAGCACATAACGTGTTTGATTTCACAGGTTCACAGCTGGGAAGGAATTGGCTCAGGATGAAGCCTGCCTTCAGTCTCACCCATATCTGGTTTAGATGATTTTTAGATGAGACTTTGGACTCAGACTTTGAGTTGATGTTGGAACAAGTTAAGACTTTCAGGGGTTGTTGAGATGAAATAAATGTATTTTTCATTTAAGAGAGACATGAATTTTGGGGGCCAAGGATCAAATGCTACAGATTGAATATCCTAATTCATATTGAGCTTAACCCCAATACGATGGTATTAGAGGATAGAGCTTATGGGAGGTGACTAAGTCATGAGGGCAGAGCCTTCATGAATGGGATTAGTACCCTTATAAAAGAGACCCCAGGGAGCTCCTTTGTCACTTCTGCCATGTGAAGTTACATTTAAAAGACAGCCAGGAAGAAGGTTCTCATCAGAAACCAAATCTGCCAGTGCCTTGATTTTAGACTTCAGAACTGTGAGGAAGAGATTTCTGTTGTTTATAAGCCACCCATTCCATGTATTGTGTTACAGCAGCTTAAACAGACTAAAACAACGATCAGTTCCTATTATTCTTCCGGAAAGGTTCTTCTATTCCATCTTACCTTATACAACATCATACTGTCCTAATGAGGTCCTTGTCATGTTTTCTGTGTACTTTGTAGTAGCTTTCTTACTAGCCAATTGGCCTGCATCTGATTTCTCTGCTTTTTGATCCTACATCAAATACAGCTCTCAGAGCTACATTTCTATAACAAAATGAATGTAAAATAACATTGAAATAGTAAGTGCTATTATTTCATATACTAACAAAGAAGAAAAACTGCCTAATTAAGCTACAACACAATGCTTTCTTAATATGTAGGATTTTTATTTCATAATTAAAAAATTCTTTTGGAGATATTTAGACATATTTTTTATCACATCTCACTTTTGAATAGACATAAAAAAGAATATAAATGAAATAAATTGATTAAGGAATTCCTAAAACTTCTTTGTATATGAGTACTTTTCCTAAATAACTTTTCATTTTGATGTTGGTGGTTTCACACATCTTCTGTGCCATCAAAAGCATTGGTGAGACAATTTAAGAGTGCTTCACTGTTATCTGAGAGGTTTTCTTTCAAATCACAATACAGTGTCTCCAAGTTTGGATTCTGGTGTTATTCTGCTTTTATCTGAATGTGCCAATGAAGGTTTTTGATCAAAAACCAGGACTTGGGGTGCCTGGGTGGCTCAGTCGGTTGAGTGTCTGACTATTCACTTCAGCTCAGGTCATGATCCTGCAGTTTATGATTTTGAGCCCTGCTTTGGGCTCCACACTGCTGACAACTTGGAGCCTGCTTGGGATTCTCTTTCCCTCTCTCTCTGCCCCTCCCCTGCTCACTGTCTCTATCTGCCTCTGTCTCTCTTTCTCAAAATAAATGCACTTAAAAGAAACTAGGACTCATTCTTGAATTAATATTGAATTTATATATATTTAGTGGTGGTATTTGTCTAGTCATACCATGAGGAAACAACCATGTCTCTACACTTTTAGGTGAGTTTATACTTTAACTTTTATGTACAGACAAGGACATTTCTTCATGACTTTAGGAGGCCGTTAATTGGAAGACACATGGTGATTTTCGAGATAGGAAAATGTGAAAAATGTGTACCGTAGAAATTCTGAAGTAAGTTGTCTGACTTTTGTGATGCTCTTGCTTCTATACAATGGCTCCTCTCTGCCTCCAGAATAACTTCTATTAACATAACATGGTAAATAAGGCCCTTTACACTCTTGCTCTTAGATGTTTTCTTCAGCCTCACTTGCTGCCACTTTGTTTCCCTTAAGAAGTATTCTAGCCGTGCCTGGCAGCTCAGTATTTCTGTACATGCCTTGTACTTTTGCACCTTCATGCATTTGCTTGCAGTTCTTCTTATATATTCTTTCCCCTCTTCTCCATGATGAACTCCTATATCCTCTCAGGCTCAGCCCAAAGGTCAGCTGTTCCATGCATCTTTCATGGAACCCTTCTGTCCCAAAAAGAATCATTTCCTCATTTGTGTTCTCATAGGGTTTTGTTCATTTATTATAACATGTATCACCCATGTTACATTTATCCAGTATTTTATGGAACTTGGGTTTATCTGTGTGTCTGAACTCAAGAAGAGACATTGTTTTTTGTTCATCTTTTGCTCATAGTCCTGAAATCCATGCCTGACATTTAGTAAAAACTCAATTCATGAGTTTTTGAATTGAATTGAAATGAGTTCAATTAATTTGAATTAATGTTTAAAGTCAGTCATTTATTCAACAAATATCTATTGAGTGTCAAAAGACTGTAATACATGGTACCGGGAGCTCAGTATAGGGTAATGGGTAGTACTTTTGTAATCTCCAGATGCGGGACCAAAGATTTAGAATGGTTTACTCATTTGCCTAGTAAAAAGTGGTAGAGCTCTCTGACTGAAAATTGAGTGTCTGTGACCGTTCATGAACTATTACCTTGAATGAAAGAACTAATAATGTACAGCCTGAACTTAAGGGTGTATAATTTTGGGTAAGTGTTTCTGTTTTTTATTTTCAAATTTAACTTCCAACTTTTCTTCTGAATTCTGTAGTTCAATGTTAGCTACATTATGAAATCAAAAATTAAAAACAAGTCATGTAAAGCAAGTGTTAATGCTTAGTGTAGCTTTGCATTTATCAATATCTTTATAATCTGTAGTGTGAACTACTTAGACATGATTTTATAGGGACACCCCCCCCCCCCGCCAAAGACTTTAGAAGTTTCCAGACTACATTGTTTTTCCCCCTTCATTTGCATCTTCTGTATGTGGTAGTAATTTTGAAAACCAGCAAAGTGTTGGAGAAAAGGTAATAGAGATAATGAGAATCTGGTTTGAAAAGAGTAAGTGTTTTGTAATCTGTATTATAAATTCTATTAGCCTGGATAGACTGTGTCAAATCTAAAATACCAAGAGGTTTAAGTTAGATGCAGTTGAAAATGAGTATCACTATCATTTGAGTAATAATGACATTTTCTTAGTGTTAATTTATCTTCTCAATATTATCCACTGTGAGACCCAACTTCCTAAGAAAATCTGAAAACTTTATCTACCATTTAAAAGTAATCTTTTAATCCCTTTAACATTTTAGAATAGGCTATCATAATGGATTTTCCTAAGCTTTCCATTGAAATGGTACCATAAACTTAGAGTGCTTTCTCCATTATAGCAGTCCAGTAGTTGCAGGATAGACAAAATTCTAGGCAATTGAGTGCTAGATAGCAATCATTTTTCACTTTCTTTCTTATCTCTTACACATTAATTATTTGCATTATTAGCATTCTCTTAAATATGTTGTTTCTTTGTAGAAATATTTTAAAGTGAATCCATTTTCTGAGGAATAACACCTGTTCATTTCGTTAACTATAACTCGAATGAATTGCAGTATGGTAAAGGCAAATAGTTGAAGAGCACCTCTGTGAAACACTCTCATTTGTGGTACTTTCCACTTTTCCAGCAAGGCTTCACATCGCATTTAGGACATATGACCTGCCTTTATATGATCTGAGTGAGGATTCTAACATCAATTTGATATTAAATATTAATAAGTCCTGGTTTTCTTATTAAATAAAAATAAATAGAAGTTCCTTGAATGAACTTGTAATGGATAATCTCATTATTTCTAGAACTGTACCCAACTCCTTGCCGTCAGCTTATGTGTTACATAATTTCCCAACAGGTGCCTTAGACTTAGAATCTTCCACACCTCTCTTTATATTTGATTTAGGGGTTGGTAGCTTTTCACCCGGTGGCCAACATCATGTTTTCCTACTGTTTTCTTTGCAGCTAACTGTGGGGGCTTGTGGAGGATGGATGACTGTGTCCTGAAACAAAAAAAGAAAGCCTTGACAGGAATCACTTTAATTTCTTTTGTTTTTGATGACTAGATATATGCTTCACTATTGTCAAAGTCCCAACAAGATAAAGATGTCTGCTATTACTACTGGTGTTTAGTATTTTCCTAGAACTAATGTAAAAGTAAAGAAAACAAAATACAAAGGATGTCAGCATGATGGCAGAATAGTAGATTCCTTATTTTGCTGCCTCCCACAGATTCACTGAATAAACAGCTACACACAAATCAGTTCCCTTGGAGAGAAATAAACTAGTTGAGTGACTCCTACACAGTAAGTGACTGAGAAAATACACACATTGAAAGGAGTAGGAAAGGTTGAGACACATTCATCCCATAAACTCCTGGCTTAGCAATTTGCAGTAAGAAGGGAACCCCAACTGCCAGCTTTTCCCTGGGGAGCAAAGGGTTTGGATCACATGTCTAGCTCCCCAAATTTATTGTTGCTACACAAGGAATTGGCTCCCAAATCACCTAGCTGTGAAAGCCATTGGAGCGCAACATTCATGAGTCCCTCAGGACCATATTAAACAAAGAGGAGGTTTTAAACAGAAGTGTGAGCACTTACCGTGACTATACCAGTGGGCTCAACACAGAGAGAACAGACAAAAAGACAAAGCTACCAGTTTCCCCATTGAAGGGATTTGACTGCACATTTTTATAGCTGCTGTCTGAGGGTCCAGTGTCTTCTCCCTCTCCCCCCACCCAAGGTTGAGTTTCTAATCAACCTTCATCTGGAAGTTGACTGGACTTCTCTAGGGGCCTGAAAGGGATTATGGGTACTTCAATACTTTTCTTTCCCCTCACTCCAGTGATGAAAACAAGTGTCCACCTTCTCCCTGGAAAGAGCTTGTCCACACATCTAGCATCCCACCTGTCATGACTGCCTCTTAAGGGACTGGCTCCCAAATCACCTAGCTCAGAGATCCAAAAGGGCTTGGCATTCACAAGTCCTCCTTTATCACCAAAAACAAAGAGGCAATTTTTAATAGATATGTAAGCACTTCCTACCACCATCCCCCTACCATCAGTACAGAAGAAGCAGACAAAAACACAAGACTCTCAATTTCTCTCTGCAAGGGATTTGGTTACATAATTTCCCAGCTGCTGCCCAGGGGCCAGGATTCTAATTATCCTTCATCAGGGAACTGATGGAGCACACAGTTAGTAGTCTTATGGAATCCTGAACCTACTATGGGAACTTCCTGTGCCTTTCCTTCCAACTCACCTCACTGATAAAACCAGTGGTGATAAATGATTTACCTGTCATCTAATTCAAAATAATGGCCATAAAGATGCTCACCGAAGTCATGAGACCAATACATAAACAAAGTGAGTTTCAACAGAGAAAAAATATTAAAAAGTAGTAGAAAGAAATTATAGAGCTGAAGAATATAAGTGAACTGAAAAATTCAGTACACGGGTTCAACAGGAGACTAGGTCAAGCAGAAGAAAGGATCAGTAAACTCAGAGGTCAGTGGAAATCATCCAGTCAGAGGAGGAAAAAGAGTAGAGATAGCTTAAGGAACTTACAGGATGCCAACAAGTGGAGGAATAAACACATTATGAGAATATGAGAGTCCCAAAAGGAGAAGAGAGAAAAAAAGGCACAGAGAGATTATTAAATGAAATAATGGCTGAACACTTCCCAAACCTGGGGAAATAGACATCCAGATCAAGAAAACTTTAAAAAGCACAAAACAAGATAATTTTAAGAGACCTGCACTGAGACATAATCAATTTTTCAAAAGTTCAAGAGAAAAAATTTTGAAAGCAATGATTGAAAAGCAACATGTTACATACAAGATAACCCCTGCCCCAAGACTACTTGCAGATTTTTCAGGGTAAACTTTGTAAGCTAGAAGGGAGTGGAATGATACAGTCTAAGTTCTCAAAGAAGAAGGAAGGAAGGAAGGAATGGAGAAAAGGAAGAAGAGAGGAAGGAGGGGAGGGGAGGGAGGAGAGAAGGAAGGGAAGAAAGAAAAACTGCCAGCCAAGAACACTTTGCCAGACAAAATTGTCCCAGAATTGAAGAGGAGATAAAGATAAGACAAAAGTTGAAGGAGCATCACCACTGGACTTGCCTTACAAGAAATGCTAAAAGAAGTTGTTCCAGCTGAAATGAAAAAGTGCTAATTAGTGGGGCGCCTGGGTGGCTCAGTCGGTTGGGCGGCCGACTTCAGCTCAGGTCACGATCTCGCGGTCCGTGAGTTTGAGCCCCGCGTCGGGCTCTGTGCTGACAGCTCGGAGCCTGGAGCCTGTTTCAGATTCTGTGTCTCCCTCTCTCTGACCCTCCCCCGTTCATGCTCTGTCTCTCTCTGTCTCAAAAATAAATAAACGTTAAAAAAATTTTTTTTAAAAAGAAAAAGTGCTAATTAGTAAAATGAAAACATGAAAGTATGAAACTCACTGGCATAGGTGGATATATAGTCAAATTTGGAATGCTCTAATATATAATGGTGGTGTATAAATCACATATAATTCTAGTATAAAGGTTGAGACAAAAGTATTAAAAATGACTACAGCTATAATAATTTTTTAATGAGTACACTAAAAAGATATAAATGATGACATCAAAAACATAAAATGTAGGGTCAGGGAGTAAACATATAGAGCTTTTATATGCTGTCCAAGTTAAGTTATAAGCTTAAAATGGACTGTTACAATGTTTTATGTAAGCCTCATGGTAACCAGAAAGCAAAAACCAGTAGTAGATACACAAAAGATCAAGAAAGGAATCAAAGCATACTACTACAGAAAATTACCAAACAACAAAAGAGGAGAGCAAGAGAGGAAGAAAAGAACAAAGGGTCTACAAAACACCCAGAGAAGAATTAACAAAAGACTTTACCTACCAAAAATTACCTTAAATGTAAATGAACTAATTATCCAAACATAGACTGAAAGTGAAGGGATGGTAAAAGATATTTCCTGCAAATGGAAACTGAGAGAATAGGTGCAGTGATAATTATATCAAACAAATAGACTTTATGTCAAAAACTATAAGTGACAAGGCCATTACATAATGATAAAGTGGTCAATTCATCAATAAGATGTTAAAAAAAATATGCACCTAATATTGGAGCATCTAAATATATAAAGCAAACATTAGCCGATCTGAAGGAAGAAACAATAGGAGACTTCAATACCCCTCTTTGCACAGTGGATAGATCATCCAGACAGAATATCAGTAAGAAAATACTGGACTTAAACTACACTTTATACAAAAAAACATCAAACAGACGTATACAAAACATTCCATCCAACAGTGGCAGAATACACATAGAACATTCTCTGGGATAAATCATTTATTAGGCCACATAACCAGTCTTATACAAAAAGATTGAAATCATATCATGCATCTTTGCTGACCACAATTACATGAAACAAGAAATCGGTAACAGGAGAAAAACTGTAAAATTCACAAATACGTGGAGATTAAACAACATGCTTCTGAACAACTAATGGGTTAAAGAAAAAATTTAAAAGTATCTGAGACAAATGAAGATGGAAACACAGCACGTTAAAATTATGGAGATGTGGTAAAATCAGCTCTAAGAGGAAAGTTTATAGTGATAAATGTCTACATCAAAGAAACAGAAAGATCTCAAACAACCTAACTTTACATCACACGGAACTAGGAAAGGAAGAAGCACTAACCCTGAATTGAGTAGAAGGAAGAAATAACAAAGATCAGAGCAAAAATAAACGAAATAGAGACCAGAGAGATAATAGAAAAGGTAATGAAATTATGAGTTGGTTTTTTGAAAAGATAAATTTGACAAACCTTTAGCTACCCTAACAGAAAAAAAGAATGAAAACTCAAAATAAGAAAAGAGATGTTACATGTAATGCCACAAAAATACAAATGATCATAGGAGACTACAGGAACAATGATATGCCAAAACATTGGACAACTTAGAAGAATGGATAAATCCCTAGAAACACACAGCCTACCAAGAACAAATTATGGAGAAACAGAATATTTGAACAGACCAATAACAGTTAAGGCAAATGAATCAGTAATAAAAAAAAAAATCTTTCAGCAAAGAAAAGTCCAGTAACAGATGGCTTCACTGATGAATTCTACCAAATATTTAAAGACTTAATGACAGTCCTTCTCAAATTCTTCCAAAATAATTGAAGAGGAGGGAACACTTCCAAACTCATTTCACAAGGCCAGCATTACCCTGATACCAAAGCCAGATAAGGACATTGTAAATTATAGGCCAATATTCCTGATGAATATATATGCAAAAATTCTCAACAAAATACTACTAAACAGAATTCAACAGCATGTTAAAAGGATTACATACAGTGATCAAGTTGTATTTGTTTCTGGGTCTAGGTAGTTTAGCATATTCTAAATAAACATGATATGCCACAATGAAGAGAAAAAAATCATATCATTGCAGTAGATGCAGTGAAAGCATTTGACAAAATTTAATAACCTTTGATAAAACCCTCAACAAGTTAGGTATAGAAGGATTATACCTCAAAGAAACAAAGGTTTTATATAGCAAGCTTACAACTAACATACTCACTGCTGAAAAGCCAAAAGTTTTCATCTAAGATTAGGAGCAAGACAAAGAGGCCCACTCTCATCAATTCTATTCAACTTAGTACTGGAAGTCCTGAGCAGCACAATTAGGCAAAAGAAAGAAATAAAAGGCATCCATATCAGGAAAAATGAAACTTGTTTTGTTTTCAGAATACATTATCTTATATATAGAACACTCTAAAGACTCCATCCAAAAACTGTTAAAACTAATGAATGAACTTAGTAAAGTTTCAGGATACAAAATCAACAAATGAAAATTGGTTGCGTTTCTACACACTAACAACAAACTATCTGAAAAAGAAATTAAGAAAACAATACCATTTACAATTGCATCTGAAAAAGAAATTAAGAAAACAATACCAATTACAATTGCATCTTATTCTTAAGAATAAACAAAGGAGGTGAAAGATCTATACAATGATAGCTATCAAACATTTATGAAGAAAATTGAAGACACAAGTAAATAGCAAGACATCTCATGTTCATGGATTGAAAGGGTTAATATTGTAAAATGTCCATACTATACAGAGTGATCTACACTTTCAGTGCCATCCCTATCAAAATTCAAATGGCAGTTTTACAGGAATAGAAAAAAAAAAAAAGTCCTAAAATTCATATGGAATCATAAAAGAACCTGAATAGCTAAAGCAATTTTAAGCAAGAAGTGCAAAGTTGGAAGCATTATACCTTCTTATGTATGTTACATAACTATATCAATCAAAACAATACGGTATTGGCATAAAAACACAGATCAATGGGACAGAATAGAGAGCCCAGAAATAAACCCACATATATATGGTCAACTAATTTTCGACAAAGGCACCAACAATATGCAATAGGGGAAGGATAGTCTCTTCAATAAAGGGTATTATAAAATTGGACACTCACATGCGAAAGAGTATAATTGGTTCCTTATCTTATACCATACACAAAAATCAACTCAAAAAGGATTTAGGATTTAAATTAAAGACCTGAAACTGTAAAGCTCTTATTAAAAAAAAAAAAAACATAGGGGAAAAGGTCACTGAGATTGGTCTTGTTGGTGATTTTTTGGATCTGACACAAAAACTAGGTTTTTGTTACTAAAATGTTACTGTACAGCAAAGGAAGCCATCAAAAAAAGGCAACCTATAAAATAGAATGGAATGAAATATTTGCAAGCTATACACTCAATAAGGAGTTAATACCCAAAATATATAAGGCACTCTTACAATTAATAGAAATAACAATCAAGTTTTAAAATGGACAAAGAACTTGAACAGACAGTTTTCCAACGACATATGTGTGGCCATCAGATATATGAAAAGATCCTCAACATCAATAATCACCATGGAAATGCAAATCAAAACCACTTATTGCCTCACACCTGTTTGAGATGATGATTATCAAAAAATTAAAAGATAATAAATATTGGTAAGAATGTGGAGAAATTGGGACCTTGTACATAGTTGGTAAGAATGCAAAATGGTGGCTATGAAAAACAGTATAGGAGTTCCTCAAAAAATTAAAAAGAGAACTGTAGGATCCACCAATCCCACTTCTGGATACCGATCTAAGAGAAATGAAATCAGGATATCAAAGACAGATTAGCACTCCTGTGTTCATAGAAGCCCTATTCATGATAGCCAAGATATGGAAATAACTTAAGTTTCTGTCGATGGATGAATGAAGAAAGCCTGCAAGGGAATGTTATTAAACCTTAAACAAGAAGAAAATTCTGCAACATGCAAAATATTGCAAAATATTGGGTATTGGTCAATTCGGGGCTGTTATGCTAAGTGAAATAAACCACCTACAGAAAGACAAATACTGTATGATTCAGTTTATATGTGGTGTCTAAAATAGTCAAATTCATAGATTCAAAAGAGTGGGACTAAAGAGGAAACAGGAAGTTACTAATCAGTGGGCATAAAGTTTTAATTAAGATGAATAAGCTGTAGAGATCTGCTATACAGTGTTGTAACCTATGGTCAACAATATTGTATTATACACTCAAAATTTTGTTAAGACGGTAGATCTCATGTTGCTTCTTTACAACAATAAAATAAATTTTTTTTTAAAACTGAAAATGAATCATCTAAGCACCAACTCAAGAAGAGAAAGATGAGGTCAACAAAGAATGCCCAAGAAAGTGGAGGAAGGAGACAATAAAGTGCAGCTATTAATAGAATTCTAAAGAAAAGATGGGGAGAATAAAGATGGTGTAGTAATAGGGGGACTCTGTGATTGCCTTGTTCCTTGAACACAGCTAGATAAATATCAAATCATTCTGAATACCAAGAAATTGATCTGAGCACTGAGAGAAGAAACTGAACAACTAGAGGGAGAAAAGAGGCTGCATCATGGAAGGTAGGAAGTGCAGAGAGTGATTTGGGGGAGAAAAGAATCATAGTGTGCTGCAGAGGAGAGGGAGCCCTAATCACAGAGACAGGAGAAAGAAAAAGGAAGAATGCAGCATACAGGTGCAGGGTGCTGCACAAGAAAAACACTTCCCCCAAATCATTGAGGAAATGAGAGTGGCTGATTATCACAAGTTTTCACAAGCAGCAGAGCTCAAAGTCTGAAGTTTTAGAAGTCCACACCATCGCCAAGGTTGATCCTGGTAGATGTGGTGGTGCTCCTGGAGAAGGAGGGTAGAGGTCTGGGAGCAGACAGCGTGGTCTGAGGTTATACTGGGTCCCACCGGGAGAGACAGTTCTCCTTCTTGGAGTGCATTTGGGAGAGGTGGCACTGCCCCTAAGGGGACAAAAGACCAGGCAGGCACCATTGAGCTGCCTCATTCATCAGCATAATGCACCTGCTAAGTGCAACTAACCAGGAAGCTAGCTTTTGGCTGCACTTTACCATAAACTCCCAAGCCCCTGCTCAGTCCTGGAACTGATTTTCTGGGACAAATTGGAAGCAGCCAAGCATGGCATGATCCTTCCCCAGAGGATCAGTGTAGGTTTGCACCCTGCCACTCCAGGTCCCTAAAATTTGAAGTTTTGAATGCCAGCCAGCACACCTGATGTAAAACACAGGAGCACTGTGCCACCGGGAAGGTGGACAGTTTGGACACAGACAAGGGTGAAGGCAGGGATCTGATGGAAGCCTGTGACACAAGAAGGGATTGTTCACTCTTCCGTGAGGGCTTCCTGAAGAGTGGCAGGCGTGAACTACCCTCTCTAGGGACTAGAGCAGGTGGATGCCATTTTTCACCCCTTCCATCAGCACAGATGTACTTGAGAGAGAGGCACAATGCCCACAGTAGAGGCTTGAGCCACTTACACCAGGCCCTGCCCCCCTGAGCTCTGCAGGTGTATTTGTTTGTTTGTTTGTTTTATTAAGGGCAAGCTCTGAAAGCCAGAGCTGAGGAGGGCTCCTCCCCCACAAGACCAGCATAAACCCTCTGCAAGCACCAAGTCTACTGACCATAGAGTGCTGCAAAACTTCAGCTCTAGAGGAAATAGGATCTAACCTTTTTTAACAAGCAGACTAAAACACACCTAATTAAAACTTGCCACATACTGTACAAGGTCCAAACACTCTCCACTGCAGGTAAGGAGAAACTCTACAGAGTACTGATCTGAGGAAAAGAGCAGCCAAACCACAACAGCAGAGCACATACAGCATACACCAAAACACTTCCTGAAGCACCATACCCTGGGAAGTATA
Source organism: Acinonyx jubatus (assembly GCF_027475565.1). NCBI lineage: Eukaryota > Metazoa > Chordata > Mammalia > Carnivora > Felidae > Acinonyx > Acinonyx jubatus. The sequence continues at coordinate 142,223,077 of NC_069384.1, forward strand.
TGACATCTTAGTAATATAGCCATTACTCTCAGGAGCAGGAAATATAACAGGTTTTCCTAATGCAGAGAAGACAGAGATATAGACAAAATGCCAAGATGGAGGAATTCATCCCAAAAGAGAGAACAAGAAGAGATAGAAGTAATGGCCAGGGAATAATCAAAACAGATATAAGTAATATACCTGAACAAGAATTTAAATTTTTTTTAATGTTTAAGAGAGAGACAGAGTGCAAATGGGGGAGGGGCAGAGAGAGAGAGGAAGACACAGAATCTGAAGCAGGCTCCAGTCCCTGAGCTGTTAGCACAGAGCTCAACGCAGGGCTCGAACCCATGAATCATGAGATCATGACCTGAGCCAAAGTCAGATGCTTAACTGACTGAGCCACCTGGGCACCCCTACCTGAACCAGAATTTAAAACAACAGTCATAAGGATACTAGCTGGGCTTGAGAAAAGCATAAAAGTCACTAGGGAGTCCCTTACTGCAGAGATAACTAAAAACTAGTAGGCCAAAATGAAAAATGCTGTAAGATATATGCAAAACCAACTAGATGTAATGACCACAAGGATGGAAGAATCAGAGGGATGAATAAGTGATATACAAGATGAAATTATGGAAAATAATGAAGCTGAAAAGAAGAGGGAAATAAAAATATTGGATCATGAATATAAACTTAGGGAACTCAGCAACTCCATAAAGCATAACATTTGTATCATAGGAGTCCCAGAAGAAGAAGAGAGGAGAAAGATGGTATAAGGTTTATTTTAGCAATTACAGCTGAAAACTTACCTAATCTGAGGAAGGAAAAAGACATTGAAATCCAGGAGGTACAGAGAACTCCCACCAAAATCTATAAAAGCCAGCCAACACCAAGACACACTATAGTAAAATTTGCAAAATTTTAAGAGATAAGAGTCCTAAAAGCAGCAAGGGAATAAAAGTCCCCAACCTACAAGAGAAGACAAGATTTGCAGCAGATCTCTCCACAGAAACTTGCCAAGTCAGAAGGGAGTGGCATGATATATTCAACATGCTGAATGCAAACAATATGCAGCCAAGAATACCGTATCCAGCAAGTCTGTCATTCAGAATAGAAGGAGAGTTTCCCAAACAAAAACTAAGGGAGTTTGTGACCACTGAACCAGCCCTGCAAGAAATATTAAACGGGGCTTTTTGAATGTGAAAGAAAGCCTAAAAGCAACAAAGACTAGAAGGGAACAGATAAAAAAATCTCAAGAAACACCAACTTTACAGGTAACACAATGGCACTAAATTCATACCTATCAATAATCACTCTGAATGTAAATGGACTAAATGCTCCAATCAAAAGACATAGGGTATCAGAATGGAAAAAAGTAAAAATAAAAATGAAAAAAAAACCCCACAAGACCCATCTATATGCTACCTACAAGAGACTCATTTTAGACCTAAAGATACCTGCAGATTGAAAGTGAGGGAATGGAGAATCATCTATCATGCTAATGAGTGTTAAAAGAAAGCTGGATTAGCCATACTTATATCAGACAAACTAGATTTTAAAACAAAGAGATGATAAAGGAGGCACTGTATCATAAAAGAGTCTATCCAACAGATATAATAATTGTAAATATTTATGCCCCCAACTCGCAATAACTAAAATATATAAATCAATAAAAAGCATAAACAAACTCATTGATAATAATACAATGATAGTAGGGGACTTTAACACCCCACTTAGAGCAATGGACAGATCATCTAAGCAGAAAATCAATTAGAAAACAATGGCTTTGAATGACACTCTGGACCAGATGGACTTAACATATATATTCAGAACATTTCATCCTAAAGCAGCAGAATACACATTATTTTTTGAGTGCACGTAGTACATTCTTTAGAATAAATCACATACTGGGTCACAAATCAGGCCTCAACAAATACAAAAAAGGTTTAGATCATACAATGCATATTTTCTGACCACAACACTGTGAAATTTGAAGTCAACCACAAGAAAGAATTTGGAAAGACTACAAATACATGGAAGTTAAAGGACATCCTGTGAAATAATGATTGGGTTAAACCAGGAAATTAAGGAAGAAAAAAAATACAAGGAAGAAAATGAAACAAATCATGGCAGTTCAAAACCCTTGGAATGCAGCAAAAGCAGTTATAGGAAGGAAATATCTAGTAAAACAGGTCTACATCAGGAAGCAAGAAAAATCTCAAATACACAACTTTACGCCTAAAGGAGCTAGAAAAGAAAGAGCAAATGGAGCCTAAAGCCAGCAGACTATGGGAAATAATAAAGATTAAAGAAGAAATAAATGATATAGAAACAAACAAAAAACAGTAGAACAGATCAATGAAACTAGTAGCTGGTTCTTTGAAAGAATTAATAAAATTGATAAACCCCTAGCTAGACTTATTAAAAAGTAGAGAGAAAGGATCCAAACAAATAAAATCATGAATAAGAGAGGAGAGATCACAACCAACACCACAGAAATACAAACAATTATAAGAGAAAATTACGAGCAATTATATGCTAACAAATAGGGCAATCTGGAAGAAATGGACAAATTCCTAGAGACATAAACTACCAAAACTGAAACAGGAAGAAATAGAAAATTTAAACAGACCCATAACCAGAATTCAAAGAAATTGAATCAGTAATCAAAAACCTCCTAACAGACAAAAATCTCCTAACAGACAAATGGCTTCCCAGCAGCATTCCACCAAACATAAGAAGAGTTTATACCTATTTTTCTTAAACTGTTCCAAAAAATATAAATGGAAGGAAAATTTCCAAACTCATTCTATGAGGCCAGCATTACCTTGATTCCAAAACCAGATAAAGACCCCACTAAACAAAGGAGAATTATAGGCCAAAGTCCCTGATGAATATGGATGCAAAAAATTCTCAAGATAGTAACAAATCAAAAATTATTCACCGCGATCAACTAGGATGTATTCCTGAGCTGCAAGGGTGGTTCAGTATTCACAAATCAGTCAAGATGATATACCGCATTAATAAAACATAAGAACCATATGATACTTTCAATAGATGCAGAAAAGTATTTGACAAAATACACTCTCTGTTCTTCATAAAAACCCTCAACAAACTAGGGATGAAGGGAACTTTCCTTAACATCATAAAGGCTATATATGAAAGACCCCCAGCCAATGGAGAAAAACAGCTTTTTTCCCCAACAGTCAGGAGCAATATGGGGATGTCCACTTTCACCATTACTTTTTAAGATAATACTAGAAGTCTTAGCCTCAGCAATCATACAACATAAAGAAATAAAAGACACCAAAATCAACAAGGAAAAGTAAAACTTTCACTATTTGCAGATGACATGATACTCCATGTAGAAAAACCTGAAAGACTCCATCAAAAAATTGCTAGAACTGATAAACGAATTCAGCAAAGTCATAGGATATACTATCGATGTACAGAAATCTGTTGAATTTCTGTACACCAATAGTGAAGCAGCAGAAAGAGAAAATAAGGAATTGATCCTGTTTACAATTGCATCAAAAACCATAAGACACTTAGGAATAAACCTAACCAAAGAAGTAAAAAATATGTAATATGAGAACTATAGAACACTTATAAAAGAAATCAAAGAGGACACAAAGAAATGGAAAAATATTCCATGCTCATAGGTTGGAAGAACAAATATTGCTAAAATGTCTACACTACTCAAATATACATATTTAATACAATCTATACATTTAATACAATCCCTATCAAAATACCACCAGCATTTTTCACCAAGCTAGAACAAACAATCCTAAAATTTGTATGGAACCACAAAAGACTCCAAATAGCCAAAGCCATCTTGAGAAAGAAAAGCAAAGCTGGAGGCATCACAATTCCGGACTTCAAGCTATATTACAAAACTGTAGTCACCAAGACAGTATGGTACTGGCACAAAAACAAACACATAGATCAATGGAACAGGATAGAAAACCCAGAAATGGATCCACAACTATATGGTCAACTAATCTTTGACAATACAGGAAAGAATATCCAATTCAAAAAAGAGTCTCTTCAACAAGTGGCATTGGGAAAACTGGACAACAACATGCAGAAGAGTGAAACTAGACCACTTTCTTACACCATACACAAAAGTAAATTTAAAATGGATGAAAGACCTAAATGTGAGCCAGGAAACCATCAAAATCCTAGAGGAGAACACAGGCAGCAACCTCTTTGACCTTGCTAGAACAACTTCTTAGTAGACACATTGCTGGAGGCAAGGAAAACAAAACTAAAACTGAACTCTTGGGACTTCATAAAAATAAAAAGCTTCTGGACAGGGAAGGAAACAATAAAACTAAAAGGCACCCTACAGAATGGGAGAAGATATTTGCAAATGGCATATTGGATAAAGGGTTAGTATCCAAAATCTATAAAGAACTTATCAAACTCAACACCCCAAAAATAATGCAGTTAAGAAATGGGCAAGACATGAACAGACATTTTTCCAAAGAAGACATCCAGAAGGATAACAGACACAAAAAGATGCTCAACATCACTCATCATCAGGGAAATACAGATCAAAACCACGATGAGGGGGGCGCCTGGGTGGCTCAGTCTGTTGGGCATCAGACTGGCTCAGGTCATGATCTCACAGTCCATGGGCTTGAGCCCCACATTGGGCTCTGTGCTGACAGCCCAGAGCCTGTAGCCTGCTTCGGATTCTGTGTGTGTGTGTGTCTCTCTCTCTCTCTGCCCCTCCCCCCCACTCACGCTCTCTGTTTCTCACAAAATGAATAAACGTTAAAAAAAATTGTTAAAAAAACCATAATGAAGTACCACCTCACACCTGTTGGAATGCCTAAATTAGCAACACAGGAGGCAACAGAGGTTTGTGAGGATGCAGAGAATGGGGAACCCCCTTACTCTGCTAGTGGGAATGCAAACTGGTGCAGCCACCCTGAAAAACAGTGTAGATCTTCCTCAAAAAGTTAAAAATAGAACTACCCTACAACCCAGAAATTGCACTACCAGGTATTTACCCAAAAGATACAAAAATAAGATTTGAAAGTGCACATGCACCCCCATGTTTATAGCAGCATTATCTTCAATAGCCAAACTATGGGAAAAGTTCAAGTGTCCAATAGAAGTATACATATATACAATGGAAGTAGTATATATACAATGGAATCTTATTCAGCCATAGAAAAGAATGGATATTTGCCATTTGCAACAATGTAGATTTTATAAACAGCTAGAGTTTATTATGCTAGGCGAACTAAGTCAGAGAAAGACAAATACCGTATGATTTCACTATGCAGAATTTAAGAAACAAAACAGATAAACATAGGGGAAGGGAGAAAAAAAAGAGAGTGGGAGGCAAACCATAAGAGACTCTTAAGTATAGAGAACAAACAGAGTTGCTGGAGGGGAGGGGAGTTGGGAATGGGCTAAATGGGTGATGAGTATTAAGGAGGGCACATATTGTGATGAGCACTGGGTGTTATATATAAGTGATGATTCACTACATTCTCCTAAAACCATTATTACACTATATCTTAATTAAAATTTAAATAAAAACTTGAAAAGAAGAAATGGGGAGACTCAAACTCTGGTTGTTTAAAAAGTATGGACAAGATGAATGAAGTAAAAAGAAGATATAAACAAGTTTCAGAGTGAAAGAAACATAATGAGAGACATAGTAGATACACCAGAATTCTTAGATGTATGGCAGAATTGGGAATTCCTCCCTTGGGCAAACTTTGCCAAAAGGGGAGACATTCTGCACTTCATTTTATGAGACTATTTTCATCTTGATATCAAAACCAGACAAAGACAAAAAAGAAGAGAATTGAAATTATTAGACCAATCTCATCTATAAATATATGCATATGTTTATATATATAAATCTTAAATAAAATCTTATATATAAAATTATATAAAATCTTAAATAACTGTTAATAAACTTCATACAGCAATATATATGTTAAAGAAAAATTCTCCTAACGCTTGACAATGTAGGGTTTACCTGGAATGCAAGTATGTTTATCATTAATAAATTCATTATTACAACATACCCAATTAACAGGCTTAACAAAGTCTTTGTTTACCTAAATATATACAGAAAAGCAGTTGATAAAATTCAACAGTACTTCATGACTAGCAAAAAAAAAAAAAATCCTTATAGTAAACTGGTAATTAAAGGAAAAAAAAATTTTTTTGTAATCTTTTAATGTTCTCTACAAATACATATATATATACATATTTGATTTTATAGTCAAATAGAACCATTCTCTTTGAAATTAGAAAAACGTGTCTGCCATCATGGCTTCTATTCAATATTATGCCTGTCTTAGTATAGTCAAAGATGATACAATGATTGAAAATACATAAACAAAACTCTCTCTCTCTGTGTCTCTCTCTCTCTCTCTCTCTCTCTCTCTCTCTCTCTCTCTCTCTCTCTCACACACACACACACACACACACAGGAGGAAAATACACATAATGTGATGTGAAATGCAAAATAATGTCTTGCCCAAGGACAACTGGTGAGTAGCCGAACCAGGAGTTCACATATAATTTGCCTCTGAAGTCTGAACTCAGCAACTTCTGCTGTACCATCTAGTGGCCCAGAGAATAGGGAAGACTAGCCATTTCAACTGCAATCTAAATTGCAGTCTTGCTTCTTGTAAACTTCCTCACCAGTGAGATAACCAGAAATCTTAAATTAATATTATTAACGGAATGCCTTGATGGCTCAGTTGGTTAAGTGTCCGACTTAGGCTCAGGTCATGATCTCACTGTTGGTGAGTTTGAGACCCAAGCCAGGCTCTGTGCTGACAGCTAGGAGTCTGGAGCCTGCTTGGGATTCTGTGTCTCCTTCTCTGCTCCAACGCTGCTCATGCTCTCTCTCTTTCTCTCTCTCTCTCCCTCAAAAATAAGTAAACATTCAAAAAATTAAAAAAATAATGATTCTAATTAATATTATTAGCAAAATTTTATATTTATCTTCCAGAAGATTTGGTCTTCATGTTTTCAGATTTTTCCACTCTTCCAGTATGATAAATAGTGCCACACTAAATATTCTTGGGTCTTCGTATATGTAGAATAGTCTCTTGTAAGTTTATTTTCTGTGGATACATTCACACGAGCAGTATTAACAGGTAAAAAAAAAAATGTGAGCCATGGCTATTGGCATATGTTGGCAAATTTCTAAAGCAATTTGTGGTGACCCTGTAATACGATAAGTAATTGAGTTTCTAAACATACGATTAACTCATGAATTAAGAGCTTGTTTAAATGGTGCTTATAACTTGGAGAATGGTATTTTACTAACTCATGAATATGGTATATTGACATCATTCTTTAAAGTAGGTTTTTATTGCAAAATAAGTTGCTAATATTTTTACTTTATTTCAGTTATATTATTTTTAGTACACACATACTTATTGAGCCTAGAAGTTGGAGGCTTAATCATATAATTCTAACGTTTTGTATGTTAAAAATTTTTATAATAAAATACTCGGAGAAATGTTTTTTTCAAACCACTTGAATTAATGGATAAAAGGCAAAACTGTATAAGCAAAAGATTCCTTTAGTTTTAAAAGGAGATTTAAAACTTTGATATGGTGAAATATTTTGTTACACTTGATTTTCGTCAGAACTAGAAAAGGGTTGTCACATAATTTCATATACATATACATATACATCCCAAGAGGCAGTAAAGCTTAAGTAGTTAAGACTACAGAATTTGGAGCCAAATTGCCTGCATTTAAATCCCAACTCTACCATATCCTAGCTCTGGGACCTCAAACAAATTACTTTTCTTAGCTTCAGTTTTCTCTGTAAAAATGGTCATACTTATTTTTATTTTTATTTGTTACTTAAAAAATTATTTTTAAGTTTGAAGCATTTTATGCCCAGAGCAATTGATGCTTCTATTTTGTTCCTTTCTTTCTGGGTAGGTGGAAACATACATTGTTCAAAATGTATAGTCTTTATGGGATAGAGAAGATGTAGACAAAGAAGGTATAATAGAGCTGTTTCTCTGATTTTAGTTTGAACTTTCTTTCCTCATATTCTTGAATATTTATTCTTTTCTTCTGGTTTTCCAGATTAAATGCATTTATGGAAAAAGAAAAATTGGATGGTAATAGAATACTGTAATGCTGCAATGGATTCCTCAGCGGAAAACAGTATGTACGTAAACAAATTGTGGGTTCAGTGTGAGTATGAAAGCTGTTTGAAGTGGAGATTGTTGTCAAGTGAGGATGCAGCCAGAGTTGATCACAATAAACCATGGTACTGCTTCATGAACACTGATTCAAGATACAATAAGTGCTCTGTTGCTGAAGAAGACTTTCCTGAAGAGTCTCAGCTTCATCAAAGTGGATTTAAGATTGTCTATTCACAACTCCCTCTTGGAAGTCTGGTTTTGGTAAAATTACAGAGTTGGCCAAGGTAAAGTTTTTGTTGTTGTTTTATAATAAACCATTGAGTTACAGTCTTGCTAAGTTTATGAATTTTTTAAACTTTTCAAACAATCAACTTTTTCTACTATTTGTCTGATTTCTTATTTACTGTTTCCTGATCTCATCACTATTATTTTCCTGATACTTTAGGGTCTGATTCTTCTTTTTCTAATTTTTTAAATTAGAAACTTTAGGCAACTGGTTTAAATCCTTTTTCCTCTTGAAATAGGCAACCAAAGCTATAAATTTATCTTTAAGCACAGCTTTAGCTATTACCCCACAAATTTTGATATATTGTATTTTATTACCTTTAGTTTCAAATATTTACTAATTTTCTGTGTGATTATCTTCTTTCAAATGAGCTGTTAGAAGTGCATTTTTAAGTTATGTAATATTTGGGGATTTTTAAATATCTTATTGATATTGAGCTCTAGTTTAAATATATTGTACTCAGTTTCTTTGAATCTTATTTTATGGCCTAGTCTGTCTTGAAAAGAATGTATATTCTATAATTGTTGACTAGATGCCCAAAATATTTTTTTCTTTTAGATTCTATAGATTTACTATTGTATAGCTCAGCGTTTCCCACACTAGACTGATTTTCCCAAGTGTGCAATATGTACTGTCGTTTGTCTGGGAAACTGTTTATCGCTCCTTCTATTCTGAATGATAGCCTTGCTGGAGTATTCTTGGTTGCAAGTTTTGGGGCTTTTTTTGTTTTTTTTGTTTTTTGTTGTTTGTTTTTTTTCTTTCAGCACTTTGAATGTATCATGACCACTCCCTTCTGGCCTGCAAAGTTTCTGCTGAAAAATCAGCTGATAGCTTCATGGGGCTTCTTCCCTTGTATGTAATTGTTTTTTCTCTTGCTGTTTTTTTAGAATTCTCTTTATTGCTATCTTTTGCCATTTAAATTATTATGTGTCTTGGTGTGGACATCCTTGAGTTGATTTCTTTTGAGCATTCTCTATGCTTGCTGGATCTGGGTGTCTGTTTCCTTCCCCAGATTAAGGAAGTTTTCAGCTGTTATTTCTTGAGATAAAATTTCTGCCCCTTTTCTCTGTCTTCTCCTTCTGGGACTCCTTAATGCAAATTTTATTATGCTTGATGATGTTACTGAGTTCCCTTAACCTGTTATCATTTTTTATTATTCTTTTTTCTTTTTGTTATTCAGTTTGTTTGCTTCCCATTACCCTGTCCTCCAGATGTTATCTGTTCTTCTGCCTCATCTCATATGCTACTGATTCCCTCTAGTGTGTGTGTTTTTTTCTTTAATTTCAGTTACTGAGTTCTTCATCTCTGACTTGTTCTGTTTTATATTTTCTAGCTCTTTCTTGAAGGTCTCACTGAGATCCTTCATTCTTTTCTCAAGTCCAGTGAGTATTTTTATGACCATTACTGAATTCTTTATCATGCATATTACTTATCTCTGTTCCATTTAGCTGTATTGCTGTGGTTTTGTACTGTTCTTTCATTTGTGACATATTCCTCTGTTTCCTCATTTTGTCTAACTCTCTGTGTTTGTCTCTATGTATTAATGAAGTCAGCTATGTTTCCTGATCTTGAAAGTGGTGGCCTTATGAAGAGGAGGTCCTGTTGTGGCCTATAATGCAAGGCTCCCTGTTCACCAGAAACAGAGGCGTGTCCTGTGTGATTTGCTTGCACCCTACTAATGTGGCTGAGCTGCATTTGCCTTAGTCCAGTTGGCTACAGTGGCCCACTTTGCTTGTTGGTGCACTAGGCAACGTTTGGTCTTTGTGCCATTAAGGGGTCAGTCTGGGTTGTCATGGGCTTGTGGTTGGGTGGTGTCTGTCCCCAGTCTGCCTGCTGGGGCGACAGTTGGACTGATCAACAGGGCACCCTCTCTGTGCTGCCAGCTATAAAGTTTGGCCACTGGGACTGTGGGAGCACTGATATGTGTGGTTATCTTCCCCTCTCCCTGGGGCAGAAGTCATTTTGGAGTGGTACCAGTTCCCCTTGGAGTTGCTTGCAGGCTGTATTGGGGCAGGAGCTGCTTTGGAGGGACTCTTGCTGTGTCTCTTTCATTTTATATGACATGAGTTCTGTTCTTTAAGAGATTTTTTTCAGTCTGTTTTCTCTCTGTTGTTCAGATTGGATCATTTCTACTTTAAGTTCACTGATTCTTGCCTCTTTCATATTCATTCTGCTATTGAGAGTATCCATTGACTTTTTTGTTTTGGTTATTGTATTTTCTATTGTAAAATGTACATTTGGTTCTCTCTATCTTCTATTTATTTTCATTTTGGATTTTATTTAAATCTGTTTTAGCAGGCTGCTCCTACTACTGCACTGAAGGGATATGAGGGAACCTCTTTGTTACTGCCAGATGGCAGTTGGAAGCCTAGGTTTTCTACTCAGCTTTCACTTAGTCTCTTGGAAGGGAAGGGTGTTTCATTACTGGTGGGCAGGGATGAGAGTTGAGCCGAGTCACCAACTTGGCTGAGAGAGGTAGAGTATCTTGTTACTCACCTCCACTGATACCATGGGGGGAGAACCATGTTAATGCTGGAAGGTGATAACAATTCCAGCTTCCCAGTAGGCCTCTTCTGCCACCACCTGAGTGGGAAGGACATGGGGCTTTATTACTGCTGGGTGTATTGAAGTGTAGGCTCACCACTTGACCTTTGTTGATGGGGATAGAGTTGGGATCTGCAGATTTTTCCATGGTATTTAGCTGTTTTCCCAGCTATTGCTTAAAAGTTTTCTGTCTTGCTAGGCTTTCCCTATGCTGGTCCTTTGACTTGAGAAAGCAGGCTTCATATGGACTTTTTGTTCCTTTGCACCCATTGGTGTCTCTGAGTTGCTGGCTTCTTTAGCACCCAATCTAGGAGATAATGAGGCAAAAAGAACACTCAGGCAGCTCCCTGTCATATCATTCTTCAGGTCCCAAGGTCCTTATCTGGCTTATTTTCTCTTCATCTTTTAGAATATTCTTATGTTTGTTTGAAATATAATACCCAGAAATTTTTGGTGTACTTAGTGGGAAGAATATAGAGAATTGAGTCTATTTCAACTTGTCCAGAACTGGAATCTGCAGAATAGATTTTCTTCAGCCTTTTTGTCTAAATCGTATACCCAGAGCCCCTTATTCTATTATTTTCTCAAAGTATCAAAAATACGAACTTGTTTTCTGAAATTTCTTAGCATTTTTCTTTTCACATATTTCCTCCCCTGTTCCACACAACCTCACATACCATCAATATCCAAAAACAGTGTGGCACATTTGTTACAGTGTGTGAACCGGCATTTACCTATCACTGGTGACCAAAATCCACAGTTTACATTAGGGTTTGATCTCTGTACTGTGTATTCTGTAGGTTTTGACAAATGTATAATGACATGTATTCACCATCATAGTATCATACAGAATCGTTTCACTGGCCTAAAAATCTCCTATGTTTCACCATTCATCCATCCCACCACCCCTGGCAACTGGAGATCTTTTTACTGTATCCATAGTTTTGCCTTGTCCAGATTGCTGTATTACTGTAATCATGATATGTTGCCTTTTCAGATTGGCTTCTTTCGCTTAGTGATATGCATTTAAGTTTCCCCTATGTATTTTCATGGACATACGTGGTTGTTTTCATTTGTATTTCCCTGATGACATGTCATGTGGAGCATTTTTTAATATGCCTATTTGTCATTTGTATATCTTATTTGGTGAGATGTCTACTCAGATCTTTCGCCAATCTTTTAATTCAGTTGTTCATTTTCTTATTGGGGAGCTTAAGAGTTCTTTGTGTATTTTGGATATCATTTCTTTATCAGATATGTCTTTTGCAAATATTTTCTCCCAGTCTGTGGCTTATCTTCTCATTCTCTTACCAATGTCTTCTGCAGAGCAGATACTTTTAATTGTAATGAAGTCCAACTTACCCATCTTTTTTTCATGGATGGTGCTTTTGGTGTTGTATCCCCACTTTTATTTGTACCTTCTCTTTCCTTTATCTGTATTGATCCTTTCTTCTTTGATTTGGATTATACTTCCAGCAATTTCTCATCAGTGTAAGCTTTTGTCCTGATAAGGGAGTTTTTTGTTGGTTAGTTTTAAGTGTTCATAGGGCCCAGACTGCTCTAATACCTTCAGGTTTTGTTGTAACCCCCCTCGTAGTTTGGCTGCTGTGCTCACGTTGACTTGCTGCACTTTTCAATAAGTACTTCTTTCAGTTTTGAGGTTCTTAATTTCACAAACCCATCAGACCTCTGGTTGCCTTCCCCCTCCCACTGTTTCCCCTCATACAGATGCTAGTAATATGTGGGTCTTGTAACTGTCAGTAGTTTGAACCTGCCTGCTCCTATTTTGGTAGTTTATGTGGATAGCTTATCACTTAGTTTTGTTATAGATGTTGTGTGTCAGGTTTTGGCTTTGCTATTATAGTTGTTCTACCTGTACTTATGGGGAAATTTCAGGAGATTCTAAAACTACAATAACATTGGCACTATCTTCCCAGAATCCCTTGCTATTTTACATTGCATTCTCATACTTAACATTCTCAAAGCTAGGATACTCTGCCTCATATTACCTTGTTTTCATTCACAGTTAGCTATTCTTCATGAAGAATATAAGATGTTTTCTTTCATAGAGAGACTGTGATGGACTCACGTTAACATACACACACACACACACACACACAACACATACATAAGAGGCCTTCAATTCAATACCTACATTTATGTTCTTATTCTGTCACTTACTGTTGTGGGCTGAATTGTGGTCCCCAGAAAGTCATACTTTCAAGCTCAAACCTCAGAAGTGACTGTATTTGGATTCAGAGCCTTTAAAGAGGTGACTAAGTGAAAATAAGCCATTAGGGTGGGCCCCACACCAATCTGACTAGTATTCTTATAAGAACAGGAAATTTGGACACACAAGGAAACACCAGGGATGCACATGCATAGAGGAAAAACTATGTAGAGATACAGTAGGAAGGTAGCTATCTACAAGCCAAGGAGAGGCTTCAAGAGAAGCTATCCCTGCTGACCTATTAATCTTAGATTTAAAGCCTCCAAACCTATGAGAAAATAAATTTCTGTTGTTTATGCCACTCACTCTATGGTATTTTTTGTGGCAGCTTTAGCAAACTAATACATTTAATGTCTTTGCAAATATGGAAATCTCTCTGAGATATGTACCATTTGCTACTGAGTACTTTTCTAGAGATCAAATATGAAATATTATCAATATATACATATTATTTATTTAAATCATAAAAATATTATTTTCTTCTGTAAAATAATTAGGATTGGCATGAAGAGGAGCTAGATAGCTATGTAAAAAAATATTTTAAAAGACATGAATATTGGAGCACCTGAGTGGCTCAGTTGATTGAGTGACCAACTCTTGATTGCAGTTCAGGTCATGATCTCAGAGTCGTGGGATCAAGTCCCACATCCAGCTCCACCCTGAGCATGGAGCATGCTTAAGATTCTTATTCTCTCTCTCTCTCCTGCCCCTCTCCCCAACTCACTTGCTCTTGCTCTCTAAAAAAAAGGCATGAATATAAATGCTTATTTTATGATGTTACTTATGACAGTATTTGTAGTCCCGTGTCATTTTTCAGATCTAAAATTAATATTTTGAAAGCATAGAGGTTTTATTTTCTAATGGAAATTCTTAAGGTTCAATAACTAATTCAAGAAATGTATTTGTTTCTTGTCACTATATCTGAAATATTATATTATAAATCTGATTAGGAATTTGTTTTGCAGTTTTGTGCTTATAACTGAGGGTTAGAACTTGAAATACACATGAAACATGTTTTACTCCAGTCCCTAAATGTGTCTAATCTATGATTAGAACCATCAGAATATCTGCAAAATGCAGCTATATCTACCTTCTTGCTTATTGGAAAGAGTAGAATGCATTTGGCTAAGTAATCAGATGTATTCCTCTTTATGAAATCAGTATAGTTGAATACAGGCTTAAAATATAACTTTAAAATATAAAAACTCAAATCTAGTTATATTTTTTATTTGTTACTGTAAATACATACAAAGATTATAACAGGATAAATTGCAATAGCAGAATATAAAGGTAGAATTAACCCACTAAAAACAATCAAACATCAGTTCTTAATTAAACAACATTAAAGACGTTGAAGTTTCAAGTGGAAAGACCAGCTAGGTGGCTATGGAGACACTTAGGAAGTAACATTATCTGGGTCAGTTCTTGTTAGCCTATGGGTCTTACACTGAGCTTTGAAGGCTCAGAAATTCAATCTTATCAACATCTCAGAGTTAGTCTTTACAAAAGAGTTGACCTTTTCTAATAAAGCTAAAAAAGCCGAAGAGAGACTGATACAGAATCTAGAAAGGCCTATTTAATCTTTATGTAATAAAAACAAATAATTTTCAAGAGAAAGCACTTTGTCTATGGGCAAACTCCATGGAAAATCAATTTATAATAGTTACATTTACCTCCACATTGTGAGATACCTCCACACTTACATGCTTACAAAAGTACATATGTAGCTTCTTGTCTTTGATCTATGCATGTCTGTTGTGCTTAGGGTGGGGATACCTACATGTACTAAGAAGAGAAAAACTATCTTCCTAATGTTTAAGCACCCTTAATTTTTAAAAATCGATCAAATAGCATGGTATTCAGCTAGAAACGGCATAGAAGTTAAAAGTGAAAAATAATGGTGCATATTTTCCTTAGAAGAAGATACATTGTCAAGCAGAAACTAGGCTCTATTTAGGGTAACTACCTTGGGCATATTTACACAGACATTTTACAAAGTTTTTCATAAATACAAAAATAAGTTTACAGAAAATATATTTGCATTCTAATGTAGTGTAGTAGTAAAATTTAATAGTAAAATATGCCTTTAAATTAACAAACCAATCCAGTGATACATTTTAGATATAGTATTTAAATTTCTAAAATGAGATTTCTACTAGATCCTTTCACTATTATAAAATATTATTTGATTATTTCTTATTTGCATTATTTTGCCTATAGATTAATATACTTATAATGTGGGGGGGTGGGGATGGGGAATCTCCTGTTCCCATCAGCCCCCTGTAGTTGGGTACAGCTTAGAGATTTTGTGGCAAGTATAGCATTCAGTTAGTGATGATTCCAATTCATCCATTTTGTTTCCCATAGATAAAGAAGGAGGCCCAAGTAAAATCTGCTCTCCTCTTAAACATCCAAACCATGGTTTGAAAATAACAGTCATGTACTTCTCACTGAGTATAAATACACAGCAACTGAAATCATGCTTAAGCTTCAACTTCTATTGAAGGCAGTAGCTATCTTATTAAAGATCATTTCTGGGGCACCTCAGTGGCTCAGTCGGTTAAATGTCTGGCTCTTGGTTTCAACTCAGGCCATGACATCATGGTTTGTGAGATGGAGCCCCATGTTGGCCTCTGTGATGATGACACAGAGCCTGCTTGGAATTCTCTCTCTCTTCTCTACTCCTCTCCTGCTCATGCATGCTCCCTCTCTCTCTCAAAATAAATAAACATTAAAAAAAAAAAAGATCATTTCTACTGGATGAGAAATGTGTAAGACATCAGTTTCTTGATGGTATATTTGCACTTGAAGTTACCTGTTGTATCCAAATTTCTCCTTTTCTCCAAGTGGATTCCAATACATGGATCTATTTGTGTTTTATTTGTGTATTTTACCTCCCACCGCCCACAGATTCTAAAATTAATCACCTGACTTTTCTTGTAATTCTGATACCTTCCCATCGGGTTGCCATCTATTACTCTCCCTCTCTCCCTCTAAGCCCACAGACAACACTTTAGAATTTCTCATCAATATGAATGTGAAAAATCGGGGGGTGGAGGTGCGCAATGCAGTGTCATTGTTGACAGTTTTAGAACTCAAATGGAGTTCAGAGTGAGATCAAAAAAATGGACATCAGCTTTCTTCAGTCACACTGAGTCAGAGAAAATGATGGCTGTCGAATGTGGAGAGAGGTAATCTTGCTTTCTGCAGCCATTGCCTCTCCTCAGCTTCTCCTGCAATTTGGTACATTCTATCTAGTCCTGCTTGACTAGGAGTCAGACAATTCCTTTGCACTGCCTGAAGAAATACTAAAGTGCCCCAGTTATTTGGACATTTGATGATACTTTTCATAATTCATCTGTAAACCAGCATGCAAAATTTTCTATAATATAACATGTTTTAAATAATGAATAGAAGCTTTTTTCTTTCATTGGTATCTAATTATTTTTAGGAGTCACCTCTATTTTTATTTATATTTTTTAAAGTAATAATTTAAATTGAATACTCTTGGGCCCAATAGGTTTGTGTGTAAAAGAAGTTGTATCAGAATTTGTGTCAGAAAAGCTTATCTTAAACAGAGTAACTGCAAAATTTCTTTTCATGTCTCAAGTGTTATAAATCCTGTGGTTGTTTTACACTGAATGGAGTTGATGCTACTTATAATTTGATATTGCTTGGCAATAATCCTTTTTAAAATTGCTGTGAGGTGCAAATCACCTAGTATTAAACACGAACCCCTTACATTTTACAGAGCAGTCAACAAATATAACAATCACAATTTGGCTTCTTTTAAAGTAGTTATTAATCCAGTTGGAGGACCTACTGTTTCTTGATTTCTGGTAAGTTAGAAGTGTCCAATGCAGCTGCCATTCATTCTTAATCATTTATTTGCCTATTGAAATCTTTTTCTTTTGAGTGGGTTCCTTCAGAAATGTAGATTTCCAATGTAGGTTTAAAAGAGAAACTCCACTCAAGGTTTCTTTTAAGCACTCTTGAGCCCAATAAGATTGCCAAATAGCAGTGATACTGTGATGTGAACCTGATAATAACTAGATAGGTCCTGAACCTCTCTTTGACTTTTCCATTATCATTTCCAGTTTTCCAAAGTATTAGACTTCTTTGGGTTCTATGTTGTCTGACTCAATTTGTGATCCTCCAGCCCTTCCTCTTCCCTGATCTAGGGCTGCCAGACAGCCCCTTCTCCTAACTCAGAAAGGCCCAAGAGTCAAAGAACTCTGCTCAGCATCCTGTTCAATTCACATACTCCACCATCCCTGGTGACTGGTGCACCCAAGTCATCACCTGGCAACTATACTTGGGATATGTCAGCTTCCTGGAATCAAATTTTTTTTCATTAATACTAACTATGACATATTGTGTTAGTTTACATTGTGTTATTTGTGATCTGTAAAGACTTTTTTTTACAGTGGTATGGTAGGTGTATTTCTATATTTAGGACTTTGTAACTTTCATATCAATAGATAATTTAGTAGAAGATCAACCATCTATGGTCCTCAAACCCAAGAAATTTGTAGATTTTGCATTTTTGTGATTTCAGATTCTTTATAGCATGATTTGTATGCTTCCTCTAGGTTTTAAAATTATCTAAATGTCTAATTTGTCCGGTTTCTAAATAAATGTGGCAAAATAATGCTTTGTATCATTCTTCCTACTTCTCATTTATACCAACAATCTTACTGTATGTGATTGTATTAGTTTGCTAGGGCTGCCATAATGAAGTATCAAAGACTAGGTAGCTTAAAAATAACAGAAATTTATTATCTTACCCTTCTGAGGCCAAAATTCTCAGGTCAAGGTGTGTCAGCAGGGTTGATTTCTTCTGAGACTCTCACCTTGGTTTGTAGATGGTTTTCTCCTTGTGTTCTTCATATGGTCTTCCCTTTGTGCATGTATGTGTCATAATATTCTTTTTTATAAGGAAACTAGTCATGTTGTATTAGGGCCCACCTTTTAACTTAGTTATTTCCTTAAAGACACTATCTCCAAATATAGTCACATTCTGAGATACTGGAGATGAGGACTTCAACATGTGAATTTGGTGAGGGGAACACAGTTTGGTTCATAATGATGGCACTCTACAATATTTTGATTTGCCAAAACCCAAAAAATGTATAAAGCATGTACTTGTTTGAATTTTATAACTAGGACAGTGAGGAACCAGAGTCATAGCAAGGCTTAGTTACCTGCTTGAGGCCTCTTGTCTGGTAGAAGGCAGAACAAGAGCCTGAATCTTCTGATTTGAACCTGACTACCTTTTTTCACAAGAGAGCTGCAAACCAAAGTAGAACTTGGCATTCCTTAGTCACAGCTTCCTGACCTTATTTGCTGTCTTCCTTTCCTGCATTAGTCTCCGAACAGTAGGTCAGAGTCTCAAAAGATTGCTAAAACAGTCAAAACTTAGTTGATATATATATAGATATATATATATATCTTAAAAACATCTATATACATATACAGATATATATATCTTTATATATATAACATATATATATCTTTATATATATCACATATGTGTGTGATATATATATCTTTATATATGTAACATACATATACATATGATATATATACATATATATGTGTGTATATATATATATATATTTATATATTTATATGTTTTTGCCAAATGGAAAAATGAAACCTATCAAGGAATTTCTAGAGGTTTATGTCACGAAAGGACATACCTCTAAAGATTTATTTTTAGTAAAGGATAAATCTTATTTCTAGAACTAAAAATTTTTAGAAATTTGGTCTTCCAGTGGAGCAGATGCAAGGAAGGGGCAATATAGAACTCCTGAGCTCTGTTTCTGCATTTCCCACAGTAGTTAGAATTTTTAGTGTTATCGCAGCCTAAGCTGCCAGTACTCCTTTGGCAGCCCTGAGCCCTTTGGCTCAGGAAATGCCAGCTCTCTTCTACCCTGTCAGAAACTGTCAGTGGGTTCACATTTTAGTAATTAAGCCTTCTGATTGGTTAGAGTTGATTCAAAGCTGCCATGAATCTTACATTTCCTATTAGCCCTGACTAAATGTCTCTTACAGATCCTGGAGATCATCCTTCTGTCTTATAATTCTTTTTCCTTGTATCTTATGTTTATCTTAAATATGTGACTTTTCCAAAGCTTTCTATATCTACAAAGATACAACTGATTACATCTATCAAGTGAATATCCTACTTTTAAAGGATACAAGTATGAATATGTTTAATTTGGGGGAGTTTTAAAAATTCCTAGGAGAAAGTTTGATATATGATTATAACAGATGTATTGATTTCTGCCTTTTTTTTTTTAAAGCATCAAAATAATTAAAACTACTTTCTTTTGAAAGCTGGCCAGGGATACTTTGCCCAGATCCTTTTAAAGGGAAATATGTGACCTATGACCTGGATGGAAATGTTGAACAGTATCACATAGAATTCCTGGGTGATCCCCATTCAAGATCATGGATAAATGCAACATTTGTTGGACATTATAGTATCACATTAAAGGTAGGTACAGTAACATCCGAGTTTTATTCTTCTGGCGCTTGTTTTTAGTTATGGCCATTTTTGTCTTAGAAACTAAAAGATACATAATTATTTAGTTTTATACTTATATGAACAAAATAGTATATACTATTTGTTTAAACCAAATATTTGGATTTTTAAAGAAGTTTTTTCGAAGGAAGTGTGAAAACTAGAGCAGTTTTAAATTTTATTTTTCTAATGGCAATATAGTATGAATCAATGGAGGACTTTACATAATTGCCTTTTGAAACAATTTTAAGATTATCAGTTGGTAATTTTTTAAAATTTCCCTTGAGAAGACTCTAAGTTGTAGCCCTAGCTCATAGGGAAAATTAATTGTGGAATGCAACCAGAATTTCAAATTTCAAACAGAATATTTCATTATACTAACTCCTTCAGTATCTTTTTAAACTTTAAATCACACACTACAATTAATGAATAGGCTGGACTCTCAGGTTAATGAGAGTAGGTGACGTGGATCTATTTCCGTGGGTTTGGTTTAGTTATTATAAATCAATTCAATTATCTGTGTCTGTTTTATAATATTGAAACTTTTCATCTGCAAACCATGCTTTCATTAGAAAGCTGATTTAAAAATAGATGTCAGAAATGTGGATTCCTTTGTTTCTATTTTATGGTGAAGCATATATATGTTCCAGTACACATATAGATGAATGTACATTTAAACCACACCATTTAATCCACAGTGTAAGTAAATCTGTGTAAATTTGAGGTAGTTTAAAACAGGCTTTTACTATATCTTTGGCATAAGCACTATCTTTTTTCCATGCAACTTGAAAGAAACTGGAATGGAAGGCCATTTTAATAAAAATATTTAAGCATGAAATAACATACATACATTCATTCCATGGTAGTTGTGAATCAGTCATCTTAATGTGAGGCACCTTCTCTGCTTTGACATTTTGGATGTGTTCCTAGCCACTTCTGCTGGCAACCACAGAAGACAGGAAGAATTGTTGTCCCTTCTGTGCCTTTCTCCCCTTTCCTAAAGGACGGGAAAACCTGCTAGCTCTCATGAAGCAGGCCTTAGAATCTTAGACATTTGACAATATGGTAAAGAGCAGGGCATTCTTAAGAAATTATATTTAAATGTAAGTGAAAACTAGAAGTGAATTTTTAAATTGTCTCAACTAATATTTCTCTCAAGATTTGAATTCTGTCAGGATTAATTTAAGTTGATTCCAGTGAGCATACCATTAATCCCTGGGACAAGGAAAAAAATCTGATGCTAAACAAAGCTAAACTCAAGCATCGGGACCCAGAAGTTTTTAACCTTCTGAAAACATTAAAGCAAACTTGGAAATTCTTGCAAAGACCATCAATTCAGGGCTCCTTAAATTAAGCAGACCCCTAACAAGGATGAGAACAGAGAAAAATAAAGTATTCATTTCCCCTTTTCCTTCCCCCAGTCTCCCAGCTAGCCAGGTGCTCTAGGTAGATAACCCATTGGGTGCCCACAGGCTTGGGCAGTTCTCTTCTCTACTGTCACTCAGGGTACCTTTCCTACATGCTCTTTTGTGTGTGTGTGTGTGTGTGTGTGTGTGTGTGTGTGTCTCACTCTTTTTGTCTGTATCTTTTTCTTGTTCCCTTGGAGCTGATAATAATAGGGGTGACTTTCTCTGTGGGTCTCTTCATTCAAGGCTAAAATTTTAATTCCCTTCTACCTAATTCAGCTGGCACAAGTCAGATTATTCCTTTGTGCTCTGATTCCCCACTCCTGCCTATCTAAGGATCTCCACTTACCAGGATGGGAAGACTCATATTGAAGCCTCATTGCCCCCAAACTACTCAAGAAACAGAAATGAAGGAGGTTGACTCCAGAAACCCTGCCAAACAAGGTAGAAAAATGGTAAACAAAAATGTTACATATGAGAAATTGGTTGAAAAAGAATAATTTCAATCTATGTATTATCCAGGGATAGCTGAGATTTCCCTGTCCCTGGGAGATGGAGATAGTATTAGCCCCAACCTACAGTTCTCTTGTCTAGACTTCCCAGAAATTTAATATTTTAATGGTTCTTTCTTCACTGGAGCTCCCATAGCATCATATTCTGTCTCTACACTATACCACATTGATCCAGATATTAAGTTCACACCCCTTCCTCCATAAAAAAGGTCACTCACATGAAAAATACTGTATAGTAGCCAATGTGGACTTAAAGATTTTTCTAGAATTGGAAGAGGATGCACATTGTACAAGTTGTCTGATCTTTTTTTCTAAAACTGGCAAAGGATTTATAACTTTTACTGCTTAAACCAACTCTTATTTCATATATTATTTTAACATCATTTTATCCTAATTTGTATAAGCTTAGTTTAACAGGTGATTAAATATTTAAGAGTTTTCACTAAATATGGACTACACTGCAGTGTATATGTTAAGGTGGGAGAGAAATATGTAACCCTACAAAGACATTATATGCACCTGTGAGAAAATGAAATATTGTTATATTTTAGATTATGAAAAATTTAACTCTTTTAGTTCATGTTTGTCAATTTTTTTTTGAATAGTCAGTTTCCCCTGGTTGGTATATTTATGGGACCACTGACTTACTAATTTTATCGTTGAAAGCACAACAGAGCTCTGTCACTGCCTATTGATAGGTATAGAGGATAAGTTTTTCCCCAACATATAAAACTTCTCATAGATACACTGGATATACTTTAGAAAGCAGTTGAAGGCAATATTTAGATTGTATATTTGTAATTTATATTAGTTTATTCATACAGGTATTTTTTCATTTACTGTAAAATCAGCAGCTCTATAGACAGCTGAAACCCATCTCCCCCCTTACTTAAAATAAATATGAACATGTGCCAGATGGCTATTTTCTTTAAGAGTTGATACACGGAATACAGTTCTTTCCCCAATTAACCCAAATGTTGTTCTTTTGTATTTAGTAGATACATGTCTGCAGAACCCATTATTTGCAAGTTTATTTTTTAGCTTGACAGACTATATGACTTAGTTTAGCATTTCTGAAGCCTGGCTGTGCATTAGAAAGCTTTACAAAATAACAAGAAAATGACAACAGCAACAAGAATGTAGCAATGCCTGAGCTCTACTCTACTGGATCATTTCCATTAGAATCTCTTGGTGTAGGGCCAGGCCTCAGTAATTTCAAGTTCCTCAGATGAATCTAATGTGTAGGCCAGAGACTAAATTTTCTCAACTTGAGGCATCAGAGTTTTGTCAGCTTTATCTTGACTAGTGTAGTAATATAACTTTGGTTATGGCTTACTGTTTCCTGTTGCCTTCTATTTCTTTGCTTAGTCTTTTACTTTGGTTTGCCTGGTGATTATGCTTACTGCCATATGTTCACATGTCAAACCCATAATAATCTGTTTGATTGAACACAACTTTAAGGTCATTCCTGTCACTCAACATTCTGCATAATTTATAGATATTGCTGATAAAGCTGATATATAATTTGAATTTAATTTTTAGTAGGTTTAAGTTGATCATCCATCTTATTGGTTGTATAGAGTCATTATAATTTTTCTAGGACATAAATAATGCACTCCAACCAGTGATTGCTTGGCCTGCAGTTTTCTAGTTTTTCATATTGCCAAGAAAACATAGATAGTTCACCCTTGATGTTATGATGCTCCAATGCAAAATTTAAGGGTTTATTTTGTCCATGATGTGAATGGATTTTTTTGGCTTTATATTTTAGTGGTCTGCTTACTACTGTATGTAGGGTGTACCTGTAGGCATGCAACTATGTCTTTGGATATCATTTGTGTATTAACCCATTATATTATGGAGTTGCCTGTATTTTCCAGGAAGATGAGCAAGGAGCAATGCCATATTGCTAAAGTTGAGCTCTGCAACTCCTAATTCTGTTTCCTAATTGGAGTAGCATGAATAGTGCTCTCCAAAAATTTCCAGATTTCTTTCCTCCTATTACAAAGAATTGCATATTTGATACTTGTGGTGGGGTGGGGCCAGTGAGTTGTGTGGAATTGATGAATGCCACCTTTTTGAGCACATAATGTGTGCAGGGCAACATCCTCTAGAGTTCACTTTCCCCGTGGCACTGTGACCAAAAATGTTTGAAATGTCGATTTGCTCAGCCTGGATCCCTGAATGACTGCTACTGCCCCCTCCCTACCAGATAACAGATAAGCAAAGTTAAGAAGAGACAGGCCTTGTTTAGTTAAGCCCATGGGATTATTCCAACAAATGCACTAATGATGGCACAAAGGATGTCCCAGTTCTTTGTAACTTGTATCTTTAGATGGACCATTTTGAAATTTCAGTACTCCAAAGAATTTGGCCAAATGACTAAAATCATAGTACTCTAAATCTTCCAGTCTGTAAATAGAAATAACACAACTTGTTACCCTGTAGTAACTTATAAAGTAAGTTTATTTCTTTTCTGTATAATGATAAACATATGAGTAGAACTTACCAACTGATGATCAATTTATTGGATATAAATTGGGTCTAATAAATATCCTCCAACAAAGGACTCCGATGTCAACATGCACTGTGATGACTCCAATGACTAAAAGAGCCCACAGACAGCAAAGATGCAATGAGTCTCTGCCATAGGCCGTGGGTTGAGTAGATCCTTTTCATAGAAGTTTTAAAGTCTCATTGGGGCACCGGGGTGGCGCAGTCGGTTAAGCGTCCGACTTCAGCCAGGTCACGATCTTGCGGTCCGTGAGTTCGAGCCCCGTGTCAGGCTCTGGGCTGATGGCTCAGAGCCTGGAGCCTGTTTCCGATTCTGTGTCTCCCTCTCTCTCTGCCCCTCCCCCGTTCATGCTCTGTCTCTCTCTGTCCCAAAAATAAATAAACGTTGAAAAAAAAAATTTTTAAAGTCTCATAGCAATCCCATGAAGATTGTCACTATTTGACATATAAACGAAACCAAGATTCAGGCTACTTGTCTAGCCCAACATCATTCAACTACCAACAGATGAGATAATGATTAGAATCATTGTCTAACTCCAAAGTCCAAATTATTTATCTTTCTATACCATGCCAGTTTACTTATGCATCAGCAGTGGCCTGGTTTATTGTGAATGTTTTCCCCACATTTGCCTACAAAATGAGGAAAATTCTCATCTTTTAATTCTAAAAGGTTGAATCGTGGAAGTCTCTGGTAGACTTGCTCTTTGTTTGCCCCTTGTTGTTGCCCTTTGGAGGACTAGTGACCAAGCAGAACTCTTGATATTTTCAAATTACATTTGCAATCATCATAACAAGTGAATATGGATTAACATCTATTTGAGCAAGTGTTTTGCTTATTAGGATCCAGATTCTAAGAGTGTAGTTTGTAATAAGGATTAGCAAATTAGTGTATAACTAGATCATCAAGCAGTGTTTTGCTCTTAGAGTAATGGAATAAGACTGGATGCAAATCTGTTGATCTAACTCCATGGAAAACTACATTTGTAATATCAATTATATATATGTGTGTGTATGTGTATGTGTATGTGTATATATATATATATATATATATATATATATATATAAACACATATTTCTCATCTTATAGTGTGGTTACATTCTGATAAAACCATAATAAGTTGAAGATATCATGAGTCCAAAATGTATTTAATATTTCTAGCCTACCAAACATCATAGCTTAGTGTGGCCTACCTTAAATGTGCTCAGAACACTTACATTAGCCCACAGTTGGGCAAAATCATCTAATACAAAGCCTAGTGAATAATAAAGTGTTGAATATTACATGTAATTGAATACTATACTGAAAGCGAAAAAAAGCATAGTTGTATGGGTATGGAATGGTTGTCAATGTACCGGTTGTTTACTGTAGTGATTGTGGCCTGACCAGGAGCTATGGCTTGCTGCCACTGCCCAGCATCATGAGAAAGTATCCACCATGTATCGCTAGCCCAGGAAGAGGTACAAATTCAAAACCTAGAGTATGATTTCTACTGAATGTGTATCATTTTGCACCATTGTAAAGTTGAAAAATTCTAAGTGGAGCCATCATAAGTTGGGGATCGTTTCTCTATATGTGTTTTTGCACCGTGTTCCTGCTTGCAAATAATCTGCATAACAAGCAAATTCTCATAAGTTTTTATTCTATGAATTCCATATTTGATATAAAATTTGCTGTAAATTTGGTATTATCGGATTCAGATTTTTTATTTGTGTGCTTGTTTTCTAAGCATTCTTCAGTTCTTGGCCTGGAGAAAGGTTAAGAAAATTAGAGTATGTTTCCATAACTGTGACCTTATTTGTGACTAATATGCCAAGAAAACTTTTGTAGTAATGTATATTAGGAAAAAAATTAACTTCTCATAGTAGTTCAAAGGGCAAGCCCTAGAGCCAGGCTCTTTGGGTTTGAACATTGGCTGTGTTACCTACTAGATGATTGACTACAGGCGAGTCACTGAGTCTTTACATACGTCATCTTAAAATGGAGGTTATAATGGTATCTGCCTCCTAAAGATACTATAGAGGCTGAGATAATACATGCAAAACATTTGTCACAGTGCTTGTCATGTAATAGGTTCTTTTGAAATTATTATTATTGAAACATAGTTGACTTACAAAGTTATATTAGTTTCAGGTGTACAGTATAGTGATTTGACAATTCTGTACATCCCTTAATGCTCATCACAATTAGTGTAGTCTCTGTAGTAAGTTTTTAATAAACATTAGTTGATGTTCTTCACTGAAACTACAGGTGAAGTATACATTTAAAATTATTTACTTCCTTTCCCTAGAAACCCACATCTACAGAAAGGAGTACCAAAAAGATACCAAGAACAATAAGATAGGAGAAAAGATCTTTTCTTTTGATTAAGATCATATGTGAAAAATGATACAATTTTAGTGTTTTTTGTCAACTAACATTATGCTCCCAGAAATGGGAGGAAATAACGCTAATTGATCATCTTATCCTTTAATTCTTTAGCACATGACTGAAAGAGGCCATTGCTGCAATGCTTTTCTAGTTGACCATAAACAGAAGTGCTCTGAAATATTGAAAGCAGGAGATAAGTTAGAGCCTTCTTAATCTGACTCCTTGGTGAGTGAATAGTCCCCAATATCAGCAATGTCTTGAGAATACTTCGGATTTGTTTGATGGAATTTGGAAGGAGAATAGGAAATATTATCTTTCATGTTCTTTGCAACTGAATGAAACCAGTTTCTTTCCCTATCTCTATTTCTGCTTTTTGATTCACTCACATTTATGTATGCTGACTTTGCTGCTCCAAATAAATTCTTGAATTCACCTCTGTCATCTTCCGACTTCATCTCTTATGAATTTAGATAGCTGTGAACTTCTACTGAAGTTAAAAAGTCCAAATTCAAATAATACGACCAACTTTATACTCAGATTATAAAGGATAGAACAAGTGGCTACCTTTCCCATCATCAAATGCATGAAAAATGTATTAAGTATCACCTAGGTTTCTCATATTGACTCTTCACTGGAACAGTAGTAATCTTTTCTAGGAAATTCCAATATATAGCTTTCTCAATTTTCTAGAAGTGTTTAGTTTCTGTTAAAGAAATCAGAGTCAGATCATTGTTCATAAGCCAAAATATGAGGCTTACTAAATTGCCTTCAGAGTCATATCCCTTATTAGTAAGCCTGCTTTAAAATGAGTCTTTAGGGTGCCTGGGTGGCTCATTTGGTTGAATGTCTGTCTAACTTTGGCTCAGGTCATGATCTCATGGTTTGTGGGTTTGAGCCCTGTGTCGGTCTCTGTGCTGACAACTCAGAGCCTGGAGCCTGCTTCAGATTCTGTGTCTCCCTCTCTCTCTGCCCCTCCCTCACTTGCATTCTGTCTCTCTCTTTCTCAAAAAATAAACAAACATTAAAAAATGTAAAATAAATAAAATCACTCTTTTAGGTTGATGTTCTTAAATTAGTAAATAGTAGTGGAGTAACTTTTTGGTACATTCTTCCATTAGGGAATTGTGAAGTTCAAAACTCATAATCATATAACTGAAAGTCTACAATTGATCTATTAACTTTCTTTTTTCATTGTTTTTAAAAAATTCCCCCACATATTGATTAATTGTATCACATCTTCTAGCCAAAAGCCAGGACCAGTCTGTGACTCAGACAAAACCCATTATCGCTAAACCCTAAACAATACTGATTGGACTAACTTTGAAAATAAATTTCAGAATTACCACTTACTTACCATTTGTTTAGCTCCCAGAATATGTGCTGATTCTGCATCACATATTTAGCCATCCTCTTCTAGAACTCCCACCTGCTTTTATGATTCTATCATGAAGCAGAATCTGGGCATCTGTTTGTAATAAATACAACTATTGTTTTCCCATAAACATATTCTATTAAAAATAAACAAGCAAATGGGGGGCAGAAAATCACAACCAGGATGCCTGGGTGGCTCAGTCTGAACCAACAGACTTTTACTATCATTTTGATTTGGCCATCCCCATAAGGTTGAAGGAACACATGAAATAATGTGGATTTCTATTTAACGAATAATTTTCTAAAATATTCCTTCTGATATGGTGCATCTGAGTGGCTCAGTTGGTTAAGTATCCGACTCTTGATCTCAGCTCAGTTCTTGATCGCTGGGTCGTGAGTTCAAGCCCCACATTGGGCTCTGTGCTGGGCGAGAAGCCTACTTAAAAAAAAAAGAAAAGAAAATAGCATCCAACTAACTTTCCTTTAGGTCCAGGTCTTGATAACCATACATACTGTTGCTTAAAATCTGTTAGACCAATCCTGGCATTTTTAAGCCCGGGATAAATAAGCACATGTTATTTTCCTGGTTGATTTAAACCTGTTTTCCCAGTTCTGTTGAATGTCCCTAGCTATAACAGGCAGCCTAGCTAGAGCAGTGCTTTAGATGAGCAGAGGCCTTAAAAATTATCTATTGGCTCAGTGCTCACTTTGCTTCCTGTGCTCTATTTCTTCAACATATTAGTAATACTTCATTACTAACAATTTGTTACTAATACTGTCATTTTACATAGCAGTATTTACAGCAGCTCTCTTGCTGTAGACTCAGTGATATACTTAGTTTTGCAAAATAAAAGTCTACAACTTGAAATCAGAATATGTAAAATTCTTTAAACTGTACGTAATAAATAAAGTTGATTTAAGTTTTTGATTCTTTTTAAAAATTGGGATCAAATATATGTAACATAAAATTTAATATTTAACCATACGTTCAATGGTGATTTAAGTTTTCAACTACTGATAATAATCCTAGAAAAAATTTTCCTAAGTAGTGTAAATATGACCTGATACAGAAAATCCAGATGGCAGTTTTCTGTTATTTTCAGTACACTGTATTTCTTATGATATGGGCTATGAGCCTTTTCATAACACCGTCTTTAAGATTTGTGAAACAGACTTGCCTTTTATTGAAATGAAATTTTATAGTGGTAGAGCCCATGAATTCTGGAGCTTGATGTGTATGAATTCCAGCTCTGTCACTTACTAGCTATATGAGCTTGGGCAAGTTCTAAACTCAGTGCCTCAGTTTCCTCTTTTGTAAAATGAAGATAACAATAATACCCACCTCCTGAGCTTGTTAAGAAGTTAAAATGAGTTGTTTGTGAAGTGCTTAAAACTGTACTTGACACCTAATACTACAGAAGCATTGATTAAATTAGTAACTTAAAAAATTAATAATAGGGGTGCCTGGGTGGCTCAGCTGGTTAAGCGTCCAACTTCAGCTCAGGTCATGATCTCATGGTTCACAAGTTCGAGCCATGCATTGGGCTCTGTGCTGACAGCTCAGAGCCTGGAGCCTGCTTCAGATTCTGTGCCTCCCTCTGTCTCTGGCCCTCCCCAACGTGTTCTCTGCCTGTCTGTCTGTCTCTCTCTCTCTCTCTCTCTCAAAAATAAATAAAAACATCAAAAAAAATTTTTTTAATTAGTAATAGACTCTTTAATAGAACTCCAACGGAAATAAAATGTATACTCAGTCAACTCCTCCCTACTGTGAATAGAGTTCCTATCTCATTTTCTCGGATTGCATAGACCAAATGATAAATATTTATGTTCTGATCACTTATGACATTACTAATGGACATTCGAAAAATGCTTTACATTTTATAAAGTACTTTTTACATACACTATCGCATGTGATCTTCATTCATTGTTAAGAAAGTTGAAGCTTAGGTTAAGTGACTTGCCTGAGATCACACAGCAACAGAACTGGGACTGAAGCCTAGGTCTTCTGATTACAAACTCCAGGTTTTTACATTATATGTCAACCTTCTTGACATTTATATTGAGCCATCTGCTTCTAATCTTCAGTAGCATACCAAATTTATAATAAGCTATCATCTGTAAACTGGAGTATCCCAAAGTCCTTCTTACTGATATCATGCTGTTAATTCAACCTACTTGATTAATTAACTTAACCATAAACCAGAACTTTTCAAAGTTTGACAAAGGTGTAAAAGCTTTTTTCTTCATGTTTAGTGTATTGATTCCTGGCCACAGATTTAGAACTCTCCATGGCTGTCATTAAAGCTTAGTATTTATTTTATTCTCTTGTAACCTTAGAAGTAATTGGTTATCATTTAATACAAACATCGGTGCTTGATGCCAGGATTTGTGTTTTTGTTTTTTTGTTTTTGTTTTATACTCTACTGTTGGTTCCCAAAATTGCTCAGTATCACATTATCCCATAGAGCTCTTTAAAAACATTACTGTTCTTTGTTATTGAGCCATTAAAAAAGATAAGGAAATTCTACCATTTGTGACAACATGAATAGACTTTGAAAGAATTATGCTAAGTGAAATAAGTCAGACAGAGAAAGACAAATACTATATGACCTCACCTACATATGGAATCTAAACAACAACAAACTCAGAAAAAGGGATCACATTTGTGGTTATCAGAAGTGGAGGGTGGGGGGAAGGAACTGAAGAAGGTAGTCAAAGGGTACACACTTACAGTAGAAGATCAGTAAGTACTAGGGGTTATAAGGTACACCATGATGACTGTAGCTAACACTGCTGTGTGATTTATAGGAAAGTTGTTAAGAGAGTAAATCCTAAGAGTTCTCATCATATGGAAAACAATTTTTTTCTTCTTTCTTTTCTTTTTATTGTATCTATATGAGAAGATGGATATTAGCCGAACCTATTGCGGTAACCATTTCACGATATATGTAAAGCAAAACATCCTGCAGCTTACCTTAAACTTCTGCAGTGATGGGTGTTAATTATTTCTCAATAAAACTAGGATAAAAAATACACACACGTGTGTGCATATCTATCTAGCTATTCCTGAACCTACATACTGGGGAGTGTTCTGTGAATCTATATAGTTCCTTGGTGAATCTGAAGAACCACTATATAGCAGGCTATCTTACCATAAATACCTACTTTCTATCTTTATTAGAATTAGCTAAAGAAGGTGTTTATGAAAATGTTATTTTTTTAAGTTTATTTTGAGAGAGAGAGAGAGCAAGTGGGGGAGGGGCAGACAGAGAGGGGGACAGAGAATCCAAAGCAGGCTCTGTGCTGACAGCAGACAGCCTACCGTGGTGCTTGAACTCTCACAAACCATTAGATCATGACCTGAGCTGATGTCAGACATTTAACTGACTGAGCCACCCAGGCACCGCCAAAATGTATATTTTTAGTGTGTGTGTGTGTGTGTGTGTGTGTGTGTGTGTGTGTGTGTGAAATGTGTAAATGTGTTTATGAGTTTGTGGTGCTAAACAAGCCAGACAAATCTTTAGCAAAATTGTGATGTTAGACTCCCCTGTCCCTTTAAATAGTTTCTCTCCTTTGATGGTGGTTGATTTTCTCCCTGCAACGACAGCTGGAGCCCTCTTAAGACTTTTTCTCTCCTCTCAAAATCTGATTTCAGGTCCATCACACTAAATGACCGATGTATTGTTTGCATAAAAATTGTTCTCAGAAGGATGTCAGTGTAAATAATAGACCAGCCTAAAGTGTCAGACTGAGACTTCTTAAAAAAAATAATAACCACAGCATATAGTAGTTGTCTATCCTAATAGGAAAATAACTTGTATATTCAATATCTAAGTAAATAGACATTATGTTAGTAAATATATGTTAATAAAAAGTTTATATCATAGCCTGCAAGTTTTTCATTTTCCATTCAGACTATTTTAAATTGCTTGGTTTCCTATCCCTCCCTCTATACCCAGCTTTGCAAGGAATACTCAGTTCCTGTTTTGGTTATATTTGGTAATATTTCCCAATATTTCAAGCCAAGTAATGGAATCGTACTTTAATTGGACTCTCGGATTTCCTTATTCTTTCTTCCTAATTTCTCCCCTAGTGTTCTTTGCATTCTCAGTATTATCTCTCAGGGGTGATACATAGTCTCTCAGATCTCTGTGAAGGATCAGACTAAACAGAACTAGAACTTTTTTCTTTTTTTTGGTCAATCTAGCTAGTTCACACTTAACGTTAGTGTGGGGAGTGGGGGACATAAATTATTTTCATCTTAAAACCCTGCTGAATTAGAGTAAGCAAAATTCCTATTTACGTCTTTGGAAACTTAGAGTAAACAATAAATTAATAAGATCTTAAAAGCAGTATTTGCTTCTGGTGTTCAAAAATTGGAATAAACTGTCTAAATAATCCAGAGTTGATTATATGAAGATTCTATAAGCCGATGTGAAAGATGAGAGATGAGAGTGGAGGGTATTAGGAAGCCAAGGAGTGTGTGATGCACATGGGTGTGCTGTGACTGACCATCTTCTAGTGTGCATCCAAGGAACAGAAATGTTCTTACTGTCTGGATTACTGGTTGCTTTTGGAGAAATCCAATTTAAGGAGGACAAGATATCCTTGTGATTAACTTTCTACTGAATTGCTGTAAGTGAAAACAATCTTCCCAACAGAGGAGTAGAGCGATAGCTTTGATGAGATAGTAAATAGAACCATGCATCAGGGCAACGCATGGTTAGAGTCAGCGAGCTGCACTGCAAGTTTGAATGTATAAATTGCAGCAATTAACGTAAATCACTAGGCAGAATACCTTAGAATAGGCAGTAGTGTTGATCCCCAAACATTTAGTGGAGATGCATCCCAAAGGAAAATTATTTTGTATTTTTTTAGATTATGAAATGTATGAATTATATCCTTATGTTTCTAAAGACATATTATGTAAGAAATAACTTAAAGTAATGGTCAATATGTGAAGTCATTTCAGTGAATTTATGAAGCTCAATAAAGTAGGCTACGTACCTATGATTCTAGTTTTTCAGGTCTTTAATATATGCTGAACGTTGTGTGTAAAAAATACATTTTCTAAATTATAAGTACTTATTTTGCAGTTAACTTTAATATTGATATAGCCAGAATGATAATTTTGGATCATAGATGTTACTGTTGTATGTACAGAATTGTAGTGAGACTCTACCCTCCCCAAAATAGGTCACATTAAAAATCATTTGATTGAATTACTTTAGTTTTAAAATTAGGTACGAGTTTTTGCATATTTAAAGGACTTGAAATTAGACACACTCTTTTTCCTAAGAAAAAATATACTACTGATATCATGGGCTAAATCAGTGGGCCCATGAAATATTTTACAGATCTGAATTCTGTATAAAAACTGAAGTTCTGTATTGTCTTTGATAGTTATCATGTTTATAAATTTTTCTTCTCCTTTTCTAGGGTTAATCACATAATTCAGGATTAAAATATAGTAGCCTTTCATTTTCATCTCCAATTTTCTGACTGGATTGTATCAATGCCACCCTGAACAAAAAAAAAATCTGTTTTTAATAACAATTACTTACTGAGCTCCTATTGTTTGTGACTCTTCTAGGCTCAGATGTAAATAAAACAGACAAAATTCAAATGCCCTCGTGAGACTTAAATTAATAGGGTAAGACCCATAGTAAACAAATAAATGACAATAATGAAAGATAAGGTATGTTAGTTGTTGATGAGTGCTGTGGGGGAAAATGAAGGGAAAGTAATGGGGGGGATAAGGAAGCAGGGTGCCAAGGGGAGAGGAGGGAAGAGGACCTATCTATTCTAATACTCGAAGTCCCTTAGCGAAGAAATTCTTCCCCACAGCCAACCAAACACCAATGGGTGGTTGATAATACTTGTTTTGATTGTGTCTTCCCATTTCATTTATTCTAAAAGGTAGTCAGGCCCCTGGTGCTCCCCTGTCTCAGGGGAATTTTCTGTTGTAGAGATCAAAAGCAGAGCTTGCCTGTCTTCCTGACCTGAGTCCCTCAAGGGTGGGAAGGGTGGACTTGGTACAGAGAAGTCAGTGCCTCTGAGAGGGACAGGCAGGGGCATCTGTGCAGAGAAGAGCCTCTCCGACTTGGAAGAGGACAAAGTCTGTCAGTGCCCTGGGCAGCAGCAGTACCTCAGAGGAAAATGGCACTGTGTCACCCAGAGGGATGCTGAACTCATGCCATCAAGGTTCCCAACTTCCAAAAAGCTTCTTTTGCCTCAGTGTGGCAAAGAAGCTGTTAGACTGTCTGACTTCAAGGGACTGGAACAACAATGTTGTTATTCTTGAAACCACTATGGGTTGTAGAGTAATGATCTGTCTTCACTCTTCAGGCATCATATATTTCTTTCCAATTTATAGGAACCTAAGGAAAGTAAGGGGTGGCTCCCAAATGCCTGAGATCAAATTTCTTATCCTTGTTGGATGTGGGATATTACATTGATTTTTATTTAGCAAAAATTGGTAATGGAACACTGCTTACACATTCAAGTTTGAAGCATAAGATTTATCCTGCTAGAGCTTCAGGTTTTTATACTTTGAATAACTCATAGCTGGGGAAGCAATCTTAAAATACAAAGGAACAAAAGATAGGAATTTCTGCTGGATTGCAGATTTCACTCCTCTGGCCTTCCTGGGTGAACAGACACATATACATTATTTTCTTTGACTCTGCCACTCCATACTAGTATGTGGTGATAGCACAAACCTTATTCAATGAAAAGGGACATTCAGTTTCTTCCTCAAATCCTGGGAAATGTAAAAATGATATTAAGTCCTTTCAGTCAGCCAATAACAGTTGAAACAAGATCATATAAAACAGTACCTTACAACCTTTTCAGTTTTGGACATAGCTGGGAATTTTCCCAGACACAGGGTAGTGTCTTCCTTGTCTAACCATCTGTGAGAGTCTCAAACCTCATCCTTACTCCAAATGTTTACATGTTTATTCATCCACCAAGAATACATCTATCAAGAATCTCTTATTTACATTCATAAATTCACACAAATTTTTAGACTGTGAGTCTTCCTTTTCTTTCCATGATGATTACTTCTTTTTCTCTATGATTACTTATTTTTCCCCTTCACCCTAAATTTAATAAACTGATTGATAAACCTCAAGTTGCCACAGTAATATAAACGTAACAAAGGAATTGATATTCTGTCTTTGCATCATAGAATTTACTGGGATTTGAAGATGTCCTGTCCTTTCTATGATCTTACGTAAAGTTATTGATCTTAATCCTTCACTTTATAAGCTGTTAGCACCTTGAAAGTTTGCTAAAGAGCTGCGTTTAAAATTTCCTTCTTAAACAAGTATATTTGAAAACTTTTCTGTGTTTTGTTTTGGGGTGGGAGAAAATTTGGAAGTTTTAACATTAAAATATATTCAGGTTTTAGTGAAATACATTAAGTCTTTAAGACTACAAAAGATGAAGACAAAAAATGACTGTTTTCACATTGCAAACTAAGGTACAAGACTTTCACATTGCAAAGGAGGGGCTAAAACTGGCTTGGCAGCCCTTTGCCTAATTTATGCAAGGATATAAAAGGTTTGAGGTTGAACATACAGGAATTTCTTTGGAGAAAGTAATGATATTCTATGGCATTTTCCCTATACCTCCTCACTACCCATTTTGTGAAAAGGAAAGATGTTCATTTTCCTGTATGAGGGATTTTTTGAGAGCATGATGTGTGTACTCTTGAGCTTGAGCAACACAACATACTGGTGCTTTCCTCTGAGAAATCTGAGTGAGAGTGCCTGGTTATCAGGTCTAGCAACAGAATGAAAAGATCTAGAGGCACTGAGAATGGCC
Organism: Acinonyx jubatus; assembly: GCF_027475565.1. NCBI lineage: Eukaryota > Metazoa > Chordata > Mammalia > Carnivora > Felidae > Acinonyx > Acinonyx jubatus. Next base: position 142,258,801 of record NC_069384.1, read on the forward strand.
AGCATTCCCATGGTTTGGGGGAGAGAGGATGCAGGCAACATGGGAAAAATAATCGTAGTCATTTTAATTTTTTTTAATGTTTATTTATTTTTGAGAGAGACAGAGTGTGAGCAGGGGAGGGGCAGAGAGGGAGGGAGACACAGAATCTGAAGCAGGCTCCAGGCTCTGAGCTGTCAGCATAGAGCCTGACGCGGGGCTTGAACCCACAAACTGTAAGATCATGATCTAAGCCGAAGTCAGACACTTAACCGACTGAGCCACCCAGGCACCCCGAGTAGTCATTTTAGAAGGGTCTTCTAGAAATGGCTTCCTCCATACAGAGAAAGATACCATATGTTTTCACTTTATGTGGATCCTGAGAAACTTAACAGAAACCCATGGGGGAGGGGAAGGGAAAAAAAAAAAAAGAGGTTAGAGTGGGAGAGAGCCAAAGCACAAGAGACTCTTAAATAAAACTGAGAACAAACTGAGGGTTGATGGGGGGTGGGAGGGAGGGGAGGGTGGGTGATGGGTATTGAAGAGGGCATCTTTTGGGATGAACACTGGGTGTTGTATGGAAACCAATTTGACAATAAATTTCATATATTGAAAAAAAAAATTAAAAAAAAGAAAGATGGCTTCCTGCTCCCGTGAAATCTAGACAGAGCAATACAGGAAAAGTGGTAATGGGGTAGGGGGTTGATTGAAAGCAGCCAGCTCAAGAAAGATCTCCTCTGTCAGGGAAGTTGTTCCTAGTTGGTAGAAAACATTCTCCAAAAACCCACAAAGCACCCCACAATAAAAAAAAATGCTTTAAGCCTAGAAAGCACCAACCCCAAACTGCTATGTAGCAGTCAAAAATATTTATTGCAATTTCTCTTCCATTCTCCACACCAAATCTTTTCAATCCCAGAGAAGCCAGAAGATGTGGGGAGAGAAAGAGAAACACATGGAGGAAAAGGAGGACCACTTTAGCCTACAGTATGTCCCTAGCTTGAGGAGGAACAGAAGCTTTAACTTCAAATGCAGTTTTGGAATTTTCTTACATGCAAGTAGACATTGTAGTTTTTGAATTTCAGGGAACTAAATAAGTAACTCTGGGACATTTTATTATCCGAGAGTTATCAGGAAAGTCACAAAAGTTGCTGTAGATTTCAGTCAAGTGTTAAACACCTCCACATTGCAGTTGATAGAGTGAGTTTGAATGGCAGTTACTTTCTGCTTGAGTTTGAATCCTATTTTCAATACCACTTGGTTTTGAAAAAATCTGTGTTAATCTAATTATCTTACTTGACTTTTGGCTGCAATGGTAAATTTAAATGTTTTCATGCCTTTAAAAGATTATTTTTGTTTAAAAAAATTTTTTTTCTTAAAAAAAACAGGAAAAGGTAGTTTTTGCCTTAGTTTAAGCTTATTCAAAATAGAATTGTTTCCTTTGCTGAATTTTGTCTAAAATGTAAACCTTCAAGTTGAAGATTTATCTCACTAAATACTATAGTATTTTAATATTGAACCTAATCACAGTGTTATTACTATAATTCATTCAAGCATGATGTTCATTCATCCTTTACAAATTTTGCCCTAGTAATTAGTGTATGGAATGAATCTATTATGTTTGGTGAAATGCTGTGTCTTTATTTCTTTCTCGTCAATCCAGAAGCCCTTTCTTGGCAAATTCCAGTTGAAAGATTATGATAATGTATTAAACAGTTTAGTATATGAAGGTGATTACAAATAAACATTTCTTTTTGGTAGCTTCTGCAGAAGAAGTCTATTTAAATAAGCGTGAATCACTTCTGCATGTCTTGAAAAATACATGAACTCATTCAACTGAAAGTTCTATTTTAATTAGAGAAGACACTGGTTGTTCTGGTAGGAAATTTGGGTTTTTAAAAGTATGTAAGATTACTACAATTATGTAATTGTCCTGGTAGAATTGGCTAATATAATTAGCCAAAGAAAGGAGCCAAAGTACATATACAGGAAAGAAAAAAAGCAAGATTATCATTATTAGTAGATAATTGTTTACTTGGAAAACCCATGGAACTCAAATCTAAAAACTATTTTAAACAATAAGAAAATTCAATTATATGGCAGTTACAAAATTAGTATACAGAGGCAACCAGTGTGAAAATATGAATGGATAAAAGTTCCCATTTATAGCAACAAAGCATACATAACACACTAGAATAAGCTTAAGAAGCATATGTAAGAGCCATGTGAATACAACTTCAAAATGCTACTAAGAGACAGAAAATAAAACCTAAGTAAACGGAAAGATATAATCCTCTTTTTGGTTTAGAAAATTTAATATGGAAAGATGTCAATTCTCCCTAAATTATTTTTAATGTAATCTCAATTTTAAAAAAGGGCTTAAGATGAATGCTAAAATGTATAGGAAAATTAAACATAGAAGAGGGAAGTAGGCCTATAAAATACAAAATTATAATAAAGCCCCATTAGATAAAGCAGTTTCGTGCTAACAGTGATTTGACAGATAAATAGAACAAAATAGTCCAAAAATAGACTCCAAAGTACTTGGAAATATAGTTACTGGTTAAGATTGTATTCAAATAATTAAAGTTGTATTATTAATAAATTGTATGGGTACCAATGGCTACTTGGGAAAAACATAAAGTAGAAGCTATACCTCATAACTTACACACAAATTAGTGCTAGAAAGATGAAAGATTTAAATGAACAAAATGAAAATACAAATATATCTAAAAAATTAACTGTCAACAGGAAAAGATACTTGCAATACATGTAGCAGTGTATTACTTTCTTAATTTATACAAGACTCTTATAAACCAATAAGAAAAAGACCTATATAAATATTAACACAGGACTTGAACAGTCACTTGTAGAAAAGAAAACATAAATGGCTTTTAAAAATGTGAAAAATTGATGAATAAGATATGGGATCTAATATACAACATGGTGACTAAAGTTAATAATACTGTATTATGTATTTGAAAGTTGAAAAAAAAAAGCAGATCTTAAATGTTCTCACCACACACACACACACACACACACACACACACACGAGTTATTGTGTGAGTTGATGGAGGTGTTAACTAACTCTATTATGGTAATAATTTTACAAGATACACAGGTATCCAATTATTATGTTGTGCTCCTTAAACTTGCATAGTTATATGGCAATTGTACCTCAGTAAAGTTGGAAAAATATTAAAAGTTTCTCATAATTACTAAATTTAAGAAATGAAAATGATAATAAAAAAGAAATACTGTATTTCTCTTAAAATATTGACAGAGATCTGAAAGTGTGGTCACAGAAGTCTTCTCCAGGGTGTGAGGAAACATACTGTTTGTGGCATTGTAAATTGTGACCATCTCATTCAAGAGTGAATTCACAGTAACTTCCAAAATTTAAAATACACCTTCAAACCTGGTAATTCAACATCTAGGAATTTACTCTTCTTACACTTTCACATGGGCAAAGTGATATATGCACAAATTTTTTTATTAAAGCATTGTTTCAAATTACATAATATTAGAAATAGCTTAAATGTTCATAGCTAGGGCATTTGTCAAATAAATAATGGCACATACAAAGCACGTGTGTGGATATACCTTCATCTGTTTCCTCATTACTTTGGTTATGTCATCCAGTTTCTTGGCTTTAAATTCTGTGTGTGTGTGTGTGTGTGTGTGTGTGTGTGTGTGTGTGTGTGTATGTGTATGTGTGGATGATTCATAAATATTATCTGCTGTTCTCATTTCTCTCCTGAATTTCCTTACCACACTCTTACTTGGTATCTCCACTTGGATGTCACAATAGACATCTTGTACCAACAGGTCTGAACTCTTGATCTCCCCCCCCCCCCCCCCAGAATCTCACTTCCTTGACAGCCTTCTTCTCACTTGACAGCAAAGTTCATCCTTCTGCTAGTTCAGTCGAAAAGACTTAGGGTCATCTTCTGCTTCTCTCACACCCACTTTTCAGGTGGTCAAGAAATTTATTTTGCTGTAACTTCAAATTATGTCCAGAATCCTACCACTTTTCACCACAATGGCTGCCACTATCCTGGTCTATACCACCATCATTTCTTGCCTAGGTTATTACTGGTAATCTTATATCTACATGCCTTTGTATAGTTTATTTTGGTCAAAACAATCAGAATGACACCAAAAACCATAAAATACCTAGGAATAAATCTAACCAAAGAGGTGAAAAATCTATACACTGAAAACTATAGAAAGCTTATGAAAGAAATTAAAGAAGACACAAAAAAATGGGAAAATATCCTATGCTCCTGGAGAGGAAGAACAAATAGTGTTAAAATATCAATACTACCCAAAGCAATCTGCATTTTCAATGCAATGCCTATAAAAATAACACCAGCATTCTTCACAGAGCTAAAACAAACAATCCTAAAATGTGTATGGAACCAGAAAAGACCCCGAATAGCCAAAGCCATCTTGAGAAAGAAAACCAAAGCAGGAGGCATCACAATCCCGGACTTCAAGCTGTATTACAAACCTGTAATCATCAAGACAGTATGGTACTGGCACAAAAACAGACACTCAGATCAATGTAACAATAGAGAACCCAGAAATGGACCCACAAACATATGGCCAACTAATCTTTGACAAAGCAGGAAAGAAAATCCAATGGAATAAAGACAGTCTCTTCAGCAAGTGGTGCTGGGAAAACTGGACAGCAACATGCAGAAAAATGAACCTGGACCACTTTCTTATACCTTACACAAAAATAAACTCAAAATGGATGAAAGACCTAAACATAAGACAGGAAGCCATCAAAATCCTCAAGGAGAACGCAGGAAAAACTCTTTGACCTTGGCTGAAGCAACTTGTTACTCAACAGGTCTCCAGAGGCAAGGAAAACAAAAGCAAACATGAACTACTGGGCCCTCATCAAAATAAAAAGCTTCTGCACAACGAAGAAAACAATCAGCAAAACAAAGGCAACTGACGGAATGGGAGAAGATATTTGCAAATGACATATCAGATAAAGGATTAGTATCCAAAATCTATAAAGAACTTATCAAACTCAACACCCAAAAAACAAATAATCCAGTGAAGAAATGGGCAAAAGACATGAATAGACACTTCTCCAAAGAAGACATCCAGATGGTCAACCGACACATGAAAAAATGCTCAACATCACTCATCACCAGGGAAATACAAATCAAAACCACAATGAGATACCACCTCACACTTACATTAACATTAACAACCCAGACAACAACAGATGTTGGCAAGGATGCAGAGACAGAGGATCTCTTTTGCACTGCTGGTGGGAATCCAAGCTGGTACAGCCACTCTGGAAAACAGTTTGGAGCTTCTTCGAAAAATTGAAAATAGAACTACCCTACAACCCAGCAATTGCACTACTAGGTATTTATCCAAGGGATACAGATATGCTGTTTCAAAGGGGCACATGCACCCCATTGTTTATAGCAGCACTATCAACAGTAGCCAAAGTATGGAAAGAGCCCACATGTCCATCGATGGATGAATGGGTAAAGAAGATGTGGTATACATACAATGGGGTATTACTCAGCAATCAAAAAGAATGAAATCTTGCCATTTGCAACTACATGGATGGAACTAGAGGGTATTATGCTAAGCAAAATTAGTCAGAAAAAGACAAATATCATATGACTTCACTCCTATGAGGATGTTAAGATACAAAACAGATGAACATCAGGGAAGGGAAGCAAAAATAATATAAAAACAGGGAGGGGGACAAAACATAAGAGACTCTTCAATATGGAGAACAGAGGGTTGCTAGAGGGGTTTTGGGAGGGGGGATGTGTTAAATGAGTAAGGGGCATTAAGGAATCTATTCCTGAAATCATTGTTGCACTATATGCTAACTAATTTGGATATTAAATAAATAAATAAATAAATAAATAAATAAATAAATAAATAGTATAAAAAATCATAATGTTTTAAAACACTGAATCAAATCAAATGTTATTTTTCTGCTCAGAACTATGGAATGGGTCCCATTTTAGAATAAAAGGCAAGATCCCTGCAATGGCCTGAAAGGACCTCCATGATCTGGCCCCTGTTAATTTTGTGATCTCATTACCTGTTACTCTCCTTCTTCATTTAGCCTCAGCCACCTTGGTTTCTTCAATGCTTCTTGAATATACTTGTATCCTCCCACCTTAGAGTATTTTTTTTTTCTCTGCTTGGAGTTCTCTTTTTTGGAATATCTACGTGGTTAACTCCCTGTCCTCTTTCACGTCTTTGCAGATGTCACCTTTTCAATGAGAGTTACCCTACTTTTTTGCCTTAACTTTTCTTTATTACATAGAACTTGTAACCTCCTATTAACATACTGTAGGTTTTACTTATTTGTTATGCTTATTGTAGATTGTCTGTTTCACTAGCTAGAATGAAGGTAAGCTTTATCTACCTTCTTCAGTGGCAGATCCCAAGGGTTTAGAATATGTCAAATCAATCAATAAACGAAGCAATCTGCAAGAAAAATTGAAAAACTCAAAGTATATGTAACTGTTCACAACACTCTGTAAAATTAGATATATTCATACAAATGACATAAATGTTTGTAGATCCATACAGTAGCTGTGAAAGACTGTGAAAGAAACTGGTAATAATGGGTATCTTTGGGAGAAACAATACCAGCGATGGATATGGCGGCACATTCCAGCCTTCAGGGTGTGTACACACCACTTTAGTTGGAAAATACAGTGCATAGTTGAGCCTAATTGTGGAATTCAAAATTCTTTATAAATTAGTCTTAATTTTTTGTTTGTTTGAAGATGTTTGATTGTACTACCACTAGATGGCACATACTTCCTGGTAAATTCTTAAAGAATCTCAGACACAAGTTTTTAAAAAAGCTTTTTGGTTCCCCAAACTCACCGAAGTTTACTTTAGCTATCTATAGTATTGATTTTTCTCAAGAAATTTTCTTAACATCAATTGTTTAGTGCCATATCAGCTTCTGAGCTATTTTTCACTGATTTCTTATTTAGCATCATAACATTAGAGCTGCAGAAATATCTTAAACATGCAGATACTAAGTTAGATATTCTTAGTTTAAATTTTCTAATGTCTATTAAATTGTATCTGCCTAACTCTTTTTCTATGAAACTAATGAATGAAATTTAAATATTTTGTGCACAAAAGTAGGTTTTTGAAAAAAAAGTAGGTTTTTGTTTGATTATATTCTTTGACTCCTTTTTATAAAATAAATCATTGTCTAGAACAACATGCAATTTAACAAGCACTTTCGGAATGCTTACATAATATGCAGTGAGATTAGGCAAATGGGTACTATGGAGGATAGAAAGATGAAATATTATTTATTGCCTCTGTCTTCAGGGACTTTTCATTTTATGGGTAGGGGCAGTCATGAATACAAATAACTATAATACAACTCAGAATGTAGTGAATGATTAAATGAAAATATTAAGTGTAACAGGAACAGATAGTTTATATTAATTTGGGGACTCCAAGAATAAGGTGGAGTTTGAGAAGAGCTTTAAATATATGGATAGTTTCATTCTCTAAATGAATTAAATATAAGTGTTATATAGATTTACATTTCTGTATAAGGAGTAAATTATGTATCTGAGATAAAGATATGATTATTATATGTAAGTGGTAAATATGGAATAATAGAATAAAAACCTTTTTTTTTATGGTAAACTCCCAAAAAAGAAAATGGTGGTATGAATTTTATAATTTGTAACGTTTAAAAACATTATAAAAAGTTTTTTAGGCAGATTCTTGGGTGCTTAGTTGGCTCAGTCAGTAGAGCATGTAACTCTTGATCTCAAGACTGTAAATTCAAGACCCACGTTGGGTGTGGAGATTACTTAAAGATAAAATCTTAAAAAAAAACCTTTTTTGTCAAGTTCTAAAATAACAATGGAAAAATTAGTGGGTCAGATCATTTTTAAAGTCATTTTTAACCTAGAGATTCTTTCACTCTTTTTCTCTTTAAAAATTTCTGTAAAAATAAATTACATGTAGAAAAAGTACTGAATTCAAGTAGAATAACATTGATTGAGTGCTTGCTATGCCAGAAAACTGTCATCTATTATTTCATTTAATACTTCTGAAACTTTATGATTAGTATATGCTGTTATCCACATTTTAGAGATGAAGAAATTGGGGCAAAAGTTTAAGGAACTTGTATGAATAGGTCACTTTTCTGCCATAACTCAAAACTGGATGTGAATGGAAGTAATTTTCTTACAATAAGAAACTTGGCTTTTCAGTTTATACCACTTCAGTATCATTGTTATGTTACTTAAAAGAGAATCAAATTATGCTAACAAAATATATTAATACTGACTACTTTGTTACATTGGTGGTCATAACTTTTTGTAACTTTTTAAATGTGAGAGGAATTATATTAAAATATTATCTTAGTGAATCAAGAATCTAACCCTTTGTCTTTTAATATACAACATTCCCACAACTTTGCTATGCTCTAATAATGAAATAATAATTATATACCAAAGTCTACATAATGTATGTTACAATGCTTATTAAATCCGGTTAATTTCAGCTCAATAGATAAATCAAGTAGATATTAAAACAAAATTATACATTTAGAAATGAGTCATTATTTTTCTGTGTTTCTTTAGCTAGGAACATGTACGAAGAAAAAGAAATGGTATAAAAGTGCACTACAAGAAGCATACCTTCTCTATGGACATTCTCACAAGCGAAGACTGGAAGTGTGCCGCCTATCCAAACAGGGTATTTGAGTTTTTTTATTCTTTACCACCCCCAAATGAGGATTTATTCAGATGCATGCTTTCTGAAATATATTTGCACATTTAAAAAATTTTCTTTTCATAGGGATAGGATATATCTTTGTCCACTGAAAAATTGGTTTTCTATGGATTAATAGTATGTATTTCACCTTCTGAAACTAAGCATACACTCTATTTAACTGCAAGGGTTTTAATTAACGCTTCTATCATCTTCTTTACTCTTAGACTATCTACGTAAGTTCTTTTATGTATTTCAAAGTATCATATTTCACAATTAGAAGCTATGTCTTTAAAATATATTTCTGGGATGAAACTTTCATTTGCATGTGCTGTATTATTTCAGACCAAAGTATTTTTCAAAATGTTTTATTTGTGAACACATTCAAGGCGGAGATAAAAACAATCATCAACTTTTTTTTTTTAATTAGGTAAAAAAATATGGTAAGATTTCAGGTCATTTTCAAAGAAAGTTCTTTTGAATCATCAATATTATGGTTTATAGATAGCTTTTTAAATGAATTCATCATAATGATTATAGTAGGTAGGATACATTTTTAACTCTGAATGTGATTTCACATAAAAATGATGATTTTCAATAAATTTAAATATGTTTTTAAATTTTGCTGCTTAGCGATAATAATTATCACCTTAAGTTCTAAAGATTATGGAAGGATCTGGCCTTCAGTGCTGACTGAATTTGAAAGTAAGAGTGGTATTTTTTTCCTCCCTTGGAGAAGCTTAATATATATTTTAAAAAACTTATAGGTGAAAATATTTTATTTAAGAAAAATTTAAATATTAACGCAGCTATCTAGGTTTAGATTTTAAAGGAAATAAGTAGATTTAAAAACAGTGGAAAAGAATGACAAGCACATTACTCTGGTTTACTCTGAAACTGGGAAAAGGGACATTTATTACCATGAATGTGATTTTTATTCCTTGTGCTGAAAATATAATGTCTCTGTTTATTAGCAGTAAAGGTTGAACTCACTGTATTGTCACAAATGCAATTTTATTCTTTTCATGGATTATACATTTTTCTTGTGTAACCAAAATAAACTTTGAAATATTTAGGGTTTTAGGGTTTTTTAATATAAATACTGTAAACTAATATAGTCAGTTATTTTTTAAAATTATATTACAGCCATTTCACACTAGCAATGGATACACTCTTTCAATAAATATGGAACTGTGTCTTTGTCATTGTTGTGTGTGCCGGAGTATTAACGTCTGGGTCCTTTGGCATTCTTACTTGTCCAGAGTCTATGGAGAGGGGTTATTTCTCATTGGTTTTGTAGCAGACCATTTTTTTGCTGAAAGACTGATGATTTTTGCATGCAGAAATTGATGTAATTCCGTCTGAATGTAGAGAATCCATGCCTAGAGACTTTCATTTTGTTCATCTTATTGTTGAGTTTTAAGAGTTCTTTGTGTATTTCAGATAACAGCCCTTTGTCAGATATGTATTTTGCAAATATTTCTCTCACTCTGGATTATCTTCTGATTCTCTTGACAGTGTATTTTGCAGAGCAGAAATTTTAATTTTAATGAAGTCCAACTTACTAATTATTTCTTTTGTGGCCCTTGCTTTTGATGTTCTATCTGAAGTCATTAGCAACCTAAGTCATCTACATTTGTAGATGGGGGGCATGAAGAGACTTGCAGGAATTCAGTCTTTGCCATAAGAGGCTCGCTCACTTCAGACTCACTCTTTACTATCTCCAAAAGAGACAATATAGTCCTTGCTTAGCTTCTAGGGTGAATTCTCATACGTATCCAGCTTCTTACTTTGTTCAAAAGTGGTTTTGAGACATAAATAGCCATTATTCAGATATTTTACAAAAGGTGAGTAGTTTAGAGGCAAACAACTTATTTCATCCCAACAACTTTGAGAATTTCTTCACCCCAAAATTTATTTTTCCAACCCAGAAATAATGACTCCTAATTTCTTGGCCTGAATTCTCCCTACACTGCAGACATTGACACACTATTATGTTTGATGCAACTCTTTCAGTGTTGAAATCTGCCGGGTCAGTAAATGATATGTAAAAAATACAGACCTGCTCATACTGTAAGAGATTTCAAAGTCCTGTCCACATAATTCAGTTCCCCTGTTTTTTGTTATATTAACTATTACTCCCAGTAAGTGATTCTTTTTCTGAGTATAGAAAGATTTTTCTTATGTAGGAACATTCATTATAATTGTATTTTTAAAATGAGTAGGGTATTATCTATATAGTCTCTTTATAATTTAGCTTTAGGATTTTGTGTTATTTGTAGGATTAATATTTTCTTACATGCTTTACATCTTAGAGTGGATGTTCCTATTTCTACCTTTTTTTTCCTAGAATTGTTTTGTTTTGTTTTAAATAAACTTTATTTTTTAGAGCAGCAAAATTTCGGGTTCCCAGAAAAATTAAGCAGTAAGTACAGAGTTCCCATAAGCCCCCGCCCTATACCCATACAGTATCTTCCACTATCAACTTCTGGCCCCAGAGAAGCATGAACCAACACTGACATATCATTATCACCCAAAATTCAGAGTTTACATTAAGGTTCACTCTTCGTGTTGTACATTCTACGGGTTTTGACGAATGTATGATGATGTGTATTCACCGTTGTAGTATCATACAGAATTGTTTCACTGGCCTAAAAATTTTGTGTTCCACATGTTCATTTTTCTCCCACTCCTACCCCTCTGCCAACACCTCACAACCACTGATCTTTTTAGCCTCCAGAACATCATATAGTTGGAGTCATACAGTATGTAGCCTTTTCAGATTGACTTCTTTTACTTAGTAATATGTGTTTACATTTCTCCATGTCTGTAGATTCTTTAGCACTGAAAATAGTCCATTGTTTGTATGTAATACAGTTTATGTATCCGTTCACCAACGGAAGGACATCTTGGTTGTTTCTAGGTTTTGACAATTATGAATAAAGCTGCCATAAACATGCAACATAGGTTTTTTTGTGCACATAAGTTTTCAGCTCATTTGGGTAACTACCAAGGAACACAATTGCTGAATCATATGGTGAGGGTATGTTTAGTTTTATAAGAAACTGCCAAACTATCTTCCAAAGTGGCTGCATCATTTTTACATTCCTACCAGAAATGAATGACAGTTCCTGTTGCTCCACATACTTGCCAGAATTTGGTGTTGTCAGTGTTCTGGATTTTGGCCATTTTAATAGGTCTGCAGTGGTGTTTTAATTTGCAATTAAATGTCATTAGAAAATGACATACAATGATGATGAACATGCTTTCATAGGCTTATTTGCCATCTATAAATCTTCTTTGCTGTGGTGTCTCTTCATTGCCTGCTTTTTAATTCAATTGTTCATCTTGTTGACTTTTAAGAGTTCTTTGTATATTTCAAATAACAGTCCTTTTGTCAGGTATGTATTTTGCAAATATTTTTTTCTCACTCTGGATTATCTTCTCATTCTCTTGACAGTGCATTTTTCAGAGCATACATTTTAATTTTAATGAAGTCCAACTTATTAATTATTTCTTTCATGGGCCTTGCCTTTGATGTTATATCTAAAGTCATCAGCATATCCTAGGTCATCTACATTTTCTCCTGTGTTACCCTCTAGGAGTTTTATAGTTTTGCATTTTTCATTTTGATGTGCGATTTTGAGTTAATTTTTATGAAAGGTGTAAGGTCTAGATCTGGATCCATTTTTGGCACATAGACATCTAGTTGTTCAACACCAGTTATTGAAAACACTTTTCTTCATTATATTGTCTTTGCTCTTTTGTAAAAGATCAGTTGACTATATTTATAGAGTCTGTTTCTGGGCGGTCTATTTTGTTCCATTGATCTATTTGTTATTCTTTTCCCAATATCACACTGTCTTGATTATTGTAGCTTTAGAGTAAGTCTTGAAGTCAGGTAGGATGAAGTCCTCTAACTGTCCTTCAATATTGTGATGGCTATTCTGTATCTTTGTCTATTCATATAAACTTTAGATTCAGTTTGTTGATATCCACAAAATAACTTGTTGGGATTTTCATTGAGATTGCACTGAATCTATAGATCAAGTTGGGAAGAACTGACATCTTGACAATATTGAGACTCCCCATCCATAAATATGAAATATATCCACATTATTTAGTTCTTTCATTTTGTTCATCAGAGTTTTGTAGTTTTCCTCATATAATCTTGTCCATCTTTTGTTAAATTTATGCCTAAGTATTTCATTTGGGTGGTGTTAGTGTAAATGGTAATGTGTTCTTAATTTCAAATCCTACTTTTTAATTGCTGGTAAATAGGAAAGTGATTGACTTTTGTGTATTTAACCTCGTGCCCTACAACCTTGCAATAATCACTTATTTGTTCCAGGAGTATTTTTCTTGATTTTTTGGATTTTCTGCATAGATATTCATGTCATCTACTGAGAAAGGCAGTTTTATTATTTCTCGATCTATACTCTTCTTCCTTTTTTCCCCCTTACTGCATTAATTAGGAGTTCCAGTACAATATTGAAAAGAGTTCTGAGGCAGGAACATCTCTGACTTATTCCTAATCTTAGGGAAAAAGCTTTGAGCTTCTTACTATTGAGTATGATGTCAGCTGTAGGATTTTTATAGATTCTCCTTATCAAATTGAGGATGTTTCCCTTTATTCCTAGTTTGCTGGGAATTTTTATCATGCATGGGTGTGTTGGATTTTGGTAAGTGCTTTATTTGCACAACTGATATGATCATATTTGACTTTTCTTTTTTAACCTACTGTTGAAGCAGCCTCGTTCGTACACCTCAGATAAATCTCACTTGCTTATGGTGTATAATTCTTTTTATACATTGTTAGATTTGATTTGTAGTATGTTGAGAATTTTGCATTTATGTTCATTAGAGAAATCGGTCCGTAGTTTTCTTGTAATGTCTTTGTTTGGTTTTGTTATACTGGCCTCAGTGAATGAATTAGGAAGTATTCCCTCTGCTTCTATCTTCTGGAAGAGCTTATAGAGAATTGCTATAATTTCTTCCATAAATATTTGGTAGAAATCACCAGTGAACCCATCTGGGCTTGGTGTTTTTGTTTTGTAAGGTTATTATATTGATTCAATGTTATAAAAAGATATAGGCTTCTTAGATTGTTTATTCTTGTGTGACTTTTGACAGATTACGTCTTTTAAAGAATTGGTCCATTTCATCTAGGTATCAGATTTGCGGGCATAGAGTTATTGACAGCATTTCCTTTTATTATCCTTTTAATATCTTCACATCTGTAATGATGCCCTCTCTTTCATCTTTGATATTAGTAATTTATGTTTTCTGTCCTTTTTTTCTAGTTAGCCTGGCTAGTGTCTTATTTTTATTGATCTTTTCAAAGAAACAGCTTTTGGTTTTATTTCCTCAATTGATTTCCTGTTTTCAATCTCATTGGTTTCTGCCCTAATTTTTATTTTTTGTGCATACTTCGTATTTTAACTTGCTTTTCTTTTTCTAGTTTCCTAAGATGGAAGCTTAGTTTATTGATTTTGGGTCTTTGTTTTTTCATAATATACACATTTTAATGCTGTAAATTCCTCTCTAAATACTGCTTTTACTGCATCTTACAAATTTTCATAAACTTTATTTTCATTTTCATTTAGTCCAAAGTATTTTTTTTTTAAGTTTATTTATTTTTGAGACAGAGAGAGACAGAGCATGAACGGGGGAGGAGCAGAGAGAGAGGGGGACACAGAATCGGAAGCAGGCTCCAGGCTCTGGGCCATCAGCCCAGAGCCCGACGCGGGGCTCGAACTCACAGACTGTGAGATTGTGACCTGAGCTGAAGTCGGACGCTCAACCGACTGAGCCACCCAGGCGCCCCTAGTCCAAAGTATTTTAAAATTTCTCCTACGATTTCTTTTTTGACCCATATGTTATTTAGAAATGTGTTGTTTAATCTCCAAGTATTTAGAGGGTTTTATAGTTATCTTTCTGGGGTTTTTTTTTGTTTGTTTGTTTTGTTTTGTTTTGTTATCTAGTTTAATTCCACTGTGGTCTGAGAGCAGACTATTGTATGATATCTGTTTTCAAAAGTGAGTTAGGGAGTATTTTATGGCCCAAAACATAGTCAATCTTGGTGAATGTTCCAAGTGAGCATAAGAAGAATGTGTATTCTGCTACTGAGGTTGTAGTCTGTAGGTGTAGATTATATTCAGTCGATTGATGGTGTTGAGTTCAAAGTACAATAGTTTCCTCTTATATGCAGTTTCACTTTCTACAGTTTTAGTTATCCGTGGTCAGCTGTGGCCTAGAAGCAGGTGATCCTCCTTTGATGTTTCATCAGAAGGTCAGTAGTAGCGTAACAGTATGTCACAATGCCTCTGTCATTCACCTCACTTCATCTCATCATGCAGGCATTTTATCTCATAAAACAAGAAGGATGAGTACATTACAATAAGAGATTTTGAGAGACCACATTCACACAATTTTTATCAGAGCATATGGTTATAATTACTCTATTGTATTAAGATCTCTTACCCTGCCTAACTTATAAATTAAACTGTATCATGACTATGTATATATAGGAAAAAATCAGTATATATAGGTTTTCTTACTATCCATGGTTTCAGGTGTCTACTGGGGGTCTTGGAACATATCCTCCACAGATAAAGGGGAACTACTGTATGTCCTGACTGATTTTCTGCCTTCTGGACCTGCTCATTTCTGATAACGTCTCTAATTATCATAATGGGTCTATCTATTTTCCTTGAGTTCTATCAATTTTTGTGTTACATGCTTTGACACTGTTGTTAGACACATTTATATTAATAATCATTATGTCTTCTTGGAGTAGTAACCACTGTATTATTAATTAATATTCTCTTTATCCCTGATAACTTTCCTTGCTCTGAAGCATTCTCTGTCTGAAATTAATATAGCTTTCTTTTAATTAGTGTTAACATGCTATATCTCTATTTTTCTACTTTTAACCTCTGTGTGTCTTTGTAGTTAAAGTGAGTTTTTTTGTAGATAGCATATAGTTGATCCACTCTAACAGTCTTTGTTTTTTAATTGGTATAATTAGACACTGAAATTTAAAATAGTTATTGATATAGTTGGATTAATAGCTACCATATGTGTTACTGTTTTCCATTTGTTTTTCTTTGCTCCTATTTTTTCTTTCACTCTTTTTCTGCCTTTTGTAGTTTAATTGAACATTTTATATAATTCTGTTTTCTTTTCTTTCTTAGCATATCAATTATGCTTTCTTTTTAAGTTTCTTTAAGAAAAAAAAACTTTTTAAGGAGATGGTTTTCCTAAATTGAACATATTGTTGCTGTTATTACTATTTTGAACACATTGTTTTCAGTTAAAGAATAAGAAAATTAAAAGTTTATATTTTACCTTCACTTAGTCATTCCCTGATGCTGTTCCTTTCTTTTGTAGATACAAGTTTCTACCGTACATCATTTTCTGCTCTCTTTTAACATTTCTTGTAAGGTAAATCTACTGGTAACAAATTCCCTCAATTTTTCTTTGCCTGACAAAATATATATGCCTTTATTTTTGAAGGATAATTTCACAGGGTACTGAATTCTAATTTTGGTGGGTGTTTCTCTCACAACACTAATTATTTCACTCACTCTCCTCTTGTTCTCACAGGTTCTGAGGGGAATTGGATGAAATTCTATCTGCTCCTTTACAGATAAGGCACACCACCCTCCCCCAGGCTTCTTTCAATAATTTTCCTTTATCTTTGCTTACCGCTTACCTTTGGCATTTATACTGCTTGTCCTCTGAGCTTCCTGGATCATTATTCGGTATCTGACGTTAAATCGGGGGAAATTCTCAGTCATTATTGCTTCCAATATTTCTTCTGTTCCTTTCTCTATTTCTTTTCTGTCTGGTATTCCCATTACACATATATTATACTTTTGTGGTTTTCCCATTGATCCTGGATATTCTTTTCTTTTGTTTTCCAATTTTTTTCCTCTTTGCTTTCAGTTTTAGAAGTTTCTATTAATATATCCTCAAGCTCACAGATTCTTTCCTCAACTGTGTCCAATCTAGTGATGAAACCTGTCAAAGGTATTCTTCATTTCTGTTACAGCATTTTGAATCCCCAGCACTTCTTTTTTATTATTTCTTAGAATTTTCATGTCTCTACTTACAAGAACCACTTGTTCTTGAATGTTGCCTACTTCTAACGCTAAAGCCCTTACCGTATTAAGCGTACTTGTTTTAAATTCACAGTCTGATCATTGCAGCATCTCTGACATACATGGGTCTGCTTTTGATACTTGCTCTGTCACTTCAGACTGTTTTTTGCTTTTCGTATGCTTTGTATTTTTTGTGGAAAGACAAACATGATGTACCAGGTAATGGAAACTGTGGTAAGGAGACCTTTAGCAGTGTAGTGGTAAGGCATGTGGGACTAGGGAAGGCATTCTATATTTCTTTGTTTGTTTGTTTGTTTGTTTGTTTGTTTGTTTGAGAGAGAGAGAGCGCGCGCTAGTGTGAGGGGGGAGGGGCAGAGAGAGAGAGAGGGAGAGAGAGAATCCCAAGCAGGCTCTGCACTGTCAGTACAGAGCTTGACACGGAGCTCAATCTCATGAACCATTAGACCATGACCTGAGCCAAGATCAAGAGTTGAATCCTAACCAACTGAGTCACCCAGATGCTCCAAGCATTCTATGGTTCTATGATTAGGTCTTAGTCCTGGGCTTTGAACTGTACAAGTGCTTCCCATTTTTTTTCACCCCCTTACATGGTACATAATGGATAGAGGGGATCCCGAGTTGGTATGTCCCTTCCCTTGCGTGGAAAACCATAGAATGCTTGATTTGGGTATTTCCCTCCCCCGCTAATTGGTCAGGCTCGGAGAAAACCAGAATAGGTTAGGCTCTGGTAAAATAGTTTCTCTTCAAAGCAAACAGCTAAGAACTGAATGCTCTGGCATATTTCAAAAGGGTTACTTTTTTCTTCCCACTGAGGAAGTGCAAAGGTGTTTTTCTCCAGTCTTTATTATGAGAACCCGATATAGCTCCTGGAGGTAAATGCATAAAAGTGTGCCTCCCTCCTGCATGACTGGGTCCCCCAAGAATTTTTCTCTCTCAGGCTTGTTCACATTGAGGCTCCAGCAATTCATCAATTACAGTTCATGTGTTCCTACCCCAGCACTAGTTCCTGTGGAGGTTTCTGCTCCATTAAGTTGTGATTCTTTGTATTCACCTGTCTCTCCAAATTTGGGGGCCGCGGTTTGCCCTGTGACCTCATTTCTCTAAGGGATCTAAGAAGAGTTATTGATTTTCAATTTGTTCAGCTTTTTACCTGTTGTGAGGATGGAGTGTGACTTCTAAGCTCTTTACATGCCAGATCGGAAACTGGAATATCCTCTACCTTTTTAAGAACATGCTTTCAGCTGTCGCCTTTAAAGAAGCATATACTAACAGATTTTCTGAGGCCATCAATGGATAAGCCTTAAAAAATATTTTTTTTAAAAAAGAAGCCACTGATTTATGTTAATATTTGTACTCCTTTCTAATATGGTTGTAAATAAAAAAAATTTAACATCTGTTATGAGTCATGAGGCATAACCACCTCTACTGATTCGGAACATTTTCATTTTCTACCTGCAGCTCCTCTTTTGCACTTTAAAACGATGATATGGATGTAGCCCAGAAGAGGAGTAAAGGCCCTTTTAATTATCCAAATCTACATTTCCTGTTAACTGCTTTTCACTCTGTGTGAGGGTCCCTACATGCAGAGATTTCTGAAGGGAGGAAATTAAACCTTTCTCACTAGGGAAAATTCAGCTCTTAGAAAGTGTTTAATGTTGCTGAAGGTGAACACGGACCTACTGTTATTAATAGGAAAATTGCTAATGATTGTAATGTTTTTCAGCATTACATCAGACTTTCCCTTTGGCAAATCCCTTTGAAAATCAGAGTGGCTGTTGTTACCCCCCGAAACACTTCTATATTGCACTGGGAGATGGTTGTGCAACGTTTCAACATAAAAAGTTCCTTGAACAACAGTTTGGATATTTCTGTTCCAAATGTGTCTCCCTACTGGAAATTTTACATAAGAATGATGTATATTTTGAGGAGAAAAATAACAAAATTGTATTCTTTTTTCACTAACTGGAAAAAAGACCAGTATATGACCAGGGTCCATTGGATCCAATTTTAGTTTTGAGTTTCTTTTATGTACATTTTCAACTGCGTGTACAGATTGATATTGCATCATGACTTTCATTGTTATTAGAGGTCTTCAAAAGAAGAAAGAGAAAAATCTTGTAATTATCATCAGGGCTCTTTTGTAAATCTGAAATGCATTATGGAATTTTACTAATCTTTGCTATTTTATCATTACTCATCAGTTTATTCCCAACTATGTTAAAAAGACTAAAACAATTATTTAAATGGTAGAATGATGGAATCACTTAACAAGATGATACAACAGTAACATGTATAATCACTAACCTATTTTTCCTAGTATTGGAAGGGTTAAGATCTGTCTGTATGTGTCTCGGTCTCTCTCTCTCTCACACACATGCACCCATACCCCAGAATGTCTTTATTAGCTAAATGTAAAAGAACACTGTTAATAATCTATTATCTACCACACATTGTTTTAGGAGTTTTATTTACATAAATTCTGTTACTTGAATCTCACAATATACCAATAAGGTAATAATTATTACTCCTGGTTTATCAATAAAGAAACTAAGGGTCTGAGAACATATATGGTGTTTTATATCTTACATTGTCTAGTATAGTCACTTACACCATGTAAATGTTCTATGTATTTTAACTCGTAAGTTATATTAATTTGTTCAGGTAAAATGTGTATTTCAGATCCATGTGAGATTTTGAATAAGATACATGTACATTTATTAATTATAAAAAAAATTGAGCACCTACTGCATATAAAACTTGGCCCCTGACTTTAAGGCACATTCTAGTCTTGTAGGGTGCTTTGACGTATATAGAAGTAACCATAAGACAAGGAAGAAAGTTCTGTGTCCTGTCATGACTGTGGTTTTGCAACAAAGGTGGTTATTTCTCCTAGTTGGAAGAATTTTCTGTGACAGTGGATGGTCTTATATATTCATCAGTGGGGAGAAAAAGGGTATTCCAGAAGAAGGGATTATTTCAAGCACACAGCTGAACATAGGAAAGAGGACAGTTTACATGTGGCCAACTAATTATAGGCATAAATATAATAACCTGCTTCTCTGGATTTGTATGCTTTATGCCAATAATTTTTTACTGCAAAATTTGCTTTTAGATAGCAGCATTTATTTACTCTCATATCCATGGATATTTATTCTCTTTGTTTGTTTTAAGTTTTCATTGTGAATTATAGTCCTACATTGATAAATTAAATTTTGGGGTATTTTTTAATGTTAAATGTAACCCTAAAACCTTGTTATTAATGTCCATAATTCTCTTCATTTTTCATTACCACAATATTAAGGTTAATAAAACATATGTGTGAATAAAAATTTATGTATAACTCATTTCGTTGGAATTCTACATTGAACCCATAAAAAATACAATTTCTTAATTATTATTGCCAATAAGTTTTACTAATTCACACGCACAGTTTTACATATATCAAAATTATATCTTAACATAGTTTTCTACGTGCTATTTGTTTATCATCCTCCTTGCTGAGTGTTGCTTAAGGGTCCTGCATGGAAGCTGCAGACATAAAGATTAAACACTTGCAGTCAGATGGGTCTGGCCCCACTGCATGGCCTCAGGCAGGGTACTTAGCCTTAACTTTCTTAGCTGGGAAATGGACTACATACTTTTTTGCAAGTTTATCATGAGGTTTAAACAAGAGATTGTCTATGTAAGGTCTTTATCCATGTCTGGCATAGAGTAGATGTGCAAGTGGAGATAGCTGGGATTTCATTCCAGGTCCTGTATACTCCAGAGCACATTAGCTGACCAGAACCTGGAATAAGATACACTAGTTGCTAACTTGGAAACATCCAGCCAACCAGTTAGATTTAAGGGAGGAGGCTTGTCAAATAACTATGCGGATCCCTGATATTATTACCTTTGGATTATTTTGTTATACTCAACTTGGAGAAGTTGAGTTTAATAGCATTATGATTAAAAAATCATTGAAAACACATATCACAGCATGAGAAAGTAGAAAATTCTAACTGTATAATGTTGCATTTATTTGAACAGGAGTGTAGGCACTTTTTTGAAACAGCCATACTTTATTATCTTACAGATAAATCCAAAGCAGATGGCAAAGTTGCTGTGGTAGCCAAGAAAAGGGTAAGATCATGTTTCATTATATAAAATATGCAGACTTCAAATTCCATTTGATTAAAGCTATTTTTAAAAGAAAATTGAATTAATATTTAAAAGCAAAATGACATATAATCAGTATTTTCTTCTAAATGTTAGTTGAGTGCATTTTTCCTTTTTTAGGTTAACACTAGAAATTTAATTTTTATGATTACTTATATCAGTGTTACAGACTTATGAGGAATTAGAATGATAACAATATTTAAAGTTAACAAGTAAGTAATTGCTTTTATTTATATTTCACATACAGGGGTGCCTGGGTGGCTCAGTCAGTTAAGTGTCTGACTTCAGCTCAGGTCATGATCTCACGGTTTGTGGGTTTGCGCCCCACGTCAGGCTCTGTGCTGACAGTTCACAGCCTGGAGCCTGCTTTGGGTTCTGTGTCTCCCTTTCTCTCTGCTTCTCCCCCACTCATGCTCTGTCTCTCTCTGTCTTTTAAAAATAAATAAACATTAAAAAAATTGTTTTTAAAAGTTGTATTTCACAAACATACTCTCCTATACTAAAATATTTTTTGTATACCATGTTATTGGAATGTGTGCAATCTCATGGAAGATTTAAATAATTAAAATTCACAGTTTAATATGGACTTTACCTTGAAGTTGAGAACAGTATCAGCCATTTGTATAAATCTAAACATAGAATCTTTAAATAAAATTTGTTTTTTTTTTATTTTTTAATGTTTACTTTTGAGAGAGAGAGAGAGAGATGGAGAGAGAGAGATGGAGTGCAAGCAGAGGAGGGGCAGAGAGAGAGACGGAGACACAGAATCTGAAGAAGGCTCTAGGCTCTGAGTTGTCTGCACAGAGCCCAAGGCAGGGCTGGAACTCACGAACTGTGAGATCATGACCTGAGCCGAAGTTGGACGCTTAACCAACTGAACCACCCTGGCACCCCTAAAGTTTGTGAAGTCAAGAGCATTTTAAAAGAATTCTAACACATCAATTTGTATATGCAGGGAGATGTTTAACTCTACCTATTGTCAAAACTTGATTGGGATAGGATGAACCTTTGACATTCTCCTCAAGTGACAGTATTCTTAACAGGACACTACTGAAAAAAGAGAAAGAGCCAATTCTTAAAACAAATTCTTTTAGACAAATAATATATTGGTGTCATAAAAAGAACTGTGATTGAAAGGAAAGCCTATCCCTGTAGTATTTCCTGGGTTGAATGGTGGTGTTGGTGCAGGGTGGACCCAGGAAAGGTTGAGTGTAACCTGGAAGAACAGAAAAGATGTTGGACACAAACCTATAGATTAACAGGCAAGGAAGTAAGTGTTGTTTTTATATTCTGAGTATGTATATAGGTCATGGGCCTTTTTAAAATCAACTCTTTTGCTTTTTGACTTGTAAAAGTAGTCTGTACTTTTCACTGGCTAAATAATGTTGCTGCGCCTTTGCAGAGAGGAAGTCAATATCATAGAAGACAAGGTTGCCTTTTAAAACAGAAAGAAGGGGTGCCTGGGTGGCTCAGTCGGTTGAACGTCCAACTCTTGATTTTGACGCAGGACGATCTCAGTTTGTGGAATTGAGCCCTACGTCGAGCTCTGTGCTGACAACACAGAGTCTACTTGGGATTCTCTCTCTCCCTTTCTCTCTGCCCTTCCCCTGCCTGCACGGGAGTGCTCTCTCTCTCTCTCTCTCTCTCTCTCTCTCTCTCTCTCTCAAAATAAATACATAAACGTTTAAAAACAAACAAGAGGAAATAGGACTTGTGTGTATGTCTGAAGATTTAGACAGGAATTTTTGAGATAGCATTGTTAATGTGGGTAGAATTGTTTATTTTAGTCTCAGCTAAAGGATATTTAGAATAAAAAATGATAAGGATAATAACTAACATTTTTATATACTGTTTTATTTTTACCAGTGATTCTCAGTGAAAGCTATACTACTGTCTTTAGGACAGTGCTATTTAAAGTGTGGTCCATGGACCAGAGCTGGTCTGCATACTATTTATTATTGGTCTGCAATGAGATAAAAGCCAAAAATGAGAGGAACCATTTAGAAACTTGTATAGCAATTCCACAGGGTCATTTTTTTCTGTTGAATGTAATGATAAAATAGAACTTATATTTTATATTTGTTTTCTATTTCACTTTTTTCCTAGTAACTTGTTTCTGTTTTTAATTTTGTATAGAAGTATAGATCTTAGGCAAATTAGGGACAAAACGTCCTTTAACACAGATAATTTGAGAGACATCTCCCTATGAGATATGTTAGGAATTTGTAGAAGTGTCTTGGGTTATAGTAATTTGGGGAATACAGGGCATTTTGTTGGGCAAAGGTTAAGGAAACTAGATATCTTGCAATGCATGGAACAGAACTATTTCACAAAAACTGTCTAACATTTGGCATGATTTTTGAATGTGCTGCTAGACTCAGCAAACTACAGAGATACAATTGACCCTTGAACAACAGAGGTTTGGGGCACTGACCACTATAGTCAGAAACCCATGTATAACTTCTGACTCCCCCAAAACTTAACTACTAATAGCCTATTGCCAACTGAAGGCCTTACTAAAAACATAAATAATCGATTAATACAGATTTCTGTATGTTATATGTAATATATACTATATTTTTATAATACATTAAGCTAGAGAAAACAAAATGTTAAAATCATAAGGAAGAGAATCTACATTTACAATACTGTATTGTTAAGAAACTGCATGCAAGTGCAGGCTTTTTATGGTGTGGAATAAACACAATGTTCTTGAAATTATTGAATAATTTACTTATTTTCTATTCAACATATTGTAATGTATTTAAGTATATATTTAGCTGTAAGAATAGAAGTGCAGTTACTGAGAAATCATGGAAAACATTTATAAATCTGTAATAGGAAATTTGAGATGATTTTTAGCAGTCTTAAAATCAAACATTACTAAACACAGATACATGAAATGTATTGATCTCTTTGTATTTCAAAAAAATAAACATTTAGAAATATTTCATAGTATTGCTACCCTTTCCATTTGTAAACACTTTACAATAGTGATAAGAAATCTATGTTTAAATATTTACATATTGAGATTATTTGGGAAGAAGGCATAGCAGACATTATCATCATCATCTTACAAAGGAGATCATTTATAGTTAGAGAAGTTAAGGAATTTGCCATACTCCCACAGTGCTCCTTAGATAATTTTACTTAATCTTAGTTTTTCTTAGTTCTTATTAAAGTTTAGCAAGCTAGTCCTATTAGAGTTTGAGTGTTAATTTCAACTAATATGGTAGCTTTTATTTTTTTATACATTTGGATCTATGGATATCGAAGACAGGATTTTTTTTAAAGATAGAACTGTTTTGGGGCGCCTGGGTGGCTCAGTCGGTTAAGCAACTGACTTCGGCTCAGGTCATGATCTCGCAATTCGTGGGTTGGAGCCCTGCATCAGGCTCAGTGCTGACAGCTCAGAGCCTGGAGCCTGCTTCAGATTCTGTGTCTCCCTCTCTCTCTGTTCCTCCCCTGCTTGTTCTCTCTCTCTGTCTCTCAAAAATAAATAAAGGTTAAAAAAAATTTAAAGATAGAACTGTTTTATATAAAACACTATAGGTGGACAAAAGAAAGTTGCTGGTGTGAAAGCAAAAGATGATGATGATGATGATGATGATGATATGTGGGGCACCTGGGTGGCTCAGTCAGTTAAGCGTTCAGCTCAGGTCCTGATCTCGCATTCATGCATTTGAGCCCCGGGTCGGGCTCTGTGCTGACAGCTCAGGGCCTGGAGCCTGCTTCCGATTCTGTATCTCCTTCTCTCTCTGCCCCTCCCCTGCTCGTGCTCTGTCTTTCTCTCAAAATTAAATAAATAAAAATTTTAAAAAATAACAGTATGATGTATTAAGTGCCTACAAAGGCCAGGGATACACATACATTACTTCATTTGATTCAACAACAATTATGTGAGGTAATCATTGTTGTCTATGGTTAATGAATAAAGAAAATAAGCATAGGGATGTTCACCACTGCAAAAATTACATTACAAAGATGAATGATAAAAACAAGTAAGGTAGTTTTCTGTACAGCCCCTTACCCTGGGTTGCAAGTCTTAATAGTCTATTTTCTTTATTTATATAAACAGAGGTATATATGTACATGTATAAATGCTTTGTGATTGTCTTGTTTTTACAACAATGAGATCTTATTATATATATTATTCTACAGATTTAACTACTTAAGCAGATACAGATCTGTTTTTAGCCTTCTACATAGCATACCATAACAGATATATCAGTTTTAATCAGTGAGCTCTATATTGATGAATGTTTGGGAGTTTTTCAAGTTGCTGTTGTGGTTTGATATTGCTACATGCAATGCTTTAATAAACATCTTTATGCATATATTTTAAAATACTGATGCCATTATTTTTATAGGATAAATTCCCCAAATGGGCTTGATAGATTAAAGCTAACCACAGTGTCACTTGCCTCCCTTGAATCATGAAATGACCTTGCGGAATAAGTTGTCAAAGTTAGGTGTTGGCCTGTGCTGAGTTGTAGTGGCAGTCTCTACAACCTGTTTGAACCAAGGTATAAGAATGTTCCCACCTTGAATACTGTTCCTAAGTGCCTATTAGGAAAGTGCTTCTTGGGTCAAGTATGAGAGCTCTATCTGCAAGCCTCTGCCATTCCCATAGGCCCCTTCTTTTAGCTCTTCAGCCACATGTTAAGATAGAGGTGAGTAGTAAAGGTGCCCACACCTTTTCACCTGACCACTGCTCTGCCCAATGGCAGCAGTCTGAATGAAAAAGAATTAGAGTAAGTCTCACCTACCTCTGAGTTCCACTTGCAAAAAAAAAAAAAAAGAAGGGGAAGATCTGGATTGTCTCCTAAGTCCCTTCCTGCTCTAATATTCCATGAAATATTTATAACAGCTCAGTAAATACTTTCAGAATGTCAAAGGACTTGTGCAGACCAGAGCAAATATCTGGGTCACTTGGCCCAAGAAATAAATAAAAGAATAAAAATAGTAGTGTATGAGGAAGATAGGTGGAGTAGCTGATGGTGTTGCCTGTTACAGTTCTGCGAGATGTTTGAATATAAAAAACGAAGATTCAGGAAACACTATAGTGTGGTAGAAGGAGTAGGAACTTATGAATGAACCAGATCTGCTTTCAAGGGCTAGTTCCGCTACTTAGTTGTGTGACCTTAGGCAAGTTAACGCCTCATTGGATTCTCTGATTTGGGAACAATAAGAATTACCTTGTATGGTTGTTATAAAGGTTAACATGAAAAGCAATTAAAACAGCATAGAGTTTGCTACATTTTGTAGGTACTTGTTTAATAAATGCCTAGTACTTCTCTAATTTCTTCTTAGAAATAGGAAGGATTTAAGAATATTTAAAATTTTCAGATTTATAATAGCATCATAGTCTATTAGATAGTTAAGATTATGTAAAAGTCTTTTTTTTAAGGAAGTCCAACATTTTAATCATAATATAATTTTTTTCGAAGTAATATAATAACATTGTATTTGGAGAACAGAATTTTTAAATCATCCAAAATCCATCCCCTCGATTATAATTTTTAATTAATTTTATGCATTTGTTTACAGTTATTTCTATATGCATATGTTTATTTGCATGGCTTTAATCATTGAGTAATGTACCATTATTGTTTTCATTTATGCATTATATCACAAATCTTTTTCATGTTGTTTTACCATTCTTATTACTTTTAAGAGTTTTTTTGTTTTGTTTTGTTTTGTTTTTAATTAGAGAAGTAGCATTGTGAAAAAAACAAAAAATAGGGGCACCTGGGTGGCTTAGTCACTTAAGCGTCCGACTTCAGCTCAGGTCATGATCTTATGTTTCATGGTTTCAAGCCCTGCTTTGGGCTCTGTACTGACAGCTCAGAGCCTGGAGCCTGCTTCAGATTCTGTGTTTCCCTTTCTCTATGTCGCTCGCTCCCCCACTCAAGCACTGTCTCTTCCTCAAAAATAAATAAGTATTTAAAAAAAATTTTTAAACACAAAAAACAGGTATAAACCCTTTCCCAGCTATAATTTCAATTTTATTTTTTTTTATTTTTTTTTCAACGTTTATTTATTTTTGGGACAGAGAGAGACAGAGCATGAACAGGGGAGGGGCAGAGAGAGAGGGAGACACAGAATCGGAAACAGGCTGCAGGCTCTGAGCCATCAGCCCAGAGCCCGACGCGGGGCTCGAACTCCCGGACCGCGAGATAGTGACCTGGCTGAAGTCGGACGCTTAACCGACTGCGCCACCCAGGCGCCCCGTATAATTTCAATTTTAAAAGAAAAGCAACTGTTAATAGTTTTATATACTTTATGCATGTATAGATATAGTATGTGCACAAATAAATGCTTATGAATAAATATGTATATGTATACATATAAGTACTTTATTAACATAAATGAATTAAACTTTTTTCATTCAATAATATATTGTGGGGGCGCCTGGGGGGCTCCGTCGGTTAAGTGTCCAACTTTGGCTCAGGTCAGGATCTCACAGTTCATGGGTTAGAGTTCTGCTTTGGGCTCTGTGCTGACATCTCAGAGCCTGGAGCCTGCTTTGGATTCTGTGTCTCCCTCTCTCTCTGCCCCTCCCCTGCTCACACTCTGTCTGTCTCCCTGTCTCAAAAATAAATAAATATTAAAATAATAATAATAATAATAATAATATATTTTGGACATCTTTTCAAGTCAGAGATTTACCAGGCCTTACCCAGTAGCATAGCATATAATTTTATGGAAATGTCTTCATGTAGAACACTCTCTTGGACATTTAGGTTGATTCTGAATTAGTAAAATTATAAATAAAAATGCAGTAACATCAGTATATACAAACCTCTTTAAATGTTTCTGTAAATATTTCTACACTAAAAATTTCTAGAAGAGGGCTTGCTGTTTCAAAGAGTAGGCACATTTTAAATTTTGCCAAATTGTTAAACATCTCCCATCCAAAATATTCCCCAACGTTATTTTTACCAATTACTGTCCTGTTATTAGTGTAAGAGAATATCGAGACTGCTTTAACACGCCAACTCTAGCCATTAACAGTCTTTTTTCTTTATAATTTGTTTTATTGTATTTTTATTATAAACTTATGTAATACATACTAGGGAAAAAATACCAAGGAATACAAAAGTGTTTAAAGTGGAAAGGATAAGTCATTTTCTTCCCGCTTGTTACTTCACCTCCAAATTTCAGGATTTCAAAATCTGGAAATAAGCATCCTTGTCCATTTTTGCACATTTGTGCACAAATTTCAACAGAATAATTCCTATAAGTGAAATTGCTTGGGTAAATGATGTGGGTGTTTAAAATCTGGTTATATATAAGGAAAGATTGAAATATTGTTACATATTGAAGGAAACAAAAGGCCATAACAACCAAACGTAATGTGTAATCCTAGTTGGATCCTGAAACAAAAAAAAGGACATCAATGGAAAAACTGATGAAATTTGAATTAGATCTTTATTTAGTTAAGAATTTTATAGCAATGTTAATTTTTTGTTTTGATAATTGTACTATGATATGTGTAATGTTAACAACATTAGGGGAAGCAGGGTGAAGGATATATGGGAACTCTTTTGAGCTAATATGCAATATTCTGCAATTCTAAAATTATTTCCAAATAAAAGTTAAAAATTCTAGTAAAGTACTGTCAAATTCTTTTCAAAACAGCTATATCTGAATGTTCTTACCAATGCTTCTCTCACTCTCTTGCCAGCTTTAGATATCACCAATCTTTACATATTTGCCAATATTTAAAAGGTGAAAAACATGTCATTGTTACTTTCATTTGCTGTTACTTATTTTTTTTATTTTAATGAAGTTGAGCATTGTTTAATGTACTTATTGGACATTATATTTCTTCTGAAAACTGCCTATTTATACTCCTGCCCGTTTCTTCCATAGGCTGGCCTCTCCCTCTCTCTCTCTCTCTCTCTCGATTTGTAGGTGCTCTCTTTAGTTATTGATCCTTAATACTTTGTTAATATGCTGCAAACATTTTTTCGGTTTGCCTTTTAAGTTTTTTTCTAGTTCTCTTGCTGTGCTTATATATAGTAAAACTTTTTCTTTTAGGACTTTGGAGCTTTTGTGACATGATTTAAAAGACTGCCCTTTATTAAAATATGTTATGATTCATTTCATCTTTCTCCTATTGCAGTTGGTCACACTTTGATGCAAATCTCTGTGAATATTGCTTCCTTTCCCACCACATGTTTTGTTTCCTTCTGATAATTCCCAGTAGAAGGATCCCTAGGACAATAAATAGGAACATGTCAGGTTGTTCAGTCTCACCAGCAGTGCATGCAAACTCCACAGTCATCGACAGGTGTTATTACATAAAGATTTTGTTGCCAGGGTACATCATACTTTATTCTTTTAATTTGCATTTCTTTGACTTGAGGTAAATTGTGCCTGAGTTCTTAATATTTTCTTACAAATTTATATGAACATTTTATTTATTTTTTATTTTTTAGTTTTTTGAAAAAAAAATTTTTTTTTTTTGAGACAGAGAGAGACAGAGCATGAGCAGGGGAGGGGAAGAGAGAGAGGGAGACACAGAATCTGAAGCAGGCTCCAGGCTCCGAGCTGTCAGCACAGAGCCTGACGTGGGGCTCGAACTCACAGACTGTGAGATCATGACCTGAGCTGAAATCAGACACTTAACCGACTGAGCCACCAGGCACCCCTAGATGAACATTTTATATACTAGTAATGAAAATATTAATTTTTTGTCATAGTTTCAATATATGCTTGCTTTTCTGTCATTTTTTTTCCTGGAAATACAGAAGTATTTGTATGTGGTGTGCTCACATCTATATTTCTGAGATTTTTTATTTATTACTTAGCATAGACTTCATAGATACTAATGCAGTAGAGTGAGTACGGAAGAGGACATCTAGAGGTAGACTGTCAAGGTATCCTGGCTCTGTCACCTTCTAGCAGTGTGGTCTTAAGTTAGCTGCTTACCTCTAAGCTCTCAGTCTCCTCCTGGTAAGTGGGAAGAATGGAAGTATTGCAAAATAAGACTGCTCTGACAATTTGTGTAAAGCGCAAAGCACAGTGCTATGTCCTTTATGCATTTCATAGCTTTATGCATTTTCCTATTATTATGGGAATATGGATTTATTTTTATATGAGGTGTGAGAATAGGGTGTAAAAATTTTACACAAGTTGCTAATGATGGGGTTCAGGACATGCTACCCCCAAATATGGCATCTTGGTATATTGAGTATTTCAAGCGGAAGGAATTTGTGAAATGGCAGGTGCAGGAAGGATTTTCTGACTTTCCCTGGAGCAGGTTAGAAGAACCTCATGTGAGATGTCATCCCTAGACTGGAAGAAAAGGAGCATTCTTGCCTCTGAAGACAAAGGGAGCCCAAGAGGAATCTGGGGGAATAAGCCTTACTGCTTCCCACAGTTCACTGCAATTAGCTCCTACCCTTTCCTGTCCTGTCACATATTCCCATGACCTTCCACTCTTCAAGCGCAGCATAAAAACTCTCAGGTTTAACTGCTTCTTTGGGTCTTCATGTTCTTAATGAAGGCTCCTAGGTCACATAAAACTTAAATTAGATAAATCCGTACGCTTTTCTCTTGTTAATCTTTTTTTTTTTTTTACAGGGGCCCCAACTGAGAACTTAGAAAGATAGAGGAAAAAGACATTTTTCCTCCCCTATACTGCTAGTTATTCCAATACCATTCATTTAATTTTTTTCAAGTTTATTTTGAGGGAGTCAGAGACAGTATGAGTGGGGAAGGGGTAGAGAGAGAGGGAGAGAGAGAATCCCAAGAAGGCTCCATAATGTCATCGCAGGGCCTGACACATGGCTTGAACTCACGAAACCATGAGATCATGTACTGAGCCAAAACCAGGAGTCAGATGCTTAACCTGAGCCACCCAGGTGTCCCTCCAATACCATTTATTGACTAACAAGTAATCTTTCCCTTCTTTACTGTTTTGAATCTTCTTTATAATGTATATCTTCTTCATAAAGTAACACATGACATTTAACATGTCAAAATAGCTATTTCTATATCTATTCATCTATCTCGTCTCTGTATTTTAAGTTTATTTATTAAGTTTTGAGAGAGAGAGAGAGAGAGAACATGCACACACCAGCACAGGCAGGGAAGGGGCAGAGAGAGAGGAAGAGACAGCATCCCAGGCAGGCTCTGCATTGTCAGCACAGAGCCCAAGGCAGGGTTTGAAATCACCAGCCATGAGATCATGACCTGAGCCATGATCAAGAGTCAAATCCTCAACCAACTGAGCCACCCAGGCGCCCCAATCTATCTGGTCTTAAAACAGATTTCAAATTGCTTTAATTATTGTTTATCTTTAATGTGTGAATTCATGATCCTTCATGACTGTAATTTTTCAAAAATTGTTTTCCTGGTTTTTGTCTGTTTACTTTTTCAGATTGTATTGTGTCTGTGTATACGTGTGTGTATGTATGTATATTTCTGTTTTCTGTATATTATGATGTTTTGCCATTTAAAAAAACCTTTCTAGTGGGCGAAGGACTGCCCCTTTTAGGTAGCAAAGGGTACATCTTTCATAGGCAAACCAACCAGTCCCAAACCCATATCCCTCAACCACCTTCTTACCAAACTCTGAAACATGAAGCCATTATTTCCATTGCCCTAAATCATCCCAGAATCAAGTACCAGGCAACTGGAGACCATTCCCATAGGCCAGAGCCCTCCAGAATTATTCAAACTAGCCAGTCCTGAACAGTTCACCCTACCCTATCTTGCCTTTCCTTTAGCAGCCCCAATAAAGGCACAATTTTAATTTTATTTTTTTTAGCGTTTATTTATTTTTGAGACAGAGAGAGACAAAGCATGAACAGGGGAGGGCCAGAGAGAGGGAGACACAGAATCTGAAACAGGCTCCAGGCTCTGAGCTGTCAGCACAGAGCCCGACGCGGGGCTCAAACTCATGGACCGCGAGATCATGACCTGGGCCGAAGTTGGCCGCTTAACCGACTGAGCCACCCAGGCGCCCCAATAAAGGCACAATTTAAATAGCTTCAACTACACACAAATGAACTTTAGAGTTATTTAGTGAAGTCCCAAGAAGAATTCTGTAGAGATGATGATTGGCATTGTAGAAAATCTCTGTATTAATTTAGGGGAAAAGTACATGTTTATAATACTAAATAAATGCATGCAGAAACATAACTGTCTATTCATTTCTCTTTAGGTTTTTTTTTAGTGTAAAATTTTATATATTTCTAATTAAGGCTATCTCAGATATTGTTACTAATTGGAAAAGGATCTCTTTGTCATTTGGCTTTCTAATTTGGCTTATATACAGAGATTATAATGTGCATGTATGGGTATCTTTTTTTCCTAACACTTTGCTTTTATTAATGCCAAGACTTTAACTTGTAACACTTTGAAAGACAAAATTAATGATCACTCTCTTGATTTATACATTTCTGTATGAGGAAATTAAGCTATTATATTTTCTGATGAAAAAAATATTTTCCCCTAAAATTATTGCAAAAATTCTTTATACTAAAGCAGGAAATTTTCATTAGCCCAGTTTCAGTATAAGTTGCTTATATTTTATGACTAGATGTCTAAATATATGTGTTAATTAATAAGCTTGCTGTTAATATGGAATTCATGTACTGCAACTCACTTGATTCACTAGCTTTATATGCATCTTCCCCCAAAGATAAATATTATAATAGATCCTTACTGCTGGCTTCTAGCCCCAGGCAGAGAGAAATCTCTGAAAAGAATAGTAAGCAGAAGAACCCCTTGGGAAGAGTCACAGTCAGAATTCAAAACTCATTTGGTTTCCTTTTGGATTCTTTGTGGGTGTCGTTCACCTTTCTGTAGACAGGCCAGTGTTCCCCAAACTTGAATCATTCAGGTATTCTATCACCATTTTGCCATTTTCTATATTGTTAGTTACTACAGTTTTCTTCATTGACTTACATTTTTCTTAATTTAATTTTTGATTGAGGTAAAATTTAAACACAATGGAAGATCTTAAGTGTAGAGTTTCATGAGTTTTTAAGTGTATACAATCCTGTAACTACCATCCCTGATCAAAATAGAGAATATAGGGGCACCTGGGTGGCTCAGTCTGCTGAGGGTCAGCCTTCCGGCTCAGGTCATGACCTCCCAGTTTGTGAGCTCAAGCCCCACATCCAGCTCCCTGCTGTCCTTGCAGAGCCCACTTCTATCCTCTGTCCCCCTCTCTCTGCCCCTCCCCTGCCTGCACTCCCTCCCAAAATCAATATATTTTTTAAAAAAGAGGAATATATTTTTATCACCCCAAAACATTTCCTAATCTAAATTTTAAAATGTAATTGTACTATTTTGTTGTGCATTTGCATTTTTCAAATACATATAAATATATATTAATGTAGAAAATCATCCATTTATCACTTTAAATCATCTTTTTATAGTAATTTCAATTATCCTGTACCACTATAAAGCAGTGTTGTAAAATAGACTTCCAGGGAAGTGATTTTTTTTTTAAGATTTTGTTTTTAAGTAATCTCTATTCCCAACATGGGACTCAAACTCACAACTCTGAAATCAAGAGTTTTATGGTCCCCTGATTGAGCCAGCCAGGTGCCCTGGTTTTTAACAAGATACTCTTTAGTAAATTAATAACTAAAATGCTTAATTAGTTTGTAAGATTTCCCTCTTTATCTTGAATTACAATCTATGGGAGTTCTATAGGTAACTATTAGCAGTAAAATACTAAAATTAGAAAATGGATTGATCTTGGATATCCAGAGCTTTTTTTTTTTTTTTTTTTTTTTAATTTGAGAGCAAGAGAGAGTGCACCAGTTGGGGAGAGTGGCAGAGGGGGAGGGAGGGAAGGAGGGAGGGAGGGAGAGATAGAAAGAGAGAGAGAGAGGGAGAGGGAGGGAGGGAGGGAGAGAGGATCCTAAGCAGGCATCCACACCCATCTCCATGTGGGGCTCAATCCCATGACCCTAGGATCATGACCTGAGCCAAAATCAAGAGTTGGACCCTCAAAGAACTGAGCCACCCAGACGCTCCCCAGAGGTTTTTATATACCACTTATGAGAGCAAACAAAGATCCCTTGACTCAGAGTACCTGTTTTCTGGTGTGAATGATTATATTTGCTCCTTAAATTTTTGAACAAAGTTTACTTTGGGACTTAAATATTTGCCTAACTCTTTCTTTGCTTTGACTTTCAGTCCATGGATCCGACTTTAGCCAAATTTCTCTCCTTGTCATTCTAATAAGATGGTCAGTGGGAGTTGGGGGATAGGGCGAAAATGTGCCTTATCTTCCCTGGAGATGAAGCAACAGTGTCCTAGTGTGAAGGTCATGCATGCTATTCTCCAAGTTCACGGGGCTTGCTTGCTGTGGAAGATGTGTTGGCTAGCAGCTGGCTATTCAAGGCATCTTTACCATCTCAGGACTGTTGGGCTGCCTGTTGTTGTTGGGGTTGTAGTTCTCAGGGGTGCTGTAGAAGGTGCAAGTGGAGAGGAATATTGGTGATGCCTTCTTAAACCAGTAATTTTTCCAGTGCAGTGATTATCTGAGAAAATTCAAGGTTTGTTATGCAGATGTGGTACTTGGTAAACAGAAATTTATGTTTATCAATAATTTTCTCTCTTTTAAGAATTGTTTTTGTCCCAATTACTGAAAACAAACAAAAAGTATCATTTTTGAATGTTGACACTAAAATAATAGAAGTGTTGAACAGAACAGTTTTTGCTTCTGTACACATAATACCCATTTAAACATTCACTCAAAATATTAATTCACTTGGAATTTGAGTTCTTACATACTTAAAAAAATTCAAAACTTTTCAACTATTACTCTCTCTGTTTTCTACTCTATATTTTAATGTTGAGCCAGAAGGCAATAGAGATAATTCTACAAAATGTGATTGCTCTTTTGTTAAGAACAAAAATCTCTTCATGTTGAGTCCTGGTTATCACATGAAGTTTCTAGGTATTGTCCTTTTTGTTATTTGGAACTAAAGGTTATGTTATGCAGCTTTCTTCCACTTATTTTGCTGATTATATTCATTACAAGTATTATCTTTTCTTTCTGATTCAGAGACCCATCGGTCACGTCTCCAACATCAACCTATATACAAGATGAATCTGTTTTTCTTCTAAAGCTTGGAATATGTCTCATCCGCCATCACCTTCCTTATCCCATTCCATTAAAACCAAAAACAATGTTAGTAATAAATAGAGAGTGGTTATTGATTTAATGTATAATAGGAATTTGAATAATGAGTTTGTATTTTATAGACTGTAGGTATTGCACTAGATATTAAATGATCTTTCTATGCCTAATGGTAATAACTACTGTTTTTCTATTTGCAAAGGAAAAGAGTTATCATTGGAAAAAATAAAATGTCAGTGAAAATTAGGAGAATTTACTCATAACGTATTAGAATTCATCTGTAATTTCAAATTTATAAACATTTGGCTTCTTCCAACAAGCCTTCCAACTTTTCATTTATATTAGACAATACAACTCTCTTGCCTTCTTGAAGACCTATAAATTATTACCTTTTAATCACTTAAAATTATAATGACTTTGAAATGATACTTATCTTTCTTTTTGCTTGTGTATTTAATACCTTCACTTTGATCCCAAAATAATTTGCTGTATCATGAAATACATATATTAGGCACACATCTTAAATCTGTATGTCCCCTACATAGTGGGGACATACATAGTCATACAGATTAAAGGGAGATATATCCTCCATGCCCTCCAATGAATGTAAGTGCAAGAATGTCTTCCATTGCAACTTCTGAAATCCTCAGAGAGTTGATTTAAAGACTTGGATCTAGACAAAATTTCTTAAAGAATATATTTTTTTAATTATGCTCTTGTGTAGAGTCTATGTATTCCAATATAGAAGAGAGATCATCTTCTTTTGCACAATGCTGAGGATAAAGGCTCAGAAGATTTGACAGTGTCCATGGGTCAAAGAATCAGGCTGGTTATCTTTACCACTCAAGCTGATGGAGCAAAGAAACAGATAATAAAGCTCTCAATGTTCATTCTTTTATCCAGAACAAAGGTGTAATATGAGTACTATAACCATTGGATGCTCTCATGCATCAGCTTTTTTAGCATTTAATTGAAATGCAGGCATACCTCATTTCATTGCATTTTTTTCTATTGCACATCACAGATGTTGTGTTTTTTAACAAATTGAAGATTTGTGGCAACCTTGCATTGAGTAAGTCTATTGGTGCCAATTTGCCAACAGCATTTGTTCTCTGCCTGTCTCTGTGTCACATTTCGGTAATCCTTGCAATATTTAAACTTTTTCATTATTATTATATTTGTGACACTGATCTGTGTTCAGTGACCTTTGATGTTACTATTGTAATTGTTTTGGGGTGTCAGAAATCATGCCTGTGTAAGACGGTAAACTTAATTGGTAAACACGTTCTGACGGCTCCAATGACCATCCATTACCCTCTTTGTCTACCATCCCTGTCCTTGGGCCTCCCTATTCCCTGAAACGCACAGTATTGAAATTAGGCCAGTTAATAGCCCTATCGTGGCCTCTCAGTGTTCAAGTGAAAGGTAGAATTACATGTCTCTCACCTTAAATCCAAAGCTACAAATGATTCAGCTTAATGAGAAAGGCCTGTCAAAAGCTGAGACAGGCCGAAGGTTTGGCCTCTTATACCAAACAGCCAAGTTGTGAATGCAAAGGAAGAGTTTTTGAAGGAAATCAAAAATGCTACTCTAGTGAACACATGAATGATAAGAAAATAAAACAGTCTTATTGCTGATATGTAGAAAGTTTAGTGCTCTGGATAGAAGATCAAACCAATCATAACATTCCCTTAAGCCAAAGCCTAATCCAGGCCCTGTCTTCAATTCTACAAAGGCTGGAGAGGTGAGGAAGCTATAGAGGAAACAGTTGAAACTAGCAGAGATTGGTTCATAAGGTTGAAGGAAAGAAGGTATCTTTATAACATAAAATTGCAAGGTAAAGCAGTAAGTGCTGATGTAGAAGCCATAGCAAGTTATCTAAAAGATCTAGCTAGCATAATTTATGAAGGTGGCTCCATTAAGCAACTGATTTTCGCTATAGATGAAATAGCCTTATATATAGTGGAAGAAGATGCCATCTAGGACTTTCATAGCTGGAGAGAGGTCAGTGCCTGGCTTCAAACCTTCAAAGGGTAGGCTGACTCTCTTCTTAGGGGCTATTGTACCTGGTGGCTTTCAGTTGAAGCCAATGTTCACTTACCAGTCTAAAAATTCTAGGGCCCTTAAGAATTATGCTAAATTATCTGCTCTGCCTGTGCTCTATAAATGGAACAACAAAGCCTGGATGACAGCACATCTATTTACAATATGTTTTACTGAATATTTGAAGCCCACTGTTGAGACATACTGCTCAGAAAAAATGATTCCTTTTAAAATATTACTGCTCATTGACAATGAATATAGTCACCCAAGAGCTATAATGGAGATGTACGATGACAGTAATGTTGATTTCATGCCTGCTAATTCAACATCCGTTCTGTTGCCCATGGGTCAAGGAGTAATTTCAACTTTCAAGTCTTATTATTTAAGATATGCATTTCAAAAGGCTATCGTTGCCATAGAGGGTGATTCCTCTGATGGATCTGGGCAAAGTAAATTGAAAACCTTTTGGGAAAGATTTACCATTCTAAATGTCATTAAGAACATTTGTGATTTATGGGAAGAGGTCAAAATATTATCAACATTAACAGGAGTTTAGAAGAAGTTGATTATAATCCTCATGGGTGACACTGAGTTATTCAAGACCTCACTGGGGAAAGTCACTGCAGATACAGTAGAAATAGCAAAAGAACTAGAATTAGAAGTGGAGCCTGAAGATGGGACTGAATTGCTGTAATCTCATGATAAAACTTGAACAATTGAGGAGTTGCTTGTTATGGATGAGCAGAGAAACTGGTTTCTTGAGATGGAATCTACTCCTGGCATAGATGCTGTGAAGATTGTTGAAATGATGACAAAGGATTTAGAATAGTACATAAATGTAGCTGATAAAGCAGTGGCAGGGTTTGAGAGGATTGACTCCAATTTTGAAAGTTCCGTTATGGGTAAAATGCTGTCAAACAGCATCACATACTACAGAGAAATTGTTTGTGAAAGGAAGAGTCAATTGATGTGGCAAACTTCATTGTTGCCTTATTTTAAGATATTGCCACAGCCATCTCAGCCTTCAACAGTCACTACTGTGATCAGTCTGTAGCCGTCAACATTGAGGCAAGACCCTCCACCAGGAAAAAGATTAGGTTTCACTGAAAAGTCAGATGATGATTAGCATTTTTTAGCAATAAAGTGTTTTTTTAATGTTTATTTATTTATTTTGAGAGGGGGTACCATGCATGTGCACATGCAAGTGGGAGAGGGGCAGAGAGAGAGGGAGAGAGAGAATCCCAAGAAGTCTCCACCCTGTCAGCGCAGACCCCTATGTGGGACTCGCTCATGAACTGTCAGATCATTATCCAAAACCAAGTCGGGTGCTTAAGAGACACCCAGGTGTCCCTAAAGTGTATTTTAATTAAGGTATGTACATTGTTTTCATAGGCATAATGTTCTTGTATGCTTAATAGACTACAGTATAGTGTAAATATAATTTTTATATGCACTGGGAAACCAAAAAATTAATTTGACTCACTTTATTGCAATATTCACTTTGTTGCGGTGGTCTAGAACTGAACCTATAATATCTTCAAGGTAGGCCTGTGTGTCAATTCTGGGAAGTCTTCCTTAGAGACTCTATGTTATCCTAACATTCCTCTTGCTTTAGGAAAAACTATGTGCAAATAGGAATTGTTTGCAACTGACTTGGATTCTTAGAATATCAAAATAGAGATGAAAGAATCTAATTTACTGGTACCATTTAATCAGATAAACAACTGTGACATAAGTGCTGCTTTTCATGGGGGTCTTTGAGTCTCTAGACACCCTGTTTTTATTGGCTTTTAGTATTCTTAATCTCTTTATAGGTATAATTGAAATCTTTCCTATTTTTTTTAAAAACCATAGTGAATTTATGTGTTATATCCCTGCTATAGATAGTCAAAAACTATTAAAAAAAATTAAGTCCAAGACTTTAAAAATTGTCAGTGAAGTAGCTAGTCATAGAGTTTCTTGAAGTATGCTGTTACTTGTATCCTCAGCCAGGATTGGGAGGTGTTAATAGAAAGTCTTTCATGCCTTCTATTTAAGGTGGTCTAGTGGTCAACTTCTATTTTTAGGGAAAATATTCTCCTGTGTCTCAGCTCACTGCTTGAGTACACACTCCAGTGTTTTCTCTGCTAAGCCCCTCAAAGCAGAGAAATCCACAGTACTTTAGTGAGAACTTAGACATGGCTAAAGATAGTGCAGGGGACAGCAAGATATTTATAAATCATATTGCCAAGGACTGATCTCTGATATTGTCCAAATCTTGCAGGAATACTGAACTCTAGTGAGAGTGACTGGACTGGAGCATATGGTAATTGACTGACATTTATGTAAGAAGCACTAGATTTGTATTCTATTAAAATCGTGTTTAAAATAGAGCCAGAAAATGATTATTTAACTTTCCCCCTTTTCAAAGAAGATTGAAAAACAATCATTATCTAGGTCCGAAGACTTAACTTTATTATTTGTACTCTCCGGATACTCAGATTAAGTAATAACCACCACTTACAATGCTGCATAAAACTGGTTTTCATCCTTATTCCAAGCATACTTTCCCAGTAGATTTTCCAAAGGGAAATGAGAATATTGGCATTTCCTTCTATATGATAACTTTTGACAAGGAGTTTGTGTACATTATTCAAGGCACAGATTCATGTTTGGAAATTCTGTCAAAGTAAGCATCTCTTTAGTGATCATTGACTGATAATTACTCTCAATGGAAGGTTACAAAACATATTTATGTCTTCTATGAGCATAAAATGCTGAATCAAAATTTTATGTCCTCAGATTTAACACAGCTAACAAACTTGTTCTTAAAAATAAAATGATTTTCATTTAGATGAATAGTGATTTAAGGAAATGGACAATGTCAAGTCACTTTATGAAGATTATATGAATCTGATGTAAACACAATTCCTATGGATTATCTGATCTTGGCAATTAGAGGCACTTCTATCACTTGCAATTCAAGCCAGTAATCCTAATTATCATTATATATATGTACACACACACACACACACACACACACACGTTTTTTCACAGTAAATGGCATTTGCCCTCTTTATGTATGTCTCTTGTTTTTTTTAGATCTAACAAGAAAAGAATTAATACTTGCTGTGGTTTCCTTATAATCAATGACAATATACAACATATTTGTATGGATGGGTGTGGGCTAGATAGACTAATGCCTGAAAAACTCCAGTTTGCATACAAGTCATCTGAATAGCTTATTTAAATATGGATTTCTGGACCCCACAGTAGGCCTAGGATGGACATAAGAATTTGCATGTCTAACAAACTCTCAGTTGTTGCTGATTCTCACATGGTGGTCCTGATTCTGAATAGCCTGGGGCTCGACGACATAGGAGAATCAGCAGTGTAACACAGGAAGAGAAGGGGAAGGGGTGGAATAGATAAAGATTATAGTATCTACTTGTGGGTGAATAGCAGCCCCCAAAAGTACCAGGAACCTCAGAATGTGACCTTATTTGGAATAAGGATCATTGCAGATGTAATTAAGGTAAGGATTTTTATATGAAATCATCCTGAATTAGGTGGATCCTAACCCAATGAAATTGTCCTTAAGGGTCTGTCCAGGGGCACCTGGGTGGCTCAGTCAGTTTTGCATCTGACTGTTGATTTCAGTTCAAGTCATGATCTC
This sequence comes from Acinonyx jubatus, assembly GCF_027475565.1. Lineage (NCBI taxonomy): Eukaryota > Metazoa > Chordata > Mammalia > Carnivora > Felidae > Acinonyx > Acinonyx jubatus. The sequence continues at coordinate 142,299,632 of NC_069384.1, forward strand.
CTGATTTGTGGGATCAAACTCCATATTGGGCTCTGTGTTGACAGTGTGGAGCTTGCTTGGGATTCTCTATCTCTCTCTCTCTGCCCCTCCCCTCCTCATTCTCTCTCTCTCTCTCTCTCTCTCTCTCAAAATAAATAAACATTTTTTTTTTCAAACACACACACACAAAAGAGTCTGTCCATAAGAGACATACTTCTATCCTACAGCCCTATAACAAAATCAATTTCTGATGCTTTACCAAGTTCATGGTAATTTGTTATGGCAACCTTGGGGAATGAATGGACCATAAGTCCAACCATACCAAAGTGCTAATAAGTTCCATTTGTCAAATGCTTTAAGGAAAAAGGATAGAATTCTGACACTAATCCAGTGGAGTAGTCTAATAGGTTAAACAAACAATGATCAAACGTAGACTAATTGTTGAGTACGGTTAGATACTTTCTGGCATGGTATTTAATTTCATCTTACCCCTAAATGCTCTGAGGTAGTTATTTATTTATTTATTTATTTATTTATTTATTTATTTAAGCAGTAGTTGTAAAAGAATATCCTGAAATGCAGAATAGCCATTTAGTTGGGAAATATTTGTTAAGTGTTGCTAGATATTCCAGTGGTCAGTGACTTACCAAAAGTGATACAGGTAATAAGTACCAGGGATTAAATTCAAATCATGATCCTGTCATTCCAAATTTAGTGTTCTTCTCCATCACGTCATATTTTATCAAAGCCTTGGAGCAGGAAAGCACAGGACATTTGGTGATACTGACTAGTTCATTTTGGCTGCTGTGGAATATTTAACAAAGTAGGAAGGAATTTATTATCTCTAACAGAAATCTTCCTGATTTATGGTAGCTATTTAACAGTATTTCTTTCTATTAATACCTATGAAATAGTTTGTACTTTGTTACCTTAATCTTATTTCCCCTTGTAGCAACGCTTTCACTTTAAACTCAAATATGCACATACTTTAAGCTGATCCTTAATAATGAGTTAAAAATAATAGCTGTACATTGTCTTTATAGAGATGTAGATCAATGATTTAGACAATCTAGTTCCATATACCTTTTTACCTTATTTACTTTCATATGTATATAAAACAAACGGTGGAAAAAATATTTGAATATTAACTTGAGGTTGAAGATCACAAAAAAAACACCTATTTTTTTGGCATCATAATAATATGAATTCCCTGAGTGTTTTTTTACAAACTTCCCTTGAATGATTATTAAGGTATTTAAGCTATTTAATAATGTTTGAGAGTTATTAAATTCAACCTTCATCTCATTATAGTTAATGCGTTTGAACATAGCAATATGAATGGCACTCTGCTAGCTGCTAAACATTTAGTATGTTAGAAAAAAAAAAAATCCCACCCTTGCAGTGTGGATACTTAATTCAAGATCAGTAAAATTAAGATCAGTGTAACTATGAAAGATTTAGACAAAATGGGCTGAGACACTGCTCACTTTAGCAGGTAAAAGTGAAAAGACAAATAAAAGAAGGTAACAAACATAGAGGTGAAAGTGGCATTGAGGTTCTGTCTTAGGAAATGAGGGTGAATCGTACGAATTCGTTAAAAGCCTAAATCGACAAACAGTACAGTTCAGAATGGACGGGAACACTGACACTGTATTCTCCTTGTGATATTTGTGTTTATTGTATCTCTGTCTGAACACTTACTCATTCATTTGTTCCACGAACACTTTATCTGCACCTATGGCATGCAGGGTATGGCATGGAGACAAATGTACTACCAAGTGAGAAGCTAAGTCACATATACCAGTAACTAAAATATGAGACAAGAACTCTGACCTAAATGACATAGATCATAACTCTTATGACAGAAAGGTTTATGGGACAGTATAAATTCTTCTACATCTATGAATTGTTTACAAATTTTATTCACTTATCTTTTGGGGTTTGATTTCTTAATGTATTTTAGTCAGTGAGTATGGCTCTAAAACAGCGGTTACTATTTTGAGGCTTCCTTTGTGACCTAGGAGGTGGTCAAATTTGTAAATGTTTCAAGCTTGAAAACAATATGTATTCTTTAATTATTCAGTGCCAGTTTCTATATGTGTTTATTAGATTCAACTTATTATTTGTATTGTTGAATTCTCCTGTTTCTTTGCTAATTTTTTTGCTTTATAAGTTTTTTATGGGAAGTAAATAAAAATATCCCATTTTAACTGTAAATTTATCAGTTTCTACTTGTAATTCTTTTCTGTTTTGCTTTATGTATTTTAAGGCTAAGATTTTATGTATAGACAGGTCAGAACTGTTATACTTTCTAGGTGGATTGTTTCTTTTTGCATTAGGTAATAGCTTTTTTTTATCTCTGATTATGCTTTCTTCTAACAGTAATATTGCTACATTGGGTTCCTTTTGCTAGTCGTTGATATATTCTATCTCTTTACTTTCCATTTTTCCATGTCACCAAGTTTTTGAAAAAATTATACCTTTATTGAGATGTAATTTAGTCACTCTTTTTAAGTATACAATTCAGTGGTTTTTAGTATAATCACAGTTTTGCAACCAAGACCACTTTATAATTTTAGAACATTTTTTCATCACCCTAAAAGAAAACCTCATACCCATTGGCAGTCACTGCCCATTTCCCACCTTTTCCTAGTCCCTGGAAACTACTAATCTTTCTCTGTCTCTATGGATTTGCCTATTTATGGACATTTTGGATAAATGGAATCCTACAACATGTGGTCTTTGGTTCTGACTTTTTTCACTTTTCGCTCAGCAAAATGGTTTCAAGATTCACCCATGTTTAGTATTTTTCAGTATAATTAGTCATTGTTTTTAAAGGTTAAATAATATTCCATTGTATGGATAGATCACATATCATCTCTCCATTGATAGTTGTTTCTACTTTTTGACTATTATGAATAATTATGTTGTGAACATTTATATACATTTTCTTGTATGGACATAATAGTTTTGTTTCTTTTTGGTACATACCTAGGAATGGAATTGCTGAATCACATAGCAATTCTACATTTAGCATCTTGAAGAACTATCAAGTTATATTCCAGGGTGGCTCTACCATTTCACCTTCCCTTCAACAATGTAGGGAGGTTCCAATTTCTCCACATCCTTCATCTCGTCTTTGCTTAGACATTAAAATCCCAAGCCCTTTGGCCCTATCCTGGTATACACTTTTGGTAGGCCTTCACCATGTCAGTTCCTATCTATAGTTTTGCATTCCACATGTTTCTGGCATCTGAATAGTTCTTTCTTTTTTAAAGGTCATGTATGTATAAAAATGTAAAGATTGTTTTACTTTGTATTATTATGTGTCTGTGAAGTGAGGAAGGGAAGTAGATATGGGAGATGGGAATTCATATTGGATTAGTCTACCATTCCTGGAAGTTGAGAAGATTGGTGTAATTGTAGTGACTATGAGGTGGTTGACTTAGAGTTATAGGTGTGGTTGAGACCTACAGGTCAGAGTTTTTCTTCTGGACTAAATTACTTGGGCCATTTGGACTCATTATCTTACTGAACTCATCTAGTCTCATTTGAACTAATTCATCCTTTTGTTGTTATTTTATAGATGCAAGTTTCCAGAAACACTACTGGCAAAAAGAAACCAAAATTTAGAAGAAGGATAAGGTATGGGTTTTTTTTTAATTGAAAAGTATTGTGATGAAATTGAAGTGTATGTAATAGATTTAATTATTATGACATTTACCCCTGATTCTTGATTCTTTTTCTCTAGGGAAGCATTAACATTTTCTAAAATAATTAAGGTGATAAGTAATAGTCTTAGAAGTATGGAGAAAGCTTTATGTTTATATAAATATGTTGAACCAGAACAGTATAAGATTAATATCATGTGAGCAACCATATGAGAAGCAGGTGTTTAGTTTAAAATAGTGCAAACCAGAAACAGGCCTTTATAATGAATTGATAAGCCACCAATGACAAGTTTTAGTGTTTATCACTGAACCAACCATACAGTTTATTTTTTTGATGAATGATAATTAGTGCTGTATTAAGAGTAGTCCTGCTCAAAGACAAATACTGGCTCTGATATGATAGTCCTCCTCTTATTCTTTGTCCTTTTTCAGAGGATGAGTAATTACCTTTTTTTAAAAAAGACTTATTGCCTTATCTTAGTTATATTTCACAGTAACCTCATCAAATAGGTAGGGGGTATGTTATAATCATCTCTATTTAAAAGATGAAAACTTTATGACTTAGAGAAATTAAGTGGCTTTCTCAAGATCTTATGGTTAGAGAAAATACATTTGAGCAAATGTTTTCTAACTCTAAACCAGTGACACAGGTAGTGGAAAAAGCATGGATTTTGCAGTCTGAAAGAATTTAGCCCTGTCATGTTCAACCATTACCTACATTGTCAAATTTCTCAATTTTGCAGAGCCTCAGTTTCTTTATAAAATGAGAGCAGCAATTACTTAGTAGGTTTTCGGGGTGAGAATTACATAAAAAAGCCTATGTAAGGTACTTGGTAGATCATTAGTGCTTTTCACCTAGTGAGGGCTCAGATCAATATTATTCCCCTTTGGTTTTTCACTGCATCATGCTGCCTTACTGTATTAAAAAACCAAGGAAAATTACCTCAAGATAAAGAAATATATTCATAATTTACAATGATCAATGAATATACATAAATGGCCATTTAAATATATGTGATTAATCTTTTGAAACTAATTCTGTCAAATCCTTTTTCTAGGAAACCTATTTTAAAATGCTCTTTCGAAAATGTTTGTTCAGATGACGCCATGTCAAAGGAAAATGTGGGTATGTGAAGGCCTGTCCTGCTTCTGGTTCTTATACCTCTAATTCTACCGAATGTAGTTGCCGTTCTTTGAAGAAAAAAAATGTTGTACATATATACATATAAGAGAACTCTTAGTGAGTCATTTTGGTATTAATTCTCATACTAGGTATTTGGGTTGTCTTTGGGTTTCTATTCTCTTGCATTAAATTTGGCTCTGTCATGTATTTAATTTCTTTTAAAAATAAAGCACCAGCAGTTGTGGGAGGAAATACCTACATCAATACATTAAAATTCAGACCTCCCCATTCCAAAATTATTGGGGGCCTAGGAGTGCCAATGGGAGAGAAAGAAGAAAAGCAGCAGCTTGGGGCTTCCAGCTGAATTAATTGCCTTTGGCATTAGAACACAGTAGGGTGAATGTGGGGAGAAAGTTTAAGTTTTCAAAACCACTTTACTCTTCCTTCATTTTTGTTAGTCTTGAAAAGTAGGCAAATGCTTATTTGCAAGATGGAACTTTGGCAGCCACGCAGAGGTTTCAAAGCCCATTAAACCCCAAGAAGTTACCCGCACCATACTCCCTCTCCTTTGTGGCCATCCCCAGGTCCTATGGCACTGCCTTTCAAATGGCTAAATCAGCCACTCATTTTTAGTCTTATCAAAAGAAAGGAAAGCAGTCAGAAGAAGGACAGAGTGGTTATTTTTTTAAAAATCCTTTTGTTCCTGTCCTAAACCACCACAAAATTCTGTTGTTTCTATCTCTTCTTAAATGTATTCCGCTGCTGCTTTCCTGCTAACTCAGGTGCCTTTTCTTGGCCAAGTTGTCCCTTTGCCTCCCATGATTAGTTCAGATATTGCTGTGGAAAGGCAAAAGTCTGCTCATCCCTGGACTGAGTTCCCACTAGGAGACCTTGCAGCTGAGGGCTCCAATGCTGGGATCCTTTCCCCCTCTGACTCAAATGGGCTACCTTGGAAGAAACCCCAGGACATCAGGGCCATGACTCCATTGACTGGAAATCACTCTTCTGTGTAAATGGGTGAATACATCTCCATGGATATCCACTGATACCCTTTTAGGAGTCTCACATTCTGAATGGCTCTCAAGTCTCAGTAGTTAATTGTTCAGACCGTGAACCTGATCTGTGTCTTACTCCTTCTTCACATTTTGAACAACTAAAAAACAGAAATATCTAGTTTACTGTGTTCTTTGCAAGAGCTGACTACTTCTGGAAAGAGTGGTTCTTCTTCAGTAAATTAACCCTCCTCAGTTTTTTTACCCCTACTCATATTTCCATGGATCCCTTGATCTAAGTCTCTGATATCACTCCTTTTCTTCTTAGCCTGAGGTAGGATCAGTCCTTGATCAAGTGAAAATTCTACCGTCTTCTTCTTGAATGTCTGCCCCACTTTTTGGAGCCACTTTCCTTACACTCCCAAGTGCTAAAGTCTCCCAGCAGCCTACTACCCAGATTTGCTGTTCCTTTCTAGTTTTTAAGCTCTACCCATTTCTTTTCTCTGTCCTTTAGTTAGAGATCAGGAGGAGAGCTAACTAAGTGCTACTTTATCTGTCCAAGTATCAGTTGCTTCATCTGTAATAAAGATATGCAGTAGAAGCCCTCTTATCCAACAAGGAGAGAATTTCTGGAAATTAATAGAAAAAATTGAATAGAAATTAATAGAAAATTAATAGAAATCATTAAATATTTTAAACTGTAGCCTATGGCTATATAGATTTAATCTAAGAAATAACTACTTGTGGAGCATATCTATGTTTTGGGGAAAATTAGTACCAGGAATATTATGTACTATATTTGTATTGTCCCTATAACTCTTTTTTTTTTCAGTGTTTAGGGACAAGAAAATTCATCTATGATGATGAACTAATAATACCAACACCTGTATCAATTACTCTGTGTCTTCACTGTTCTAAACACTGTGAATATATTAGTTTATTTAGCCCTCACAAGAGCTATATAAGATAAACAGTTAGATATTATTATATCCCCCATTTTATCAATGGGGAAACTAAGGCACTTAAGAGGTTATATGGTTTTTCTCAGTCACTATCTTCCTTTTTTTAATGTTTATTTATTTTTAGAGAGAGAGAGACAGAGTATGAGTGAGGGAGGGACAGAGAGAGAGGGAGACAGAATCCGAAGCTCCAGACTCTGAGCTGTCAGCACAGAGCCCAGTGCAGGGCTTGAATCCAGGAGCCGTAAGATAATGACCTGAGCGGAAGTCGGAGGCTTAACCGACTGAGCCACCCAGGTGCTCTTGTCACATATCTTCTTAAAATTAATCAAAGTGTGCAGCTGTTTCCTTGGTTGCTTTGAGTATCAGGAAACTTAAAGTGAAATACAGGGGGGTTGGGCACAGTACTGGTAGTTGACCTAGGCACTTTTAAAATCTCATTATTGCCCTTTGTATCCCCCTTAATGAATTGGTTTTGATTTCTTTTGGTCTTTTGGTTTTAATCATTTGTTTTGTTGTATCATTGTTTTTTGTTAGAAAATACCTCCTTTATTCTTGGGTAGTAAACAGTCTATAAAAGTTTAAAAAAAAGATTGGCAGATTACCCCAGACCAACTGATAATCTATGACACTCATTATCAAATTAGCAAAGGATGTGTTCATCAGCCACCTGAGATAGATAAGCATGGAAAAAGATGGTTAATCTAGGAAAGGTCTGGATCATGGGGTGAGCCCCAGGGGAGCATGAAGACCTTAGGGGCTGGGGCTGGGAGGTAGAAGGGGGACAGGGAGACAGGTGATTTTTTGCTGCTCAGGACAAACTTTGCCCACCTACTCTTGGTTTGGAGTCAGCTTTAGCCTCTAGGGTAAAAGGTGGGGTTGGCCCACATGCCCCTTTCCTAGAAAGCTCCTTGCCTCCTATTTCTGTTTGTGCCTCCAGGAATGGTGCTCTCTTCTTCATTACATTCTAACTTGTATTGTACTCATCTCTACATTTAAATTGTAAGCACACAAGAGGAGTGTTTGTGGTTATTTAATAACAAAACAAAACCAAGTACTTTTTCCTCCTACTCAGCCTCCTTCTGTAAGAATGCTTTCAAAATTTCAATATTGAAATGACCCTGCAAATTTATTTCAGATGATATTTTTCAATACCAGCTTTGGGGTATATAAGGAAATAAACAGCTTCTTTAAACATCTAGTAGAAAAATACAGATTGGAGAAAACCCCATAAGTATACCTTGAAGGCTTTTAAAATAGTGACTGATTTATTTAAGAGACAAACAGTAAGCTATTTCTTATCAGGAATGGAAAAACACACAGATTATTTTATAAAAATTCATTTTTAAAATCCAGGTATGGACTTCAGTATAAGAGATATATTTTTCTTACCTTTTTAAAAAAAACGTTTTCTGAGTGATGGAATAACTGTAATGCTACCACTTTACTCTAAACAGCAAATTGAAACAAGTCAGGGAAACCACAGGATAATCAGTATTGATAGAAGATGATTGGTCATGCAATCAGCAAAGGCATTCATTCTGCCTCTATCTTTGGAGGATATCATTGGCCAATTTTGATAACCTAGTTTGTACATTACGGTAACTGCTATTTCTTGAGAATTATTTTTGAATTCTGTCAGTTTACAATATAGAAATACCTATTTAGAAAAGCAAACCTCCCATTGCTCTGGAAGCAGAATTTGACATCAATCAAGTTGGTGTTATGAACCCTAGTTGATTTATGAAGTCATCCATTACTTTGTCTACCCTTTGAGCAGAAGGCAGTGTACATATTTTTCCAGATCACTTGAAAACAGAGAGCCTACAATGCCATTTGGCAATGACATTCATTATCATAAATTGATTGTATTTTAGCCTAGCCTTAGAAATATAAAGATGTTTGTGTCCATTTTTCCTTTACAGTATAGCTCAAAATTCATCTTCTCAACAGTGCATTAAATATCAGTATCAATTTCCATAGACTCAGAATATAAAGTAGGAAAACACAACATCTGTAAGTGGGACTGGAGAATCAGTCTGAAGATAACCACAAGTAGTTGTCTGTTCAGTAACAGGTTACTAGTAAGAAATCTATCATAAAGAGAAGTCAATTCGTTAAACAAAATAGCTTCAATAAAAATGTACATTCCTCTAGAAAATCCTGATTCGGTAAACATGGGTTGCATTCATGTATTTTTTTAGTAAATTCTCCCAGTGATTCTTATGCCCATCAAATTTTGAATAGCACTGTTTTAGAATGCAATGATTAAAACTCTGTGTTCTTACGCTTTACCAATTACCACAGAACACATATCTATGTGGACACAACTAACATGTCAGCTACAGTTTTTGTTTTGTTTTTAAACATAGGAACTGATTCTAAGGTGTGCAAATGGCATATCAGAAAGCTACTTTCAAACTGTTTGGAAAGAAGTCTTCCATAGAGAAAACCTGAGATTGGCTAGGAAGAGATGATGGCCAGGAAGGCTCGTTGGTCAATGCCTGCTCTTGAGTCCCTTGCCCTTTGTAGGCACATAATTGAATTTGTTGACTGAATAAAAAAGTACTTGGGACAAGTGATAAGTACTGACAGAAAAATTATTTTTGTAGACAACACTGTGATGTGAAAAATGTTAACTAAAAATTGTTTTTTAATACTGTAGTGACAACCAACAAAGGGAAAATTTTCTATTTCATAACCTCCCATGACTTTGACACTATTATTTAATAACGTTCTAGCAGAATTTTAAACTTTCTTTCTTACGAGTACTAGATAAGAGGAAATTACCAACAAAGAAGATTCTAATAAAACATGGATTCTTTTGAACTGGAGGAAACAGTGCATAAGACTTTTCACATTAATAATCTCTGGTTTTTACCTTTAAACATGCTTAGTTTACAAGGATACTTCTGTGTGTGTGTGTTCACACACACACACATAAAGGGATGCATATACATATGCAATCTTCCTAAACATGATTAGTTAGAAGAATTTTAAATATGTTCAACAATTAGATTAAAACTGAATGTTAGTGCTGAGAATGCCCTGCTTGCATATTCACTGATAATAGGTTAGCTCCAAAGCATATGTCCTGCGTGGGTCTGTTTTCGTGTTCCATGAACTTTTAGATGTTCTATGTAGTGGGATTTTTGGTGTCCTGCCAAAGAATGGTGGATAATAGAGGGTACTATGTCCAGTTTTTGTCACCCGAGTGGAAAATAATGGGGTGTGTATTCATGGCCTTTCGCTTTGAATCGTGTTGCCTTTGGAATGACTTCTCAGATGCTCCATCTGTCTGTTGTGCAGGACAGCAGGCCACATGTGGCTTCCTTTCCTTGATTTTTACTTCAACAAGTCTATATGAAACAGAAATGTTTATTTTATTTAAGTCAGGAATCCAACTGCATGTTATTAATCAGTAGTTGAGTCTATAGAGTTATTTAATAGGAGTTCATTTCTTTTGTGGGGATATTATTTTATGTCCGCAAATTCAGTGAATTCATGTCATAGTAGTACACACACACACACAAATTTTGTAAGTGTGGTATTTATATATATATACACACGTATATATAATACATATATTAGGCAATTAAGATGTGTTGGTATTCGGATTAGGAGTAGACTAGCCTGTGTTTAGCTTGACCACTTAATTACATCGTCTCTCCTTTTAAACAGTAGTTTTAATAGTTTATTGTAGGCATGGCAAACTGGCCCACAGGCCACTAGTTTTTGTAAATAAGGTTTTATCGGAACATAGTCACTCTCATTTATTTAGGTACACGTGTATGGTCTGCACTATAGCAGCAGAATGAAGTCGTTGTGACAGAGGCCACAAAGCCTGCAATATTTACTCTGTGTCCATTCATGGGAAAAGTTTGCTGACCTCTGGTTTATAAAAAACAATTTAGTTTGGCCCTGGTTTAAAAAAAAAAAGCAAAACAAGACACTTCTAGTGAGCTTTTTATGATCTACACATAGCAAGAATATCACCTACATTTTGACAGGAATAATTGGAAAATATTCACCTGGAAATCCTTAATTATTTTGCATTAAGCAGAGGCCATATGTGAGAACTATACAAAATATTTGTTTTTTGTCTTGTAACATTTAGATTTTCTCTTTTGAATTGCTTAAGATTATGGATTAGATTGAATTAATTAAAATGTAGCATTTTTTCTATTATATTAATGATGATTTTTAGTTGTCTCTGAGACAGAAGTTTTACTAAAAGAGCTGGAGCAAATGCTGCAGCAGGCACTAGAGCCCACAGGAGCGCCTGATGAGTCTGAAGAGGAGCGTGGAGAAGAAGTGAATGCAGGAGAAAAGGTAGCACCGGTAATCATTATCAGGCCTAAATAGCAAGTCCAGATTCTGTCAATGGCAGAAATTGTTCCTGGCTGTACGTTTTAGTTATATGAAAAACATTTTTCCCTTCTGAAATTTGAGCCCTTGATTATCCTGAAGTGAATAAACTAGTAACCTGTTGAAAGGTCAGAATACAACTATCAGTTTTTGAAAAAAAAAAATCTGTGAGTGTGGAGGAGCCCTTTGGTTTTTGGATCTTTGAGGTTGGGATGCAGAAAGAGTGGAAGGAGCTCACAGTAGTCGGTCGGGTGCCACCGTAGAGAGAACTGCCTACCGCTGCCAATGTCACAGTCAGGAGAGGAGGCTGGATAAGAGCAGCTTGCTAGGAAATCTGCCCTGCCCGGTTCATGCACAGAGACAACTTCTGTAGGGACAAACCTCATTATTAACACACTGGAGGTAGAATTTTTCATTGGAATACTTTTCACCATTCATAACTAGATTTGTCTTTTTTTTTTTCCTTTTGGCTAGCTATGTTGGACTGAGAAAGGCCATGCATGCTTGCTTTATTCAGTTCTTATATGTGATAACATAAATTACCAAACTTCCCAGCAAATCAGCTCCATGTTTGTGCAAATAAAATGAGGGTACAAGCCCAGGTCATTAATACAGAGCAGCAGTGTGGTAGGTATGAGAAAAATAAGTCACAAGGCAGACACTTCTTCAAGGCAGTACAGCTGTTCTCCAGATAGGAAGAAAAATGGCAGCAAGAAGTCATGTATCCTTAAGGTTTCATTCATTCTCTCATTCATTCATTTAGATATATGCTGTGCCTGGAGTCTAGAGAACACTGGACTTGGGACTTGGGAGTTGGGAGTTGGTTGGGAGTTCTTACTCTGGAATATAATACCAATGTCCTAAGCCCAGTCCTGCCAGGGAGGACTTGTGTAATTTGGCACAGTTGCTTATCACTTGCCCAAGAGGATTTCTTTGTGGGTTAAATAAGGCAAACCGGGAAAAGTATTTTGCATAGTAACTGACACCCAAGGTTAGCTGTTATTACAGATGAGAATTGGCAATGGCAGTCCCTGGAGAGAGTAAGTGCTGAGACTTCCTTACTTCCTCTCTTTTCCCACATTCTCCTGTTGAGCAACTGCCCATTCCCGAGTCTGTCTCTTCTCAGATGCTGGAAAAGGTGGATTTATACGTGGACAGGGTTGTTTACCCACTTTGGCAGACTGCCCAATTGCATGATTTCATTCAGAACTTCAACAAGAATAAAGATGATTCGTAAACACCTCCTTTACCGAGTTGGAAATCAAAATATACAAGATTTACAGTTAAAGAGAGCAATACACCAAAAGGAAATAAAATTAATGCTAAAAACTCTTACCACATTGAAAACCATAGTTTTCTTAAGTAGCACCAGCAACATCAACTTGTGCCTGAATTTGTACCGTTGTGAATGCCATTTTTCCAATTAGAGTTCCTTTTTGAAAAAAAAATTTTTTTTTCTTTCTATAGATCTTACCTTTTGTCAAACAGGATCTGTAGATTAGCAACATATATGTTATAGACATATAATTAATATACAATTAGTCTTTTCCAGCAAATGTGTGCTTTGTTTGAGCACCATATGGTTTTGTGCAACACGTTTTCAGTGTTTGCAGTTTCTCTTCTCAAAAATACAGCCAGGTTGATTTTTTATAGAGATGTCCTGGAGCTTTTACAGCCACAGAATTGGCTTCTATTTTACCATTATAACTAGTAACTTGATAGAACAGAAAATTACTTTGGATTTTTATTCCTTAAGTTAAAATACATAGTTTTAATATATCACCAGGCAGGAGCTTGCTTTTTGTTTTAGATTCTTGTAATATTTTATGCTTTCAAAAGCCACTTAAGAATTATAAAAATTAACCATCTTAACTTGCTGGCAGGCAGGTGAGTGCCTCCTGCAGACTGGTTCATAAGCCATTCTCCACACTGAGCTTTGTAAGTCTGGCATTCACACCAGGTTCTGTATATTTAGGGCCTTGTTCACTTTTAAATGAGAAGAATAGCAATGAAACCAACTATCAAAGCTGGGACAATTTTCAGTTTAAAAGAAAAGAAATGATCACCACAAGGGTTTCTTTTTTTTTCCTCTTTCTTTCTTTCTTTCTTTCTTTCTTTCTTTCTTTCTTTCTTTCTTTCTTCTTTCATTCATTCATTCATTCATTCATTCAAGTTAATAGGGAAAATTAATATGGCTTCCAAAGTTAACACTGCTTAACGCTGGAGCTGTGTTTTATTTGTAGGAGAAAGTGGCCTCTTATAAGCTAACACACCAAAAAGAGCCACCTGATAATTTTAAGGTGCTAAGCATGTTTATTCTCTGAGCAGATTTGGTTAAGCTATTTTCAAAGTTGTAAATTTGATGGTGTTTTCATTCTTCATTTCATGTATCACGTTTGAGGTTGATAACTCTCAAGCATTTATACCAATGAGCGAGAGTGACAACATAAAAAAGAAAGCATACACACATGGATAATCAAAATTCGTTTCTATTTGTCATTGAAATGTTTTATGAGAATATTTTCCTCAGTAGAGTCACCTTCCTAATTATGCTCTTCCTTAGCTAATATTAACACTGGTTTTCATGCCCCAACTTTGTAAGCAAGAAGAGGAAATTAATATCAGATTTTTATAAAATCTTCCAGAATAATTCACAAATTAAATAAGCCATATACAAATAAAACAGAGTTTGCTGAATAATTATTTGTATTAAAAGGTACAGTTTTTGATGTTACATGAAAATACTTGTATAAATTACATGTATTTTTTTTTCTTAATTTCATGGAAGTTATCTCTACCTTTAATGAATCTTGAAGTTATAAATCTTGTATGTGTTTATGTATATCTGCACTGTTTTTACTTGTGTCTCTTCCCACCGAGCTAGATCAAGCTATCACTATTTGTAAGTCATGCAGAGGCTTAGGAGAAGATAGGCATAGAAGGTGTGACTCAAACAGTTTTAAGCTGTATTCCCTATAATAATAATTATAAAAATAAATAAATATAGAAAAGTCATAGAATGAAACTGATCATGTTTTTCCAACACGTAATATTAAACCTAAAAATGTATAATATTGGGGGAAAGAAATACAACCTGAATAATAAGTTATTCTTATATGAACACATTTCTTGTACATTATACTCTACATGGGGATCATTATTTGACCACCAGCATAACAGAACACTTTGGGTAACTGCTGTGGCTTGTGGAGTTACTGACTACTTTACATTTGGTTCAAATAATTAAGCCGGTGTTCCAGTAAATTTGATATCGTTCTGATGAATTGTATGGTTATTTTTACAGTTATCTGAATGCAGCCCTGAAGTTCCTGCAGGCGGTCCATTTGAAAACCACTATGCAGAAGACTGTCTTGTAATTGATGGGATAAAATTAAAAGCTGGAGAATGTATTGAAAATATAACTAACAAGTTTAAAGAAATAGATGCTCTAATGTCTGAATTTTAAGGTATTATTGATATTTTCAAAAGTTAATTATAAAAAGTTACATGTTTATATTTTTCCAAAGTCAAAAACTTGAAAACATGTAGGGAGATAGGTATATGTTATACCAAAGCTGCTATTTGTAACAACTTCCTGTTTTATGCTTTTAGAATATCCATTGTTTTGAGAGCCAATCAAATGGTCTTCAAGTTAGTGTTAAGATTTAAGATTTAAAAAAACAATTCAGCATTTAAGAAACCCTGATATTTGTATTTATAGATTTTTTTTCTTGTTTGCCTTAATTTTAAAATGGTTTATGAAACTTACTGTGCAAACACGTGCTTTACAATGATTATTTAGGCCCTTTATTCAAATGTGGCTATTTAGATGGCTGTCAAGGCTATTATAATTCTTCCATATAATTCAAGCATAGTAGAGATTGAGTATGTGTATTGGTAGTGGAATTAAGCTACTATAAAATAAAAGGAAATAATAAAAAAAATTATTGTATATTAGAGTTGGGGTTCTTCTCAAAGGTGTCAGTTGCCTTATACTGGAAATAATCATTTCAACCATGATTCCAAAACCTGATTAAGTGGAGGTGGGAGGCTGTGGAAGATCAGAATCTTGGATGCTTCCCTATTAAATCAGTATCTCTGAAGGTGAGGATGGGAAACACGGTGAAAAATATAAGATTAAGTTAAGCATACTCACAATAAAAAAATTCTCAGCATTATAGGACAGCAAAAAGTACATCCTACAATACCACTCCCTTAACGCCTCCCTGAAACCCCATTCCATAGGGATTCCCATGAGCAGTTTCAGGGGGTGTCCTTCCACATAAGTGTTTTAACGCACATCCATCTCCAGTACCCACTCTCGCTCCCTCTCCATGTCTCTCTTGGGAGTATGGGATCAGGGAAAGGGCATTCCAAGCACATCGAAACAGAAAACAAAGCTTGAAGAGAGAAGAGAAAGCAATTCAGCATCTTGGACCTATTGCTAGTTGAATTAGCTGGAGTAACCACATGCTGGTGTGAAGGTAGCCACAGCAGATGAGTAGCACTGTGTACACAGGCTAAGGAACGTGTACCTGTAGGGGCCAAGTGAAGAGTTTTAGACCGTGGAGTCCCTTTTACATTTCAGAAAGATCACACCAGCAGCAACACAGAGAATGGAGTGAGCAAGAGAACACTGGAGACGGGGCTCCTTGTTAGGAGGCTGCTTGGGAAATCCAGTTGCAGGATTATGCGAACCTGAATATGGTGGTGCTATATGGAGAGAGCAGAATGGTTTCCAGCTGCATTAACATCAATGAATGGATTATTAGGATTTTGAGAATGGAAATAGGCATGCGACAGTAGGGGGGAGGTGGGGTCGACTTCAGGGTTCTTGTATTCATAGTGCTGTTCACCGAAGGTCAGAATAGGTGCAGATTAGAAGCGTGGGGCAGATACCAAGTTTGGGGCTAAACTGTGTGAGTTCAGCAAAGGTTCGAAACTCTTCGTGCTTTGACAGAGCCTGCCTTTCAGAACCACGCCATGAGCCAGAGTGACTATGACTACTCTCTCACTGCATCATATTTACTTCTAAATGGTATCAAACAGTGGAAACTAAGGCTTCCTCTTTTTCTTCTAACAGAATTTACTCCATAGCCTTTCAGAAAAACTTTGCCTCTTTCTCTCGCCGCTATGATTTTATATTCACAGCCTACAAAATGTCTCAAGAAGTAATAGATCCCATTTTCCTGTTACTTCTTAGAATCAACAATAAAATGACTACAATTGTATTTGAAAGACTTTACCCACAATTCGAGTGTTTGATCTAAGCCCCCAGATGGTAGACTAATTAGATCACTTGCAGCTAATTCCTGTCGGTGGAATAGCCAGTGCTCTTCCAAGTTAGAGTCCATGGGTAAGACACTGAAATTTCCAGACTGAATTCATCTCTGCCATGTTCTAAGCTGCAGAAGTCCGGAATTTCCACTGAAGTCTTTGTGCACTTGGGCAGTTCAAATTGGTCCTGAGGACAAACATTTGGGTTGGCTCTGTCTGCAGAGGAAACTTCAATCTCCTTCCAAGAAGAGGCTCTTAGGGAAAAGGCCTTTTCCAAGAAGAGGACAGAGGGGAGCCTCTGTCCATGTGAGAATATAGCCTTTCAAATTTCCAGATAGAATGTGCTCAAGAAAACGGATGAAGGAGCAGTCAACTAACATCTCTGTCCTCAAGGCTGAGAATCCTGCCTGGCTGGCAAACCCTACCTGCTGGTAAAGACCCCATGTTCAGGGCAGGCCGCTCAACATACACCAGGGCATAGCAGTGGGACTGTGGAAACACGATGCCTGCCTTCAGGTCCTGGTGCTGCCAACAACTCATTGGGAGACCTGAGGCAAGTTACTTAACTTCTCTGAGCCAGGGCTTCTTTCCATCTATAGAGTAGAAGTTGCTGTGAAAGGAAATGTATGAATAGACATAAAATGCATAGAGCAATCTTAACACACAGAAAACTATGCAAGTCATGACCATGATGTTGTCTCAAAAGCATTTCTCTTCTGACTGCCTCTGCCTGGTTATCCTAGGCCTAAAGCCTAAAGCCTAAATGTGCTTCTTTCAGCAGAACCTGAGGTGATACACCTGCTTCTGGGGGACTGGGGCCAAAGACTTCTCTGACTATGCTGACTCCCAGGGCAGGCCTGGAGGTGGACAGTACCCTGCCTCTATAGCTAGGGCCTCCTGCTAGGCCCAGAGGAGGACATTATAAGGAAATTGTATCTGCTCATCAAGGGAGATTAAATTCTGAGCACACTAGTTATACCAAGTTTGATATGGGAGCTATAAAGCAATATGTTAGGATCTTCTGCCTGAGCCTTTGGGTTAGAATAAGACCTCCTCTTTGTCTAGTTTGAGGAGTGGCTGACTAATCCTCTTTGCAATGAATTGACCAGCTAGTCTGTAGCCTCCATGAACTTATGGAAGGGCTGGGTCCACCAGAAGCTGAGTCCCCACTTAGATCTACAGACTGTGGAAAGTTAAACACCAAAGCCAACTCTGTTGCCCTATATTCTAGGAAGTCCTGGTCCATTTGCCTCAGGCAGAAGCTGAATTTATGCAGGTATTTCCAGTGGTAAGAAGCTTAGCTCTATCTTTAGTGGAGACAGGCTACGTATTTTGACTTGTTGCCACCAGTGGGATAAAGAGAGGAGTGCACCCTTGCACTTGCAAAAGTCTGTAGTGTCTACAGCCTTGAATTTCCTGGCTCTGCAGTGGAGGGTGATGAGTCACAGATAGTTAATATGTCCACTAATAGACCTAAGCACTATCATAAACTATCTAGAGGCTTTGTGGAAAAAATTGGCAGTTAGCTCTTTTTGGAGGAAACTTTTATTCATGAAAACTGAAGTGAACTGTGTATTGCTTTTCATGGAACGAAACCATTCTATAACCTAATGCCTCTACCAAATAGCTGGCATTCCATAACTCCACCACTTATTGGGGTTAAGAATTGGTATAGTTCTGTTCCAGATACTTCCAGACCAGTAGAATTTGCATCTGTGGACATTCCAAGGGACAAAGGTAAGATTTTGAAAATCCAAAATAGAAATATCCAAATCCTGCTCTATTATTTCTTCCTCTGTATGGTTCCAAGAAGAGGTCTAAACATAGTGCAATTAAAAAATTCTAAGTTCTTTTTTAGGGCTGAGCCAACTCTTGCTGTCACTTAGTAGAATTCTGAAAGAGTTGTTTAGTAAAGACAAATTTGACGTTAAGGTCCAAGTGGGATATTCTATGTACGCAAATCTAAATATTAGGATTTTCCCACCCACTGAGTGGTTGCATGGTATAGGCTTGCAGAGTAGTGAGCAGCAAATGAAAGGGTAGGGGAGAGAGGAGAAACTTGTTTCCAAGAAAAATTCTGAAAGAATGAGTTGTTTTCTTTTAAATGCATATAGGAAAATACTATGAGAAAGGAGATATGCTCAGAACCAAACAAAATAAAACGCAGTTTGCAAGCAGCCCAGAAGTTGCTGGGTTAAAAAATAAAACTTTTTAATCTTCAGCCTCTCCAACCAGAAAAAGATTCTCAAATTAAAATGTAGCCTGGGGACAGTGATCAAGTCCAGGGGTTGGTTGTTGAATCACAGAAAGAGAGACAAAGACCAAATCTAGGGGGCTTGCAGGAAAACATGGCCTCAGGGTAAGGACCCAATCAGGGGTGTGGCTAATAACATTACAAACTATTACAAAATGACTTTTAAACCTCCTGCAAAGCTGAAAGGTATAGTAGTGCAGCCACCTGACATGCCCAAAGAGCTAGTAATTAAATCTGGAGAGAAAAGCCTGTCTTGAAAATAACTGTGGTTTTGACACATAGAATGGACTAGAATCAAATACATAGAAAACCCACTAAGTTGTAGAAAAACTGACACCACCTTAAGTACTAATAGCCTGAACTAAATGAGACTGAAACTGTTTGAGAGGGGAAAAAAGACCCCTGAGTCCCCAGTTTTCTATGTAGGAAATAGGCTAGGAAAACTTAGCCACCCAAAAGAAGTAGAAGTTTCAGTGTCCTCTTCAGAAGCAAATGAGGAAGATGATGGAAAAGGAAGTCTCAGAGGACAGAGCTAGGAGCTGTAGAGAACAATGGACCAAAGGTCCTCCTCCTACACTACCAGACTCCACCCCACCCCCAGCTCACCTTCCCTTCCCCTGGGAGCAGGACCAAGGTCTGATGAAGAAACATATCCTCCTCCTTTGGCAGGGAAACTTGGCTAATTTGCCTAGAAGGATTTCAGAATCACTAAGGAACAAGTTTCTTCATTTTGAATGAGGTGTTTACTGTGATTTTCCTGTCTCTGTTATACCAATGCATATTGTGTGGGTGTGGAAAGGGGATGGGGCCTGTGATTTGTCTTCTCAGTTTATAGGTCCAATTCATATCTGGACCAGATGTAAATCATGAAGTCCTAAATGTTGAGCCTGATACATGATTGGGTGAGACTTGTGGTGTCCTTTGATGGGGATGGGCTGTTTTCATATTGGAGAGATGTGAATAATGTAGCCAAGCAGGTGGACAGTCATTGATTGAGTTCCTGATCCAAGTTCTTTGTATCTCCCTGCATTGTATAATTATCATGGCTCTATCACAGACAGAGTGTACTACTACCGGGCCTTGTGACTTTGCACTTGGCCTCCTGCTTTGATCAATGAAATAGAGCTGAAGTGATGGGGCCAATTCATAGTCAAGGCCTTAAGAGGCTTTTGGTGTTTCTTCTTTACCTCTTGTACCTCTGCCATTGTCTTGAAAAGAACATGCCGCGACAAGCCCTCTAATTCAGGGAGGATGAAAGTCCCGGGAGAAGACCCAGACCCAGAGACTTGCAGAATGAAGCAGAGCTGCAGGTCCAGAATAGAATACAGTATTATTGTTTTTAGCTACTGAGTTTTGGGGTTGTTTGTTACACAGCATTTTTGTGGCAGTAGTTAACTTATATACTTGATTTCTTGGTTCCAGCAACAGTTTCACAGGTCGGGTGTGGTGGCAGCTTTCCAGCTGTGGCAGCTGTCCAGCTGTATCTGACCCATGGGTTGTTTTCTCCTTAGGGTGGAGCTTCTATCAAAATAGCCCTGTCTCCTGGGTTGGACCCAGCGTGCTAGCCCAACGCCTGCCCAGTGACCCTTCCAGCTTTTTTTTTTGGATCAGGCCCAGATGGGCTCTTCAACTGATGGGGCTTAGCCCATTCCCTGCCCAGCCTCAGGTTGCTTTATCACGGAGGCAGCATATATAGAGATATTATAAGTTAATAGGATACCAGCACCACCAAAATATCACTAAGGGTTCATAAGAGTAGGTCACTTCTTTTTTAGGTATTTTTAGACTCTATAATAATTACAAAAGGTAGATAGGCCCATAATGGTGAAATGTCTCATTTGGCCAAAAAAGAAAAAAAAAGTGTGCATATGTTTCCATCCCCTTTCTGTTCCTCAAGTCTTCCAAGTCTTCCTTACCCTTTTGGTATTGTATCAAAGGATTTTAAGTTGCTAAATCTAGTTTTGGGTTCAGATTTTACCAACTTGCCTAAGTCACATGACCAATAAATGGAAAGGCCAGAATTTGAGTACATTTCTGTTTGTTCAGATCCCATTCCCTTTATAACTGTCTATATTGTTTAATGATGTGGTTACTAGGTGGGTGGTGGAATGATCATCTAGTTTCCTCCTATGTAAAATGAGGATGGAACTATCTAAACAAAAGCATTGTTGTGAGGAATAAATGAGATTTTATGTGAAAATGCTCTGTAAATCAACTTTATCTTCTATTTATTCTTTCTGAAGGAAACTGAGTATGTGCTTAAGTACACTGCAATTAATTATTACTGAGATAAAATGTAATTATGCATTTGAAATGATCACTTGTCTTACTCTTGTATCTCTCCATCTACCGTCATCAATATCAGAATTTTTTTTTCTCTTTTTTTAAATTAAGTTTTGGAAACCATCACTGGCGGCATGTGACCCTCTCTCTGATGGGCGTGTTAACAGCAATGTCTGTCTTTTAAGGGACATCTATCTCACTGTTAAATTTAACTTTTTTTAATGTTTATTTATTTTTGAAGGAGAGAGAGACAGAGCATGAGCAGGGGAGGGGCAGAGAGTGAGGGAGACACAGAATCCGAAGCAGGCTCCAGGCTCTGAGCTGTCAGCACAGAGCCCGACACAGGGCTTGAACTCACGAACCTCAAGATCATGACCTGAGCTGAAGTCGGACCCTTAATCGACTGAGCCACCCAGGCACCCCTCACTGTTGAATTTTAGCTATGGCTTTAAATCACCTTGTTTTCTTCATTCTGTTAAAAAAGAAAAGGGGTGGGGGGAGTCTCAGTATTGATGAGTAGTGGCAGATTCTGTGGCATTTTAGATGCTTTCCAATAAACGTATGGATGCCTTTCACAGGGAGCACGGGTTGTATTTCAGCATGCCCTCCTCCAGCAAGTTGGAATTTAGGCCCTGGCTCCAAAGACCTTTTGAAAGCCAGAAAGCTCACCAAAATATATGGCCAGAGTTAGTCTATTTTGGCAATGACACTTGCTTATTATGACATACAATTAAATTACATAGATTTAAAATTTTGTACAACAAGCCTCTTGCAGTTTGCAGAGGGAAAGGAGCAGGCAGAAGAGAAATATGAGTATGGTCATGCTCCTCTCTTCTGGAGCTTACAATCTAGTGATGGAAGAATGTAAATAAATATAGGTGCTCCACAAAGCAGAAAATGCATTTGAAGATGGAATGTCTAAAAGCAGAAGGGAGTTCTCTTTCTAGATAGCTGAGAGTCAATAATTACAAAATCCTTTAATACGATTCCTTCAGTCTCAGGTGCCCCCTGCCAGAAGTGAGAAACCACCCTACAGAGTCTGACGTCTACAGACAGCTTTAGCCCTCAGCTGCCAACAGCTATTCATGGAGGGAGTTAAGCCAGAACTAGGGCTCCCCACTCAAGCCCTGCTTTGGTTCCTCTTGAATTGCGGAGAGGGCCAATGACAATGACACCTGATCTTTAAACCCCATAAGGTCTTGACCTAAGGGGACTCAGTGCTTTTACCAATACAATTGGATCAGACCCCAGGTCCTCTATGGGATCACCATCATTTATGCTCTCCACTTCCTGTTGAGTCTCCTGGCTGCAATCCATCGCCCCCTGTTCCTCCGTGACCTCCATAACTTCCCCTGCTACGGTGATGAAGCCAAAGTGTGGGAGGCACAGAAGGGGAGGTTGGCAAGGGGCACTCCTCTTGGATAGGAGTTCTAAATGCGCCAGCAAGCTCTTGGAGCCCTTTCACTGCAGAGGGGAGCAGCCTTGTGCTTCTTCAGGGTAGAGGACTGGCCACACAGCCTCCAACTACCGCCAACGGTCTTTCTTCCACCTCCCCCATGGACTCGTAATTTCATCTCTCAGCAGCAGCTGCTCTCAGGCAACACCAGAGCTGGAAACTACCTGATCTATGAAAGCCTGACTTCTTCCAAGCAAAGGAGGGTTAGGGTGTGGATGTACAGAGAAGTGTGAAAGTGCAGATTATTTGGAAATGGGGGTCCAACCTTACGAGGTTATGTGTTAGGTACTTACGTGTTAAGTACTGGAGTAGACCTGTGGAAGATTAATTCTGACTGCAGACACAGCTTCATGGTGGCATTTTATTCATTCCTTCACTCAATACTATGGGCCAGGTTTCATGCGAAGCGCTAGTAATACAACAGTGAACAAGACACACATGATCTCCAAACCTGTGGAGCTGATTCTGACTTTGAGCAGTTTGCTTTAGCCTCACTTTCTTCATCTGAGAATTGGGATGATGGTGATGATAATAATAGTAATAACACTCATCTCCTAGAGTTGTTGAACAGAATAAAATGAGTTAAGATGGGCAAGGTGCCTAGCAAAGTTCCTGGCACATTGCATGTTATGTAAGTATCACTACTGTTTTTACAGTCTAGTTGGGGAGAGACCCGTGAAGCAAAGCCAGAATTGGAAGGTGGAAGAGTGGGCTGGCTGGAGACGATGAAAGTCACAGTCTGAACAAAGCACAAAGGTGGGAAAAGCAGGAACAGCAAATACCTAAGCCGAGTAACCAGAGTGCAGGGGGTGGAGGGTGTGATACGAAGAATATTGGGAGTTAAGGCTGGACCAGGCAGGTTGGGCTTTGCTCAAGGAAAGCCTTGTATATCACACTAAATGGCAGCTCTTCATTCAGCAGGGGAGCCAGGTTAGTGCAATGATGAAGAGTGGTGACCACCACAATCTCCAAGATCAAACACCCAGGGTGCTGGGCACCATGACCAGCTTGGAACCAGACCATTGTGCGATTTGCATGCACGGAGGGGCAGCAGGCAGACATTGCTATGCCAACCTGTGCCCCTGTGTCTGAGGAAATCCGTGCCCTGATGTTAGCTTGGATTGTCAGCTTCCACAGTGAGTGCCTTAGGGTTGCCAGCAGGCAGCCGGGGACCGGAAGGTTAGGTGTCTCTGCGAAGTCTTATTAAACTCTCAGCTGCCTGGGAATAATGCACCACAGCAGCAGAGTTTTAAATGGCAAAGGGTCTCTGGCTGTCAGCAAGGTTACAGGTAGATACTTTCATTTGTCCTCCATGAAAGCTTAATATCATTTTCTTCTGTTCAAGTCAGCTTATAGACCTCATTACTTCAAGTTCATCGGGCAGCTGAACAGACTTTTTGATTTTACTGTGCTTTCAGAATCATGTTGGAGAAGAGCTAATGCATTTTTAACCAACTTCAGCAAATTGAAGCTCTTTGGTGCTGTAGTGTACTAATACAGTTGCTGCTAACTCTCTGAGAGCAGCATCTGGGTCCGGAAATTCCCGCTATTGCGGTTGTGAGCTCCAGGAGGTAGGGCCTACATGTCCTTCCACTTGTGACCCACCCAGACCATAGCACAGTGCCTCGCACATGTGAGAACAGCAGTTCTATTTTTAGATTGATGTTGAACTTTCTGCCGGTCTAGCCTGTTCAAACATGTTTTCTAACAAGCTCTATACTCAAGCACCTTTGGACTGAATCTCAGGTGGTTGTTGCTTTTTGATTCCAGTTCCCCAAACCCTGACAAGCTCTAGCTCTATCCGTTATCTGTCACGACAGTGATGCAGGGTAGTAGGTGACCACAAAATGCCAATGGCAAACAACAAAGCACGTCTCTTAGCTTAGGAGCCTGAAAAGTTCAGCCAATTTGGCTACTTTCAGGTGATCTCACTTGTCTGTCTGTGGGCAGCTGTGGGTCTACTCAGGTGTGGTTCTTCTGTGGCTCATACTAGGTGGGCTCACTTACCTATCGAGGACCAGCTAACAGTCTTAGATGGGGAAATGGGGCAACTAAGCTCTGCTTTATGCACCACCTGTCATCTTGCAACACGCTAGCCCAGGCATGTTGTCCTGGAGATAGCAGAGGAACAAGAGTAAGAGAAAATTCCAATAAGAAAATCCAAATCACCTGCAATTCCACCAACTACAGATAAATCACTGGTGACATTTAAAAATTTCTTACAATCTTATTTCCAAATAAATATGTACTCTTAAATGCACATAAGGAGCAACAACCACATAGTTATTTCCATAGCCTTTTTCTCTTAACCATATATTGTGAATGTAGTCCCATGCCATGAGATACTGTTCTACAGCATGATTTTTAAGGATTGCATTGTATTTTTATCCATACAACAAAATACTCTCTTGATGGATGTTTAATTTGTTTTCACATTTTCTTTTCTTTTTTTCTAATTAAAAAAATTTTTTTAATGTTTATTATTTTGAGAGAGAGAGAGAGAGAGAGAATGAGCATGAGTGGGGGAGGTGCAGGGAGAGAGGGAGATGCAGAATCCGAAGCAGGCTCCAGGCTCTGAGAGTCAGCACAGAGCCCGACATGGGGCTCAAAGTCACAAACCTCAAGATCATGACTTGAGCCAAAGTCGGACGCTTAACTGACTGAGCCATCCAGGTGCCCCTCCAGATTTTTAATTATACAATTATAAACCACTCTGTCATGAACATCCTTATCATTTTATCTTTGTGTACCTTTTCTTTCAACTCTTTTCTAGAAGAGGAATTAATAAGTCAGAGTGTCTACACAGTTGCAAGGCTTTTTGTGGCTATCATCTATTATCTTCCACCAGAGGTGTGTGTCTATTTCTCTGCTAGACTGGGGTTTGGTTTCTACTTGAATTTTATGTTACTTAAAACAGTGCGTTGGGTTAATCTCTGTCTTAAAGAACATCGACTAAATGACTATGAGATGGTAGGTTTTTGTTTTTTTCTTTTCTAATTCCTTAGAGAAGGCTGAAGACTAGCATTAACATAGGCCATAGACTCAGGCTGAAAGGTGACTGAGATAAGAATAATAAACCAGGTAATGGGCAAATGTGAAAAGAAACAATGGTCACTTGATTTAGACATTAGATGTCCTTTTGGTCAATCATTGTGACAAATACTAGGGCAGAGTCATTGGTCTGGAAAATGTTTTGGTCGGCTGATAAAATTAAAAATCTAGGAAGTTGCATTCCAATTTGGGAGGAGTAGGGAAATCGAGGTGCTTGAGAGAATAGACCAGTTTTCACTGAATACTTCTATTAAGGTAGTCACATGGCTTCTGCTGGTGTATTATAATCACGATTGGTGAGTTTTTGATGTTAGATTACTTAGGTGATGATTCCTAAAATCCACCTTTCTTGTATTAAATTGAAATTGCTTATAATGAGAACATGAAGACTTTTATTTTCCATCCACATATGTGCTTATTTTGTGTATCTGTAATTTTTATTTTTAGTGCCCAGAGAAAAACTGGTTTTGGATGATAATTCTTGCCCTGCAAAATGTATTTAAATTCATTCAAAATGATTATTGCTCCAAAATTATGACCTTCCACACAATGGACTATGAGTACTCCCTTCCCAGGGTCTGGGCTTTATTCATAATCTGTGGTCCTAGCACAGAAAACAGGGCCTTAATAAATATTGTTTATAAATGTTTAAACACCCTTGCCCAAATGAGGGTTAAATTTGCCATCCAACTTAGCCTTTCTAATTATATAAGTCTAGATTCTCAAAATTAATTGAATCTTGAATGTTTTTACCATGTAGCACTTAATTACACATGGGCATGTGTATGCCATTATTTATTTCATGTGTGGTAGCCAGTCTCTAAGACGATTCTCACCTGGTGTTCACACTCTTGTTTGGCTCCTTCCACACTGAACAGGGTTCGCCTGTGTAACCATCAAAATATCTCAAACATGACAGACTCTGACCTCCAAGCCTGGGTCATAAAAGACATTGTGGCTTCCACTTTATTCTCTTTTTGGATCACTCATCCAGAAGTAGTCAACCGCACGTCATGAGGACACTCAAGCAGCCTTAAAAGAGGTCCACGTGGTGGAACTGAAGCCTTCTGCCAACATCAGCACTAACTTGACAGCCACCTGACTAAGCTCTTCTGGAAGTGATGCTCTGGCACCAGTCAGGCCTTCAGATGACTACAGCCCAGGCCAGTATCTTGACTGCAACCCCATGAGACACTCTTGAGCCAGAAACACCCAGCTAAGCACTCCTCAATTCCTGATGCACAGAAACTGTGTGTGATAATAAATGTTCATTGTTTGAAGTTACTAATGTTCTGGGGTAATTTGTTACACAGCAACAGATAACTAATATAATGTGTGACAGGCTTTTACCAACAAATAGATTATAAGCATCTTTAAAAAAAGAATCATATCTTTCATTTCTCATAGTGACCTGCATGATATTGGGATATTAGCCAAAATAAATGATGTTAATACTTCACAATTACCTTCTAGTCAAATCAACAAATATTTAATGCCCACCAGACACTCTTCTAGGAAAGCAGTAAACAAAAAAGAACTAAGTAAATGCTAGTGGATAAGACATATATAATCATTGAAAATATAAATATGGACCAGGTCAGTGAAGATATGAAGCTCAGAACAACAATAAAAGATGGGCATGCTACTTTATATATTTGATATTGGGTGTCAGGAAGGCATGACGTCTGATATCAAATGTCATATCAAATGTCTGTCAAGACATTTGAGCAGAGAACTGTGCATGTACCTGTGAAGGAGCATCCCAGGCAGAGGAAATGGCCAGTTCAAAGGCCATGAGACTGGAAGAATGTGGCACATTCAACTGGGCCAACACGGCTAAGGCTGAGGCCGCCATTTGTTGCCGATTTCACGAGTTAGCTTGTTGTATTTCTCGCCAGTCCAACTACACATTTAAATCTGTCTCAGGGGCTCGGACCCCACTTTCCCTTGGTTTTCTGAATTTGAACAGGGCACCAGATACTGGTGTGATTTAAACAGACCTTTTTATGTAAATGAATCATGATATAAACAGGAACACAGCTAATGAGTCAAAATAGGCTAATATTTGTAGCCGGAATGAAGAATTAGACAATTCACTGATTGCAATCTTCCTTTCATTACTTCTGCACTTGAAGCTTTCTGACTTCATTAAAGCCATTAGTGCCCACCAATAAATTACATAGCTTTGGTAGTAACACAAATATGTGTGAATGTTTCTGACATTGCAGGAAATAATCAGGCTCAATCAATATATGTTCATCAAGACATTAGGTCTCAAATCGATGAGTAATTAGCTCTCCCAACAGAAGAACAAATAAAACTCTGTTTCCTAAATGTTCTGTCATTCTCTGCTGCAAGTTTCACCTCCTTTCCCTCTCTTGCTGGAGGAAACACATGTCACAATGAATCGAATGATCACTGAATAATGAGTTCTGCTTTGATTACAGCATGTTCGTGATCATAAATAAATGAAATTGTGTTTGTATTTCATAGACATCTGAATTTTTTAATCTTGCATTTCACCTCAGATAAACAAGTTTATCTTTAATAGGTAAACACCCCTCTGAGAGGCATAATGCAGAACTTAAACTCACATTCAACATTTTAAATTATCATGTAAACAAGAGCTCCTGCACATTCTTCTATGGCAGCAATCGCTGTTCTCTTGATACAAAGGTGACTGATTTTCTTTCTTGCTTGCTCTGTTTCATAAACATAATCTTGGCAAATTAATGAATTATTTTATTTGTGTTTTAATTCTTTAGAGTAGATTTCATAGAGAGGGAGACATAGGGGAAGGCAGGGAGTAGGGTAGAAGGAAAGAATCAGAAAGGAAGCCAGAAAGAGACACAGAAATAGATGCAAAGACAGAAATACTGGAGCATGTGCACGTGTGTGTGTGTGTGTGTGCGCGCGCGTGCAGGGGGAAAAGAATAGAGAGATTGCCACTGAGATATAACTAGAAAGGAGAAAGGACAACTATTTAAAGACTAGGATTTGTTTGTGGGAAGGAATAACAGTATGTTATTTAAAGAAAAAAGATTAGTACTGAAAAAAAATTACTGTACGTGTTTTTCTTCTTAAATAAGAGGCTATTCAAATTACGAGGCAAAATATTACAAATAACCAAAAGGCAATGCACTTAATAAATACTTTACCCAGAAACCTACTGCTGTACATTTTTATCAAAGCAAATTAATTTAAAATACTTGAGGACCAGGCATATGTAGTATCATTTATAATGAATTTTTTCTCAGTTCTAAATGTGTTTACTGTATCTCATAGGTTATGAAAGCGAGTTCTTTAAATCTCTACAGAATTTTTTTATTAGCCTAGTTGTGCATAGGCAAAGGAATTTTTAACAAAATCTCTCTGTGGGGTGCCTGGGTGGCTCGGTTAAAAGTCCAACTTCGGCTCACATCATGATCTCACGGTTCGTGGGTTCGAGCCCCACAATGGGCTCTTTGCTGACAGCTCAGAGCCTGGAGCCTGCTTCAGATTCTCTGTCTCCGTCTCTCTCTGCCCCTCCCCTGCTCACACTCTGTCTCTCTCTCAAAAATAAACATTAAAAACAAATTTTTAAAAAAATCTCTCTTTGGTGCATATTTAATTAATATGAAGTGTTTAAAATATAGAGACACTTGCATATGATAATGATTTACCAAAATCATTAACTTCAATGGAAAGCAAGCAAATGAATTTTAAAAGTAAAGAAAGTTCAATCTTTCTTTCAAATGATTTTTTTATGAACTGTAATACCAATGACCTTATAAATTTGGCATAAATGTAAACATATGCTGAAATCTGTTTGTGTTAAATGCATAATCCTTAAAGACATTTGATTTAAGAACATTAAAACAATTTTTCTGGATTGACAGAAACTCAAGAATTTGGTTCTCTAAGTAGCAAGAACTTTAAATATTTATTCTCCAGAGAAATGGTTGTCTCTAAATAACAATTTAAAGATAATTCAAAGCAGGGACGCCTGAGTGGTTCAGTCAGTTGAGAGTCTGACTTCAGCTCAAGTCATGATCTCACGGTCCGTGGGTTCGAGCCCTGCATTGGGCTCTGTGCTGACGGCTCAGAGCCTGGAGCCTGCTTCGGATTCTGTGTCTCCCTCTCTCTGTCTCTCTGCCCATCCCCTGCTCACACTGTGTCTCTGTCTCTTTCAAAAATAAACATTAAAAAAAGAAATTTAAAGATAATTCAAGGGTAATTTTACTGAAGAGAAATTTTCAGCACTCCTTTAACTGTTTTAAGTAAAACAACAAGCAAACAAACAAAACAAAGCAGTAAATCCTCATAAATATTTTCTCCCAAGGACTCCTTTCTTTTGGAAACTATATTTCAAAGGAAACTTAATCTGTGTTCCTGATTCATTTATACATCTCAGATCCATTTGAAACACCAACACATCTTATGAACCTTTTTATAAGGCTTTTCAAAGGTATTTTTATTTGAACCAGAAAGTCATGTTTTGTTGGCAGTAAATGGAGCTTGGGGTGTGAGAGAAAAAGTTAGCTTGGAGCCCACAGAGTTCAAGTGACTCTAAACAAGGTCAAAGCTGTTCTCTCAGTCTCAAATGAGATTGAAATAAAGAAAAGAAATGTTCACTGTGTGATAGCATTTGTGAGCCAAAGGTTTTTAAAAAGAAATAAAAAGTTCTTCAGAAACCATTAAATATCTAAAGCTCAAAACAAATTCTACGAATAAGTTGGAATTTCTTGAGAAATTTGCTTGGTGTGCGTTAATATATATATTGTTTTTTGAGAAAAAGAGAGAAATTGAGTGCATGCATGCGGGGGAAAGGGGAAGAGGGGGAGAGAGAGAGAGAGAGAGAGAGAGAGAGGGAGAGAGAGAGAGAGAGAGAGAGAAAACCTTAAGCAGGCTCCACACTCAGCGCAGAGGCCAACGTGGGACTTGATCTAATGAACCATGAGATTATGACCTGAGCCAAAATCAAGAGTCTGGTGCTCAGCTGACTGAGCCACCCAGGTGCCCCAATAATTTTTTTTTTATTTCAGGACAAATATGTTTTAAAACACATTTTTGTAGATTGTGTGTTTGTATTGCTGGTTGTCTTAGTTGGAGTTTCCCCCAGAATCAGATAAGACTTGGGCTCAAGTGGTTTATTTGGGATAGCTAACACAGATCATTTGTGCCAGACAAAACAGTATAGTAGGAAGGTGGGGAAGTGACACAGGGAAGGTAAGAGGTCACCGAAGCTGTGTTGTCAGCAAGCTACCCCCACGGGCAACTGGAGCTCAGTCCTGCTGGGGAACCCTGGGAGCCAGCATAGGGCACATGCCTCAGAGCTATCCCACCCAGGGGGTGAGGAACCCGGGGTATTTATACACCCGTTCCCACTGGTTAAGGGCTTCTTCTGAAGGATGGTAATTCCCCAGGCCTCTGGCCTGCTGTGCACATTAGAATGGACTGAGATGATCAGGCTGATGGTAACAAGGTGATAGGAGACACACAGACAGCATCTACTAGTCTGACACTCATTCTGTTTTATTTCAGAGTAACAACCATGGGAAGTTTATGGTGGAGAATCAAGAAAAGCTAAGTGAGTTCTTAAAAAATTTATTTATTTTAATTAATTAATTTTATTTATTTTAATTAATTTATTTTTAATTTATAGAGAGCATGAGTAGGGGAGGAGCAGAGAGAGAGGGAGAGAAAGAGAATCCCAAGCAGGCTCCACACTTTCATTTCAGAGCCCGAAGTAGGGCTCAAACTCATGAACAATGAGATCGTGACCTGAACTGAAATGGAGAGCTTAACCGACTGAGCTACCCAGGCGCCCTTGAATTTGTGGTTTGTTTTTTTTTTTTTTCAATTGAATGTTTTTTTCAAGAGAAAGAAAATTTGTGATGGGTGTAAATGGCATTTTGAAGGCCTTAATTATCGAGAGTTTAAAAATCAGACTTGGTGTGTATTTGCTTTGACACTCCACTTTCCTTTACGTGAATGATAGTTGACTTCACTCGACGCTTATTATGTTCCTGGCACCGTGGTCTGTGCAGAGGCTTGAAATAACACATTTAATCCTCATAGCCACTCAGTGAGATGGGCATTGCTACTGTTCCTGTTCTACAGATGAGAAAACTGACACACAAAAACCTTCTGTAACTTGCCCAGTCTGGTAGCCAAGCGGGGGTTCCGATTCAGCCAGGCTCTGGAACTGTGGCCTTCCACACGACACATACTGTCTTGCTCCATAGCCCAGCGTTTGTGATTTGACCAGTCTACATTTCTTCTCTTACTCTTTGAAGTCATGGTGACTACCAGCCATACTAATGCCTGAGGCTAGAGAGATGCAGGACGGCTGTGCCCAGCCCTATCTGCTTCGTAAGTGCACGTTTGAGTTTCATGCTCTGCAGCCATTTGCAGAGTTCATTGGCGTTCATGGCTAACCGTTGCCTAAAACATAAGTGCCAACACTGCTGACTTGTCATCTATTGATGAGCTTTCCCAGTGACTGCTGGGCCTGTCCCTGGGTTAAAATGGCACATCGGTGCCTTTTCCCACTCATTTTGGTGGGGGAATGTGATGAGGAAGTTATTTTTGGAACATGTGTTCTTTCTGTGCCCTGGCTTTCAATGAGTTTTCAAGCTTTTAGGAACTCATGGTTATCTTGAAGTCAAATTAAACTTAAAAATAAATTTATAGAGGGACCTGGCTGGCTCAGTCGGTAGAGCATGTGACTCTTGATCTCGGGGTTGTAAGTTCGAGCCCCACCCTGGGTGTAGAGATTACTTAAAAATAAAGTCTTTAAAAATAAATACAATTGCAAAACAGAAAAACACCTTTGGAGCCAAGTAAAGAGCTGAAACTGTTTAGCAAATTGGTTGGCATGTCTTTGTCTAAAATGATCAAGTTGATAGGGTGCCTGGATGGCTGTTGGTTAAGTATCTGACTTTGGTTCAGGTCATGATCTCATGGTTTGTGGGTTCAAGCCCCGTTGGGCTCTGTGCTGACTGCTCAGAGCCTGGAGCCTGCTTTGGATTCTGTGTCTCCTCTCTCTCTGTCCCTTCCCCACTCTTGCTCTGTCTCTCTGTCTCTGTCTCTGTCTCTCTCTCAAAAATAAACATTAAAAAAGATTTTAATGACAAAGTTGCATTATCACTCCTTATAGCATATTTATTCATGTTTTTTCAAATGTTTATGTATTTATTTTTGAGAGAAAGGGAGAGAGAGAACACAAGCAGGGGAGGGGCAGAGAGAGAGAGAGGGAGACACAGAATCTGAAGCAGGCTCCAGGCTCTGAGCTGTCAGGGCTGAGCCCTACATGTGGCTCCAACTCACAAACTGTGACATCATGACCTGAGCTGAAGTCTACACCTAGCCTTCTGAACCACCCAGGCGCCCTAGTTCATATGTTTTTAGAAGAGTTGCTATATGTCCCCAAAACAGGAGGCGGGTTACAGAGAAGACATTGTGAGAAAAGTGGCACAGCTTTTCAAGAGTTACTGGCTGAATGGCTTAAGTTAGGTAAGTCTAAGTATTTTCTTTCCAGTTTGTAGTAGAATAAATGAAAATCTGATATGAAGGAAGCTCCATTTATCATGCCTCTTTTTTTATGGTGCACTTTTTTGTGTCCATTTTTCAATTATTTGGTTTGTTTTTTTTTTAATGTTAAGTCCTTAATTTTTTTTAAATGAACAGTCAAAATTTCTTTTGGTCTCAAACCTATTAAGACAAAGTTAAAACGTGAATGCAGGGAACTCAAAGTTGGAAATACTCATTTATTCTCATAAAAAAAGAAAATGGGGGGCACCTGGGTGGGTCAGTTGGTTAAGAATCTGACTGTGGCTCAGATCATGATTTCATATTGTGTGAGCTTGGAGCCCCACATTGGGCTCTCTGCTGTCAGTGAAGAGCCTGCTTTGGATACTCTGTCCCCCCCTCTGCCTCTCCCCCTCTCATTCTCTCTCTCTGTCTCTCTCTCTCTCAAAATTAAATAAACATTTTTAAAAAACCTTAGAAAAAAGAAAATGTGGTTATTTAAAGTGGCCAAGAGACCAAAATTAATTCTGTATTCTGAAAAGAGAATAAAATGGTCCCTCAAATGATAGAATAGTGAGTTTTACCCCTAAGCTCCAGAAAAGATGTTTTTTAGATATTATTTCAAGACCTCATACTACAATGTGGGAAAAAAATAAACAGGTAAACACAACCTTTTCTGGAAGGGAAAATCATTCTAGCTATTAAATTCTTGAAAAGAGTAAACAAAAATGGCATCCCTATTTCACAGGACTTTATGAAAGTAGTTTACTTGGATTTTAAAGGCTATGATAAGGCTTTCAAATGAAGCCTGTCACAGGCTCAAGTCTCCATAAGCCATGTGGGGCATCCAAAGGACACAGAACAGCTACCTTTCGGGGTACAAAGGACCAGTCCCAGCTTGTCCAGGGAAACAACCTTTTAAATGCTTTTTTAAACTTTATTCATTAAAAAAAAAAAACTTTATTCATTTTTGAGAGACAGAGCCTGAAGTGGCGGGGGGGTGGGGTGGAGATGGATAGAGAGGGAGACACAGAATCTGAAGCAGGCTCCAGGCTCTGAGCTGTCAGCACAGAGCCTGACATGGGTTAGAACTCGTGAACCGTGAGATTATGACCTGAGCTGAAGTCGGATGCTTAACTGACTGAGCCACCCAGGCGCCCCGATAGTGCTTTGTTCTTACTACCATTTACTCTTCTTGATTGATGACTTTGGATCTGGAATGGGGTGAGATGTTTAACAGTCTGCAGTGCATGGAGATACAGGTGGAAGGAGGAATCACTCACAGTGTTTGGCCTGGGAAGATGGCCCCACGGTGGCAGACATTTTGGAAAGGTTTTCTGGCCCCTGAACACAAAGAAAACTATCTTCTCTGAGGGTGTACTCCATCCTCCCCAGCTATTTGTCCCTCTCAGGAGTTTAGAACTGGAAACAGAAGCAGAAAGGAGGAGTTGCTGCAGGTTAAAGGAAAGTGTTTGTAGAAAAGGTCTATCAACTTGAATGCTGGGACTCAGCCTCTGCCTAATTCCTGTGACATCACTTAGCTCTAGGTATGTAGCAAATTTCCCCAAAGTTCTGTGGCTCACACCAATGAGCATTTATTAGTATAATGCACACATTTAGTAGTTGTCTGTCATGCATCATGGGACTGTCTGGGGGCTCTGATTTTAACTGGGACAACTCTATTCCATGTCTGTCACCCACTCACAGGGCAGAGACCTAGCTGAGGCATGTTCTTCTCATGGCAGGAGCACAAGAGAACAAGCAGAAACATGCAAGGTTTTCCAAAGAGCAGGCTTGGAATTTGCACACTGTGATTTCCATCTCATTCTATTTGTCCAAAACAACTTACTTAGCTGAGCACAGTCGCAAAGGCAGGGGGATTGACTCTGCGTCTTCAGGGAGAGGAATGACCAGTACTCATGCCACAGGGAGAGGTGAGCACTGGGCCTTTGATGCAGTCCTCTATGCTGCTCTGGGGGCATCTTGGTTGTATTGATTGCTTAGCCTCCCACATCTATACAATACGTTCACTTCTTTTCCCTGCCTCATGAGTAACAAGGAGGAAGCACATCTGAGACCGCTGCCCCTTAGCACTGCCGAAGGAATGAGCCCTACTGTGGTCCTGGCTTAAGAGCCAGTTGTCATATCCATGGCATCGGGTGGAAGAGGCAAAAGACCATGAACCAAACTCCAATTTATTTATACTGGCAGTCCCTGGGACAGGGAAGGTCGAAGAGTTCTCCTGTAATCCAGAACATCCCAAAACACATGGAGTTCAGTTTTTGGTCAAATCCTCAAACTCCTCCTTTAACTCCATCCAAGTCACTGCCTGCTGCCTTCCTCGGGGAAGTCCATCCCCCAGGACCTTCCAGTAACACTGTATTTCCATTCCCAAATCAGGCACCTCCTTGTATCACTGTGTCATTAAAATAGAAGGAGTGATTTGTTGTCCTGGGACATTTTATTTGGTGATGACTCCCCCAGGGCTCAAGATGACAATGGAATATGCCTGGACAGGGCTAGCTTTACCGGTCTAGAGGAATGGAGACCTTTTTCTGATTGACACACAAGTGTCACCTAAGTCCTAATACCCCTGGCTTTCTTAATTCTTCTTTGGTGATAATTCTAATGCTGGGTGATTTTTCTTCCAAATTAGTGCAAACTGTAGATGCCTTGTGGTTCAAATAATTCAAAGAACCAACTTTTACCATCTGGTATTATTTATAGCCACCAGTTGGTCTTTAAAAAAAAATTTAAGTTTATTTATTTGTTTTTGAGAGAGAGACAGAGAAAGTGAGCAAGAGAGGGGCAGAGAGAGAGAGAGAGAGGGAGAGAGGGAATCCCAAGCAGGCTCCACACCAAGCCTGATGTGGGGCTCGAACTCATGAACTGTGAGATCATGACGTGAACCGAAACCAAGAATCGGATGCCTAACCAATCGAGCCACCCCAGTGCCCTAACCACCAGTTGGTCTTAAACTGACTTTTTTTTTTTCCTAGCTCTCCTTGTATTTTTGTGCAAACCTATTTTCCTTTAGAATGTTAACTGTACTTATTTCATAAGTGCTACTTGGACTTGAGCATACTAATATATTTTGTTGTCAATTTTACTGCCCATCTCTAGCTGAGACTGACTCTGGCTACTTATATGCAAAAGGATCTTAGCTAATACCTCAACCTAAGAAATAGTGCAAAGAAGCACCAGGATTGCTTAATCAACATGGCGGCTCTATCTGCAAAAGTTTAAAAAAAAAAAACGCCAACATAGTCTTGGCTGTATTAGCAGCATCAGGCAATTACGGAATCTGCTGCAATAAATGGCCAAGGTTATGACACCCATAAAGTTTAATTTGCATTCTGAATATCACGATGTGTTCACTGAGAATGCAAAGCAGGTTCTGCAGGATGGGAGCAGCTAAATTCGAGTGCATTTCAGGATTTCTTCGGTTGGTGTAAAGGCAGGAGGGAATGACTTGTTTGGTGTGTGGTCAGCCTCAACCTCTGCCTCCTTCAGCCGAACGTACAGAGCATTGAAGCAGATGGTCCTTGTGGGCTACCCTTGGAGGAGACGGAGTCACCAGATGGTCTGATGTGCATTGTGACTAAGCAGCACTGCAGCCAATTGGATTATCCGGTCGTTTTGGGGATTAATGGAGATAGCCAGAAGATTTATTGGGTTGCCATGATTGGAACCTGCTGGCAAGAGGATGAAATGATTGAGCCAGTTGTGCCAAATGTGTATTCCAAGTCACCCAGGGAGAAACTGAGCTGGCATCGTGCAGAGACCCTGCAACCAGATGAGGATCTCATTGCTGGAGAACTAGAACGTATAGGAAATCGTATTTCCACGTCAACCGAATCACACTTCTACAGGGGAGATCGCCCATAACACTTTCACACAGCTTCCTCATGCTTACCTATCACGCATGGGTCAGTGGGCAAGGAGGGGAGGCCAGGGCTCTAAACTTCTCTGTTTGACTGCATAAATCTCCCGCTCTTCTTTTCCCCATTCCTGGGCACCTTCCACATGTCAGCATTTCCAATGAACCAGTGTGGAACCGAATCTCCAATGAACCTGCCCGTGTGGAACCAGCGATGCCCTTTGTCTGCCTGCTCCACACCTAACTTCTCTTCCATGACCACTGGCATAATGGGCCTCAGACTTACAGAATCATAAGGAATTCCTTTTTGGTGAAATGAGATGGAGTTTTAGGACACCAGGAGAGAGAGAAAGAGTGAAAGACTGGCCAGAAGTATTTCACCATCCTTTATTCCCTAAAAATGCAGTGTGCCAAGCCAACTCAGACATGACCCCAATAGCAGGTGAAGGGCCTCTGCTGTTTAATGCTCCAGAAACTGAAGACTGGCTCAGAAAACTCAGTCTCGCATGTAAGGGTAGGGCAAGGAGGGCAGGGGAGAGGGGGAGAGAAGGCAGTAATGCTTCCTACCTGAGCTCGACTCTCTGAGCACCAGCACTCCAGAGGGGGAACTGACCTGGCCACTCTTCCCGAATTACAGAGGGCAACAACAGGGACCAGCTGTGACCTCTAGAGCTCCCTTGACTCATCTGAGACATTTATGAGCAAGGATTTAAAAATTTTTCCCCTCACTCCCTTAACGATAATAGAGTTTCTTAGATAGTTGGTTTCTTAGAAAGTGAGTTTTTTGGTGAGGAATTTTTATTGTGGTATCTTCTGTAATAAAGCAAAGTGAACACATTAGCGGCCAAACAAAAAAGCCTATGGAAAAGAATGTATGCAGCAGACCAAACAGTTTAAAATTATTGTTATATAATCACTGAGAGGAAAATATAACCTAGGAAAAGGAAAATAAAAAGTATCCATCATCCCCCACTTGGATGTGCGTATATTCCCTTCTGGCCATTTTTCTAGGTGGGTGTGAATAATTTTATAAAAATTGTATCATTGTATACACATACACATCACATATACTTTTCCATTTAAGATTATAGGATAATCTTTCCCTCATATCATTAGTCTTAAACACATCATAATTTTGATGGCCATACTATAACTTTCTATTCTTTTCATGGTTTTTAATAGGGAACATGTTTTTATGCTCATGAATAATATGTTTTTAATTAAATTTTTTTGAGAGAAAGAGAGCATGTGGGAGCAGGAGAGGTGCAAAGGGAGAGAAAGAGAAAGAGGCAGAGGGAAGGAGAATCTCAAGCAGGCTCCATGCCTAGCGCGGAGCCTGTTGCAGGGCTCGATCCCACCACCCTGGGATTATGACCTGAGCCAAAATCAAGAGTCAGACATTCAACCGAATGAGCCACCTAGGTGCCCCACTCATGAATAATATTGAATGAATATCTACTTATATAAATGTGTGAGTATCTTTCAGTTGATTTTTTTGGTATTTGATTACAGGATTGTAACTAAAGCTGTATTGCAGAGATAAAAGCCGTCAGGGAGACAGCAGTGGTGAGAGACAGACCCAAAGGTGCCGTGGACTCCAGCATGCCCACCTTTCCCTACTCCGCACACCATTCCCAGACTACAGGCCACTGACTACAGGCCTGCCACCACATACTTGACCCCCATTGCGATCCCAGCCCCACTGGGGGATGTGCTTGCTAGTTCCACTCGTCCGCCTGTGCCACGGTCCCTGTTACTGACATTCCTCTTGTCCTTTGATGTCCCTTTTCCAGACCCATACTTCTCCAGTCCTCCCCACAGTGCTGTAAGGTCTCATTGCTCTAACACATTTTTTTTTTTTTTTATTGTGCGATAGTCATGGCGGGTCCGCTTCCCTGATGGAGTCCTAAGGTGTGCTTGGACTGCTTCATAAAAAGGGTCCAGTGAATCCAGGCTTTACTTTCGTCCTCCTCCTCCTCCTCCTCCTCCTCCTCATCACCCATCTGCCCAGGTACCTGCTTTAGGTCTATAATTTAATGCAAGCATGCATCTTAGCTTTTTTTTCTCAACTTCAACAAAAACCCACCCACAGAAACATTTGTAAAGTGTAGTAAATTGTACCGACAGGTGTAGGAGGATATGAAGGAGGATTTTCTGTGGTAGCTTTGAAAACAAGTCCACGTTGAAGAGCCAGACTTCTTATTCTTATTCTTGACTTTCTTCTGCTGACACTGGGAACTCTCCCTGGTTCTTTACCTGATGTACCCAAAATGCTTGCCTCTTCCAGGCTGTTCCCCTTTTTCTCTGCACTTCTCATCCTCAGGTCTGTTTTCTCCTCCTCTTTCCCAAGAGTAAACCCTACTTATTCTTATTTTGCCCTGCAGACCAGCTTGGCCTTGGCCTTGTTTCTTGGACTATTGTAGTGATTCTCAACCAGGAGCATCAAGGGGGCATTTGGCCATGTCTGGGGACATATATGGTTGCCCCGACCGCGTCTGATACTGGCACCTGCTGGGTAAAGGCCAGGGCTGCTGCTAAACATCCCGCAAGGCACAGGAAAGGTCCTATCCCTAACTAAGATTTGTCCAGGGGAAAATGTCAAAAATGCTAAGATTCAGAAACCGCATACTAGTGCAAGAACCGTGTTCTCACAGCCTCTCTGTGACCCCAATTAGCTTACCAAGCTAGTTTTCCAAGGAAAGGTACTTCTCTCTCCATGAGGTGTTTGGGAAAGGAATTGTATTTCCAGCTCTGTATAAACAGAAGCTATAGCTGTCTCTACCCTGCGATGCCACACATGTTCCAGTGTCTCAGCTATTGGGTTAGTTTCTAGAGCTGTGCTGTCTAATATGATAGCCACTTGATACGTGTGGTTTTGAATTCATTAAAATTAGAGTTAAAAATTTGTGCCCTCAGTCACACTAGCCACATTTCGAGTGGCTACCAAATTGGACGGCACAAATACGGAACATTTCCATCATTCCAGAAAGGTCTATTGGACGGTGCTATTGTAGAGCTTCTGACGTATATCCTTTCCTTCTGGGCCCCTGGACCTCTCTCATCACTCTTTTTTATTCACTCTATAAAGCACTGTGTTTGTGATGATCCAAGTTAGCAAACCAAGGCAGGTCTTGCCCCCATTACCAGGGCCAGCTGAAAAATCTGTCTCCAGGAAAGGCATTCTGGCTTACGTATGAGGACAGTAATTTAAAGATGCTTAGGGTCTTTGAAAGGAATTGTAAGGACCTTTTCTTTCCTTTTTTAATTTTAATTAATTTTTTCTAATATTTATTTTTGAGGGAGAGAGAGACAGAGCGCAAGCAGG
The DNA here is from genome assembly GCF_027475565.1 of Acinonyx jubatus. Lineage (NCBI taxonomy): Eukaryota > Metazoa > Chordata > Mammalia > Carnivora > Felidae > Acinonyx > Acinonyx jubatus. The sequence goes on from NC_069384.1 coordinate 142,339,762, forward strand.
GGAGGGGCAGAGAGAGAGGCAGACACAGAATCTGAAGCAGGTTCCAGGCTCTGAGCTGTCAGCACAGAGCCCGATGCAGGACTCGAACCCACAGACCACGAGATCATGACCGGGCTGAAGTCAGATGCTTAACTGACTGAGCCACCCAGGCACCCTAAGACTTTTTCTTTCCTAAGGATCCACAGCACATAGCATGGTGCTTGGTGCATGGTCAGCATTTAAGAAATAATTGTTCAATGAGTAAGTGAATTAATTACTTTATGTAGATTGTAAGAAGTTATGTATCCGTGTGTTGGCTTGAATCTTGGGCACTCCAAGACTAACCAGAATTGGCCCTCAGGTTCATGTAGCTGAGAGTTACATGGCAGTGTGGAGGAATGAACAGAGAATGGGAGTTTGCGTTTGAAGGCTTGAATTCCAGCTCCTTCCCGGCAAGGTGACTTCGATTGCTCAACCTCTGGAGCCTCAGTTTCCTCCTCTGTAAAACAGGGATTTAATATTTGATTTCTCTACCTTCTGGGGTTTTGTGAAGCATGAATAAGGTAGCATATGTGACAGCACTTTGTAAAATGTAGACAATAGTGATTTTAGTTATCACTGTAATACAAAGTCAGTGGTTCTGTAGAATTAGCAAGGACCATGTATTTCTTCCCACCACAGAACTCTGTCTTTCAGACTCATGGTAACATTTGTTTATCTTACTGCTGAAAAGATTCTTGGTTACCCTGAACTTATTCTCTGACCCTCTTTCACTTCCTTTATTAAAGAAAAAAAAAAGACTCTAGTGCACAGGGCTTTTGCTCAGGAATAGCTAATAAATTACAGATGCCGTAAATGCCAAGCAATGACAACAGGCTTCTCTCCAGGGTTCAATGTCATTGAATTCCACCACAGCAGTCTCTTCCACTTTCTTTTCTGCTGGCATTTAATGCCACACCTGATGACATCCTGGTCTCATCTTCGGAGAGTGGCGTAACACAAGTTAACACTTTTGTCATTATCCATTGAGCTGATGTTGAGATTCCTAAGAGGGTTTAAAAGCAAGAGCCTCTGGATCCAGTCATAGCAGATACTCTTTAGAACTACCTGCTCTTCTGAAATAGCGAACAAGGCTGCATCTAGGTCTATAATGGAATTCATCAGAGCTGCTGCATTTCCCTTTCATTGGGGGGGCTGTCCGAGTTTAGGGCTTCCTACTATGAGACTTTCAAGTTGTAAGCATTATTTCTACAGCATATATTTCCAAGCCCTTGCTCTGATTGCGGTGCTCTTTATTTCACTTTATTCACGTCGTTTCCACCTTTCAGGGTCCATTTCTTTCTTCTGTTCTTCGGTGGACCTCTCTGGGAATATTACTCTCATTTTTTTCCTTCCCTGTGGTAAGAGGATGGAATGACAGAAACTTGAAATTGGAAGGGATCTAGAGGACCCTCTAGCTCAAATATGCCACAGTGCTTGAATCTGTGCCAACTAATTGTTCAACAGGTGCTTGAGCCAAATATGATATCAGTCCTCTTAGAGTTTATAAAAGTGGTTCTAATGATCTTGTAACATAGTTTTTACTCCTCAGTGAAAGAGATATGGGTTGTGCCTTCTTGATCTCTTTCAACCCTTAACATAGTGCTAGATGTTAGTATTTGTTAGGATTGCTTTTGGCTGCATGTAACAGACAACTGAATGACAATGACTTAAACATATAAGGTTATAATTTCTCCCATAACAAGAGGTCTCAGAAATGGGCATTGCTCCTGTTGGTTCAGTGGGTCAGTGATGTTGGGGGCCAGCAAAATCTTTGCTATGGATCTCTTTGCTGGAGCAGATGTCAAATGGCCCCACGATTGCATTCAAGGCAGGAAGTGGGAAGTTGCATCCGTAACTTGTTATCAAGAGAACAACAGCTTCTCCAGAAAATTTCCAGTAGATTTTTGCTTATTTCTCACTGCCTAAATTGATCATGCTACCCTCTTGTAGTTACAACATTGGCTAGGAAAACAGAAAATAGGATTGCCCTGTTTGGCATATCCCCCAGATAATCTATTTCTGGGGGATGGGCTTACTGCCTCTCCTCAAAATATTAGGGTTCTGATAGCCAGGGGAAAAGGGAGAATGGATATTAGGAAGACTGCTGCCATAGGCTGTGTTCCTCCAGAAGCTGATCATGAGACAAGGTTGCAAGGAAAAGGGGGTGTTTTATTTAGAAGGTGATCCCCGGAAGCATTGGCAGGGAGTGGGAAAACAAGAAAAGGGAGAGAAGGTAGCCAATTAAATGTATACTAATGAGAAGGTGAGTGCTGTAGGCAACTGGGACTCATTCCTGCCCAAGACCTCTGAGACACCAGCATAGAACATGCCTCAGAGCGGTCTCACCCGAGTGGCCAAGAAGCTGGGTATTTGTTCACCCATCGCTATCTGGCCTTGGCCGAGAGCTGCTCCCAGGCCCAGTAACTGCCCAGTACCCCCAGCCCACCCCATGTAATGACTCCGTGTCTCCCTCAAGCAGAGCCTCAGATGCTTGTGATAAGAAGCTATCCATGTAGTTCGGAAGAGTGAGTTCCCAGGGATATGCACAGTGTCTTCTAAACTACTATCAGAGCCTGTCACAGTCCTTACGAGGCACTCAATAAGTACTTTAATTCAATGAACATTTATTGAGTACTTACCACTTGCAAGTGCTGCACAAGATATTTACTAATTGATTTATTCTTAGGCAGAATTTCTTGGTATAAATAAAATAAAACAAGTGGCATTTGCACTCAGATTTTGGTAATTGTAAAATGCACTTGCCTGGAGGCTGTGACCCTTCTCCCTTCCCTTTTCAACATTGGCATGTAAACTCCTTGTTCCTATCGAAAGACTCAGTCAGTCCTAGAACATCTTGTCACAGCACGTAATGCAGTTCTTAGGAAACAAGTTGTTTTATTTAATGAAGTGTTTAGCGTTTCAGAGTTCTACTTTGTCCTTAAGAGCAGACATTTACTAAATAGTCCATTAGTTGCCTGAAAGAGTGAATGCTTCTTTTTCTATTTTAGACCAGTGATTTACTGCCATGAGCTATCTGGCATTATAACCATCATTGTTCTTTTCTTAATAATTAAAATCAGGAAGTGACTGCCATGAATGTAAGACTTGGCTTTAATCCTCCTTAGGAGTTATTGTTGGTTACCCACTACAGCAGGAAGAATATAATCAACCTACCATTTGAGGCCATTTGCTTCAGTGCGAGGTTGTCTTTTGCCTAGTGAATTGAGTCTGATGCTGTGCTGTGACTGTTTTGTTCTCAAATTCTTTTGCTTCCTTTTTCTCCGGCTTTATCCCCCTGCTCTCATTGATAACTGATTCAGCAGGCTGTTCAGTGGGCACCAACGCCTTGCTGGCATCTGCCCCATCCCTTTTCTGTTGTGGCAGACATGTGGTTTCGTGGCATCGACCACGCCCCCTACACACACATACACACACACACAGATTCAGGGACAGGACATGATTGGCTTACATCAATTAGATTATCATATTATGTTGGCCACGGTGATTAGTTCATGGGAGGGCGTGCGATGTAATTTAGCCGAATAAGTGTGGAGCCAGCCAGAGGACAAAGATTATACAGCAGAGAGAGAGACAGATCGAAGAGAACAGTAGTGAAACCAAGTTTCCATGGACCCATCTTTACTGAAACAGATAGCTTGTACTTCCTTTCTGGTGGCAGCCTTGAATTGAACCCACATTTCACTCCTAATCCCTTTTTTGTTTCATTGGATTCCAACTCTGGATTCCAGTCATCTAACATGCATGGCCCGACCTCCTAAAAATGTGGCCAGTGCTTGACCAATGGAAGGAGTCAGTTATCTAGTTGACTAAGACTTTCTTAGACATAGGAATTTACCATACAACATATGATAATTTTATCTTGTAATAGTGAGTCTTTCAATTGTATGCTCCAAAATGGTTGCCTTGTTCTAAATATATATGCAAACTCTGAGGAAAGAAAATGTTGAAGATAAGGCCAGTTATGGAATTGGTGTTCAGGGTTGTTATTCCTTCCACTGTAAGCCAAAAGTCATGTATTTATAAATGGTGAGTGATTAGCTCTGGAACCTGAAAAGTGTAATTTTCAGCAAATTATATTTAGTGTCTTTCACCTTGTATTGATCTCTGAGGGAGAAGTCATTTCCACTTATAAGATTCAGTCAAATGCAATGCCTTTGGTACAACAGGTATTCTCCAGTGCTCTCCAAATAGCATGAGAGGAGAGAGTTTCACCGGGCCATATGAGAGAGTTACAGTCGTTATGAGGAAGCTTTTCTTCCTGGGAAGAGGCTTAAGAACTGGATTGGGTCACTCAAGGATGTTGAGGAACATATCCACTCACATCTTTAAAAATAGAATCAACAGATTCTTAATGGTTGGGTATGGTTAATTGGGGAGTTGCTTAAAGACACTAGAAAATAGACTCTTGGGACGTTTGAGGTTTAACACAGAAAAGCCTATCCTTAGTTTCATGTCTAAACACTGAAGTGAACCTTCAGGACGAGTAACACTGTAAACGCAGAAGCAAAACTTTACACCATCTTGAAGGTGTGGGCTTTTCCTCTTTTCTCCTAAACAATCATTCCACAGAACTTGTTGGCCTCCGATATTCTGGTGTGTAGCTGATGCTGAAATAGGTCAGCTTTGGTTGAAATCAGACAGCTACGTGGCACATAGATTTTGCTCTCACTTTGGCCATTTTTTGAAACCTTGTTGGATGTACTCCCATGTGGTCAGAGGATATTTATGGTTTGCTCAATACTCTTAGAACTCTTAATTTAGAAGCAACAGGTACATGTAATGACTCACCCAGTCTTGTTGATTATCTTTCTGATTCCAATTTAGAATGCAGTGCTTTCTCTTCTTTCTATGTCCACTGACTTGTTAGAAATCATATTTCTTGCTTCTGTTACTGCTGTAGTGTCCTATTTGGTTTCCTTGACCTCTAGTCTTACTCTTGTCCATAGAGTTGTCATAGAAATCCCCTCTGTTTTCTTATTTCCAGCTTAAAATACCACAATCATTCCCCCGTAGTGTGCCTGGTCTCATGTCTGAACTTCTTACCAGGACACAGAAATGCCTTCATGATCTGGATCCAGCCAACTTTTGCATCAACCTGATGCAATTTTTGCACACACTTGAGGTTCCCATAACGTGTCACATTACTCTCATCCTCCATGCTTCTGTACCTGTTGTTCTTGATACCTGGAACAGCACGCTCCCTCCCTTTTATTCTTCCTTGTTAACATTTCCCCATCCTTCCAGATTCAGCCTTGTGCTAATTGTCAGTCTCCAGATCTCCCAGAGGGCTAAAGCTGTGTCTTGATATTTTTCTTAGTGCCTGGCACAGGTCCTTGAGAAAGGTTTGTGAAATGAATGGATGAGTGAATGAGGTTGATATTGTGCTTTGCATTTTCATTTAGGGAAGAAGAAGTCAATGAGTCACGCTCATTATACATAGTCCTGAGAAGTTTGGACTATGGTTGAGCAAAAATGCTGTCCTCAGAAGAAGACCATGGTTGGCCTTGTTTTGCTGATTAAAAATGTAGACTGTACTATACAAAAAGCACAATGCCATGAGTTCTACCATTTAGGCACACGGAGAGAAGACCAGGGCCCCAGAGCTTGTCCTACCTATATAGAAGGGTACCTAGATTGATACAAAGTTCCTATGCACCCAAGAGTCTGGGAAAGGTAGGTGAGGGCTGCAAATGCAGACAGCAGCATTCTTGATCAATGTGTCCTAATGTATCCTGACTAGAATCTCCTCTGTGAAATGTAAAAGTTTCAGTGAAGGGATATTTCAAGAGTGGATCCACTAACATTTACAATTTGCAGTTGAAATGGAATCTAATAATAATCCTTAATGTGTATTAATAAGTGTGATAGGGGCGCCTGGGTGGCTCAGTCGGTTAAGCGGCCGACTTCGGCTCAGGTCACGATCTCACGGTCCGTGAGTTCGAGCCCCGCGTCGGGCTCTGTGCTGACAGCTCAGAGCCTGGAGCCTGTTTCAGATTCTGTGTCTCCCTCTCTCTGACCCTCCCCCGTTCATGCTCTGTCTCTCTCTGTCTCAAAAATAAATAAACGTTAAAAAAAAATTAAAAAAAAATAAGTGTGATAACTAAGAGCTTGAGGTAATGTTATAACTTAACCCCCATGACCCAAAGGTATAGGAACTATTATTATACCTATTTTACAGATTGGGAAGCTGAGGCCCAGAGACATTTAATAATTTAGGTAACTTTCCAAAGTCATACCTTTACTGGTGGTGGAGTTAGGATTTAAAATGATATGATCAGACATCAGGGACTTGTACTTTTAATTAATCACCTCTCTTAAGCTTAGCTACCAGGGAAAGCAACATGTGCACATTCTCAGTTCTTTTTATTGATACTGTGTCAACAAAAGCATATGAGGTTTTAACTATATAAACAAGCTAGCAAGATATGAAGCATCAAATATTTAAAACTAAGAATCTGGAATATAAGTAAATATGCAGAGAAAATATAATTCTAGCTGTGCAAGACAGAGGTTATTAGTTGCAAGGTAATGACGAAAAACTGAGATCAGAGAGAGGTGTGCTGAGTTGTCCAAGGTCATAGAGTAACTGAGGTGGGATTTGAACAGAAGAGCCATCTTACTCAGAAATCTTCACGGGGCCCCCACTGTTGGGCACTGGTAAGGCTCTCACTTAAACTCGTCACAAAAATATAGAGCAGCGATAAACTTACTGCCAGAAATCCTGCTTATTATTTACCAATGACCAGAAGATGAGATTGAGTTGATGATTTTTGCTACCCAAAGCCAACTGTTCTGGTATTAAAATGAGCTAAGAACCACCACGAGGTACCACTGCATACCCATTAGGGTGACTATTATCAAAAAGACAGAAAATATAAAGGGTGGGCAAGGATATGGATAAATTAGAACACTCCTGTGTGGTGGGTGAGGATGTATATGCGCAGCTACCAGAGAAAACAAGCTGGTAGTTCTTTAAAGAATTAAAAATAGAATTACCGTATGATCTAGAATTTCAGTTCCACGCATATGCCCAGAAGAACTGAAATCAGGGACTCAAATCAGGGACCCATGTCCCTAACAGCATTATTCCCAATAGCTAAGGCCCCATCAGCAGATGAATGGATAAACAAAATCTGGTACATACATACAATGGAATATTATTTATTCTTAAAATGGAAGGAAATTTGACACGTGCTGCAACATGGATGAACCTTGAGGACATTAAGTGAGATAAACTAGGCATAAAAGGACAAATACTGTATAATTCTACTTACACGAGGTACCTAGAGCAGTCAGATTCATAGACAGTTGAATGGTGGTTGCCAGGGGCTACGGGTGGGGAGAATGAGGAGTTGTTTCATGGGTACAGAGTTTCAGTTTTGCAAATGAGCAGAGTTCTGGAGATGGATGGTTGGTGATGGCTGTGGAACATACATGTATTAGTGTCACGGAACTACACATCTCAATACGATTATGATGGTAAATTTCAGGTTAGAAGTATTATATAATAATTAAAAATAACTTTAAAAACTGAGCGAGCTGGATGTATCAGTTGAGGTCCAATCAGCAACCCAGATGCCATTCTACTCTTTCACATGGAAGGGATTGTGCTAGAATGGGTCACATATGGCAGCCAGAGGATGTTGAGGGCACCAGAGGCTAGCCAGAGCAAGAGGTTGGTCCCATCCCTAGAGCTGGAAGCCCATGGGGAAGGAGGATGTGTTACCTAATCCCAGAATCTGGGGTTATACAGTGGGAATGGGAGCCACAGAGGGTACTGGTACCCAACCAGACAGCTGGGCTGTTGCTGGACACAGGCAAGGCAGACAGATGGACGAAATACCCCAGTGTCTCCCCTCCTTGCACCCTCTTGTTTTCTACCTGTGCATCCCATGGACTTAAACCAACCAGAGACAAGTTAGCAAGGGAGCCCAGAAGTGTAGTTCCCTGTGACACAGAGCAGAGCAGGAGACTCAACTAATGCAGTGAGGAACAGGTTTGAGAGCAAGCTGGCATGGGGTCATGCAAGATTTCTTTCCTTGTCATTTAAAAAGCTCTCCAATTCCTGTAAAGACTTTAAAAAATCTCTCTACATTGACTTTCAAACATTACAATGCTCGGTGATACTGGTTAATCCCAATTAAATTAATTTACCTTCTACAAGTTAGACACATTCAAAAAGAGTCTATGGAGAAATATATTTGAACAGAGGTTCGGCTTTGGGCATCATTCATTGCTTCAGAGACTGTCTTGTGGCAGACCAACTGAAACTCATCCTGAGCTAAATGTCATTCTGTGCAATAAATATTAAAATATATTTATAAAATTTATAAATATATAACTATGAACATTCACAAACACGACACAGATTGTATATATATATATATACGCACACATATATATGTATATATATACACACAGACACATACATATATATGTCTGTACTGTGTGAGCGCTGATGGCATAAAACTCCTACTATCCCTTTAAATGCACTGCCTTCTTCCTTCACTCTCCCAAATGTAGGATTGAGTTCCATTTCCTTGCAACTTCTACACCCTGCAGTGTACTTGGAATATAATGCTGATAACAATCGTAAATTGTACATTTTTTTTGTTGATTTGTCTATTTCTGCAAATACCTATACATTGCTTGAGAGCAAAGACAGAAGATATGTGAACATATATGTGTATGTGTATACATATTATTCATACATATTTTTGCGTGTGTGTACTATTGTATCTGTATCACTAATAATTAACAACAACCAATGCAGGACCAGTTACATCGTAGGTACTCGATAAATGTTTTTGCAAGAATGAATCCGCTATCTGATGACAGAGAGCCGACAGGTTAGAAGAAATGGGTGTGGGGCCACAGGAACAGGAGGAGTAAAAGCCGCAGGTGAGCCGTTCAGCGATGGTGACTGGGTCGATGGTGCCGATCATGTAAGTATGAAGAATCAAGCGAGGCTTGACTTCAATAAAGTGAATTAGGCTTTTGAAAAATTTGAATAGACAATCAGAACTGTGGAGCTGGCTTCAGAAGAGATGTCAGGACTCGGAGGTAAAGAAATGAAAGTCATCTTTATAGCAGAGGAACCACGCTGTGGCAGCTTGTTTTGTCGAGAGATGGTTGCGACCGTGTTTCCTCCTGGCCTCCATCCTCTTCTGGTACCTTCCTATTTCCCCATTGAGAGGTGGAGTCTACGTTACCTCCCCTTGAACATGGACTCTGTGTTTGCCTCAACGGATGGCATAGCAGAAATGACACTATGCGACTAAGTCATAAAAATGCCTTGCACTTCTGCCTCCCTGTATTAGGTTCTTTGCTTTTGGAAACCAGCCACCATGCTGTGAAGAAGCCCAAGTAGCCATTGGCGAGGCCCAGGTGGAGGGAACGGAGGCCCTGAGCTCCCAGACAACGGCCAGCACCAGCCTGCCAGCCCTGTGAGTGGAGCCTCCAGCCCCAGCTAAGCTGCCCCGGCTGGGGCCCCACGGAGCAGAGGCATGTCATATCCACCGAGCTCTATCTGTACTGTAGATGTGTGTGCCACAGAGACGATGATGATTGTTTCAGGCCTTGAGTTCTGGGGAGGTACATTACACACCCGCAGCTGACCTTGCGGTGGTGAAAGGATCGTGCAATTTGAGTCAGCCGTGCCTGGGTTAAAATCTCTGCTTCTGCTAAAGCCACCAGGGTTGTGGCTTTAGGCATGTTACCCAGACAGGCAGAACCTCTGTTTCTTTGTGCATCAGATAGGATTAGTAATGGCTGCCCCAGAGAGCTGTTAAGATCATTAAAGAGATGCCATAGGTAAACGTCTAATGTTGGGCTTCATCTCTCTGGTGACAGCACTATTCCCCGGGATGAGCAAGCTGAAGTTCTGTGAAGAAAGAGTATTCGTGGACTAGAACAGGTCATTTGGAAACAGATAGGAAAAGAAGAGTTAAAGAGACAGTAGGGAATAGTCAGAGGGTGAGGAGGGAATCGAGGCTGAGTAGCTTTTTGAGAAGGTTGGGGTGAAATATGAGACCGAAGGCCAGCTGAGATCAACAGCTGGAAAGGTATTGATTTCAGCAGCGGGGAGGTGACTAGTGACACATAACACAGCAGTGTCGACAGAGCACAGCCTGGAAGCCTGCATGCCGCGGAAGTAGTAAGAGGAAGCAAAAGTTGGTAGTCACTTGCACCTTAATTTCTAAGCATGTACATGATATTCTTAAAGAACCCGAGAATACTATTCTATGAAAAAGGCATATAACACCCATTCAAATTTCAATTTCCCCACTAGAGTGGTCCTTTTCTCTAGAAATACATTCAGGTGAATCTTAGAACTCATCACCACACTCTGTTGCTTTTCCCTAGGAGCTCATTTATTATATTTATGGCTGTCTCCGTGGCTTGTTTCCTGTTTCCTGCTTACATTTAGATTCTTGGTTTTCCAAAATGTCTTGCCTAATTTTTACTATAGTTGTACGTGTTGCTTCTACTCTGCTTCCAAAATGAAAAACACGGTGTGCAAATAAGGACATAATGACCAGGAGACCAATGGCCGTATCTAGAAATAGGAGATCTGCTATTTAATAGATGAAAATGAGAACATATTGTTACAAACGCCAGAGAGTTTCCCACTCTCACTTGATTATTGGATGCTCTCTGTGTGCTCTTAACTGGTCAGAAAATATCTACTCTTGTTATCTCAGATCTTGGAGCTGAAAGGAAGGATAGGTCCCTGAATTAATAAAAAAGGAAATGAAGGCTGAGACAACGTACTGCAAAGTTAATGGTTATTTTCTTTCCTGTGGTAATTCAGTGAATTTGAAACAAACACATGACCACAGTAAGTCCATGATGGAAACCTACTTTCCAAATGGCCTATTCTTGTTTTACTTTCTTGAAGACTAAATTTTCCCAGATGAGATGCAAAGTCGTTTCTAAGCCTTCGCATAAAAGGTCTTTAATATTCATTCTCAAACATTTATTTAGTCCCACCATGTGCAAGGCACTGCATGAGGTGAGTCTTCTAAAATATACTATACAAGGGAATGAAAGATAATATATGGTTTAAAAAGACACATCATGAAAATGTAATATTTATTAGGCTCTTGTAAGATAAAAGGCACTTGCTAGAGCACCACCTCTGCAAGCTTTACACCTCTATAAAATGTCTGGTTTGCTCAGTTGATTCTAGCATGATGCTAATGAGAGCCAGGTCAGGAGTTTAATTCTTGACAGTTTTGTACGAGGAATGTTAATTCTGACCAACCACATCTAAGACCCAACAAATCAGTTCTACAATTGAGGGGAGTGTGATTGGTAGCGCTGGTCATCGCCTGGTGACCACACGGGATCGATGAGTAGATATGATCGATGGGAGGAAATGGAGCTGTTCAGGGTGTGCTCTCAGAATTTCCACCCACCACAGGAGGCACCATGCCATGAGGAGGGTTGGGACATGGGACTTGGGACAAATATTGATGCAGAATTTGTTTGGGGGGCTTACCACTTCTTCCCTACTTTCGATGTTTCTTTCCATATGTAGGGAATCCAGGATGCTCCTGGTGTGTCCTCTTTTAGTCTCGGTCTTAGGTGTCTTAACTGCCCAGTGAATTTGGGAAGAATGAACTGAGCTTACAGGCCTCTCTTCCTTGTACCTTCTGGGAGCTAGCCGCCTGCAGGGTGCATGCAAAGAAAGCTTGCAATAGCCCCAGAAGGCTGTGACTGAGTGGATCTGTCTGCCTGATCCGGAGTTCAAAAACAGGAAGACCATTTGCCTACAGATGCAAGCTACGTACTGTAAGCTGCTCTTTATCGGTAACAAAGGTGACCTTTTGGCACCAGTCGAGTCTAGAACGAGCTCAGCATGGCCGGCATTCTATCTTAGATGTAGGAAGCCACATAGGCGCTCACACTTTGCAGAGCTGCTCCAATATTGCCAGAGCAGATATGGCACTGCCCTTAAAACTGCAATGTTCTGGAATATTTTCAGGTGACCCAGAAACGAAAGTTCAGAATCCTTGGAAATCCTATATCTGTAAACTACACCTATAACTTTAGCCAAGAAACATGGGTGCGTTTGAATAAGCAAAGGGTAGGGGAATCCTCCAAATGTTGCCTAGAACAATGGTTAGAGGTTGTTGGCTTTAATCAGCTGCGTTGTTAGGCGTGGGGTATCAGCAAAGTGGTACAAACGTAGAACCGGGTTTGGCCTTTGTAGCCCATCAGGGGCAAGGGAGTAAACATTTTCTTTTTCTTTCACGGTTACTCTGCCCCCCTCCCTTCTGAGGTAGACTGATGTGGACTTTTAAAGAACTTGCCCTCACTTTCTGAAAGGAAAGGAGTCTGGTTGAGGGGATCTGAAGATGCCTGCGTGAGAGTCAAAACGAGTTCCAAACAGCCTCTGAGTTGGCGGCCAACCTCCTGAAATCATATTGTCTGAAGTCCCTTGGAGTTTCTTTTCTGAGGACAACAAGGGCAGTCTATTTATTGGTTTCAGTTGCTATGAAGTGACCGTCCTCAGAAGTGAGGCTGTTGCCCTTAGCTACACATTTCTTTGTGGGCATAATCTTGTATCACACAGTACCAAATCAGCAGCCGGGCAAGGCAGAGACCCTGATGAAATATGAATACGGCGATGATGAAATATTTTTCCTAGTGTTAGCCTCCTTTTGTGAGATAGGTTGTGGCCAATTCAGCTTGGAAATGACACATGACCTTTTCAAAGGCAAGGGCTGACTTTAACACTGTCCTCTTCCCTCTCAAGTAGGGATTTGCTTTTCTATTCTGAGATGTGTCAGTTAAAGTGATGTCCCCCGAATAATCTCTTTCCTGATCATCTGCTCCTCAGGGGGTTTTGTTGGGAAGGCTGCAGGGGCATGACGTAGGGAGCGCCAGGCAGCGCTAATGTGATGGTGTTTGCTGCTTGTTATTTTCATCCTGGAGAAGGGAACACTCAGGCTGCTGGTGCTGGTCCTTAGATCCTGAGCATTTTGATTTCATATTCTCCTCCCTCCCCCTCCCCTCACCCCTGCCCTCCTGTCCTGTCCCATTCCACAGCTTAGGTACTTACATTCAGGGTAACTGTTGAGTACATGTCTACTTTGAATTTCATTTGCTATCTTCTGCCACCTAAGCTCCTTGACCCCTCCTTTGTTTTGTATCTCATCTTCCATTTCGAGAGGAATCTTCAAGTTTTATATTTATTTCCCACAGAGATCCAGTCTTAATTTATGCAACTTTCCACCATGCACCAATAAGATGCTGGGGGAAAGGGTGTCTTCGTGGGTCTTCTGCCCAGAATCTACTTGCACTCTTTGGTCTCTTTTTCTTAAGGCAGCTCCAATTGCACCCCATGTATGCTGGTGTTTGAAAAGGCTGTAAAATTAAAGCTACGTAGTTATAAATACTATGAAAAAGGTTTTGACAACTTTTGGTGGCATTTAATTCAAGTTAAACTCCCCTCATTCAAAATAGTAAGCATAATGTTACCTATTATGTAAATGAGGTGGCAAGGCAGATGTTTTTCCTCGTGATATACTCACTGGGGATTAATACATACAAAAACTGAGCAGGAGGGGCCTGTGTTCAACCTGGGAGTTTGAACAAGGGTTGAGCAACAGGAAGGATGCTTACTCCAGAGCTGCTCTGTTCAACAGGGGGGCCAATAACCACACGACGCTATTTACATTTAAATCAATTAAAATTAAATAAAATTAGGGGCGCCTGGGTGGCACAGTCGGTTAAGCGTCTGTCTTCAGCCAGGTCACGATCTCGTGGTCCGGGAGTTCGAGCCCCGCGTCAGGCTCTGGGCTGATGGCTCAGAGCCTGGAGCCTGTTTCCGATTCTGTGTCTCCCTCTCTCTCTGCCCCTCCCCCGTTCATGCTCTGTCTCTCTCTGTCCCAAAAATAAATAAAACGTTGAAAAAAAAAATTAAATAAAATTAAAATGAAAAGTTTCCCTGTCTTAGCCATAATTCATATGCTCGATAGCCACGTGGCTGGCGGCTACTTACCGAAGAGCCCAGATACAAAACATTTCCATCACTTCAGAAAAGTTCTACTGGACAGTGCCGCTAATCACAGAAGTTATTAAAACAGAGCCAGGATGCTTGTGGATTCCTCCTCTCAGTTGGAACTTTATCTGTAAGGGTTCTACAAACTTCTTACAATGGGTGTAGATCCGTAAAGAGCCAAGAGACAAATAAGGAGTTGGGATCAGGTTGCTGCTGTGGATCTCAACTTTAAATGTGCAACCTATCACCTGGGGATCTTAAAGTGTAGATACTGAGTAGGTCTGGGGTGGGGCTAGAGAGTGGGCATTTATATCTGGCTGCTGCTGGTATGGGGATTGCGCTTGGAGAATCACGGATTTATAGCACTGATTTCCAGTCTTGGCTACCTATCATAATTACCTGGGTAGGTTTAAAAACTACTGGTGCCTAGCTCTCATCCCCAAAGATTCAGGTTGGATTTGTCTGGTGTGTGTGTGTGTGTGTGTGTAGCCTGGGCATCACAGATTTAAAAAATCCCCAAGTGATGATTCTCCAAGTGATTGAAATTTAACAACCATTGATGGTGATAAAGCAAGTCTGTTAGATTTGAGGACCTGAAGCATTGGCTTTACCTGGAAGTTTGTAGAAATGCAGATTCTCTGGCCCAAATCCTGTCCTGCTGAGTCATAACCTGCATTTTCCACAGCTTTCCCCAGGTGATACCATGTACCTTAAAGGTGAGAACTACTGTATTGGATAACCTTTTAAAGTAGTAATTTATTGATCAACATGTATGTTCTTTAAAGAAATTCTTTAAAGTAACAAGTTCTTTTAGTTCCTAAAAAATACTGGGGCATATAATTTAGTCTACCGTTATACCAAATTACTGAAGCTTTATTAAATGATCATTTTATAGGCTCAAACTTGGTGGCTTCTGCTTCCATTGTAACAGAAGGAAATCAATAATCCTGTCAGAGGAGGGGAAACTGTGGACTTTCAAATCTCAAACAGAAGGTCAAAAATAACCAAAGCTTTTAAGGAACTAATTTTACATGTTTGCATAAAATTTATCATTCAAGATAAAATGCTATTCCCTTTTTAGGTTAGTGTTGTTTTTAAAAAAATTTTTTAATGTTTATTTTTGAGAGAGAGAGCAAGAGCGACCATGAGTGGTGGAGGGGCAGAGAGGGAGACACAGAATCCAAAGCAGGCCCCAGGCTCCAAGCTGTCAGCACAGAGCCTGATGCAGGCCTTGAACTCGTGAATCGCGAGATCATGACCTGACCAGAAGTCAGACACTTAACAGACTAAGCAACCCAGGCACCCCAGGTTAGCGTTTTCTGATGTGAGAAAATTATATACTTCTAATCCACTTACCAGTACACAACATTGTTACATTCTTAATTTGTGTACCTTCTCATTATGCAGCACTAAGATCCTGGGAGGGGAGGGCAGGAAGGGGCAATAATGTTTTGACCAAAAAAAAAAAAAAAAAGTTTCTATGATTGTGTTTTCCTAATAAGTCTCTTCCAGTAGTATTTTAGGAGAACAATGCCAAAGATAATTATAATGTAGAGGGGCCAACTATGTGATGTATTATAGCTTCTCCAGTTGCATGTGGTAGGAATCCCGTGGGGATCTTGTCAAAATGCAGACTATGATGTAGCAAATCTGGGGTGGGGCCTGAGACTGTACTTCTAACAATACCGGTGTTGAGATGCTGCAGGGCCACTGATCACATTTTGAGTAGCAAACGATTAGATGGTTCTTTCAGGACACCTTTTTGTAAACTCTCATTTCAATGACTCAAAACATCAAATGGTCTGGTATAAACAATAGGAGGGGTGATTTTGTTGGCAGTCCTGATTTGCTACTTTGAATCATCTAAAAGAGAGACATCAAAAGGTCAAAATTATTCATAGATCCATCACTATCGGGAAGCTAATAGGGAATGAAGTCATTTAAGGCAAAAGCAAAATAGTACCACAAATACCTCAGATGACTACTAGGGCAAAATTTTCAAAATGTTGCAAGCTGTCTGCATGCTTGAAGTAGCAATTTACATGCATAATTAGGTGCAATCAACAGTTTTGAAATGTAATATATTTTCTGAGCCCATATTTACTTATGACAGATGCAAAAAAAAATATGTGTCCCCCAAAAAAATAGAAGGGCAGAGAAAGAAAAATATTTGCATTTAACAGTGGGACTCTTTCAAGCACATACCTAAATTTAGAACAGATTTAGTGGAAGTATTGTATCTTTATTTTGATTTAATCTTCATTTAAGCCTTGAAAGAAGTTCACAAATACATTCGAAAGTGACAAGCATGTAAGAATAATAACTTACCGGTCGGCAGTTCCAGATCCTGTTGGGCCTGACATGCAGTTTTTACTTCTACACTGGAAGGAAAATCTGACAAATTCAAAACTTTATTGCACAGAACACCACACCGACTTTCTTCCTGCCTTCAGAAGGGACTTCATTCTTTGAAGATACCAAATACCTTTGAGAATAATTTATATAAACAGATTAAACTGACGATTTCTTCTTCCTAAATCAAGGTCCTGAGATGAGTGTCACGGTGAATTTCTATCACCTTACTATTTTCAGCATAACAGGTTATGATTGTGGAGTGCTCACTGTGCACTAAGGCACTCTGCTAAGGACTTTACACAGATCTAATTTACCGTTGTAAAAATACTAGAAGAATTGATTTATAACAATATTCTGGGGAGGAGATGGAGAGTAAGGACTTCTTTGGAGGCACATAGCTCTCTAGATTTTTGGCTGGTATATTACTGCCTAAAGGGTCATATGTCATTTAGAAGTACAGTGGATTTCATACCAATGCAAGCTCATTTTATTTTTAACAAGTTCCCAAATTCGAAAATGAGCTTGAAATCCAGTTTTCAGAAACTCTGAAGAAAAGCAAATCAGTAAGTCAGTCCCCAAACTTTTTCTTTCCAAAAGCATGCTCGCGTTGCAATATCCAGATTGGCTGTCTACACCGATTAAATTAAAGTGGCAATTAATTTCGGTCACATTTACAGAGTCAGAGATTAAGAGATTGCATTGAAGGATAGGACCTAATGACGTGTCCCTGTGTAACTGCATGTATTGAGACAGTGTGTCTTGATATGGAAAAGTCTTTAAGTTAGTGCAAAGCAGTCACGAACAATGCAATTTTCTAGTTTCATTAGGTAAGCGTTATCTGCGATGCATTATATGTTATGGGTGGGGGGGGGGGAAGCCACCCTCTGCTAAGAAATGCATGACTAGTTCATTTATCTGCTGATCCATTTGGGGGCATTATGGAACTCAAAGCCCAGAACAATGGGCTCTATTTAATATTAAACAGGTTCTTAATAACCTGCTATTTCTCTCCACAGCTGCTGGAGGGTCCCCTCCTGGAAGCGCAGAGTTGCAGGAGCAGTTCCCGTGAAGTTGTAAGCTACTCCCCAGGACCAAGCGGCGTTAAATTTAGAAGTCATGCTGATCACCTGACTGTCGGCGAGCCCCGATTTAAGAAATTCCAAGTCTACCCTTGTCACCTCTATCTGTCTATATTTGCAGACGCAGCTCGCCGCCCGGCCTGGGGTCACCACCTGAGCCTCCTGGAGACCTGCCCTGCGGAGGACGCCCTTCCAACACCGGAGGGCTCGCCACTTGGGAGCGGCGGCGCCCAGTTGGCGCCCACCCCGGGACACACTGCAGTCAATGCCTGGCAGCGACTTCTCGCTTCGCCCTCAGCCTCCCCCATCGACCCTCTCTGGCCGACCTTTACGCCCAACTCGGGCGCGCTGCGAGCCTCGCGTCCTCGCCGTCCACGCGGGGCCCCACCCCTTCCCGGTTCCTGCCCGCGATCGGGTCGGAGGCGAGGGTAGGTCGATCTCCTGCCCGGAGCCGGCCGCCGGCTCTGCTTCTTCACTCCAGTTCTCCGGCGCTGAGCCGTGCGGCGCGGAGCCGGCGGCGGCGGAGCCGACCGAGGCGCGGGAGCCCGGGGACACACTCACGCACGCTCCGGAGGGCTGACCCCGGAGACGCGCGCGGCGCGGCGCGGGGGGCGGGGCGGGGGAGAGCGGGCCGGCGTGGAGGTGGGGGTCGCCCGGCCTTGGGGGTGGGCGCGCCGGCCCCCGGCCCTCCGCGTGCTCGCCTCCTGCCAGTCCTCGCCGCCACTACCTGGCGCAGGTCGGAAACCCCTCCTTGCCTTGGCTCCTCGGCGCCGGGGCGAGGGCAAAGGTGAGGGGTCGGCGCTTGGTCGGCGGGCGGGGATGGTAGGGCTCACGCGCACCTGGCCGTCCCCATTCCTGTCCGTTTCGCCGGGCCGTTCTTCCAGTAACTTTGTTCCGAAGGTTGGAGGGGAGGGGAGACGCCGAGGGGCCCCAGGAGAGGCTGCAAAGCACCGCGAATCTGGAGGCCCGACTGGAGAGCAAGTCCCCGGGCGGCCCCGGGGCTGGGCGCGCGGCTGGGAGGCGTCGCCGCCTCCGCCGCCGCCGCCGCCGCCGCCGGGATGCGCTCTGCTTAGCGGGGCTGCCGGGGGCGCCCGAAGGCCACCGCTCCAAGGACACGCGGCCCCCAGCGCCCCGCGCGACCCGGCCCAGACGCCGCCAGCGCCGGAGCCGAGCGGGCGAGCGGAGCCGCGGGGAGCGCGGGCGAAGGGCGGCAGGAGGGAGGGCGCGCGGGAGGCGGCCCCTCCTCGGCGAGCCATGCGTGCCACGGGCAGCTGAGGAGCCGCCGGGCGCCGCTGCCAAGTCCCCGCTCCGCTTTTGTCTTGCCCTCCAGTGAATGGGAAGATGGAGATGGATGTTGAGGGAGTTTCTCCGCGCCCGGAGCCCATCCCCCGCTCCCAGGGGGCTGGCGGAGCCTGCCAGGCGCCGCCACAGCCGCCCCAGCCCCAGCCCCAGCCCCCGCCGCAGCCGCCGCAGCAACAGCAGCAGCAGCAGCAGCAGCAGCAGCAGCAGCAGCAGCAGCAGCAGCAGCAGCAGCTGGCTCAGGATGAAGTGCCCGGCGAGAGTGCTGGCGTGGAGGACAGCGACGATCCCGAGGCGAGACCCAACAGCGAGAAAGGAGAGAGCAAGGTAGGTCCACAGTGTTGGAGCTGTGACACCTTTTGGACAAAACCGAGGATCTCTCGTAGTGGCTGTCACTTTAACCCCTCCGCTCCCCCCACCCCTTCCCTCGTTTGTGTGGCGGTGGGGGTTGCAGAGGTGGGGAAGGCGTGAGATCGAGGGGAGTCGACGGGAGAGAGTGACTTTCCGAACTGGAAGGCGTGTGCCGGAGCCTGTCCTGGTTTCCGTATTCAGAGGTGTGTGCAGGGAAAAGTCTTCTGGTACTTGCGGTGTGATGCCCGGGGTAGAGCAGGGCACTCGGGAAGAGCCGTGTGGGGGGACCTCTGGTTGCCCACACAGTCTGACCAAGGCTTCTTGAGATGATGTAGGTCAAGGGGAAGCGTGTCTTCAGGAGCTGCCAAGTGGCTTCTGAGACTCCTTGGAGGGAGGTGACATCAAGCTTAAGATGGCAACAATGGGAGCAAAGTTTGGCTCCTTTGCAGAATGGAGAACACTGCCTAACCCAGCTCTAAAGTCGAGGCCCTCCTCCTCAGCTGGCCCCCTCCTCGCCAGGAGGGCCGGGACCAGGTGCCTGGCAGCAGAGGAGCCCTGGAAATCTTTCGCAGCCCTGCTGTGTCATTGTAGACCAGGGGATAGCTACTTCTTACTGTGGCCGGGGGAGTTCTTCAAGTAATTGGATTCCAGTAAGAAATGGCTCAGATGCCATCATTCTCTGGTGCTGATGTTTCTTCTGGAGAAAATTGGGAAGTGAAGGAAACGGCATAGAAAACAACGCTCTGGTAATATGATTGGAGTGTATTTATTACAGCTTTGTCTCTGAGCCTATTTTTCCATTCACGCTTGGAGTTCTGTTTTGTGCAATGGAAGCTAGTGTTGTTTAGTTGTATCTGTGTCAAGCGTACACGTGTGGTTGTGAATACATTTGGAAACTGCCTGCTAATGTTGGGGAAGAGTTGGTGCAACAAATGAGAATAGTGGAACCAAAGAAGGGTCTGTCCCAATACTTTTTACTTTGCATCACTTAAGGAAGCTACAACAAAATAGCTACTTGGGCTGGTTAGAAGAGAATTGCATGCGTTGAGTGCTTCCGTGAGTGCTTCTCCTACAAGATTACCTTGGTTTCTGTTGGACCTTTCCGAAGGTACTAGTGGATTAAACAAATACCTGAAACACAGTGGGATCATGTGGAGTGTTGCTGTTCTGTATTTGGAGACAAGCTCACTTAACAAGTTGGTATTTGCAAATGTTCCAGATTGCCTTGCATTTTGAAACTGAGGTAAGGATTGACATTGTTGTTTATCTGCCCAAATCAGTATTGTAATTTAAATGGCAGTCGACCATGGAACTTGGAATCTGGGCGCACACTAGACCCAATTGGAGTGCCTTACGAATGCATACAGCATTTACATTGTAAAAACTATGATGAATTTTAATAGTCCACTATCCTCTGCTTTCCAGTGGCTCTTGATTTCATGAATATTTAATTCTGTCATGACTGCATATTTACTACTTTAAATGACTGTGTGCGCTCAGTTTTATGAAATAACCATAACTGAGCATTGTATTATCGAGTCAAACTTAAAGTCTCTTTTGCAGAATAGGTGTGGGGAATAATTAAAATACACAGCCGGTGCTGCCGTTTCCGTATTGTTGGTTCATATGCCCTGAGCATGAGAAATTCCTGCCATCAGCAAAAAATCTGTGCTTATTTGTTTCCCTTTGATGCACCATGCAGACTGTCTAATGTTCTACCGTTTGTGAGGAATAAGGAAGGCAACGCACTACAGAATTACAGCAGGTGAAGACAGGCCTGAAAGCGGGTTGATTACATATCGTTAATTAGCATGTTCAGTTAATTGAGTATTCCACTGATGTGATTTGCTTTAGGTTTGTCTGCAATTTCTTGAGGTGGAAACAAGATACCACTTTTTTCCCTCCAGGTGTTTGCCTTAAAAAAATTGTGTTGCATCCTTCTCTTAAGCCAGAAATCAGCTGTTTTAACCCTTCGTTTGCTTCTGGCGCTGTCCCACTGGTTCTTCTGAGTTTGAGGTGTTTCAGACTTTAATAACTCTTTTTGTCTTTGATGGATGCCAAGGCAAGTTATCAACTGATTTTTCTGAGCAAATCCTGGTTTCATTAGTGGGAGGGCCTTTGGATGTCTGACCAAGTTATTCTACTAAGATCTAAATGGAAGACAAAGTGGGATAAAATGGAATGTGGTTTTACCAAGCTGCTTGGGGTGAAGTGGGGATATTCGCGTGATAGGATTTAAACACAGTAACGTACAAATATAATGCGGTGAACTATTGTGGTTTTTTTCACTTGTGAAAGTAATAAAATATGAATTTTGAATACTCTATCTTAAATCCTCCTCTAAGCAAGGGTACTGTAAATAGAATGTCAGTGGATATGACTCCTCTCTCCCTCACATGAAGTGTCCAGGGAGTAATGGCATTTTTTTTCTTTTTTTCAGTTTCTGATTTGGGGCCATGATTTACTTTCTCATGAATTTACCCCAGTTGTCTTATTGGAGAAGAAATCAGAGCTTAGTGCCAGATCAGCTTGTCTCCTGAATTGCAAGTTTATGCTTATACATCCTCAGAAAGTCTCTGAAATAGGAGGAAAGGTTAGAAAACTGGATCAGTCAAAGGATTTTTTACACCAGAGTTTCATGATGTGACTGGCACTCTCTGTTCCTAGAATAACAATGCCTGATCCCTCTCTACCAACTACTCTTTGGAGAAATGTTTTAAAGCAGCTACATGCTATGTATGCTTTGATTCCATGAATTGGAGTAGACCCTAAATCGACCATTTATTTCTCTTCTGTGCTTTCACGCAGGTTTATGTTAAACCTTTGCAAAAAAGTTTCCTTTTCTTGCAATGACATCCAAAGACAATGTGGTCTCTCCCTTTTGGGGACCTAGTGAGGTATTTTCTCACCCGTTATCTCAAGCACTTAGTCATCATGTCAGAATAGAGTTTCTCTAAACTGTACAAACCTCTTTTTTTCTGGTCTTGCAGATAAAGATGAAATGCTCATGCCCTTGAGTAAGAGACCTTCCCATCCTCGAAAGAGTTCCCGACCCTGGATCTGATCATCCCCAAAAGTTTCTTGCAGAGTTCTCTGTAGGCCTAAGATATCCCATTAAGAAATGTGCCTTTTAAGACCCCTCTGAAGTGCTTTGCTTATGCCGAGTGGCTCTTGGATAGGTATTTCTGAAACTTTCTTTGGAAAAGTTAAAAAAAGAAAAAGTTCCTTGTGTTGAGGACCAGCACCTAGTAACTCACTCCATGTGTGTTATGTAGTTACTGGTACAGATGTGTGAATTCTTCGCCTGATCCCAGATGAGTGATGTAAATGATTCTTTCTTGTCTGCTTTAGCTTCATCTCATTCATGTATTCTCAGCTTTTCTCCCCTCGTCTTCCCACCGTTCTCTCACACACGGACACGCATGCCATTTACCGTGAAGCATATATTTATGGCCCAGATGCGAGGTATCATGATCAAGCGCTCTTTTTTGTTAAGTTCTCATTAAAGCTTTGGTTTGCAGAATATGTTTATTCTTGTGGTTTTGGACTAGAGAGACTCTGTGCTGCTGCCACCAATGATACTTCATTGATGAGCATGACTCAAGATTCTCATTTCAGCTGCATTTCATCAGTGATGCTGTCTAAATCATCAGTCTTACAGAGGATGTAATGTTTATTTATTTTTGAGAGAGAGACAGAGTGTGAGTGGGGGAGGGGGCAGAGAGAGAGAGAGAGAGAGAGACAGACAGACAGACAGAATCTGAAGCAGGCTCCAGGTTCTGAGCAGTCAGCACAGAGCCGGATGCGGGGCTCGAACTCATGAACCGCGAGGTCATAACCTGAGCCGAAGTTAGACGCTCAACCGACTGAGCCACCCAGGCGCCCCATTTTTTAAAGCCTTTAATTTTGAAATAACTTCAGATTTATAGAAGAGTTGCAAACATAAGACAGAGAGTTCCCATATACCTCTTACCCAGCTTCCCCTCACGTTAACCTCCTTCTTAATCATGCTCTGTGTATCCCAATGAAGAAATTAACGTTGATACAGTACTTAAGCTAAACTTGTCCAGTCAACTTTTGTTGAGTGAACGTGCCAGCATATTGATGTTCTTCATTTTATCCTTTTAATATTTTCTTTACACCTGAAAGGTGTTTGAGAGAGTATTTAAGAGCCAGGTTTAATTGGGGTTAACTATTCTCCCTTTTCTTCTGGTGGGCTGGAGCAGCTTGTAAAATACAAAGGTTGAGGTCCCCCGAGCTGTGCATTCTGAGGCAGTGAGCCCTATGGGAGTTACACCTTTGGCAAAGCTCTTGAGTGCTGTTAACTTATGGGGAGTGAGAGTCTTCTTTTTTTATTTTATCCTGAAAAACATTCCTGTGCCAGGTAAGATAGGGTTTGTCAGTACACAGAGGACAGCATAGTCTCAAGTGGCAAGTAGAGGAGAAAAGGCAATTGATAAAATCAAGACAGTTCACTTTGATGCCTAACCCCTTGGGTGTTTGTTTCTGGCGTGAAAAATAATGGAAGCCCTTTCATTTTTGTGTTGTATTAGCCGGGTGAACTCTGATTTCCAGCACAGAAGCGGAAACTTGCCCACGTTAGGAAGGATGTCATTGTGATCAAGTGTGTTGGCTTTCTGATTAAGAGAGAAATCAGAAAGACCTGCATTTGCTCTTGGCTCTTTTACTGCTCTTAACCTCAGTGAGATCCTGACCTTTCCAAATCTCAGTATGTTCATCTGTAAAATAGGCATAATTAATTTTGTATGGCTTGAATGAGATAAGCTGTATACAGTTTGTAATTCAGTGCTTCATAGGTACTGACTGCTTGGTAATTGTGATTATTATTGTGATTATTATTATTATTGTTCGTATTGTGATCCAGGGTTCTGAAAAGGAGAATGAGTTGGGGCTCCAAGTTCAACTAGAATTTTCAGTTTTGTAGAGGATTGTGGGGCTGGAAATAATACAGGTATACTATTTTGGAATCAAAACAAGTTGGTGCTCATTAACCTGATTTTGCCGTGGGGAGCCTTGAGGTCCTTTTCTGGTGGGAAGGAGGTTAGGAGAGAATTGTCCTTTATCTTGACTTGTCAGTGGACCTCTCCTCTCTTATCAGGAAAGCGAGGGAGGACCTGGATAGAAGGCCCCCACATCCCAGTCCAAGCCCCAGGGGTACACGCAATAATAAAATAAAATAATAAATAATAAGTAATAAATAATAAGACAATAATAAAGCAAATGAATTGCCCTGCTTTTACACATTTATGGCTTCTTAGGAGAAGTAGGTGGCAAATTTTAAGACTTAAAAAAATGAGCTAAAAAGTTGTATTTTTTAGGCCTCTCTGTTTGCAAGCAACAGAAACTGACTTTAATTTGAGCAAAAATGCATTTTATTGTAAGGTTGTAAGGTAATCGCAGAATCAAAGGAGAAATGATACACCTGGTTTTGAGAAACACTAAAGCCAGGGAATCTCAGAAGATCTATGTAGTAGAAGGTGATGAACGGTTTCTCAAGGGCACTGACACAAGAGGAATAAATTCCAGTCATCTTTTTGCCTTTCTGTCACTCTGCTCAAGAGCCAGAGTCCATGGCAAGGTTATCTAATTGACCTTGCTTGGATCAGATAGCTGCGTCTTGGTCAGGGAAGTAGTGGGCATTACATTGCATGTTCTTGTGGTTTGTATTCTTTGGAAGGGGTACAGTTCAGGGTGGGGTGGCGGTGGGGAATCAAGGTGCTGTTGCCAGCTCAGGGAGACTGGGTATCAGGGGCAAAACACCTGGTATAACTCCCCTCCTGGAGAGGACTAGAAGGCAGTGGGAGGAGAGGGGGACAGAGAGGGAGGTATTAAGGGAGGGAGAGAAAAGAAAAAAGAGAAATGGAGGCAAAGAGAAGAGATGAGAACCAGATGGGCAGATACAGAGGCAGAAAAATACACTTACACAAGAACTTGGAATATTTTTTTTTTTTTAGCATTTATTTCCTACCATTTGAAAACAGAGAATACAGAGGAAAATTAGGTATTCTATTGCTTGTGTATAGGTTAGTTTCCCCACTTATAAAATGAAATTAGTGATACATTTCACATCTGCTGAACAGATAATCTCAGGATGAATGTGATGGGGCTCTGATGTTTTAAAATATGGATCCATGGAACTCATGTCCATTAGAATGAAATACATTAACATTTTTTGTGTCTGCCCCTAAATTAAAGCAAGTTGGTTTCCTGCTCCAAGCCCTAATGCATTTTCTTTGACTTTGGAATCTACATGTCAGGATATTTCTGTTTTTACATTTGGACGTGACCTCCTACAGAGGGAGTCCTATAGGAGGAGCCACCATTTTCCTCATTTTTGGATGGCTGATGTTGGGGGTGAGCTGTTCATTCCTGCTCACATTCTCTTCCAGCATCATGCCTGGCACTTAGTGAGTGGGCCCTCAGTAAATAGCAGTTTACATCGAATGGTGCCTGGATGTGTCAGTCAACACTCATTATACACCTCCTAGATGCTGGGATTGCAAAATTGAAAGAGAAACCCACAGTGTCATGGAGGAGGCACACTTATGCACAGATCATGATGCTGTAGGACATGAGGCCATCAGAGAGATGAGAACATAAGGAAATTCTTTACAAGTGGGGCCACTTCACACACTTTTTTGCAGCAAAGTGTTGACCTGTCTAACAGGCACTGGAAGTAGCCAGATGAAATGAGACTGGGCAATATGGAGATACTAGCTAATAAACGAATCCCCTATTCTTGGTTTGCTTTCCCGATAACCAGAAGTTCAAGTCAAGCCCCATTCGCAAAACCAGTGGCAGAGTTGACCCTGTCCATCCTCCCATGCTTCGTCCTCCATCCGTTTCCCAGGATTGCATCCTCCTTCCCAGGTTAGACCCCTTGTATTTTACAATCTATTTGCTTTTAAAAGTAAGATTTCCTGGCATAATTTGCAGGTAGTAAAACTCACCCTTTAAAAAAAACTTTTGTTTTTTTGTAACATTTATTCATTTTTAAGAGACAGGGAGAGACAGAGCATGGTGGGGGAGGGCAGAGAGGGAGACACAGAATCCGAAGCAGCCTCCAGGCTCCGAGCTGTCAGCACAGAGCTGGACGCGTGGCTCGAACCCACGAACCGTGAGACCATGACCTGAGCCGAAGTTGGACGCTTAACCAAGGGAGCCACCCAGGAGCCCCAAAACTCACCCTAAGTGTACAATTCTGTGAGTTTTGACAGTTGTGAATACTTGCATAAAGGCTACTTCAAACAGGATGTGGAACGTTTCAATCACCTCCAGAGACTTCTGTTGTGTCCCCCTGAAGACAGTTCCCTCACTCCACCCCAGCCTTTTCCAAAATTTCATATACATAAAGTCCAATATTCTACAGTCTTTTGCACCAGACTTCTTTTGCTTAACAAAGTGTATTTGGTAGTCACTTGCTTTGACCTTTGTACCAGTAGGTTCCTTTCTCTCACTGCCTAGCATTTCATTGTGTAGAAACACCACACATTGTGTATCCATTCACCTGTTGATGGATATTTGGGTTGTTTACAGATTTCAGGCCTTTATTAAGAAACAGTTTTTTGTGGACATACATTTTCATTTGTCTTGGGCAAACTCCTAGGGATGGGACTGCTGGATTGTAGGATAAGTGTATTTAACTTTATAAGAAGCTGCCAGCGTGTTTTCAAATATAGCAAATGTACCGATCCAGCGTGCATTCCTGCTGTCAGTGCCTGAGAATTCCAGTTGCTCCCTAACATCGTCAACACTTGGTATTGTCAACATTTTTAATTTTAGTTATTCTAGTAGGTACGTAATGATACTTTGCTGTGGCCTTAATTTGTGCTTCTCTAATGACAAGTGATGTTGAACATCTTATTTGCCTGTTGCCATCCATCTGTATTTTTCTTTGGGGAAAAGTCTGTTCAAATTTTTGACGGGTTTTAAAAAAAAAATTGGGTTGGTGTATTCTTATTATTGATACAGCCTATTATTTTCACATAGGTTTAGAGTTCAGAAACCCTGGTGGAAGTTTGAGGAGATTACAAAGAAAGGAAATTTTGAGTTTCCTTTCTTGGGGGTTTTTGGCGAACTAACATTTATGGGGTGTTTTTCATGTGCCAGTCATGGAGTGAGGTAGATTCACATTGGGTGATCTCATTTTATGCTCCATGGTAATCCTGTGAAATAACTATTATTAGTCCTGAGGTCACACAGCTAGTATATGGCAGAGGAAGAATTTAAATTTAAGTCTGGCGGACTCTTTCTCTTTCCACTTCATCAGATGTGACTCCAGGCCTGTTCTCCACAATTTACTGGTTAGGTTCCCAGCCCAGACTGCTTTCTCTGCTCTGGGTGTTTTAAAAGCAGTCCTTAGGTGAAATAACACTGCTGGCATTGACATGCAAATCAGGACATTGAGCTTAAGGCAAAAAGAGTGCTCCCAGTTTTATTTCAGTCCTGAAAAAACCCTATCCATTTCATAAGGTAGAAAGGTGAGAATTCTCCAGAGAAGTAGAAGGTTTGAGGTATGCATTTACATTTTAGTACCCAAAGATGTCCATCTTACTCAGCTAAATTGTGGTGCTGTGGTTACCCACAGGGCTAGGGTAGGACTAACCCCTGGGAGTCAGATCCCCGCTCAGACCCCAGTTTTGACCCTGCAAGCTCTGAGGACTTTGGGCAAACCACATGAACACTGGTTTGAATCCTCTTATCAGTTAAGGTGATTGGTAAGTCCCTAGTTATTGCCACATCTGAGTGTTACGAGGATTGAATTGCCTGGAGAGTGACCACTCATTCGCTCCCAGGACAGTAGGTCACTCTGATTACAGGACACATGCATAAGTTGGTGGACCATGGCAGACTCTCGGGATATGAGAGCTGTCACTGTTGAAAGTGCTTTGGGGGCATTCAATCCATGAAGTCTGAAAATGACTCATTCTATTTCAGAACTAATGAGGCCCTGTGAATGATTCCAGGTTCTCCAGATTGACTTAAAAAATAGTTGAAAACAAGACTCTGCATTTGAATTGGACGAATGTCATAACTTTTCTGAATAAGTGGCTATAGAACTTTCCAAAGCAGCTCTTTATGGCCTCCCACTCTGAAGTAAGTGTGTTTTAGGAAGTTGCTGAGAAGGTCTCCCTGGCTAGAGAAGAAGACGCTCTTTGTGGGGGGGGGGGAGTGCCTTCACCGGCAGGACAAAAACCTCAATAAAAATTTTTTTAAAAATGCATGGTTGGAAACTTCTAGAGGAGAACACAGGCAGTAACTTCTTTGACGTTGGCCATAGCAAATTGTTTCTAGATATGCCTCCTGAGGCAAGGGAACCAAAAGCAAAAATAAACTACTGGTACTACATCAAAATAAAAAGCTTGTGCACAGCAAAGGAAACAAATCAACAAGTCTAAAAGGCAGCCTGTAGAATGGGAGAAGATATTTGCAAATGACATGTTCCATAAAGGTTAGGATCCAAAATATATAGAAAATGTATAAAACTCAACACCCCAAAAATGAATAATCCAATTACAAAATGAGCAGAAAACATGAATAGACATTTTTCCAAAGAAGACATAGATAGCTAATAGACACATGAAAAGATGCTCAACATCAGTTATCATGAGGGAAATGCAAATCAGAACTACAGCGAGATATTGTCTTATACCTGCAAATGGCCAAAATCGAAAACACAAGACACAAAAGGTGTTGGTGAGAATGTGGAGATAGGGGAACCCTATTGCACTGTTGGTCAGAATGCAAACTGGTACAGTTGCTCTGGAAAACAGCATGGAGACTGTTAAAAAGAACTACAATTCTACAATTGTACAACTAGGTATTTACCCAAGGAATACAAAAAATACTCATTGAAAGGAATACATGCATCCTAATGTTTATAGTAGCATTACCTACAATAGCCAAATTATGGAAACCACCCAAGTGTCCGCTGAATGATGAGTTGATAAAGAAGAAGTGGTAATTTCGTATATATGTGTACACACACACACACACACACACACACACACACAAACACACACATCAGCCATGAAAAAGAATGAAATCTTACCATTTGCAACGACATGGATAGAGCCAGACAGTATTATGCTAAGTGAAATAAGTCAATCAGGGAAAGACAGATGCCATATGATTTCGCTCATATGTGGAATTTAAGAAACTAAACAAATGAGCAAAGGGAAAAAAAGAGAGGCAAACCAAGAAACAATTCTTAGCTATAGAGAACAAACTGATGGTTACCAGAGGAGGTAGGAGTGGGTGGGGGGAGTGTTAAATAGGTGATGGGGATTCAGAGATGCCCTTATTGTGATGAGCACCAGATGTTTTGGAAGTGTTGAATCACTATATGCTACACCTGAAATTAGTATTACAGTATGTTAACTGGAATTTAAATAAAAACTTAAAAAGAGTCAAAAAAATTGCATGGTTGGTGGAGTTGGCGTCACTAAGGATCAGATTCAGTATTTTCCCTGGGACTCTCAGTTGGAAGGAAGCTGCCCATGTAGGGAAGATCATGGGACCTGGGTGCTATGACTTTGAATCCTGGTTGTGCCCTTTCTAACTGAACTCTTGGACAAGTCACATTTTTTTTGAGACTTAGGGTTGTCAACAGTGAAATGGGGATAGTATTTTTCTCTTTCTAAGGACTGTCTAGATTGGAAACAAATTCAGTAGTACATGAGCAGAGTGTTTTATAAGCTCTTAGAAAACTCTGAGTGTGTGTGCATAAGTCTCTTCGATTTTGTCGGATAAATGAGCCCCCCCCCCCACGTGGTTTTCTGTGACCCTATTTAAGAAATTGAACAAGATTATTTCATTAGAGTTAAAGGTGATTGAATCTGGGGTCCACAGGACCGTGTGGTCATTCCTGGGAAGGATGCCCTCAGGTAATGTTGGGTGGGTTCAGGCTCCTGAGAGGTCCAAGGGGCTGAGTTTTGGCTGCAGTACTTTGGGAACATCACCAACTGACCCTGACAGTCAGGTCTTCTGCCACTCTGCCTTGCTTGCTCTTTGGATGACAGTAATATTGGTGTTTTTGTTTTCATTTATTTAAGTTTCTGGAGTTCACCCTGTCCTACCCAGAGCCTTTGCCGAAGCAATTTACTTTGCCTGGAATACTCTCTCCCCCACCCCCTTCACTTCCCTCTCACCCAGTTAGTCCCAATTCAGCCTTCAAAGTTCAGTTCAACACTTCAAAGAAGTTTTTCCCTGTTTGCACCTTCCCCTGTCTACCGTGTGTGAGATCCCTGTCAATATGGTATCATACATTCTTAATTGTATAATTAGCTATTGAATATAAGCCATGAGGACACGGACCAGGTTTGTCTTTTTCACGGCTCTTTCTCCAAGCCTAACACGGTACATTGCATGTAGGGGACCTGCAAATATATTTTTGACAACTCCTTCTGACAATCTTTTATTTAATGCCTAGTTTCTAGCCCAGAATGGTCCACGTTCTGATGCAGCACACCTTCTGCTGGGAGAGACAGACACTAAGCGAGTAACTAAACTAAATAAATATGACAGATCATAAATAAATAGCTAAATAAATAATATGACACCAGTGGCCCCCCGGCTGTCTGGCTACAGGCACATATTTACAGTCCCTGCCTAACCGTGTTTCTGGTTAGCATCCACTTAGGGCGGTAAAGAAATAACTACAAACCAGTCTGTTTTCTAGATTTGCTGTCTATCTAATGGCCTCAGAACCTGGTCACCTGCTCTGCTTCTCTCTACTTCTTCTAGCAGGTGTGTTCTCCCCATACTGGCTTTGTGAAATCACAACACACGTGCCACCAACTCCCCTTTCTGTGTTCTTGTGCCACATCTCTCGTTCACCAGAGCACACTTTCCTAATGAATTCGGCCTCAACCTCGGAAGCAGACTTTCTTTGACAGTCAGTTGGAGGGGGCTCTGCCTGCCCAGGGCTTACAGCTTTCCTGGCAGTACTTCCTCACTTGCCTGCACAGGACACTCAGTCCTCAGCACTCCCCTCCTCAGTTTCCAAACCTGCATTATCTACTATGGTAGTCAGTAGACACATACGGCTATTTAGCGTTAAATGGAAGTACAAGGAAATAAAATTACAAACTCAGTTCTTCATTTGTACCAGCCACACTTTAGGTGCTCAAAAGTTCTAAGTCTAAAGGCATCCTGTTGGGCAACTTTCTATCATTGCAGAAAGTTTTATTGGGTAACCATCTCACAGACTGTGACTTCACCTCTCCAGGCCTGCCCTAGCCATCGTTGACAGAAATCCCTTTGAGATACCAATCCTTTGACAAGGATGGAGATTTTACAGGTTCCTAAGGTTTGGTTTAGGTTCTTGGTGAATTACTTACTAATTGCCTTTGAACTACTTACACTGTTGTATGTAGAGGCTGCCTGGAGGAAGATCTCATTCAAAAATTTTGTCTAGTGGTGTTGCTATTTTTACTTAGGTTGTTCCACTGAATCTTGGTATTTGTCCTTGGCTGTTAGAGAAAACAGTCTCTGGTAAAGTGGTTCCAAGAGATGGCTTTTCTATTATCCAAGGTCAAAGCCTTTATTAGTGGGTAGTTGAACCTGTGGCTGAAGCACCATTGACACCTCTTCTTTGCCATTTACTAATGATTGTCTTCTCACTGTAGGGATTACTGTAATGACACTTGTCAGAACCCACAGGCAGAGGAGTCTTGCTGAGAGCCCCAGTCTGATATCATCACAGAGCCCCTGTGCTTGCAACAACAATGCAGGGAATAATTTTCTAATTATATAATGGATAAGGAGTACTAAGTTACAAAGTCATACCCTTTGAAGGTGGCCTATATTTCTTTTTTCATTTTTTTTGTATCTCACTAAATATCATTCCAAGTTCATTATGATTACTAGGGGTTTCAGGTGTGGATAAATAAGAAAAAGAGAGGATATGAAAAAAAAAGTCTGATAATGAAAACTACGTTTTTAGATCTCTTTTGTATTTCTTTTTTTTTCCATTCATGAGTGAGAAGAGTGAGCTTGTTAAGATTGGAGGAAGGACTGGGGAGTTAGTCCTAAAAGATGCTAATATGGGACTTGCTGTGCCTTTGTCTAGCACATTACTTGCGTGTCAGCAGGAAAAGAGATGGGAAAATGGCCCCAGGGTGGGTGTGGTGAATTTCCTCCCTGTTAGCGAGGATGAAAATTTGAATGACACCTTGAAGTGATTTAAAACTCTTTTATTTACACATCCAGTTAGCTGGGAGGCCCCTAGGCATCACATTCAGAATGTAGCAATGCATGGAAAATGGTGAGAGATGGGACCACGGGACCACGCTTTCCTCTACCCTAGCTGTGGCAGGTAATCTGGACCAGGGAGTGAGAATGCAGTCACGGAAGAATCGTCAAGAAAGAAAAAGGCCTATGGTGAGGCCGATAATCCTGACACCTTTGGGTATTTTTATGTACTATTTAAACAAGTATTAAACACACAGAGGTACCAAAAAATTAATATATCTGCCAAAAGTTAGAGTTGTAGCCAAGGCAACCATAATTGCCCATTAGTCATTCCCTTCTTATTTCTTTATGTTTGTCTTATTTCTTTATGTTTGAGCTAAAGACAGGAACTGGAGCTCATTTTGGAGTCTTATGCATCAGGGAGGGTTCAGTTTTCACCACTGGGAGGTCTTGAGGTGAAGGACGGAATCCTGGTGTCTGTGTTGTCAACAGCTTAGGCAACTCAGAGAGGCGGGTGTCCGGGGAGCAAGGCTCAGGGAAAGTTGGCCGACGGGTGGGTTTTAATCTCTGGGGCCTCCTTGCTTTAACCACTGTCTCCTCCCGGTCTCATTGCACTCAGAAACGTGCCCATGTTACCTGCTTGCTGCGGTAACCAAGGCTCTCAGCTCAGAGAGTGACAGCCTGAGTGTGGGACGGCCACATGTCCAGTGTTTCTTCTACTTTCAGCTTTTAGGCCATTTTGGAGTTCAAAGAAACCCGCTCATTGATGGCACAGTACCTGAATTCTGTGGGGATTTGCTGTCTGCGACAATATCAACATGTCACATGTTGCTTTGCTGGTGTGTGTCCCTCTAGTGAAGGAACAAGAGGCAGAGAAGAAAGGAAATCCTTGAGGGAAAAGCAATCCCGAAGACTTAACATTTCACTGCTGCTGTGATGTTTGAAAACAGACGTGAAGTCTTTATTTTGATGCATCAATTTAATTGTGGCCTAGAGCTGAGATTGGCATCTCTGAGGCTATCAGATGTAGAAATACAATAATAAAGTAACACCACGCACTTGGCTCCATTATTTAGTTTTACTCTTTCCCTTTTTCTTTTGGTGGCGGTTGTAGAAGCTGTCTTGAAGAAACCAGAAGTTCTAGAAGGGGTTAATTTCGTGCTGCCTTAAGTACTAAGGTCTAACCTTCTTCAGAGCCAGACCGTGTGTTTAGTGCCAAGTAGGTAAAGCAGAGTCCGACAGAAGTAATGTTCCAGCTGAGGATCATATCACTCTCTGAAAAATAGTCTGGCTTTCTGCTGATGATTCATCAGAAAAATGAGCACGGTAATTGAATTGGGGATTTAAAAGGATCTCAAGGAAAACAACCACATTCGACTGTTGGCTCTGTCATAAGAAATTCTGTTAATGTGCAATATGTAAGGCGATAATCTATCGCAGGGGACCCTGTAGCAAACGCAGGCTACTTAGATGTTTGCCCCGATCAGTGACAAGAGGCTGTGCCTCACGGCTGTTGAATCAGGGAGGGGTTTGAACACACGGAGTTGAAAAGGGAGGCTCGCGGTGGATGCCTTCTCCATGTTGATTAGATTGTGGGAAGGGAATCTGGGTATTGCAGCAAAAGATGACAATCGGAGAGAGAAACCAGCCCAGAGGAACTAGCCCAGTGGTCCTCAGCTGAGGGCCGGTTTGTTTGTGTCCCCCCCCCCCCCGCCCCCACCCCTGCCTCTGGGGACATTCAGTAATCTCTGCAGACACTTTTGGTTGTCATCCGGTGGGGTCCTCCAGGTGTTTACCGCGGAGGCTGTGGATGCCTGGTACACATCCTATAGTGCGTGAGGCAGCCTCCTGTATACAGTGATGAATCATCATGCCCAAAGTATCTGTCGATGGTGCCAAGGTTGAGAAACCCTGGTCTAGGGAATGTTCTAGATATTTGGGTCTTGAGTTTGTATATACATTATGTGGATAATATTTTGAGTAGGTGTGTGAAGCAGAAAACATCTAAGCCTTTTCCTTGTAATAGAGTGCCAGGGTTCCCACATAGGTAAATTCATCCTTTTGCCAGATCTCAGAAGAGATGAGTCTGAGGAGAAAGTTCTTTATACCAAGGATTCCAAGTATCGTCTTTGTAACAAAACTGACACTCCTTGAGACTCTTTCTGTTGCCTTGAAGGTGTAAGATGGGAATCCTCCTCCCTAGACTGTAATGAAGGTTTTCTCTTTAACTGCCAAAATGTATACGCTTTGTGTTTCCAAACCAGTGAATTCAAATCCTGTAGCTGTTACACTCTTATTAAATTTTGCTACAAGCACTTTCTTATCTTGTACGATATGGATTAATCCGTGCTTATGACTTCACATCAAGAAAAACACTGTGTCTGAAGTAGTTTACATGTTTTCTTCTTAAAAACACAATATAAGGCTAAGAGTATTTAGCCCTAGAAAGTATTGGTGACCAACTAAGTAAGACATGTTGGAAAAAAGGCAGCTACTTAAACTTACCCAGTGGTTTAAAAGCTGTTGAACAAGTGGATGAACAGTCCAGATTCCATCTTTTAAAATTTCGGTAATCAAGAGTAAGGCAAAACTTGGTAAGAAGGGAATTTCTTTTGACTCCACCCAAAATCTTGAAAGATTCGATCTACCACATTTGTTATTTTAACGTTATTAATCCAAGAAATTAGGGACCAGTGTACATGACATAACCAGGAAAGGGTCCGACATGAGTGTAAACATTCTGAGCCCAAAGTGAGAAGTGTGATACTTTATTTCAGGGGTTGGCAAACTCTTCGTGCGAAAGGCCAGAGAGCAACTATTTTCAGCTTTCTGAGCCATATAGCCTCTGTCTCAGCTACTCAGCTTTGGTGTTGTCTAGTGGAAGCATTTGCAGACAGTTTGCACTCCGATGAGATTTTGTTTAGAAA
Organism: Acinonyx jubatus; assembly: GCF_027475565.1. NCBI lineage: Eukaryota > Metazoa > Chordata > Mammalia > Carnivora > Felidae > Acinonyx > Acinonyx jubatus. Next base: position 142,375,041 of record NC_069384.1, read on the forward strand.
AACAGGCACTGGTCCTCCTTTGGACCTCGGGGGCTAGTGTACTTCCCTCTGTTTAATTTGACCCAGATAGCCTTATCCATCCTGAGCAAATGTGTAATTCCTGTTGCATTTTTTTTTTTTTTACAATGATGAGGAAGCCCAATATTATCTTCAGGTTGGGACTCCAGATTGGGAATCATTGCAGGATGCACTTAAGTATTTGGTTTATATGCCTTCTGCAACCTCAAAGGCAAAGAAGACCGTATATACACAAATTGATTTTGTTAAAAAGTGATATGGTGTTCATGGAAATTATCTACTAGAGGTTCATGGAAATTATCTACTAGCTTATTAAAAAAATACCATGTCATTTTTTAATATTTGCTAGATTTCTATTTTGTGAAAAAATCAGGCTGGAAACAACAACAACACAGCCATTTCGAAGGAGGATTCCCCACAGACTGGAATTGTGCCACCGACTGCTGGTCACAACAGTGGCTCTTACTCAACAGTCATCAAACATTGCTGGGCTCTGCCCTTGGTAGTATATGCTAAGGTATGGCCCTGTCTTGTTCGGCTATGGTCTGGGTCTTCCTGATACACTTTTCTGATGTGGGGTTCCGCTATTAGGCCTCGCCAGTGTGTCAGCTAGTATAACGTAAGGCGAGTGATGGTTCCTGCAAACTGTAAAGAGAGAAATGAGCCACCGTAAGTTCCTTGCTTTCTAGTCCTTCAGTAATCATGCCAGTGTGATCAAACACTGTGACATTTCCAACAAGCCAGCTAGTCCCTATGTGGAGGCACTGAGATCCCCGCCCCCACCTCTTAAGTGCCCTCAGTCAAGAAAGATAAAACTGAAGTAGCCTTGTGTGAGGGTTCTCAATCATGGGATGGGAGAGACTCAGTGTCCCGTGTAGCAGCACGAGCATAAAATTGCCCTGAAGTCTTCATTTTATGTGAAATGTGAGGCTCTTAAGAAATAGTGTCTGATTTCCTGAATGAAGTATCTGCTATGTTCAATTAGCCATGTTTTTTTCCAGTCCACCAGGATACACACACACACACACACACACACACACACACACACACACACAGAAAGAAACCTTTGAATTTTCTGTTCAGATGAGCCAGTAATCAGTTCATGAATAAAGCCTTTGCTGCCATGTTCAAAAGAGTGTGTTACACGTACAGAACTGATTTCATCATATGACTGGGTTGAAGGAAACCCAATATATTACTTCCATGACCTCTGGCACAGTCCTCCCTATTTCCAGGAAACCTTAATTTTTTTTTTTAATGTTTATTCATTATGGAGAGACAGAGAGAGACAGAGCATGAGCATGGCAGGGGCAGAGAGAGGAGGAGACACAGAATCAGAAGCAGGCTCCAGGCTCTGAGCTGTCAGCACAGAGCCCGAGGCGGGGCTCGAACTCACAAACCGTGAGATCATGACCTGAGCTGATGTTGGATGCTTAACCGACCGAGCCACCCCATTCCAGGGAACATTAAAAACAACTAGAGGTAGGCAAAGCTTTTCAGCCTTAGGTAGAGCTATCTAGCTCTCTCTTCTCCCTCCGCCTACCCTCCCCCTTCCCTCTGCTCTCCTTCCCCATTCCTTTCTCTCTCTCTTCTTCTAAAACAAGCTGATGAATTGGTTATCTACTGCTACATAACAAAATCTACCCCCCCCCCCAAATTAGTGGCTTAAAATTGGTAAGCATTTATTATTTCCCAGCTTTTGTAGGTCAGGAATTCAAACAACTTAGCAGATCAGGGTCTTTCAAGGAGCTGTAGCACACAGATGTTAGCTAGGGCTGCAGCAGTATGAAGGCTTGACTGGGGCTGGATGAACAGCTTTAAAAAAAAAGTTTTAATTTTTTTTTTAATTTATTTTTGAGAGAGAGAAAGAGAAAGCACGAACGGGGACAGGGCAGAGAGAGGGGGAGACAGTATTTGAAGCAGGCTCCAGGTCCTGAGCTGTCAGCTCAGAGCCCAATGTGGGGGCTTGAACCCACGAACTGTGAGATCATGACCTGAGCCCAAGTCGGATGCTTAACCAACTGAGCCACCCGGGTGCCCCTGGATGACCAGCTTCTAATATGGCCTAGTCATGTGGCCGCCAAGTTAGTGCTGGTTGTTAGTAGGAGGCCTGAGCTCCTGGCCATGTGAATTTCTCCTTAAAGCTGCTTGGTTATCCTTATGACATGGCAGCAGGTTTCTCCCAGAACAAATGCTCAGAGAGGAAAGTGAGAGTCACAGTGTCTTTATGACTTACCCTGGGAAGTCACACTGTGTTATGTTTGCAGTACCCTACTGGTTACACAGCTCAGCCCTCTTCAGGGTGGCAGGAGATAACACAAGGTGTGAATACCAAGAGGTGAGAATCTCGGAGCTGGGCTCCTATGGCCAGCTACTTGGAAAGATTCTTCAAATGACTACCTGTCCTGAGTTTTCATTTGCACGGAGATGGAAACTGCAGCAGAGATCCTTTCTAAACCTATGGAAGCCATAACTACCCTAGGCTTTTCACATAAACAGATATGACACTTAGCATACACCCGATGGATTCAGAGTTTTTTTTTTTTTTTTTTTCTCTGTTAGTAACACCTGTCACGTATACTGGCTGGACATTGTAGTGGAGGCCAGTTGTTCAGTTTCTAAACATTCTCCTAAAGGTGTGCAATTACATGTGTCTAGATTTCATTGGTTGCTTAAGTGTCCCAACTGGTCCTATGGACTCAACTCTTTTGTGTAGCTTTCCTCCTAACTAAGAGAACTATTGTTCTCTTGAACTATTGTTAAAAAGAAAGAAAGAAAGAAAAGACCTAAAGATGTATAATGTCTCAAACACGATAAAACTTAATTTCTCACTCATGTTCCTATCAGTCAGTGGTGGCTTCTCTTCATGCACTGAGGCAGGGATCCACACTCCTTCCCATCCCTTTGGCCATCCCTGAAGGCCAAACTATCCTTTGCATCCAGTCTGAGGAAAGGATAAGAGTGTGGAGGAGGCAACGTCACTAAGATTCTGTAGGACAGAACTTGTCACAGGCTATGGCTTGTCCAAGGTAGCTGAGAAATGTGACCTCATGGGGCATCAGCTTCCCAGATATAGCTGTGTTCTCTAGGAGTGGGGTTGGGTGTTGGGATGGCTTTTGATAGACAACTATGTCTACTCAGTTGAGATGCCAGACTTCAGAATTTGGCCTGCCTGGGAACCGTCACATTTTATGAGATCTGAAAATATGCATATATGAGATTTTGTGACAGAAGTTAATATTACTTCACTTTATGAGTCCAGGTGAAAATAATGTGAACCCAAACCCATTGTAAAAATTTTAGCATGAAACACAGAATTTTATATTTGGTGGTCAAGTCCATCGCAAGTTGTTTATGCTATTGATAAGTGGTGGGGGTAGGAGCCACTACTTTGGACTGATAAAACATAAATGCCCAGCATCTTTTTTTTTTAGGATTATTCTAGAATAATGTGAGGTCGTCAAGATATCAACCCTTCCACAGGAACCAGTCAGCCTTGTTTACCCAAAGTGTTCTTGGACTTAATTGTGTGTCCCTGTGCCCCGTAGTATTACCACTTGCATGTCTAAACCACGTGTTTTGTCCCTAGTGTTGACATGATCACCATCTAGTTGTGGTGCTTCTGAGCAATTGCTGTTGTCATTGCTTTCTAATTGCTATTGTTATCATCAGCCACACCACTTACCTGACGCTTACTGGGCCAGGCATTGACCTAAGTGCTTTGCTTATCTGTTATCTCATTTAATAATCCTCACGAAACCTTAGAAGGTAAGTGTATCGCCCTCATTTGACCATTAAGCTAATTGTGTTTCAGAGAGCAGGGCACAGTTAGTGGTGGAACCGAGATTTAAATATATGCCATCTGGTACATCGCTCTTGCCTTTCTTCCACAATATGGTGTGCATCAGACTAAGAGTAATATGGGGAGGGTATTTGTCTTTTTGGTCTCCTATCTCTAGGCTAAATTAACTCATGCATTTCTTGATCCTTAAATCACATTATGGCGGTGTTTTCCTACTCCTTTTAAAATCATTCCTGATCCCAAATATGGCCTCCTCACTCTCTGAGCAGAGGCATTTTCTTTCATGTGGTGCCTTTGCTCACAAATGCTTTAAACAACCTTTTCCTTACTCTTCCTTTGAACACGGGTCTCCTTTGTGAATGAATTTGCAAGCATCTTGAAGAAAATGGAGCACTGGGCAGTAACCATTTTTGGCTTTAAAGAGGAGAATCCAATCTCTTGTGACAAATAGTGGCAGGATTGATAATTCTTGTGAGGGCAGCCTAGAAAGAATTCCTCTATTACCACCTTTAGCAAGGCTTTTTTTTTTTCTATCCCCCACTACTAAGTCAACAGTAAACTAGTAAATGGATTTAGCTGATACGGATTTTCTCATTTGCTGGGCTCACAAACCCATGTTGTCTTCAACAACTCTTTTCTTGGTCTAGCTTCATTGCATCCATCTTCAAAAGTGGTGAAAAGGACAATCTTTCAAATCAGGCAGCTCTTTTGGGTTGGAATCCTGGCTCAGAAACTTCACAGCTATGTGTGATGTTTGAGAGATTACTTAATTTTTCAGCACGTCAACGTTCGATTCTGCAAATAGAAAGGATGACACCTAAAGATTAGAGAAAGCAAAACAAATAAAAATAGTACAGTGTCAGGAGACTGGTAGGTCTCCAGTAGTTATTGCTACTTTAATTGGTTGATAAAAATATCAGTTAGGAAGGTGGCAGGCAACAGACAGTGTGAAACATAGCTAGAAAAACCATGGTTGATTTTTCTCAGCTAATAAGTCTGCAGATTGGTGACTGCCAGTGTTGTTCAGGAGCTGTGTGACATTGGGGCTGTAATATCTGTGGTGCTCTTGCTTTTGCCCTCATGTTGACAAGATAGCTTCTGCAGCTCCGGATATCAAGGTGAGAGGCAGAGGGAGGTGTTAGCTGTTTTTTTTTTTTTTTTTTTTCTTTTACTCTCAGGAAAACACAACAATTATGCAGAGATTGCCTAGCAGTTTTGTGCTGATGCCTCATCAGCCGGGCTATGTCCTGTGAGCACCATCCCTAGCTGCAAGAGAGACTGGGGAAGTGAGTACTTAGCCTTCCTAACTTCTGCAGAGGACCGGGGCAGTGGCCCAATTCATAGTCTCCTGTGGGGATACGAGCAGCTTAAGAAGGGGGATGAAAAGTATAAGAGAGGAATGTGTGTAATGTGAAAGCAAGGTGAAAAATATGACCACACAGGAGTGAGGCTGAGGCTTCATTATCAGAGAGGAAAGAGTATTGAGAAAGATGCTAAAGAATAGACTCTAAGCAGAGAAGAGAGAGGGGAGTTTACAGACAGTAGCAATGGGATGCAGGGACACGTGGACATGGCATGCATTTCGTGCTTGGGGGACTCGGTGGAGACTTGGTGGGTCTGGAGTGTGTGTATTTGGGGGGGCATGATGTAGTTGTTGGTGATGGGGGGATGGTTAAGCTGGATAGATAAGTTGAACTGGATTTTGAAGAGCCTTGTACAGAGCAGAATGCAGTTTGGACTTTGTTTTAAACAGGGGTGGGGTGGGTACTAGATTGCCTTGCCCAAGGATGAAATAATGAACATATGTTTTGAACTAGAAAGGAGGAAGAGGTATCATATGCAGGTTAGGGATGATGGAGGATTGGGTTAGGGCTGCGAGAAAAAAAGAGAAGATAACAGATACCAGCGGTATTTAGATGGTGGATATAATTTGTTCTATTTTACAAAAAATTTTTTAATGTTTATTTTTGAGAGAGAGACAGAGTGTGAGAGGGGGAGGAGCAGAGAGAGAGGGAGACAAAGAATCCGAAGCAGGCTCCAGGCTCTGAGCTGTCAGCACAGAGCCCAACGTGGGGCTTGACCTCATGAACTGCGAGATCATTGACCTGAGCCGAAGTCAGATGCTCAACCAACTGAGCCACCCATGCGCCCTGGACATAATTTGTTCTAAATTGCTTGAAGAATATTAGGGAGGAGTTAAAAATAACCTCGAGATGTCTATTTTGGGTGCATGATGATGTCATTGAAAAGAGAGAAGGAATCCTGGGAAAGAAGCAGGCTGGTGGGGAGAGGGTGAGGAATTCGGTTTTCGACATGTGGAGTTGAATGGGTCTGCAGGACTTGTGGACATTGGACATTCGTTCTGAGGGCCAGAAGAGAGATTAGTGGAGCACACAGTTACAGAGCAAGAGCAGAGGTTAGCCTGAGGTAACATGTAGAGCGGTGGAAGCCAAAACTGAAGGGACAGGCAAGGGGATGGGAAGAAACCAACCGGGAGTGACATTCTAGAGAAGTGAGTGTCAAATGCTTTAGAGAAGTCACGCAGAACAGAAGAGAAACCGTTGACTCTCAACCCTCACTTATCTTTTCATTTGCCATGTCTTTGCCACATCCCCCATTTTGGGATGGACCCTTGTCTAGACCCTACTTTCTTTGTTGTCTGCACTGTTGTGTTTTTCTACTTAGTTTTGTACAAAGCAGCAAGTTGTCTTCCTTAAGAAGTTTCCAAGGATAAAATAACTACTAGATTTTTTTTTCTACTACAGAAGCAGTATATGCTCACTTCAGAGAAAAATTGGAAAATATTCATAGGTAAACATATAGGGACAAAAATATCAACATTTTATTACCCAGCAAATAACCACTACCAGGATCTGGGTATGTATTTTTCTGGACTGGTATTTTTAGACACACATGCAAATATATATACACTTGAACATAAATCAGAAGTCTGTACTTGTAGTACCACAATCTACTTTTGTTTTCAATGTTTATTTTTTTATTAAAAAAATTTTTTTTAACGTTTATTTATTTTTTGAGAGACAGACACAGAGCATGAGCTGGGGAGGGGACAGAGAGAGAGGGGGAGTCACAGATTCTGAAGCAGGCTCCAGACTCCGCGAGCTGTCAGCACAGAGCCCGACGTGGGGCTCGGACTCCTGAACCATGAGATCATTACCTGAGCCAAAGTCGGATGCTTAACCGACCGAGCCACCCAGGTGCCCCTCACTGTTTATTTATTTTGAGAGAGAAAGAGAGAGAGCGAGAGAGTGAGCAGGGGACAGGCAGAGAGAAAGGGAGATACAGAATCCGAATCAGGCTCCAGGCTTCCAGCTGTTAGCACACAGCCTGACGCGGGGCTCAAACTCACGAGCCGTGAGATCATGACCTGAGCTGAAGTCGGACACTCAACCGTCTGAGCCATCCAGGCACCCAGCCTACTTTCTTAATATAATATACTGTATCATAAAAATATTTGTGTTAGTACTCATGTAACAGGATTACTTTTCACGGATGAATAATATTCCACTCAATGTGCTCATAATTTTAAACAATTATGCCATTAATATTGGACTTTTAGGTTGCTTCTAGTTTTTCCCTGTTATAAGTAGGGCTGCAGTGAACACCCTTGCAAATAGATGTTTGTACTATTAGTAAATAAATGTTGATGTTAGGGAATATCTTTAGGATAAATACTTAGAAAGGAATTGTTGGGTCTTCTTATACCCTTTTGAGAATTGCTCTCGGTTTCCTCCACCACTCCTGCATATCTCAGAGACCCCATGATGTACTTCTAGGTGCATTGCAATTAATATGAAGATGCCTCTTTGCTCTTCTCTGCACGTGACTTATTTTCATGATGCAGAGGGTTTCCTGGGGAGCCACCGGTGAGTCTGGAGTGTTGTAAAGGGAGAACCAGAAGCAAAGGTCAAGCAGAACAGCAGCTCATCCTGAGAGCAGTTTGATAATGGATTTCCAGTAAGGCAAGAGCTTGTCGCTGAAGCTGGATCAGCAGTTACCCTCGGAAATCAAAAAGAGAAGAAACAAGTTAAATCCCTAGGGTGGGTGATTTAAGTTACCTACCTGGACTCATTTCCTGCTAGTGTGGGCTATTGAGCTTTGAAATGTGTTCCTGGGTGTGACTTTGGAGTCTTATCTGGAGACCTTTCAGCATTTTTAGAATCTCTTTTGGCAGAAGTGGTTAAGTGGACTTGTGTTAGATGAGATGCCCCTCTCGGTGACCTCTTTAGGTTATTGCTAAGTGCATGAAGTCCCTTCGACCAGGGAGATGTGCCATTACGCAAGGTTTATTGTACTTTGTTCAGGTGATTATCATTTAAGCCCGTTTTCTGTGTATGTTTGTGTGAATCACTCTACAGAGTAGATTGAAATCTGAAGTTATTTTTCCACTTCAATTCCTTTGTCCATGAATAGTGCTTCTTTGAGAAAAGAGATCAGTGTTGTTTATTGCTGCTGCTCTTGTTTTCTTATAGCTGGAAGCTTTTTCCATCAATACAAATTCCAATGCTTTATGAAAGATTACAGTTAGTCACAAGGAATCTGTATATCCAGGGTTACTCTAAATGACACCATTTTCAACCTCTTGCAAAAATCACTTCCATTTTAATCTGTTTCTTCATTTCTTGAATTTTGGGCTTTCTTTAGAAATATTTCCCTGTTTCCTCTTTCTTTGGGGCTAAATGCCTGAAGGAGAAAGTATAGGCGGTAGCTGAATATTTTTCCCTCTAAATAAAAGATCACAGAAGGTGCCTGAGGAAATTTAGACCTCGGGGAAACTAAAATGAACATTTTAACTCACTCTTCTGGGACTATGTTACATTTTGGGGGGCCTTTGCAATTTTTTTCTTTTTTTCCTTTAGGTAGTTTGTCAGTGAGAACTAACTTAATTTTCTAGTACTATAGCGATGGCAACATGTGATTAATAAATAAAGAAGGTAGGGGTTTTAATTCAGGGAACTATGGCCATATCGTATTGGACTTTCCACACTGAGGCCTTTATTCAGTTGCAGAAAAATATTTAAAAGGTAAATATTCTTCTGCCTTTTTGTATTTCATGTGATAAATATGAAAGTATGGAACTACCAAGTACTTTTCCAAAAGTCCCTGATTTCTTGTACCCTTGACTGTATCTTTTTCCATCACTGATAGGTGAGTTTTTGGTGCTCCCCGCTTGAAAATTAACAGCAGGCATCACAGGGCTGTGTATCGTTACTTACAGTAAAGACACTGGGTTCACCAGAAAGGGACCATTTTGGGAAACACCTGATCGCAAATACGCACCTTGTGGAAAGAAAGAAGCTCACTGACCTAGGATTTTGGAGACCTGTGGTCTGTTCCTAACTGTGGAACTAGCTCTCAGGCCTTTCTTTATCATCCTGGGCTTTACCCTGTTCACAGGGGGCCTAGTCTGAGAGTCAGCGATCCTAGCTTCTCATTTGTGGCCTGCTGCTAAATTACTGGATTTATTTGTATAAGCAAGACTTTCTCTTATCATTTTCTCATCCATATAATAATAGGAACATGTACTTCCAAATTACAGATACATCCAAGTGAGCATTGAGTGTCACAGGTTATACAGTTTCCTTAAGTGCCCCTAATTGCTCTGAGTGTATTTAAGTGTCACTTTTGAAATCACAAAACAAGTCTGAATTTGTGAAATGTGGAAGTAGGTGTTACTGATTACTAAAATTCTGAATTTTTAAGAAACCGAATTCGCTCTCTGTGATGAACCAAGTCACAGGAAGCAAATGATTACTTGGTTGAGAACCCAGCAGGTAGATGTGGGGCATGTGGGAAAAATGAAGAGGTAAGAGACAAAGAATTAGGCTAAGGTCCCTATCTGCTGTTAGGTGGCACGTCCTGGAGAAGCTGAAAAGTTGGGTGAAATGGAACATCTTCTAGAGAGGGTGTGCATGTGTTTTTTGTTCTCCCCCAGGTAAGCCTCACTCTCTTGTTTTTTGTTCATTTTCCACCTTTGATCCTTAACACCTTTTGACCCTTTTCAACTTTCCTATTCCACATATGTGCTTTGTTTAATGTGTCCATTCTTTTTTTAATTTATTTAATTTTTAGTGTTTATTTATTTTTGAGAGGGGGTGAGGGGATAGAGCATGAGCCAGGGAGGGACAGAGAGAGAGAGGGAGAAACAGAATCTGAAGCAGGCTCCAGGCTCCGAGCTGTCAGCCCAGAGCCCAACGTGGGGCTCGAACTCACAAGCCATGAGATCGTGACCTGAACCGAAGTCAAACGCCTAACCAACTGAGCCACCCAGGCGCCCCTAGTGTGTCCATTCTTAAAAGTACGTATAAAATGTGTCATCTTGTGGCGCACCTGGGTAGCTCAGTCGGTTAGGCGTCTGACTTCAGCTCAGGTCACAATCTCATGGCTTGTGAGTTTGAGCCCCACGTTGGGCTCTGGGCTGACAGCTCGGAGCCTGGAGCCTGCTTCAGATTCTGTGTCTCCCTTTCTCTGCCCCTCCCCTGTTCACATTCTGTCTCTGTCTCTCTCAAAAATAAATAAAACATTAAAAAAAATTTAAAAAAATGTGTCATCTTGTTTTGTGTTTTATATTATGGTTCTCATTTGGTTTCATATTTTACCCCACGTGAGGTCTCTAACGTCTACCCATGTTCTGTGTACAGCTGGTTTGCTTCTTGCAGCTGCAGAATATTCCAAGTGTGTATCCATCACATTTTGCTGATTCATTTCCCCAGTGGTGGGCATCCAGAACGCCTCCACATCCCAGCCACCACAAGCGATGTGCCATTGTGTCAGAATGTCTTTGTGGGCGTATACTCAGGGTTGGATTGCCTGGCTATAGCATATGTACATGGTGTAAATACTGCCATATTGCTTTCTGGAATGGCTATACCTGTTTGTCTTATATCAGCAGTGCAAACAGGTTTATGAAAAACATATATGAGAATCATTCTTACCATCACTTGAAATTTTCCCCCAATGGGATTTAGTTGCATTTCTCTTATAAATAGTAAATTTGAGCATCCCTTGTATTTGTTAGCCTTTTGTTTCTCCCCTTCTGTGATGTGATGTGATGTGATGTGATGTGATGTGATGTGAGTGTGTGTGTTTGTGTGTGTGTGCACGTGCATATGTTTAATTTGGATAATTTGGAAGCTGCCCTCATTCTTAATAGCTTCCTTATCTATCTAAAGGAGTCAGCTCTTAATCTCATTAGTAATTTACTCTTAATAAAAGCAGACAATTAGCAGGATCCTTCTTCCATCCCACCCCAACTTGATAGAGTTAAAGGCTTTCTTACCACCAGTTTCAAATAGCCAGGAAAAGTTTCCAGGCTCATTGGAGTTTGATTGCATTAATAGAGGTGTTGGTCTGATAGTCAGAGACTAACTTCTCATGACTTGCTGCTAATTTCTTGGATATATTTGTTTAATATTTTCTCTTTTCATTTTGTCATATTTAAAATAAATAACAGGAATAGATGTTTCAAATCACAGACACATTCAAGTAACCATCTAGAATTAGGGGCATTTTAATTTCCTCTTTTCTTGGTCTGGCATGTAAAGAGCTTGGAGTCCTGTCTACACAAGAGCAAAGCTGAACCAACTAGAAGTCAACAGCTCTTCTTAGATCCGTCAGAGAATCGAGGTCACAGGATAAACCACTGCCTCCCAAATTGGAGAGACAAGTGAATACAGAGAATTACTACTTAGAGCAGAAACCTCTGTGAGAACTAATGGCAGAGTTGGAAAACCTAAACTGTAATTGCTGAAGGCTAAGTGTGGAAGAGTCTGAGAGTTAAGAGTTCCAGGGGACCCTGGTCTTAGAGGAGCGCCCACACTTGTGTGTATTATCTCCAGGAGACTGCCAGGCTCTCCAGTGAAGATGGGAGAAAAATCCCTGTGTGCTTCTGCCAGGGGGAGGGGAAACCTCACCAGTTTGAACTGTGCTAGAGCATTCTCTTCTGCCTGCCCTCAAGTGAAACTGTCACCAAAGCCTAACTGGTGTTTTACCAAAGCGTGACCTACCTGGAGGAAGGTAGGCACCATCTCGCCTTTCTGTCTCACCTAAGAAGGGTGAGGTGGGGACCGAGAAGCATGTCATGAGGTCATTGTCCAGGGGTACAGACTCAGTGAGAGGTCAAGACTAATCTCAGGGCTACAGAAAGCTTCCCCTCCTGTCCTCACCACCACCTCACCAAAGGCCTTTCAGTAAAAAACCACAAGGCATACTATAAGGCAGAAAACACAGTGTGAAGAAACGGAGCAAGCGTCAGTATTAAACTCAGAACTGGCAAGGATATTGGGATTATCAGACTCACAAGCCTAACTATGATTAACTTGCTAAAGGCTCTGATGGAAAAAGCAGAAAACCTATAAGAACAGATGAGTAACGTAAGCAGAGAGATGGAAAGTTTAAGAAAGAATGAAGAAAGACATGCTACAAAAGCACTGTAACAGAAATGAAAAAAGCCTGTGACAGACTCATTAGGAAACTTAAGTGCCTCTACATGTTGTGAGTTTATTCAGATGTCACTGTTGAAGTTAACAAGTTTAAAGTTTATTGTAATTTCTGGAAAAACTTTGCTTTTCATGTAATACATTCCAGTTCTGGTCATGCTGCTCTTTACTTTAAAATGTTCAAGGGGTGCCTGGGTGGCCAGTCGATTGAGCATCTGATTCTTGATTTCAGGTCAGGTCATGATCCCAGGGTCATGGGATTGAGCCCCGTGTTGGACTCTGTGCTGAATGTGGAGCCTACTTAAGACTCTCTCTCCCTCCCTCTCTCTCTGTCTCTATCTCTCTTTCTCTCTCTCCCCCCTTCTGTCCCTCTCCCCCATTTATGCACTCTCTCTCTCTCTCAAAAAAGAAAAATGTCCAAAGACATTTTTGAGCTTGAGGAGAAATAGGAAGAGGAAGAGAGCATAGCACACTGCCTTTGGATACATTATATGCAACTAGAAATTGATTCTGGATGAAATTGGCAAATTGTCCTATAGAAATTATTTGGTGAGAAATACTTTTGCCTGAGTGAAGATGAATTCAGATTGTGGCATGAAGTACTCTGACATTAGGTCTGAAATTTTGATACCTAAAATTGGGGAGGTGTGAATATAAACATTATAGGAAATAAAATGTTCTAACATACAATACACGTTTTCTCAGTGTATTCTATCAACACTTCTTTTTCTGGAGAAATCTTGCATTTCATGCATTGTTACTGCTTGATATTAATTGACAGTAGCCATTAACTGTGTCTGGTTATGCAGAGATTGAAAATTTAAGAAAAGTAGGAACCGAAAAGAAATATGTTAGAAGCATTTTATAATAGGATAGTAGCAAGGCACATTATTAATGTGCTGTTTTTATTTTATTACTTTTTTAATTGGGATCATCTAAAACATACCTTTGTGCAACTTGCTTTTGTCAGTCACATATTGTGGGCATCTTTCCCAGGCATCACAAATAGATTTGCCTCATCTTTACTCACTTCATGGATGTACAGTAGTTTGTCCAACTGTTGCCCTGTTTATGCCATTGCCTATTTATTTGCTTGTAGGTAGAGTGCCTTGGTAAACATAATTATACAATATGTGTTTAAGTTGTCATGCTAGTGTTTCTGTAGGGTATGTTATAAATGTGGGATTAGAAAGTCATGGATTGCGGACATTTACCATGTTGGTAGTTACTGTCAAATTCCATCCAAAAAAGATATCCCAGCCTCCTTTCTTCTAAGATCAAAGTGCCTGTATCTTACACATTTGCCGTCACCCAGCATGATCAATCATTTTAATGTGTGTCAATCAGTAGGCTTTAATTGGTATATGGAGGCTCTGGCTCAAAATGCTAGACTGATGATCTGCATCTAACTCTTCTCCCATTAAAATTGTTGAAACATAATTTTAAAAAGAGTGAAACAGTGAGGAGAAAAGTAAAGTTACTGTCAGTGGCCAGAACTTTGGAAGAATATGTAGAAGGTAGAAAACAGACATGATCAGATTAATGGCAACAGCTCAGTAGAAATACAACGCAGAGCAGCTTCAAGCCTGGGGTCAACAAAGAGCTAGAATGGGCCATGGAGCAATCATTAAAATTGTTCATTGTGTAGAATGGTGTTTCTAACAGCCTGGACCTTTGGTCATTCCCCTATTCCTTGTTAATCAGAACAGCTTGTAGGAAGGGGCTTCTGCCCCTTAGCTAAGGCGAAAGGTCTTTCCTAAAGAAAGTGATCGCAGAGAGGATATAGGAGTCTATATGTGAAGCGGGCATATATGTGTAGGGAATCCTGATCTTTACAACAGACATGCCAGGGAAAACAAGAGGTATGGGTGGGTGCCCAGGAAAAAAATTCTAGCAAACTATTCTATCCCTATAGTAACTGTGGCTGCCCCCACACCACGAAACCACAATGTCTGATTGCCCCACGTCCAACCATAATCTAGGATGTGTGCCTGTTGACATCCTCCCATACTCCGTTGGCCTACCTGTATTCAGTCTCTCCATTTAAGGGAGAAATGCTCATGTAAGCAAATGTATACAGATCTAAAGTAAATTCATTCTACCTGTCTTAAACCATATATTGAAAAATATGAATGGACAAACAAGGTTTGCCAGATATTTGATGAAAACCAAGAGAAAAAGCACAAGAGAACAAAGATGAGCAGAGCAACTCATTTAAATTAAAAATAAATGATTCAAGTAATGGGCAAAAAAATTCAAATTCATGTTCTCAGAGTAAATAAAGAGCTTTCATCCATAAAAGAGGCAAGAATGTCTGAAAATAAAAAAAAGTAGTTTGCTGACATTAAAACAAAAATCAATGGATGGGCTTAATAATAAATCAAATGAGATTGAAGACCTTGATGGTGTTCTTGGAGATGGAATCAAGGAGACCTTCCACACTGTCCAGTAAAAAAGTCAGAAATTCAGGAAATAGTGTTAAGATGTGAAGCAGCTGTCTAGGCATCCAGTATGATTCTAGCGGGAGCTACAGAAAGAGACAGTAAGAAAGAAGAGAGGTTGTAGCTAAAATATAATAGAAGAAAGTTTTCTTTCTTTCTTTCTTTTTTTTTTTTTTGTGGATGAAATATAACTCTTTAGGTTGAAAGGGTTCAGTAAGTGCCAAACAGAATGAAGGAAAAGAAAACCCGGTGCTAACTTAGGAGACTTCTGTTGTCTATTCAGCCTTTTTACCTTTTTTGATAGCTTCTCTACTTTATGCTACAACTGGCCAATTAATGCTTCTTAGGGAATCCATGGAGAAGCTGGGAGAGACTGGCTCTAACCCTTTCTGAGGTCTCCAGTGCTTAACGACCCAGTGACCATGAAACAAAGAGGGGCTCTTTTTAAGGAGAGTATTAGCCTGAGAAAGAATCCAACACATAGGAGGCCAGGTCTGAGGATGGGAAGAAAGAGACCCAGACATAACAGCCTTGTTTAAACCATCCATAAGGCCACATCTGATTTTAGCACTACGAACCGAGTAGTTTGGGATAGATTTCTGTCACAAAAGTCATGGTAGTAGACTTAATATATCCTAAGGCAATTCCAGTGCTCTGAGGATAGAGAGAAGGCCCTAAAAGCTTCCAGAGAGAAGGGGAAATGAACTATTTACCAAGGCATAAGAATTATAATGATATCCTACCTTTATTTGATTGTGACCCTGGGTGGTAGAAGATGGAGAAGCAGTGTTTTCACAATGCAGGGAGGGTGGGGAAAGGTTTTGAAGCTGCAATTCTATACTCAGTCACATTAACAACCAAGCATGAAGGCAAAGTAAAGATATTTCTGGAAGTGCAAAAATTTAGGAAGTTGATGAGCAGATTATAGTAGTTTTTCAGTGTTATGAAAAAGGAGTAAGGCTTAAAAGAATTGAAGGAATCTAGAAAAGAGGTACGAGGTCAGTTGGAGTGGGTGTCTGAAAACATCTCTGACTGGAAGTGATTTAGGTATTCCTTGTGCATCAGGCCCCTTGGTTCTTAAGTGAATAATCTCTACCTACACATTTATAAAAATCATAAGAGGTACTCTATTGGTTTTCTATTTTCAGAATCAACCTATATGGACAAAGCACAGAGGTGGATTTAACTTTGATCTGAAGACAAAATGTGTATGCCTTTAGAATGCAGTCATTGCAGTTGGGGACAAAGTGATTTGCTTTAAACAATTATGAAATAAATACTACTGCTTTGAGTACAGTCTGGTGGAGTGACATCTGAATAGAGAAATGACTATGAGTCCACCTTAGAAATAGGGCAGAGGGCAGATGGGGACACATCCGTTAGGAACAATGTTGTGTGACCTGAGACAGCTTCCTCAGAGGAGAGGCTTAGGCGTGCCAAGCCGACTGGCTGGGGCCACTGTTTGCTGTCTAGGAAAGCATTCAGACCATTAGACCATCCTCATTTTCCCCCTCCTATGGCCCCGTCATTACCCAGAATTGAATATGTAGTTTTGTTGTCAAAGTGGTTTTGCCTAGAAGATGCATAATATAGTCACTTTTCTGGGAAGGAGCATTATATGTGATAAAATGATTCCTTTTTAATGGACTGGTGTTTTATCCTAAATATTTAACAAGAGAAAGGGAGGGAGAAAGCTGAAATGTCCTGCTTTCATTTTCCCCATGTGAAATCCATGTGAGAGGGCTTAGCCTCTTTCCAGAGAAATTAGAGTCTAACTCACAAAGTGCATAAACAACAGAAAAGAGAAACAACAAAAAAATGCTAATTGGCGATTAAAGGGGAGAAGTTCAATATTTTCTGACTGTATGGCAAAAGCTTATATTCTCAAGAATAAACATTTCTAATGAGGTCCAAAGACTACAGGGCAAAAAGAAAATGGGATAGTAAAGACTTTTTAATAAGCTAAAATAGCTAGGGAGAAATAAAGACCATTCTAAAGCTCGATGTGCGCCATAGCAACTCAACTGGTTGAAAGATGAAAAATTCAGCCTAAGCATGAATGGTGTCTGCACCATAGCAGATAACTTCCTCTATGCCACCCTTTCTCCTTCTCAATGGCTGGTGATTTGGTTTTTCTGACTTCACATCCTATGAGGTAAAGGAAACATGAAATCTCCAGGACATGAGATGGACCTTATCTCAGGCTAGGGTTGGGCAAAGGACAAGGAATGGAGTCATTTCCAAGTGAGGAACCAAAGAAGATTCTAGAAGCATGCTACTGAGAGCAGGCACTTTGTGTTCATGGAGTGTCATTCTGGGACAACTTTATGAAACCCACACATGTGAAGGCAGCATTATGAATTAAACAATATAGGAAGAAACACAGAGAATGGTTTTGAAATTGATGTATTAAAAGAATGATCCAAAGACCTACTTCTGGAAAGGAGTTCATTAACAAGAAAAAATGCTCAGTGAAAGGACATGGGAAGGAAAACGAGAACACAGAAAAACTCTGTGCGTCTCTTAGGCACAAAGAGAGAGATCTCTGTCTTTCCTACATATAAAGGCACTAATCGGTCATGAGGATCCCACTCTCATGACCTCATAGAAACCTAGTGTTTTAATCCTGCTAGGATAATGATGGTGAAAGGCCTTTTCTAAGATAAAACATTCTGGAGATTTACAAGTAATACCACCTAAGAGTTTTTGGAAACCTCTGTTAGTATATGACCTCCCACACCTATCAATGGACATATATTTGATTTACACAAAAAGACTTGGAGTCTGTTGAGAAAGGGGGTGATCCCTCAAATAATGGCTGATATTTGGAGAGTCCTCACTCTGTACTGGGCACGGTGCTGAGTGCTTTTGATGTGTCAGCTTATGTAATTCTTACTCTAGTCCTAGGAAATAGAAGGTCTTGTACAGATGAGGCTTCAACGGGTGCAGTAACTTACCCAAGATCTCACCAGAAAGTAGTAGACCAGGTGTTTTGGTCAATTCAGACTGCTGTGGCAAATATCACAGACCAGGTGCTTAAACAACAGACATTTGCTTCTCACGGTAATGGAGGCTGGGAAGTCCAAGATCAAGGTGCTGGCCGATTTGGTACCTGATGAGAGCCTACTTCCTGGCTTGTAGACAGTTCCCTTCTTTTTAAAAAATATTTTTTTCTTGTGAGAGAGAGAAAGAGAGGTTGGTAGGGAGAGAGAGAATCCTAAACAGGCTCCAAGTTGTCAGCGCAGAGCCCCTCACAAACTGAACCGTGAGTGAGATCATGACCTGAGCCAAAACCAACAGTCAGACACGTGACCGACTGAGCCACCCAGGCGTCCCGACAGCTGCCTTCTTGCTTTGTTTTCCCATTGCCTTACTTGGTGTGTAGGCACAAAGAGAGAGATCTCTGTCTTTCCTACTTATAAAGGCACTACTTGGGTCATGAGGATCCCACCCTCATGACCTCATAGAAACCTAATTACCACACAGAGGCCCCACCTACAAATGCCGTCTCATCTGGGGTTAGGACTTCGACGTCTGAATTTGCAAGAATACCACCAGCATTCATTCCATGATACTGGATTTTGAACCCAGACCTTTGAGTTGAGAGCCATGCTTTAAACTACCTTGTTACTAATCATGGCATTATTGCCGCTACCATTATAGTATTGTCAGTAATATTTTCCCTCCCTAAACAGGAATGTTACCAATGCAAGGAGTAACATAATTTCAAGGACTAACATTTCTTTTCACCTCAGCATCAAATAAAATAATATTTGATAAATAAAAATTGAAATAACACCTCTAATTCCTGAGCACTTAATGTATGCTGTGTGATGTGCTTTTCGTGTATCATCTCATTTAATTATGTCAGCAACCCTGGGAGGTAATAAGTAAAACGACTAAGGAGGCAAGTTGGCATCAGACAGCCTGGGTTCCAGTGCCACATCTGCCAGTTCCTGGGTGTCCTTGGCAAGCCTTCCAGTTTTCCTGAAGCTCAAGTTCCCCGTCTGTGACATGGCAGTAATAATAATACCACCTTCATTCTAAAGTGGTGAGGCTTAAATCCCTAATCAGAATAATGTCTGAAACACAGCGATTTGCTCAAATGTTAGCTTTAAAAAAAAATTATTCCCACTTATAGGTGAGAAAACTGATATTCAGAGAAGTTAAATAACATGCCAAGGGCAGTAGTTCTTATACAACAAAAGTAGGATTCTAATCTCTGCGTCAAGGCTCAGTCCTTGGTCTTAAGCCCTTTGCTGTAATGACGTCCTAGGGTTTGGCCTCACACCTCTGTGTCCTAAAGACCATTCAGGATGCTTTCCCCCCAGATTTAAACTCTGACACGGATTGTCTGTGAACAGGTTGCCTGGTGTGTGTAGGCATGTCAAGGTTAAGGCAATGAATAAATTAGGAAATCGACACAGTTGCAGGTGACCCATTTTTAACGATCGAATTTAAAAGCACTTTGTCTTCAAAAGAAACAGGATTAAGCGGAACTGCCCTGTTTTGCTAAAACACGGACCGTCTATTTGA
The DNA here is from genome assembly GCF_027475565.1 of Acinonyx jubatus. Lineage (NCBI taxonomy): Eukaryota > Metazoa > Chordata > Mammalia > Carnivora > Felidae > Acinonyx > Acinonyx jubatus. The sequence continues at coordinate 142,394,297 of NC_069384.1, forward strand.
AGAAGCATTTAGGATATTTTATTTCCAATGGTGTCTTGTTCTTAAATGCATAATGTTAAAGAAGAGAGCAGAGCTTTTAGTTTTAGTGACTTTGAAGTAAAAACAAAAAAGCACTATAGATTCTGTAATCCATATCTGAAGAGCAGAATAGCATGAAGACGTGCAAATAAAGCATGTCCTGAATTGTTATATTCAGGGGAATCTCTTTGTAGGGTAGCAGTAAAGGGTGGTGTAATGAAATCTTTATAGGTTAACTGTATGACCTTAGGCTTTTATTTTCTGTAATTTTTTGCTTTTTTAAAACTGTTTTGGGAAGCCATGGAATATTAGAGACCATAAGTTGGGTAATGATGGGCATTTCACTAAAAAGAAAAGGATCGAACTCAGTCAGTGACACTGTCCAGGATTTCCTGCCCCAAACCTGCTGGGGATCTCATCACAGGATGGCATTAATTTTGTGAATTTGTCACATTCTGGGCCCAATCCCAGTAGGCTCGGGACACTCATTTGTCAGGGCACTGCTGGTGGTGTCTTCTCTTCGATGTGGATTCATAAACTCACAAACTCCTGACCATAATCTGTAAAGCCGGAGAGCCAACTGGGGAACATACGGCAAGCCATGCTTGCCAAAGGGGTAGACACATGCCTCTGGCCAACCCCTTATCTCCCTATAGACACAGCCAGCACGTTTTAGTCAGCTGGTTGTGCAGCCGTAACCAGCCAGGGTGAGTGAGTTACTTGCTTTAAATATTCAGTGGCATGAGGCTAAGGCAGTTGGTTATATTCAAGTCCACCAAAGAGTGACATGTGCCACCAGGACCGGATTTCTTAAATAGCACTTGGCTGGGCACTGCTTTGTGTGACCTTGGGCAAATCACTTGCCTCACTGTGCTTCAAGCTCCCTAGCTATAAAAATGTATGAATAAATGGTTCAGCAAAGTACTTGAACTGTGGAAAACCATTGTTTTTACCATCCATGCTTTAATTGCCCAGCAGCCTCCATTTTCACATAGAAGTCACCTGTATCTTTAAAGTGACTTTGCACATCTTTGATGTTAAAAGTTTAACTTACAAGAGGAAAACAGTTTCCCTGACTTCCAAGTTCTGGTAGGTTCTAGGTAAAGGAAACAGTGATAATGAGGTCTTTTTTTTTTTTTTTTTTTTTTTTTTTTTTTTAAAGGCTGTCTATGTAGCCAAGTTAAAAATCGTTTAGGCTCTTTTCGGTGTTGATAAAACACAGGACATTCTGTCAAAGGTCTGTAGAAAGCGGACCTGTCTATGTAAATCATCCATTTAACTTCCAGAAGACTAAAGTATCCTCTGGCCTTGTGGGTTTTTTTTTTCTTTTCCTTAAATATTTGTAATCCAGATAAAAAGCCTCACCTTTTCTTGAGTTTTCCCCAAGTATGTTTCACTTTGCAACAGAGGACCGGAACCAGCTTGCTGCTTTCCCCCTGACAGTGAAGATTGCTACCAGGGAACAAAGACTAGACAACAGGGCCTTCTTGCTGCAAAGACAATGGATAGTAACTGACACCTGCTTGATAACCATGACTGCAATGAGGTGTTTAATTCTGCCGCCTTTGGTTTTAGCTTTTTATTAGAAAGCAACCTTTGCATCCCTCTGTAAATCTTATACCTCTTTTCCCTCTTGGCCTCAGACTGTGTGCTTAGAAAGCATTATCCCCCGTTTGGGGTCAGACATTTGCTGGGGAAGTGTATGAGCCAGTCTCTTTCAGGATAAGGAGAGCTATTGCCTATGGTAACGTGGAGCCAGACTCAAAATTTATATGCATTTTATTTTGAACGTTTGGCGGCCATTTACTTGTTTTCATTCAGATCAAGGAGTTAGAGTCTCAAAGTAAATCATTTTCCTGTTATGAGTCTTGACTTCCCAGTGTTTCCCCTTGACGTTTCTGTGAAATGTGTTATCCTGGATTAGTACAAAATCAGGCACCAATGCCTCAGCATTAAATATCACACGGCTGTATTAACTTTTTATGAGCTGAAGCTGAGCTGCAAAACATTATGTGTGGATTTTGGAGAGGATTGTTTCTGACTGGTGAGTTATGATGACTGAGTTTTTATCTATAGTACTAGAGTAGGGCTGATCGGATTAATGCATTTTAGGCATATAAACCTGAATTATAAAGACGAGAAATATGTTCTCATGGCAAGCAATCCTTTGTAGGTAATGGTGTGACTGTAGGAGTTTTTTAAGCTATTGAAATATACTCTGGGTGATTGGAAAAGGCTTATATTTCTCGATTCCCTGGGATACTAATATGCATATCTCTAAAAGGAAATGGAATATAATGGCCTTGCCAGGGCTGTCTGTAGTTGATGGGACACCCAGCGCCATCAAATCACGGGCTGCACTAAATGTGATTAGGAGCTGTCACAATACATTTAGCCCTCATCGGTTAGAGAGAGAATCTGGGCCAAAGGTCATTCTCTACAGCAAAGTGGGCATTTAGTGCTTTTATTTGCGCTAATGGTAAATGATAGTTAATGAAAATCATTTATAAACCTTGTACAAACCAGTGTTTCTCTCCTGAAAACGGCGGCTGGCTGCCTCTTGGAAGGACTGTAATTGCAATACGGTTGACGCCATGTGATAGTAATTGGGCTCACAGCTTAATGAACTCTGTGTCCGGGAACTCATTTCCACATAGTGGGAAAACAGGCTGAGGTAACAGCCCTCCCTTATGGGAACTCGCGCTCCTGCTTCCTCGGGTGGACCTTTGTCACTTTGCACTTTGAAGTGAAATATTACCACCTTTGCAATGATGTGCCCAGTCTGAGGCCTCCTCCTTTTGGATTGTGGTTGACACATCCCCTAATGATGATTAATAGCCTTTTCAAGTATACTAGTTGTTTTAAAGGTCATTTAATCTTTATGTAGCAGCTTTAATTGAAATTTTATCCTTCTTACACACCTGGCGTTCATTTGGGGGAGGAAAAGATGGAGTCACTGCAAGTTGATGAGAAATCATATATTTGGCATTCCTTCTCTTTTCCTCAGACTTTCACTGTGTTCCTTTGGAAAAAACTTTACATTCATTTATTTTACTTCTTTCACAGTAGTTGTGGTGAAGTTTCTCCCGGTGAATACAGGGCTTGCAGCTTCTTGGGTTGATTCCGTTTCATCCGCCGGCTGCTGGGAAACGATGCCTGGCTGCTTATCCTTGCTTTCGAATCATGGATGTCTGAGCGAGAGAACGGTCACCTGCTTGAGGACTACTGTTTGAATGACAGTGTTTCTAAGGACTTTCAGCATTCTGTAGAAGACTCAAGATTTGGAATAATTCATAAAGAAGACCTAATAATCACTAATGTTTATTTTTTATTTTATTTTTTAAAGCATATTTTTTAAAAATCTATTTTGAGAGAGATAGAGACCAAGTAGGGAAAGGGCAGAAAGAGAGGGAGGCAAAATCCCAAGCAGGCTCCGCACTGTCAGTGCAGAGCCCAATGCGGGGTTCAAACTCAAAAAACCATGAGATCGTGACCTGAGCTGAAATCAAGAGTCGGACGCTTAACCGACTGAGCCACCCAAGTGCCCCAGTCACTAATGTTTACTGAGTACTTACTATAATAGGCTGAGCCCTGAGTTAGGCCTTTGATGTGAGTTAACCCATTTAATTTTTGCAAGAATCTTAGGAGGTCTGTAGGGTCTCTCAAGTTTACAGATGAGGATATGGGAAAGGCAGGTTAAATTACTTCCCACAGCTAATTAAATTACTTCAGGCAGCTAATAAGCAGGACTGCGCTTAGCCATGTGGCACTCTGTGCAAATTAGGGAAAGGCTCTCACTCTGGTGATGGCTTGGCTGGCGCGGGACAGGGTGGATTTCAGTCCCTGTTTGCACCTGCTGCCAGGTGCCCTTGTGCATTGCATAACCCACACAGCCTGTGTGGCAGCCTGGCTGGTGAGTGACAGATGTTGAATCAAACTGCATCAGTCAGAGCCGTGCTGTCCAATGGAAATCGAGTGCCATCTTAACTTTTCTAGTAGTCACATTTTAAAAGGAAACAGGCGAAAATATTTTTAAGGATGCACTGTATTTAACCTAATAGATTTAAAAAGTTATTTCAACCTATAATCAGTGTCAAAATTATGGAGATATTTTACATTCTTTTTATTTCTTTAAAAAATTTTTTAAAAATAATTTTTAAAAAAATGTTTATTTTTGAGAGAGAGAGAGACAGAGATAGGGTGTAACTGGGGGAGGGGCAGAGAGAGAGGGAGACACAGTCTGAAGCAGGCTCCAGGCTCTGAGCTGTCAGCACAGAGCCCGATGCGGGGCTCGAACTCTATACTACACTTCTCGTACTCTTCAGTGTGAACTTAGACACATTTCAAATGCTCAGTAGTCACATGTAGCTGGTGGTTGGGGCGGTGCAGTTGGAGAGCCTCAGGTGTAACCTCCCCGCACCTGCATTGATTCTGAAAGAGTTAAGTTGAATTCACTCAGACCATCCTCAATTAAGAAAACCTTGTAAGAAACAATCAGGTAGATCAGAAATTCCCAACATGGTTCCCTGTGGCTGCTATCAGGGTAATTATGAAAGCTTTGTTTTTGCATACAAAGGGTACATCAGCACTATTGTTAATGTAGTCACGTCTTGGTGGTGCAGAGTCTGAATATCTATATTAATGGGTTGTCAAACTCTGTGGATCCTTTCCTTGCTGTCTTTTTGCCATTCCTTCTGTCCTTTGCCTCAGCCACAGGATGGGCAAAGGTCTCCAGAGGCAACAAGACCCAAACCAAAGAACTTTTCAACGTCTCAGCATCTCTGCTAAGAGTATTGTAGCCCAGTTTGAAGACATTTCTGGATGACTGGTCAAGGACTTTCAGTGTTTATACCCTGTAGAGTTAGACAAAGTTACCAGAGGCACAGAAATACAGGCTGAGCCTTGTTTCTTCTTGCACTGCCTGCTAGCATGATTTAATTAATTAAATTTAATTTATGGAATTTTTTTCTTAAATAATCTACTTCATTCTTTTTGGTAATAGGGTATGAATCAGACTGAATGTCATCAGTGTATAACTGGTCATATCTTTTTGGAAAACGTTCAAGATTCTTTTGAAACTCTCTGGAAAGTGGTGACATCACTTAAAAGGGTTTGTAGAGCTTTAATTACTAGTTGATTACTACGATTGCTGTCTGGGAAACCTGCCATCTGATGGTACTTTGGGTGGCATGGCCCAGTTTTCTGGAAGCAAGGACAGCTGTGAGTAGCATAGCATAAGCACAGGCCTTAGAGTCTTAGGTTTGGTATACCCTTAGTTTTCCTATCAGTAATGTGAGAGAATGGCCCCTGCTACGTGTGGTTGTCTTGAAGAACTGATGAAAATTTAGGTGAAGCATACAGCTTTGTGCCCAGCAGAGATTAGACAATCTGTGAATTGCAGCCATCATCATTACTAATAGAGACGATTGGCATACCTTTTGGAGTTGGTTTTACTTTTTTTTCATCAAAACATAATTAGTAACATTTATGGTTTGTTTTTAACAGAAGCTATTATCTAGTACTCAGGGTCTTGATCCCACTTATAAAGCTAGTGTTATTAGAAACAGTAACACTAAAAAAGAATGAATTGAGAAGTTAACCAAAATAAATTAAAATAAAGGTGATATTGATTATATAAGACTGGTAAAAAGCATTGGGTAAAAAGTAGAACTTTTTGGTGTCATAAGAGTAGAAAGTTTGCTAAAAAACCCAAAAACATGTATATGTTTTCCCTGCAAAATAGTGTTAAAAGAGATTATGATCTTTCTTTTTTGCCTTTTTTACTCTTTTTTTCCCTTCCCTTCTTTCCTTCTTTCTTTCTTGGAAGGAAGTGGGTTTGGTCGGTGGAAGGTTTGGGCTTGGGGTCTTGTGTGTAGAACAGGGAGTCCTGTGACTATAAAAGTTTATAGTCTCTCATCAGGGGATATGTGTGGATTTTGACCGTGGGGATATTTTTGTTCAAGAAATGCCATTACTCTGAGACACCAAGGTCTGGATAATGGGTATAAGCTGAAATACTCCTTATCTTAATTCCTATCTGTTACTGAGCTGTGTTGCTCAACTCTTTGGAGTGGCTCCCAAGTATCTTTCAAAGAGTAAAACGTACTTGGGGCATCTGGATGGCTTAGTAGGTTAATGTCTGGCTTCAGCTCAGGTCATGATCTCACAGGTTGTGAGTTCAAGCCCCACGTCCAGCTCTGTGCTGACAGCTCAGAGCCTGGAGCTTGCTTCGGATTCTGTGTCTCTCCCTTCTCTGCCCCTCCCCCGCTCATGCTCTGTCTCTCTCTCTCAATAATAAATAAAAAACATTAAAAAAATAAAAAAAATAAGAATGAAATGTACTTTAGAATAAGAGTCAAAGAAATACAAGCACCAAGGTGCAGTTGGACACGTCATTAGTTAAAAGCCTCCTGTGTCCTAGTTAAGACATAAAAAAGGAGTTTAGAACAGAGACACTAAGTAGATGGCAGGGTGGGTAGTAGACTGAAGAAGGATGCTTGGCAATAGATTAGGAACAGACAGCTCTTGGCATCCAGCATTAGGATCCAGCATTTGGACCATGTTCTATCATTTATGATTTTGTGCCACTTTACTCAAGATTGGGAGTTACAGTAAAGTGTCCAGTGGCTGCTACTTGGATTAGTTGGGGTGCTCCTGGGTTTATAATGTCACGGTGACCAGAGAGTACATCTGGATGCTGAGCTGCCAAGGCCATCAACCAGTGAAGGTCCACTACAGGTGCACTTTTCACTTAGGAGCAACTGCTATTAACCGCTGCTTACACCTGTCCGAATTTTCCTGCCGCTCTCTCTAGCGCTGATGCCCTCATTCACTTTGCCTCTTCGCATACGGTCAGAAGGGTTGTGGCATAGCCAACTGCCATGTTGCCAGTGGTCTTCTTCCAAACCTTTGACCTTCTTGTGGCAAACCACAATCTCAGCAGCTGTTGAAAATTTCTCAGTGGAATGGTGCTGTTTCCCTTCCAGTTTTCTGGTTCTGTATCTCTTATATGCCAATAAAAGCAAGAAGAGAGACGAGAAAGAACAAATTTTATTGCAGTTTAAGTCTACATCTGCAGAATCAAAACACAGCACAATTTATAATCATCTTTATATGCTGAGCTTCTCTTAGCAATTAATAGTAGTCTTATTCCTCTTCTTATTTTCTGTGTTTGTAGGCTACCTTTAACACACACACACACACACATACACACACACAATACCATGATTATGAAACTGTCATTGAGGTGATTTTTTTTTCTACCAGCAATGAAATCTGATCAGTGCCTTTGTAAGTCAATGCCCATGGATGGTGTTGAACATGATTGTGCAGTTAATGGATATAGTAGTGAGGCTGGCATGGTGTTTCCCACACATGTCTTTGAGGTGCTGCAAAGAAAACCCTGGCATTTTAATATAGTGTCAATACACATCATGATTCAGAGAGCATTTTGTGTGATGCTAGGCACATAATAGAAGGTCAATAAATTCATGTTGCTGATTGATTGATGCGGTATTCATAGTGTGTAATTACTCATCCTTTAAGACAGTGATTAGGACTTAGCTGGTAATAGAAATTGCAAAATACCATAACTTTGTGAGAGTTGGTTCCTTTGATTTTTTTGCCATTTTTGAACTCCTGTAGCCATAGTGGTGGGTTTAGGACATTCTCAGAGTGAGGATATGAGGCAAATCATAGAAGACCCAGGTTGTGTTACAGTGTCAGATGCAAATGGTCATATATTTGAGGGAAAGAGGCCAAACTCTAAGTTGCACCAGAAATTCCTGCATGTGTCCCGAAAATTTGTCAGTGACCTGTAGAGCATGGCTGTGGTTTTGTAGGCCATCATCCATTTATCTCCTCATGAGTTTTCTTCATATAACTCTGGTTCGAATGTTCAGGCATGAGTGTATGAATCCACATCTCCAGAAATGAGACGGGGCTCTGATAGTTTTAAGCTGAGGAAATGGAAACTGCTGGTGAAAAAGAGATGTTGGTCACTGGCAACCTGCCATCATGGGAGTTATTTTAATCTCCTACCCTCAAAAGAGTCTGGTAGCACTCTTTCAGTTGCTAATGATAGGAAACCGAGCATAACCAAGAGAAGTGAAATGTGTTGGCTCGCATAATCTGAAGTTCTGGGGTAGCACTGGCCTCAGGCTCAGTGGACTTCAGGGCTCAAATTAGATTTTTGTTTCTCTTTATGTCTTGGCTCTACTTTCAGTGCATTTGCTCTGTGTTCACACGGTGTCTTCCTTTCTGGTCACAGATGGCTGCCAAACATGGCACCATGTTTTTTTAGGAGGACTTTTGGAAGTCTCCACAGCTTTCCTGGCTCCGATTGGGTTGGGCGTTATATGCTCCATGCCTGGAGTTTGGGGTCGTAGTCCCTCTCTAGCTACTTCCAAGTACGTTCTTGTTGGCATACTGTATATATGTTCTCTTTTCAAATATAATATAACACAGATGAGATAGTAGGAATAATAAAATATTAAAGATGGCCGTCAAGTGGTATTACAGGTGATATAAACTTTTTTTGTTTTTGCTCTTTTTGTGGTTTCTAAGTTTTCATATGTAAGAGTGAAATTTTTACAAGTGGAAAAATTACATATATTTTAAGTGTATTTTTTTATTTTGCAGGGGGGAGGGCAGAGAGAGAGGGAGAGAAAGAATCCCCAGCAGGCTCTACCCTCTCAGCACAGAGCCTGACACGGGGCTCAATCTCATGAACTGTGAGATCATGACCTGAGCTGAAATCAAGAGTTGGACACTTAGCTGACTGAGCCGCCCAGGCACCCCACAAGTAGAAAAATTATCTTAATTGTAGTTACAGCTTAGTACTAAAAAACTCTATTATTGCATTCTTTAAGAAAATAAGATTTTTTGCTTCTACCTCTTCAATTGCATCTTTTCCTAGAAAATTTGTCTTCCAGATAAGTTAAATATTTACCTATGCTCTATCATTTATACATTATTTCTTCAATCCATTTGGAATTTGTTGGGTTTGTGGTATAAAGGTAAGATTCTAATTTGATTTTCTTTTTCCAGATTAGCAAATTTTCAGACTATTGGTTGAAAAATTCAGTCTTTCTTCATTGATTTAGAAAGTTTACCATTTTATGCTACAAAAAAAGATAACCCTGCTAAAGTTCTAGAAAAATTCTGCGATTGACCATATGTCATCCAACCTCACGTGGCCAAAGGAGAGAGAAAGCAAAAGGGAAGATTTGGGAAAACAGGAAAGAACAGGCTAATGTTCCCTGCTTAGAAAGTTATATGGTTCCTTGGAAGGAAGCATCACTTCCAAAAACCAAAATTCAGTAATCATGTGATAGCCTCATTGTCTCTTTCCCCAAATCCTTCCTACTGTAACACCTGTTAATGTAGGGAAGAGCAGTTGATTAAACATGGAAGCTGTTTGTAAGCACGGCTGCAATAATCAGTAAAAAGCTTGGCCAAATTGCATCTTGTCCCATGTGGCAAACTTTATGGATGGAGAACTCTGGGAAAAATATTATTTGTAGTCCAAGGTGGTCCATATTTGTGCATACAGTAGACATTTATTTGAAACATATTTTAGTTGTTCATGTGTTTATAGAGAACCCATTTTTAATTTTGCCAGGAAATGCTTATAATTTCAAAGTGTATCCTTATCATTTTAGAACAGTTTTTGGTATGGTCTTAAAAGGAAAGATTTCAGTGTAATACAGATATGAAATCTTGTGAATGATTAAAAAGAAAGCTTCCTAGCATTCCCCATAATAGTGACCCCTGAAAGAGAAAATTGCAGTGAACATATGTTGGTGCTATAGTCAGGGAGAATTTTTAAAGGCTTGATGATCTTTCAGTTACTATGTTTAAATCATATGTGGAACCATCACCAAAGTTATTTCAATTTTAGAAGTTCCACTGAGGTCAATAGGAATCTTGCTTCGGAAGGACTGCATTTTTAAAGATAATATTTAATATGTCGTACTTACACAAGTCAAGAATACTGTGGATTTTTGCCAGTAAGGTAGAATTTTATTTCTAAGTCCTCTTGTACCCCCATTCCAGTCTACCTCCATCCTAACTCAGTTTTCTTAAATTACTTATGCAAATATCGGTGTTACTCTTTTTAAAAGACTCATTATATTTAATGTCATGTCTCCCTCACTTTGTAGGGGATAACATTTCCATGAATGGGCTAGAGTTTTCTCTCTTGAGATTTGTGGACTGAATGAGGCCATCTGCATAGATATGTTTAGCATCTATTTAGATGTTTTTAGAGTCTGTTTAATTGACAATCAAGACTGAGGCCTGTTGATTGACAAATTCATTTCTCTTTTAGTGAATTGTGTTTCCCACGCTAAAAAGCAAAATTCCCCATGCCAGATCTCAGAATTCTTAGGAAATTCTGTATTTGAAGTCAGTTGTCGTGTTTAGTTTGAGTCCCTATGATAAAATATCTAATACATGTCAGATGCTGGCTCTTTCTGGGAATTGGAAGGGGAGAGGCCATTTCACATCTCAGATAGTCATACAGGAGTGAGTTTACGCTTATATTCCATTTGACTTTCTGGTTGTGAACCCCGAGTTGAGCCTATGCATAGGGCTGGTAAAAAGTATTTTCTAGATGTTTCATTCTTCTTTGCTTTGGGGACCAGCTGTATTGCCAGGTCGTTGCCTCCATGTTGGATTTTTTCCTTGCTCTCCTATTTTGTCAGTGGGAACACATGAAACACTATGTATTCTACCTATTATTATTATTTAAAAATTTTTTGTTTACATTTTTATTTATTTTTGAGAGACAGAGAGACAGAGCACGAGTCGGGGAGGGGCAGAAAGAGAATGAGACACAGAATCCGAAGCAGCCTCCAGGCTCCGAGCTGTCAGCATAGAGCCCGATGTGGGGCTCGAACTCACAAACTGTGAGATCATGACCTGAGCCTGAGTCAGATGCTCAACCAACTGAGCTACCCAGGCGCCCCTATTATTATTTTTTTTGTCATGAAGTGCTATGTGCTTCTGAAAACAAGGTCACTGTGTTATTAACTGAGGATTATCTGTCTGTTGTAAATACTCATTAAAAAAAAACAACTAATGCCACAAAATGCATTATTATTTGGGTAAAAACTATTTAGTATATCTTATTATAATTAAAATTATGTACTATGTCTTATATATGTGATATATATGATGTTTTTATATATTTTGGCATCTCACTAAGAATATTCATTTGTTTTTCCCTCATGAGTCAGAATTGTCAAAATTCCTGTAATCCCACTGCAGAACTCAGGAGCTTTAAATACATGTTGTTAGATTCAGGCAGATGGATGGAAACCCAGTTGAAAGGTGGGATAAAGCCTAATAACAATGGGGTCCATCTCTGGATGGAGAAGGGACGACGATGTGATCCTTCTAGTGGGAAGTTATCTTTCACTCTTAGGTTATGTCATGGTTAATTCTGTATTTAAAGCTATGTAGTACATGTAAAAAGTCACATGGGAGTCATTCATCTGATTGAGTGGTTAATGGGGAGAAGCAGATTCAGGGCTCTCAAAGGGCCACTGTCATCAGAGACCCCTGAGGTTAGGGACTTCTATTTCAGGAAATTTATACAGGCAGTACACCCAAAGAAGGAAGTTTGTTCTAGAATTTACACCTGACTCCAGCAGCAGGAAGCTTCTTTCCAAAATAATTATATTAGTGAATATTACAGAATTGATGTAAAGAACGAATTCCTGTTAATATGCAACTTTAGCTATTCACTTTCCTGTAAACGAGCTGAACCTTGTCATATTAAGAAATACGACATACTTCTAATACAAAAATGACCATACCACATTTATTTAGATGTTTACCCGAATGAGAATCTGCTTTATTGTTAAAATAATTATATATATATATTTTAACACTGTAAATGTTTTTCTCTGTACCTGAGTATAATATTAATAGATTGTGGAAAATAAAAACAATCATTATTTTAATAGCTGGCACCAGAGTTCTTTTCGGTGAGGAAACCATTTTTGTTTAGGAATTATTCAGGAAAAAAGTGAAGCCTCATAGGCAAGGTCTATAAGAAAAGTATTAAACAAATATGTAAATGTATTTGTTTATCAGTGAACAAACATGGTAGTTGATGAAGTGATTAAAGAGAGAAGAGTAGAGAGAGCAACAGGCAGAAGGAAGTGAACGAGAGACAACATGCAGGAGGGCTGTAGTCTACAAAGAGGGGTGGCCAGGGAGAAATTCCTGTTGTTAGGTTGGCTGAGGGATATTTGAATATGAAAAAGTCTGATAGTCAAATTTATGTGTATAGGTACATTTTAAAGTCATAAGTAAAGTCTATCACGCATCCTAACGCATGGTTGGGGTTATCATAGTGTCTGAAATCCATGCCTGGGTTGGCACAGAGCCAAGAGAGGTATAGCATGAGGTGAAGTCTTATCTAGGATGTGGAAGACATCTGGTTGACCCATAGTGACCTTGAGGCAAAAATCCCCCAAGACTTTTAAGAAAATCTCTGGAGGATACTCTGCTTTTTTTAGAGGTCTGGGAAAAGACGGTGGTACCAATTTTATCTAAATCCGAAAAGAAAGGATGGATGGAAGGGTGGGTAGCTGTATATGAAGAAAGATGCCACAAGCAGAAAGGCGTTGCTTGGTGAATTCAGAGTTCTTTAATCCACATTTTCCATCTCTACGGGACAGTGGTATAATTCTGGCCAAATAAGGAACTGGAGGGAAGTTTGGAGGAATCTAGAAGAGGCTTTCTGGTTTAGAGGGGCTCTGCATGGACTCAAACAGCCAGTGTGTGTAAATGGCCTCTTGGGATCCAAGTAGGAGAGTAACCTGATACCACACCCCTGCTCTCTTCATTCCAAGGGGACACTTTCCTTTAAGGTTCTATGTATTATATGCATAATATACCTGCCAGTATATACCTGCCAGTCCCCAGAGAGAGACAGACACACAGACAGACAGCAATACTTCTCCACTCTTATTTGAAACCCTCCTCTCCAGCCAATTTCCTCAGAAACACTTCTCTGACTCTCTAGACGGGACTGAGGATGCAATTCGCTGTCAAGAAGTTGAATTAATTAACTTGATTACTGTAAAATAATTCATTTTAGTCCTACTGATGTGCATAGCTCCGAAACATTCAACAACACATTTTCTTTTCTTTAGTTTCCTATAGGCCAGTCACCAAACATCACCAGAAGTCAGTGAGCTTAATTCAAATGCACATTCATAAGTGTCCATGTGGAATTTTAATGATCCTACCTGGGAACAATTTATTCAAACTTTTTTTTTTTTTAATTTATTTTGAGAGAGATGGCAAGCAGGGGAGAGGCAGGGAGAGAGCGAGACAGAATCCCAAGCAGGCTCCATGCCCGCAGTGTAGAGCCTGATGCAGGACTTGAACTTAGGAACTGTGAGATCATGACCTGAGCTGAAATGAAGAGGCAGATGCTTAACTGACTGAGCCACCCAGGTGCCCCTCAAACTTTTTATTAATAGAGAATATTTTGGGGGTTCACCTGGTGTTAAGGAGGGTTAATTCTTCACGGAAGAAATGGAAACAAGTACTTAGCTTGCCCTTTGGTGATCTTTTTTGGTGTTGCGTGGACTAGTTGTTTTACCTGTGTTACTCTTGGAATGGGCCCTTGTCATATCCTGCTTGTGTTCCCAGAAGTACTTCACATCCTTTTGGGACACACAGCAGACACTGCATAAACCCGTGCTGAATTGCATTCAGCCATGAAAGCAATGCTTCGATGACGTAATGTATAATCTCCTATCCTACTCTTGGTTTCCTGAGAATTTTGTATTGAATCTTAACTATAAACACTTTGAGTCCATGAGTGATGTCGTTTCCTTATCAATTTTGAATTGCATGCATCTCCTGGGCAGAGATTTTAGTGGAGAAATATGTAGAAAAGCATAGTTGCTGACTCCCTGGGTCATCAGATAGCTTGCTTGCCCGTCAGTAGCTGAATGACCTTGGAAAGTTACTGACCCCTCTACAACTCAATTTATTAATTTATAAAATGGGAATAATAAGAGTTCCTACCTGATAAGTCTGCTGGGAAGATGAAATGAATGAATATATGCACAGCTGCAAGAGTAGTACATGGCACATAAGCGCAATAATTAGCACATTAGCTACTACTGTTAGTAGTAGTGAAAATCCTCAATATTTCATGTGGTGTGAGTCAGGGCACATCTCTTTCTTCTTCTTTTCATTCATGACGTATATGCTTATTGTTTTTCTGGACAGTGACTTGCTGTGAAAATTGGAGATAGAAGTTATGAATTTAGGGTTTTCCCTGAGTGGCACTTTATAAATAACAGTAGCCTTCGCCCAGCTCCTGGAAGCATCTACATGCCCGTGACCAGGGCTGCTCTTGTGTTAAAAGCAAAAAGGCCTAAACTTGTCCAGGAACTTCCCACCTGCGTCCATCATTCTTTGTCTAGCTGCAAGCCGAGTGGGCGCATTTATCCATTTTGATTAGAAGGCGGATCAATAGCCAAGCATACAGATTCCCTGAGGCTCAGTCCCAGAGCTGCCTTTGGCTTAAGGCAAAGGAAAATATTCTTTTTCTCTCTTTGTATCATTTCTTACTGGAATCAGACTTGGGATGAAGAGCCTTGGGTCCCTAATCCTGGATGATATATTAAGAGAGGATGCACATTCCTCTAATGCCTATACCCCCTTCCATTTTTTAGATCATTTAAGGATTCCAGATTCACTCTTTGTTTAAGAAAAGCCTAAATGTCAGGTGATCATGCCCCAGAAATGTTGTCGGGGAATGTGATTTAGCGTGGCCTCAAGGACTCTGAGTAGTTATAATGGTTTTGACCATGTGAAGATTTCCAACAGGAAACTCCTGTGATGAGTCATTCAACAAATTTTTAGTGAGCACTTACTATATATATCTAGGCCCCATACAAAGTGCTGGGCTTACAGCAAGGTCACTGCTTTCTTGGTACTTACGTCCAATTGTGGCAAGACAGAGGTGCTACTTATTTTCCATTTGCTACTTCAGTTCTGGACATCTACCCTTCTCAGCTCTAATCTACGTTCTGGGAGGCTGACTTGAATGGTTTATGTCAGGGACCAGCAAACTATGGCCCATGGGCCAAATCTGGCTAGGCACCAATTTTTGTATGGCCCCTGAACCAAGAATGATTTTTGTAGTTTCAGGTGGATTAAAAAAATAAAAGTTCCAAAGATTTTGTGACATGTGAAAATTTTATGAAACTCAAATTTCAGTTGTCTATAAATAAAATCTTACTGGCACACAGCCACACCTGTTTGTTTACTTTCACTCATGGCTGCTTTCTACCCTAAGGGAACGGATCTAAGGAGTTGCCAAAGAGACTCTAGAAAAGCCTGAAAAGCCTGAAACATTCACTGGCTGACCCTTTACAGAAAAAAAAGTGTGGCTCCCTGGCCTTCATCCATAGACCCCTTGCCCTCTTCTTGTTGAACTTGGCAAATGGGGAGCTACTGCTGGAAATCTGAGGATGGGAAGGAGGGACTTTGGGGGCATCACTTCTCTAACTTCCTCTTTTTGCAGTCCTTGTGGGTTGGCTGAATGAGCTTCTGAAGGTCACAGCTCCTACCAGGTGGTCCTCGAAATACAAAACCCATTCCTTCCCTGTGCTGGCATCTGCTCCCTCCCTCGCCCCTCCAAGGCCCAGAGGTAATAATGTCCTTCATTGTTCCTAGGCCCTGGGGACTGCACTGTCCTGTGCTTTCCCTCCACTCTGCCTCCACTCTGTAATTAGCCCCTTAGTAAGCTATGCTCTCATAGCCCAGTTTGTAATCTCTGTCTTGCTTGGGCCCTAATGGGTAGAACGATGATAAAGAAATCAGAGATTAAGGTAAGTTTAGATGGTGAAAATAAAATATTAAGTAGAAAACAGAGTGAATGGTCAGGGCTCTTGTGGAGGTGAAGTCTGAATGCTAAGGAGAAAAGTGAAGAAGATCTGGGGAAATGCCATTTTGTGAAGAAGCAGCTGGTGTAAACTTCTTTAGAGTATTTCATGACGCAAAGGGCACCTGTAGGCTAGCGGACAGCGTGTGAACTAAGATGACGAGGGAGAGAAGCAGGGACCGGTTATGTGGAGTTGTGGATGTGTGCTGACAGCTTTTATTATAAATGCAATGGAAATATTTAAACAAGGATGGCATAATCTGATTTATGCATTTTTAAAACATCATTCCAGCTGTTGGTTGGAGAAGGCATTGTTTGGTGGCAAAAATGGCGTGACAGATACTGGTAACAGGCGGAGGTGATTGCAGTAATGGGCAAGCCCACAACCAGAAGGCCATGGCTGGTGGTGTTCAGGTGTTTGCTAGAGGAACCTAGGCGATGTTACCATAGACTTAGTGGTAAGGGATGTTAGAGTTAGAGGCGGACAGTGACAATTGGAATGAGGTTTCATCGAACATGTGGTACGTCCTCCTTGATTTTCCACAGAGAGGACATTGTATTTCTCTGTTTCTTTGGGTGATAATGTCTCATTTTCCGCATTCACAATTCCGTCTAAAGCTTTACAAGCCATAAGCTACCCTTTCTTCGGACGATGAAGAGTAAAAGCTAGTTGGGGATGTTTTCTATATCTGGTTTCTGTGAGAGCAAAACAGGAAAAAATTCTGTATTAGGGCAGGCAGTTTGTGATTGTGTTTTGATTGCACTGACTGGTTTGATTGTACTGGATTCTCTGTACTTCTCTGAATTGTTCCTTTGGGTTTCTTGGTCAGGGTACTGTGGTTAACTTTTGTATTCTATTTTCAGTGTTTCAGCCACGTTTATTTACAGTCTTACAAAGGCTGGTATTCATGCTCTCTGCCTCCACCTCCCCACCCCTAAGTACACACACGCACACACACGCTTACTCACTCTTAGGGCCATTGTAAAATTGGGTCCTTGCTGGCATCTTGTGATCGTTCCCAACATCCTGGACGAGACGGATGTCCTGTGATGGGATTACACTGCACGGGCATGGGAATATTTTGTTGCTTCCCTTCCTGCCCCTGTTCCATGTAGTTTTGGTCAGGCCCATGGAAGAGATTTTGCCCCTTTCTCACCCAGCAGCTTCTTTCAACCTGGATGAACAATGTGAGCCCAGAAGTGATCCCCCCATTTTTTAAAATTTATTTTAATGCTTCCTTATTTTTGAGAGAGAGAGGGGGAGCAGGGGAGGGGCAGAGAGAGAGGGAGACACAGAATCTGAAGCAGGCTCCAGGCTCTGAGCTGTCAGCACAGAGCCCGATGTGGGGCTCGAACTCAGGTACTGCTAGATCATGACCTGAGCCAAAGTCAGAGCCTCAACTGGCTGAGCCACCCAGGAGCCCCCAGAAGTGATCCT
This sequence comes from Acinonyx jubatus, assembly GCF_027475565.1. Lineage (NCBI taxonomy): Eukaryota > Metazoa > Chordata > Mammalia > Carnivora > Felidae > Acinonyx > Acinonyx jubatus. The sequence continues at coordinate 142,411,678 of NC_069384.1, forward strand.
TCTTAAATACCTTGTGCATTTCGACAAAACTCTTCCAGTCTTTGCTTCTATCCACTTAGAATTTTCTTTTCTCCCAAGTTGTGTGTTGCACTTAGCTTTGCCAGTTTCCTGTGGTGTATGTGGTAAGTTCTTTTGGTAGGTGCTATGCGTAGTTTAAAGCAGAACCATAAGCATAAGCACAATTCATTCATTTATGTAGCACATATTAATTGGATGCCTAATATGCAGTAGGCCCGGTGCTGGTGAGTGGAGAGTCTTTGTCTCTAAGGAGCACATGATGCTGTGGGGGAATTATAAATATAATTCAGTGTGGCAAGTGAAATAGACAGATGATGGTTGTAATAGAAGCAGGAAAGTGTAGTGCTGGACAGCCCAGACTCTGGAGCCAGACAGCCTTGGTTCAAATCCCAGCTTCACCACTAATTATCACTGTGATTGTAGGCAAATTACTTAAAGTCTCTGAACCCTATTTTCCTTATCAGGAAAGAGGAGATACTATCAGGTTTAAGAGAGCTAAGGGAGCAAAACAACTGTAGAGAAACAGAAGAATGACTGGTGTATGTTAAGTGCCTAAATAACCATTATCTATTATTATTAATGCCCCCTCATAATCCTCACAGGATTAAACTTTGGAAAGGAGGATAGAATTTAATGTGGTTACATGGAATCTGTAGACTTACTCAGAGTGGTTAATAAGAAGCCAATTTCTGGGTTGTGAGATTATTTTTAGTAACTAAAAATACAGGATTGAACCATTAAAGATACTTACAAAATATTTCCCCCCCCCCTTCTCAAACCTTCTGAATCTGGTTTGCTATGTTGTAAGAAGAATAAATGAATCTTTTCTGTTTACTGATAGAGCCAGTTGCACTTATGTTAGGGAACATTTTTCATCATCTAATCCTGGACTTCAATGCCTACCTTTTAAAATTAGCTGTCTTCCTTCAGGCTTTCTAAGGAAATAGGTGACTGTGAAAACTGGATATATTGGTTTTAATTCCCATTTTTCAGTGCTGTACCTCCTAAGCGGCGTATATAGGGAGAGCTTTCAGAAATTCCTGCAAGTGTGAAGTATAGAGAGCGTAAACATCAGCAGCCTTTCTACCGGCCACTAATCCCAATCTTTCAAACGTTTTTCTGAAATCATTACACCTGCCAGCTTCTTACTGACACATCCTTTCCATTGGCATCTTGAGGGATTGTGTCTGAGGGATGCTGTTGAGTCGTCATTAACTACTAGCACATATTAGCTGCTTAATCATTGCTGAATAAACAGATGAGTAACTGATTTTAGTGTTTGGGTCTATCATAAAGTATGTCTAGTACCTACCCACCTAAAGAACTTACTTTTCCATTTCCTTCCTCTTTCTGTATCTTATTTGATCTTATATCTTATCTTATATCTTATTTGTATCTTATATCTTTCTGTATCTTATTTCTGTATCTTATTTGATGAGAAACGACAATATTTTATCCTTCTGGTGGGACCTCTGAATACAGTCGTGTAGTTTTGGTATTGCATAGAAGCATCCGGACGGGAAGACAGGTTGGCACTGAAATTCAGCCTGTGCTGTGCTTACCTGGTCGTGTGCCCTGGCAAGGGGCTCTATCTGATCAAAGGTAGGGGTGCCTTTTCTCCGCCCTGGCACAACAGTACTGTCCACTGGCCAATCCAAGTGTCAATGGGGCTTTTCTTTTCCACGGACAGGTACCATGTACTGACTCTTCAGCACAGAGGTGACATCTTTATTTAGTTTTTGTACAGGTATCATGCAACCTACTAGTGGCCATGGCAGTAAATTCAGTGTTCTGTTCCTGGGTTCCATGATTACCAAAAGCAGAAAGGGAATAGGAAGAGTAAATAAGTGCCTTGTTTCATTAAGCCTGTTGCCCCAAGTGCAGATTGATCACAGTATGATCCTGTTCTGTCAGCCAGATCTGTGATGTACCCTACCCTTTCAGAGCAGTTTGCTACTATGTTCAAACGGTTTCATAATCACACGGATAACTCATTACAGTCTTTTCCTCTCTAAAGTATTAACTTAAATTTTTTTTTAATGTTTATTTATTTTTGAGAGACAGAATTTGAGTGGGGGAGGGGCAGAGAGAGAGAGAAAGACACAGAATCTGAAGAGGCTCCAGGCTCTGAGCTGTCAGCACAGAGCCCGACGTGGGGCTCGAACTCACAAGCCGTGAGATCATGACCTGAGCCGAAGTCGGACGCTTAACCAATGGAGCCACCTAGGCGCCCCTAAAGTATTAACTTTAAAAGCATCTCCTGTTAATGATGAGTTGTTTTAGCACCTTCTGTACATAGGTAAGGTGGAAGGAATTTAAAAGTAAAGGCCCCACATAATCTCTTAATTGTCCTCTTAGCCGAGATTTTTCAGCCCATGCGCCCATAGAATCCGTTGGGAGAGCTGCTGGCAATTAGAAGAAATGAACAGTTTGTATCTTTTGCCTGCGCCTCTCCCGTTTGGCTCTGCTAAGGTCTGATGAATGGGCTGGAGAGCAAGCAGGAGGCTGCAAATCAGTCAAGCCCTCATTGAGCTCCTGCTGGGATGTGAGGGGTACAAAGAGGCAGGAAAACTGGGCCCGGCTTTCCCGGAGTGCTGGTCCAGCCATGGGCCAACTGCTTTGTGCAAGTAGCCGCTGTGCTTCCCTCTTGGCTGCTAGTAGGATTTCAAGTGCACTTTTTAATTCCCCCCCCCCCCCCCCAAAAACGATGGATTATGGGATTCAAGTGGGTAACGTCAATAAAGGAGGAGGCTGGCACGATACGGAGAGGATGTGGTAGAGATGAGGGTAGACAGGTGAGCCCTGTCTCCTAACGGGAGCAGTAGCCAACCCCATCCCCCGGGGGACTTCCAGACCTTCCAGCATTTTCTCCAGGAAACTGGAGAAACTAAATTTTGATGTGAAATGTAATGAATTCTTAAACGCTGGCTCAGCCTCTTTTGAAACAACGCGGGACAGATTGCTCTTACGGTGGGATTTAGCCCTTTCGCTGGGCTTGTGACTTGTGAATTAGTTGGGGTGGGTGCCGTGCAGAGGCCTGGGTTGGCCTGTTTTTAAGAGTTGTTCCCACGGAACCCTTTACCACAACACGGTACAGAGCGTCCCGGCCTTGGGAGGCCAAGGATTAATAGGGGGCGGGCTTACCCGTGAGCGTATGTGTGACGGGAAAGGGGGAAGGGTGCCTGCTCAGGGAACCGAGGGCCAGCACCTCTTCCTGGAGCTCGGTGCCGGCCCCATGCTGTGACGGATATTGTCACATACTGCACAGTTGGCTAAGAGCTGACCACACCCTAGCCCTGAGGAGGAGGGGGCCGAGAGATCAGTCAGGGTTCCCCGGCGGACTAGGAACAGTAGGCGATACATAGATATACATGTGTATACGTACATAGGTATTTTATATTTATACACTTGTAAATGCATATTTTTAAAAATCTACAAGGGTATAATATGCATATATAAATGTGTGTGTGTACATATGCACATATGTACATATGATTTATTTTAAGGAATTGGCTTATGTAGTTGTGAGGCTGACAAGTCTGAAGTCTGTAAGGCAGGCCAGCAGGTTGGAAAATCAGACAGCAGGTTAGAAATTCAGGCAAGTTTCCTATGTTATGGATTTTTTTTTTCTTCCAAGTTTTTAGTTAAATGCTAGTTAGTTAAACAGTGTAATATTAGTTTCGCATGTAGGATTTAGTGATTCATTACTTACGTATAACACCCAGTGCACCTCACAAGTGCCCTCCTTAATATCCATCACTATTTAACCCATTCCTCCCCCCCCCCCGCCCCACTTCCCTCCAGCAATCCTCAGTGTGTTCTCTGTAGTTAAGGGTCGGCTTTATGGTATGGTTTGCCTCTCTCTCTTTTTTACCCCCTATGTTCCTCTGTTTTGTTTCTTAAATTTCACATATAAATGAACTCTTATGGTATCTGTCATTCTCTGACTGACTTGTTTCGCTTAGCATTATACTCTCTAGCTCCGTCCGTGTTGTTAGGGTTTTGAGGGAGAATTTCATCTCTCGGAAGCCTGTGTTTGCTCTTAAAGCTTTCCATTGGTTGGATGAGGCCTACCCACATTGTCTAGACTAATTTCTCTTACATCCACTGATTGGAGAAGTTAACCACATGTCTCTATTACCTTCACAGGAATATCTGGATTGGCATTTGATTAAATAACGGTACTGTGGTGCAGCCAGGCTGACACATAAAACTGACCATCATATCTAGGTTTGTTATTATGATGTCAGGAAGTGGAAACCGTGAGGTTAACATGGGAGTCCAGTCCAGCACTTAGTACAGGGCCACACACACTCCGTCAGCATTGCATTTGAATGCAGTGAATTAATTCTAACCTCAGCTAGAGGAGCAACTGTCTGGCAGTGGATAAAGTTGAGAGCTTCAAAGGGCCTCTGGCTTGCACAGGATCCCTCTAAAGTGCTGCACCTAATTTTGTGTTCATTGATGAACACATTCATTGTGAACGTTGAATTCTGTTTCTGGGTCATCCCTCCTTGCAGAAACTCTAGACCCTTTAGTATCTGATCGGCCACAGTCAACTCTACCACTATTTGTGTGTGGCCGCAGCTGGTCCTTCTGTGTCTTTGAGCCTCAGTTTCTCCATTTGTGAATTGGGAAGACAATGCTGAGAACCCTCTGGGGTTCTTCCAAGGATAAGAGAAGAGGCTGTGTAATTACGAACATAGAAAAAATCCAAATGCTTTCTTCTAGTTTCTGCTTCTCAAAAGCGTTCTAATATTAGTTATTTTGTTAGCTAGAAAAGTAGAACCACATTCTTGTACTCAATAAAGTAGGTAATTGGAAGCATGAGAATGTACAATTCCCCACCCACAGTGGCATAAAAAGCTATTTTCATTTTGAATAACTAGTTTTCCAGATGCTTCACATTGGAAACATAGACATCATGTAGCCAGGTATATGGTATCTGGGGCCTTCAGTAGGTATTGCCTGCAACCTGGCGCTGTGCTGAGGGTCTCACACATGATTATTCAACCTGCTTCTCATGGCGGCAGTGAGGTAACTGTCACCATCCCCATTTTCCAGATGGGGAAACTGAAGCACAGAGAGGTTAAATTTCACTTACCCAAGGTCGCATAATCAGCAGAGCTTGAGATTCAAACCCCATGGTGTGGTCTTGTGCTCTGTTAGCATGAGACCTAGAAGTAGAAAGGTAAAAGCAGCTTCCCAGGGAAGTGAGGAGGGCATTTGCTTATGGCAGTTGTTTAACCAAGTAGAACAGGTCCTGGGCACCTAACTGCTTGAAAAGGAGGAAGCACTTCTGCTTCCTCTAAGGGAGCCGACTCAGGCCTGCTTTGGATGGTTGTGCAGAGTGTGTATTGCCCAAGTCATCTGATCCTGGACAAGCAGAGGCTGAAATCTCACGTGTGCTTCACTGTGAATAGAGGCCACTGGACCTCTGCAGGGGTGTGTTTTCCTCACATGCAACATTTTGTAGAGCTGGGGCCCTGGCCGGTTATATACATTTTTCCCATTCCTTCTGCAGTTCCTCTCTTCTCACCATTAACCTGCTCTCCCTATTCCTTTCTAAACATGTCAGTCTTCCCAATTTTATGGGCCATCTCCTTTGTGCAAATCCTCCTGACCTCCCGGTTTACTGTGCTATGATCTTCATCCCCTCTCAGTTATTCATTCATCAGCACACATCTATTAAACATTTGCTGTGTGCTCTGTACTGTCCCAGGTGTTGGAATTAGAATAGGGCTAAACTCTGAGGTGAGTGAGAAAAGTCTTAGCAGTCACGAAGTTCAGATTCATGGAGGAAAGATGATTACCAAAAACAGAGTCATAACAGCAATAAAATGCTGCATGTTCCCTATGTGCTGGATATGTTCTAAGTGCTTTGCTCGCGTTCGTTCATTTGAACCTTCCAGTAATGCCATGCGTGTTGGTATGACTAACGTTCCCATTTCATATGAGATTGCACCATGGCAATTGCTGTAATGATTGAGGTAGGCCCACACAGGTGTAGACTGGCAGAGAGGTGGGCCCTACGTACAGTTCCGTGCCCAAACCCTCTCACATAGCAGTGGAGTGAAGCTTAGTTCAGGAACTGTGGCTCTGAGCCCGTAGTCCTAACCCCATGTTGTGCCGAGCTGCCTGATCATTGGAGTGTTAGTGCTCAGTGGAGGGGTAGTGGCTGGCTGTGCCTGGAGAAGTCAGGAGGGCTTTTCCAAGGTGGCACCTGTAGTCCTGTTCACCGTTTCTTGACTGTATCTACCCTATATTCTCGGGTGGCACAGAGGGGCAGAATCTTGTTCTTTACCCATCTCCTACATCACAGTTCCTGGTCCAGAGCCCGGCTCTTAGGAAGGACTGTGTAAAAACTTCTTATTTGATTAACACTTTTACTGTCAGTGTATCTAAGTTTTCTGAGAGAGAAGAATGTGGATATAAAGAGTATAGGATTGAAGGTAAGAATTCAGGGTTTAGGAAGAGGGAAAGAAACAAGTCAAGCCGCTAAAATATTAGGGAAACTAAAAGTTTTTCTGGATAAGTAATATTTAAAGTAGTAAATAATAATATTATAATAAATTGTCTAAGCTGAATGTTCCTAGATAGGCAAAAATTGGATGCTTAGAGTATTAAAAAACAAGTGAATTTGATTTGTTTAAACTTTTTTTTTTTTTATGTTTAGTTTTATTTTTGAGCAAGAGAGAGACAGAGTGCGAGTGCAGGAGGGGCAGAGAGAGAGGGAGACACAGGATCCAAAGCAGGCTCCAGGCTCCGAGCTGTCAGCACAGAATCCAATGCAGGGCTCGAACTCCTGAACTTCGAGATTGTGACCTGAGCCGAAGTCAGTGCTTAACCAACTGAACCATTCAGGCGCCCCCAATCAAAAAATTTGATTTTTAAAGGAATAACATTTTTATAGTGCAGCTTCACACTTTCTCATTTTTCTATCTGTTCTAGCCCAACCTTGCTACATCAATGTATCCTAATTCTCAGTGTCCTTATGATACAAGGGTCATTCTTATAGGAAGAAATCTCAAAAGGTGCTTGGTGTTTAAGGTGCATAACTTCATGCTAAGCTGAGAAAATAGAGTTTTTTAAAAAGAGATCCGGGTAGAGATTAGAGCAGAGAACCAAGATTTAAGTACATTTTCAGGGTGCCTGGGTGGCTTAGTTGGTTGAGCATCCAACTCTTGATTTCAGCTCAGGTCATGATGTCAGGGTTGTAAGATCAAGCCCTGCATTGAGCTCTGTGCTGGGCATGGAGGCTGCTTGAGATTCTCTCTCCTTCTCTCTAGGCACCCCCCCCCCAAAAAAAGATTTAAACACATTTCCATAGTTACTTTAAGCAATTGTGGTAGCATTCCCTTTATTCATACTTGATGAATGGTTTCTCCAAGAACATTTTTTATGCATATAATAGTGAATCCATTGATGATATATACATACACTCATTTTAACATAATCTGAATCTGCTAATTATGGAGTAGTTTGTGTTGGCAACAGGATTTTATGCTTCTGCCTTCTAGCCTATTCCTACTTGTCTTGCCAACCATGGGCACACAAAAGAATGACAAACATTCTGTAAAATTTCTGAGAAGGTCTTGTTTTTATGATAAAAGATTCACCCTTCAACACACCCTCTGGTAGATTTTAAATCTCCTCAAGTTAGGTTGAATCACAGTAGACAACTAAAAAGCATATTGTTATTATCTTTTAATCCACTTCCAAGCAAGTCACTGAGGTTTATAAAGTCCCACTGTTAGCAGTATCCGTACTTATGACTATTCCATTAAGTGGTCAATATACCAGTAGATATGTTGTTCTCCATACGGGAATGGGGGCATTTGTGCTGGTCACAGCTGGCAGCATGGAGAGTGCTAAGGGAACCTAGTGGGTGGGGACCAGGCTTACTACTCCACAGCATACAATGAGAAGGACAGTCTTCTTCAACAAAGACTTCGCCAGCCCAAATGTCAATGTGGCAAGGTTGAAAACCCTGCCCTGGATCACTATATAGAAGAAAACTCTGATATTAGATGCATATATATCAGGACCTTAATGTTTAACAGATGGAAGAATATGTAAAAAAAGTGTAGCTGGCTTATGCAAGTGGTGGGTTACTTGCTTTCGATAATTGTATGTAAACGTGCAAAAATGGTCATTTCATTTAAAAAAAATGACTTTAAAATATAACTTATTTGTTTGAAAGCATATTAGCCTCTTTGCCCCATTTTTTAATCTAAAGAGTTTGAATTTTATTCTAAGAACTCTATTCTTAGAACTCATGAAGAAGTGATGAAGTAGACTTAAGAAGTTTTAAAGTATATACGTTTTTCCTGAGTCAATAAATTTGTCTTAATACTTAAAATCTTCAGAAAATTCTGAGGAGCCTTTCTGAACAATGTCACCTATTTTCCGGGCAAGAGATATGCGGGGACTGTTTCTACCGCTTGTTTGAACCTCTTTCTTCCAATCCATGAGCACGGAATGTTTTTCCATTTCTTTGTGTCTTCTTCAATTTCCTTCATAAGCTGTCTGTAGCATGCAGATCTTTTACATCTTTGGTTAGGTTTATTCCTAGGTATTTGATGATTCTTGGTGCAATTGTGAATGGGATGTTTATTTGTCTTTCTGTTGCTTCATTATTAGTGTATAAGAATGCATCTGGTTTCTGTACATTAATTTTATATCCTGCGACTTTGCTGAATTCATGTATTAGTTCTAGCAGACTTTTGGTAGAGTCTGTCAGGTTTTCCATGTATAATATCATGTCATCTGCAAAAAGTGAAAGCTTGACTTCATCTTTGCCTATTTTGATGCCTTTGATTTCCTTTTGTTGTCTGATTTCTGATGCTAGAACTTCCAACACTATGTTAAACAACAGCGGTGAGAGTGGACATCCCTGTCGTGTTCCTGATCTCAGGGAGAAAGCTCTCCATTTTTTCCCATTGAGGATGATATTAGCTGTGGGCTTTTCATAAATGGCTTTAATGTTTATAGTAGCACTTTCAACAATAGCCTCATTATGGAAAGAGCCTAAATGTCCATCAACTGATGAATGGGTGAAGAAATTGTGGTTTATACAATGGAATACTATGTGGCAATGAGAAAGAATGAAATATGGCCTTTTGTAGCAATGTGAATGGAACTGGAGAGAGTGTTATGTTAAGTGAAATAAGTCATACGGAGAAAGACAGATACCATATGTTTTCACTCTTATGTGGATCCTGAGAAACTTGACAGAAGATTATGGGGGAGGGGAAGGGGAAAAAAAAGTTAGAGAGGGAGGGAGGCAAGCCATAAGAGACTCTTAAAAACAGAATAAACTGAGGGTGGATGGGGGGTGGGAGGGAGGAAAGGGTGGGTGATGGGCATTGAGGAGGGCACCTGTTGGGATGAGCACTGGGTGTTTTATGGAAACCAATTTGATGATACATTTCAGATTAAAAAAAATAAACCTCTTTCTTAGGTTTCTTCTCACACTATATACTGTCTTCTCTACTAACAAGAACTTTCTTGCACATCTCCACCAGGGCTAGAGTAACCTTGTTTCCTACACACTGAGAGATTTGTTTCCTGGAAGCATCCTCTTCTTCCAGTAGGTAATGCCTATAATCTGTGGCATTCTGGCCCACAGTGTGCTCGTGGTGCACTTTGGCATGGGCTTCCTTGCTTTTGCTTTCCGATCATTGGGAATTCATCTGGACATACCCCATCGCATCTCTCTTCAGAGCCTCCCGTACTTTGTTTCTGGTTGAAATTCTCCCAAGGCCTGCATCCAGATGAGCGAATCCACGAAGACTCCCGCACTGCTCTGCACCACCTACACACCACTGGTGACCTTGTCCTTCGCAGCCCTTGTTCCTGCTGAGTGGGTTTGGCACCTGCAGAATAGCAGCTGGTCAGTGTGATAAGCCTCAGCATGGCCTGTCAGGCCATCCCTCACACTGTTTTTTTGGGAGTTGTTGAAGCTGGAGTGACAGCCACATCTTTTAGCAGGCATCTGACTAGGTCGGTCTCTTCTGGTAATGTGCTTACCTAGCCATTCTCTTGTATTTGTGTATGTTCCTATTATTCCTCCCTTGGGCTACCAAGAACGTCCAAGCATAGAGTCCTCAGAACCTTCTTGTCTTTGTCTCAGTTTCAGTTGGTATCACTTAGAGGAGGAAGCCTTATCGTTGACTTTACCAGACTGTCTCCTGCTGAACAGAGACCCCTGGCTTGGCACAAACCCTTGCTGTGACATGTTAAAAACACTTGATGTTTAGTGTTTCTTCAGAATTCACAAGGGATACATGTTTGTTCTAGATAGAGTTTGGAAAATACTTACATGAAGATGGAAAATAACATATAAGTAATTAGAAACTGCCTATAATTTTTTTTTACCATTTACTGTTAAAACTTTAGGCACATTGTTCTATATATGTCTGTGTGTAAATGGACATGGGTGTTTTATGTAGTTTGAGTAGCATGTTTTAAATGTTTACCTTATTTTGAGAGAGAGAGAGAGAGAGAGAGAGAGTGAGAGAGTAGGCGAGGGGCAGATAGAGAGAGGGAGAGAGAGACTCCCAAGCAGGCTCCTTGCTGTTAGCACAGAACCTGATGTGGGGCTCGATCCCATAAACTGTGAGATCATGACCTGAGCTGAAACCAAGAGTTGGATGCTCAACCATGAGCCACCCAGGTGCCCCTTGGGTAGCATTTTTAATAACTGTATAGTATTTTCACAGATAACTGGAACACAGCGTACGTGCACATACATACACACATAAATACAAATCTGTTTCTTTACCAATTGTTTTTGATCTGTGTTTTTATTTGTTTTACCTTTCTCACTGAGATACGTCCCGGCATATTTGTTCACATTTGGTTGCTTATCTCAGAGGTGAAGTCCTATGCGTGGAATGGATGGTTAAAAGGTTGCGAATGTTGACTCAGATTGCACAGTGTCATCCTTTTAGTGGCTGTATAATATTTCATTGCACCACATCTAGCTTATCCATTTGTCTGTTGATGGGCACTTGGGGTGCTTCTGTATCTTGGCTATTGTAAATAATGCTACAATAAATGTAAGGGTGTAAAAGTTGTCAAATCACTATGTTGTATACCTGAAACTAAGGTACACTGTGTGTCACCTATACTCAAAATAAGATAAAATAGCTTGTATGATTAATGACTGCTCTTGCTACACTGTTATAAATAACACAGCTATGTCTTTTGAAACTTAAAAAAAAAGGCTGGGTGGTTTTTTTTAAGGCTTTTGATACATGTTGCCAAACAACCTCTGCAAAGATGTTTGCCACTTACTTCGTCGTCTTCTTCTGAGTTGGCTAAAACCTTCTATTCATCCTTGATTTTTTATCTTTCTTCCAATGCGAGTTTTCTGCTCTTTAATCATTACTGATCTTGTATTTCAGAAGTATCTGCTGTTTGAATGTCTTAAAACATGTTTTAACAAGGAATGGAAGCTTGATTTGATCAGATGCCTTTTGGGAGTCTATGTTATCCTGTAATTTCTGTTATTGGGTTTATCAGCAATGAGGGATTCTATTATTACCTTTCCTGACGTTGGGTTGTCCTTGCCTTTATTGCCCCTTGAAATTTCGTAGGTGCTCCTGTTTCAGGGGGAGGGGGCCTCCCATGTGAAAAGGGGGCTGCAGAGCTGTCCCTGGGCTCGTGGCCTGTGGGATGGGCCAGCCATGTCGTCCTGACACAGTCAACTTTCTTCGCAGCTCTTTGCCTACAGTTTCGATAATTCTGTCTGTTGGGTGTCCTCTGCCCGAGGAGTGCTGTGGCCTCCAGTGCTGTTGATAGGAGGGATGACTTCATTCCAAGCAGGCTTCCCTATCCTTCTTGAGACTCTTCTGTGCTGATTTCTCACCAGGACCTCAAACCTGAGAGACGTCAGCGTTTCCTCGAATACTGGTTACACTGCACTGCTGTCTCAGGTAGGGGAGATAATATCAGATTTTGATATTTTCTTTTAGCTCAAATGAGATCATTTATGGCCACTGTGCCTTCTGGTTTATCATGGAAATTTGGAACCATTGCCTGGTTTCAGTGTTGATGATGTATAATTCATTATTGATGTATTCATTTTCATCACTGTGTAGGAGATTGATTTTAAAAGTCTGCACTTATAGCAGGGTATACTCTAGTACACTTGCATAAAGCTTTCCAAGGAAAAAAAGGCAAATATAATGTGTAGTCCTAAACACGTGTTGGATAACCAAAAAAAAAAAAAAAGGCTTAAAAATATGTCTGCTTTTAATTTCAAGCATTAGCTGATGTGCAGATAATTTAAAACAGTAACATATCTGAAGAGAGCCATCAATGTAACGGCAACAATGAATGTGGCGTCATTCTAATGCATACTGGCATTATCTGAAAAATTTTATTTTAGCCACTCCAATTAATCCAGTCACTGAGGCCGGAAATAATTTTTCTGAAAACTAGATTACATGTCACACAGTTCACCTTTTTAAAAGTATGGAAAGAATACTATTTTTAAGACACCATTTTGAGAGCTTTCTGTAGACTAGCCTCTGTGGAGGAGTGTATTTTAGGCCCAGTGCATGGTAGAAATTTGGTATCCAGAATCTAAATATGCCCAAAGCTTTCAATCATTTTTCTCCATCTCCATGAATCTATGAAAATATACATGGGAAATCTCGTGAGTGCATGTAAAGACCTTCTAGAGGTGTCCCTTAGCAGTGGAAAAAGATGTAATTTGAAACCTTATGATGTGTCAAATACAGGAGGCCAAAGTGACTATGATTTAATGGAAAACAAATTTGAATGTTTCGAACAACTCCGAATGTATACGCTGTGGAAGTTATCAAACAAAGCATTATCTGAGAAGCGTCTTTGTAGATAGGAGGGAAAACAGATAGCTACACGTTGACAGTGAATGCTAGGTTTTAACAGTTTGCTTTACTAAAGCCATGTATTCACAGCAATTCTCAGTGGGGTTGATCACACTTCTAGTAATACTTGTGAATCTGCATTTTAGAGCTACTCTAAACATGAGAAAATCATTCACAAAGTACTCATTTTAACTCATAAGCTTTAAGCGATTTCATAATGGATTGATAGCTTCATTTAAAAAAAAATTGAAAAGTAGATATTTTGATTGAAATATACCCAGAGGCAGTTTCAAGTTTTCTTAAGGTAGTAATCTCATATAATTGTGTCATCCTCCGTGTGATAGTGTGGAAATTGCAGATTGAATACAGCCCCGGTTTTCTGTGTTCAATGAATATATTGCTGTTAAGCTATATGTAAATCACATTTAAAAATCAATTGAATCATTTTAGATACATTAGAGGATCTGTGTGTGAAAGAATCCATTTGGGAGAGATTTTATAGACTGATGTGTCATCTCCTAGTTTATAGTATTTAAATATGGATTTTCTCAGACTTGTTTAAAGTGTGCATTGTAGTTAATCATTTTGACACCCTGACTAGACTGGGCCACGTCACGTGGTCATTGAACATTTCTGGGGAGGAGAGGCTATAGAGGTGAAACCGGATATGGAGCTGACAACTGAGAAGGGGAACAGATTCCTGCATGTGTGTTTTTTAAAATTTTTGTTTGATTTTTATACTTTCAAGCTTACATATAAATAATTAAAAAAATATACAGTGCTACAAGATTCACAATAAATGTCAGTAGACGTTCTTCGCCTCTTCTTATTTCAGTTCCCACTCCCCAGAGTCAACCAGTCCAGCTTTTAGGGGTATTTTTCCTGAGTTTTACCTCCATGTTTTCAAAAAGCAAGGTTATACAGCCGATTCTTGATTTGTTTTATAGTTTTCGATATTATCTATTGATGTTCTCCCTTGGAAAATAGGGACTTTGCTCTTTCTCTGAGCCCCGCTAAATTATTATATAAAGTGTTTAAGAACCAATCTTTAGTTTCATAAGATTTGATTACATAAGTGCAATAAGATACTAAATTCTTTCTCATCCAAGGTGCCATGTAATAAAAGGTAAATTTCCAGTTGAGTTGTAAGACCGAACTGAATGTCTGAAGACTAGCTGCTTGTACAGGATATTGAAGGAGTGTTTACTGTATTGGGAATATTGCTGAGAGAAATTCGAGATCAGTTATATGGAAAGATAGACTCAGAGTTGAATGGGGCAGAGACTGCAGAAGAGAATCCTGGGAACATGTGTGGGTCCTGGAGGGAGGGCTGGCTTGGAGCCATTGTCATTCCTGCTCAAGGTGATCCCCGGGTGAGACTGGGTCACAGTGTAGAGGAGGAGTGGTCGAGGTGGTCTAGGGGCTTGGGGGATTGAGTGAGTGATTTTTTGACTTTCAGCCATTCGTCTCTGCTTCACGTGCATCTTTCGTGGGCATCTGTTGCCCTTCAATCCTGGTCCTTTGGGGGCCAGCAGTACAAATTCTCTTAAGAGACAGGATTTCCCCCACTGATGATACTTCTTCTGGGACTGGTTTCATCTGCTCTCCAGTTCTCAAGATTTAAGTGTTGTTTTCTCCTCTTCATTGTCTTTTTTGCATTACATTTTTTTTCTCCTGTTAAGAGTTCTGTGGTTTTGACTCAGACTGGTAATAAACATGTGTTCAATGTACCACATTTAGTTGGCATCTCGAAATCTACTCTAATATAAAGGTGTTTGAAGGTGGTTCCTATCCATAGGATAAGAAAGCAAATAATTATTGACCTCCTTTGTAGAAACAAAGATATTTGAATATTTGTGCGTTTCTTTTTTTTTATGTTCCTGACGTTGAGTCAGTTGTTTAATGCTTCTTGGAGGTGGAAGAGAAGTTAAAAGATCACATTTAGAGTTCCTCAAGATGTTGCTTTCCTGGATAGCGGCCACTACAGAGTCACATCACATATTCTACTTGTACAAAATCAACCATTGGAAAGAAAAAGAGCTTACAAAAGATTTCCCTTTGCCCCATGGAGTTCCATGTACTCCCTTTCTCAAAGATTTAAAAAAAAATACAGAGAAAAATTATGAGAATTAGTTCTTGGCTTTTGTGCTTTCAAGGACACAGGGTGGAGATTTAAAGACGAATTCAGAGATTTTTCAAGGGGCACTTTTTCTACCCTGAAGTTTTGCCCTAAAAACCTCATTTTATTCCCTAACTCTGTGTCACATATGAAGCCATTATAATTGTTCTGCTCCACTATTCAGAACCAACATACCGAATGTATTTTATTCCTGTGGCTGTATGATGTCAGGAAAAAAGTTGATCTTATAATTCATATAACCTTGGGTTCAAGCTCTAGCTATGCCATAGTGGACATATTGTTTAACTTTCCCTAATCTTTAGTCTTTTTGCTTTCAGAGTGATTATAGTGATAAGCTACTGAATAGGTTCAAGCCTTAATACTGGGCAATATTCTAAGCACTGTGAAGTGCTGTGTACACAGTAGATGCTTAAAAGATTAATATTCTGGGCCCACAGCCGAAAGTTCACTTACAGTTTTTCATGGATCCGGTGTCTCATTATTTTCAAGATTTTTTGATGTAGGCCTGAGGATATTAGCTTGCATTTATTGAACCCATAGTACCTCACATTGTTTAAGTTCTTTATGTTTATTGACTCGTTAATTCATAGAAACACTGTGAGTTAGCTACAGTTGCCATTCTTAATTTATGCATAAGTAATCCGAGGCCCAGAAAGGGTAAATACCTTATCCAAAGTGGCAGAACTGTTCAATGATAGAGCTGGGTTATTTGAACCTAGGATAATAGTAGCATTTCTCAGCCTGATTTAGGAGAAAAGATGAACTGTACCCTTTTGTTATTCTTTGATCTTTTGGAAAATTCCTGTTTGTTTGTCATATTAGTTTAATGGAAAAATCATAGGAAAGTCCTTTTGGGTGGTATACGTACATATAGGTTACATTTTGGGAGTTTTAAATTAAGGAAACCAAACTCGAAACTAGTTTGGGCAAAAAGGCAGATTTATTGGGATTCAAAGAATGATTGCATCACCTGTGGAAAGGGCGCACATGCCAGCTGGGCTCTGGAACAGCTGGCACCAGGGAATTGAACCTTACCAGGGTTTTCTTGCATGTTCCCTTCATGCCTCGCTGTGCATGCTTACTCTTGCCTTTATCATTATAGACAGGATTTCTATTCAGTGCAAAAACTATTGCTGCTGATGACCCAAGTTTAGCGTTTTATATAACTGTAGCCATGCGAGAGGGCTGACTTTCTGCCTCAGGTGAGATTCCAAGAATCCCAGGAAGGTTCTGAGTCAGGTCCTCATATTTAGAGCAGGTGACTGTAGTCTGAGAGTACAGTCCTGGAGAATGTGGCTTCTCCTGAGGCAGCCCTGTAGACTTGGGGTCATGGAAGGCAAGGGCAGGTAAGTCAGATAGGAATGCTTTCGGCTGCAGGTAACAAAACGGTGTGAATTAGTGTTGGCTTTGCACTTATTTACTATTACAACAAAAATCTGGAGTTAGAGTTGAACCTTTATTTCAGTAATATCATTAAGAAACTTGTAGCATTCTCCGTTTTTCTCTGTCTTCTCTATTTAGGCTTTTCATATTCCTGCTTGTCATTTCTTCATTATATGGCTGCCTGACATCTGAATACCTTGTGTCCATTAAAAGCAAGAATAGAAAAGGTTGCATGTTACCAGCATTTATTCTTCTCTCATTCTGTTTTATCTACTTTTTTCAGAAGTCCACACCAGACTTCCTTTCATGACTCATAAGCCAACTTGGAGCCAGGTGAAGATCTCTACCTGTGAGGGAGTCTTGGAAAATGAGCAACTAGCTTATTAGTCTCCATTGTGAGAAGCAACAATTGGGTAGGGGTTAGAAATGGCCATTATTTTAGCCAATCAACATTGTCTGCTCAACAGCACATTAAAAAGATCATATGCCAGGATCAAGTGGGGTTTATCCCAGGGATGCAAGGATAGTTCAGCATACACAAATCAATAAATGTGATGTATCACATTCACAACATGAAGGATAAAAATAATCATCTCAGGTGCAGAAAAAGTATTTGACAACATTCCACATCATCTCATGATGAAAACTGTCAACAAATTGGGTATAGAAAGGATGTACCTCAAGATAATAAAAGCCATATATGGCAAGCCCACAGCTAACATTGTACTTAGTAGTGAAGAGCTGAAAGCTTTTCCTCTGAGATCAGGAACAAGACAAGGGTATTTGTCTTGCCACTTCTATTCAACATAGTATGGGAAAGTTTTAGCCAGAGCAATTAGGCAAGAAAAAGAAATAGAAGGCATCCAAATCAAAAAGGAAGAAGTAAACTTATCACCATTTGTAGATATCATGATTTTATATATAGAAAACCTCAAAGACTCCTCAAAAAAGCTGTTAAAACTGATAAATTAATTGAGTCAAATTGCAGGATACAAAATCAGCATACAGAAATCTGTTGCATTTCTGTACACTACCAATAAGCTATCTGAAAAAGTACTTACAAAACACTATTTACAATAGCATCAAAGGAATAAAATATTTAGAAATAAATTTAACAAAGGAGGTAAAAGAGCTGAACACTGAATATAAAATATTTACAAAAGAAGTTAAAGACACAAATTAATGAGCAGATGTCCCATGTTCAGAGTTCGGAAGAATTAATATTATTTAAACGTCCTTACTATGCAAGTGATCTACAGATTCAACTCAATCTCTGTCAGAACTCCAATTGACATTTTTTACAGAAATAGAAAAAAAAATCTTAGAATTTATAGAGAACCACTTAGGACCCCAAATAGCTAAAGCATTCTTGATCAAGAAGAACAGGGGCATCTGGGTGGCTCAGACAGCTAAGTATCCAACTTTGACTTAAGTCATGATCTCACAGTTTGTGGGTTCGTGTCCCATGTCGGGCTCTGTGCTGACAGATGGGAGCCTGGAGCCTGCTTCAGATTCTGTGTCTCGTTCTCTCTCTGCCCCTCCCCCACTTGTGCTGTGTCTCTCTTTGTCCCTCAAAAATCAATAAATGTAAAAAAAAAAAAAAAAGAAGAGCAAAGCTGGAGGCCTTATACTTCCTGATTTTAAACTATATTAACAAGCTGTTGTAATCAAAACAATATGGTACTGTCATCAAAACAGATACATAGATCAGGGGAATAGAATCAAGAACCCAGAAATAATCACATGCATATGCAGTCAACTAATTTTCAACAAAGGTGCCAAGAATACACAATAGTAAAAGGATAGCCTCTTCAATAAATGGTATTGGAAAACATGTCCACATGCAAACGAATGAAATTGGATCTTTATCCTACACCATACACAAAAATCAACTCGAAAGGAATTAAATACTTAAATGTAATATCTGAAACTATAAAACTTCTGGAAGAAAACCTAGGGGGAAAGCTCCCTGACATTGGTCTTGGCAACACATTTTAGGATTTGACACCTAAAGGCATAGGCAACAGAAGGAAAAATAGACAAGTGGGTATACATCAAACTAAAAAGTCTCTGCACAGCAAAGGAAACAATTAAAATTAAAAGTTGATCTATGGAATGAAAGAAAATATTTGTAAACTGTATATTCAATAAAATGTTAGTATCCAAAATATGTAAGGAATTTTACAACTAAAAATAGGCAAAGAATCCAAAATTCTTTTTCTGCAGAAGACATACAAATGGCCAACAGGTATATGAAAAGATGCTCGATGTCACTAATTATCAGGGAAATGCAAATCAAAATCACAATGAGATATCAGTTTATACCTGTTAGCATGGTCATCATCACAAAGTCAAAAGATCACAAATGTTGGTCAGAATGTGGAGAAAAGGGAACCCTTGTACAGTGTTGGTGGGAATATAAGTTGATACAACTGTTATGGAAAGCAGTATGGAGGTTCCTTAAAAAATTAAAAAGAGAGCAAACGTACGATTTAGCAGTCCCGCTTCTGGGTATATATGCAAAGGAAATAAAATCAGTGCCTCAAAGAAATATCTGTATCCCCAAGTCCATTACAGCATTATCCACAATAGCCAAGGAAACAACCTAAATGTCCATCTATGGGTCAAGAAAATGTGGTCTTTATGTGTGTATAATAAATATGGATATTTTATATATATATATGGTGGAATATATAACAGATATATGATTATAAATTAAAAATGTATAATTATTATATATATAATGGAATATTATTCACCCTAGTAAAGGAAGGAAGTCCTGCCATTTGTGACAACATGGATGAGCACGGAGGACATTATACCACATGAAATGAACCAGACACAGAAAGATAAATACTGCATTGATCTCACCTGTGTGTGGAACCTTAAAAAACAAACAGAAAGTTGGACTCCTAGTAACAGAGTAGAATGGTAGTTAACAGAGGCTGGGGCAGTGGGGTCATGGGGAGTTATTGTTTCAAGGGTACGGAGTTTCACATTTGCAAGATGAAAAGGGATCTGGTGGTAATGTTTGTTCAACAACAGGAATGTATTTAATACCACTGAATTGTACACTTAAAAATGGTTAAGGTAGTAAATTCTAGAGGGTGAAAAAAAACCACTCTGGTTGAAAGGGGTGAGCAGACTTCTCTGTTGGTATGGGAATGAGAGGAAGAGTATTAGGCAGAGAGTCTCACAAATATGTACTATGTAATATATAAAAAGTCCTGAACTTAGACCTCGGCAATTTGAAACTGCCTTCAAAAGAGCATACCCAGCCATTTGCACTTTACTGTTACCTCCCATATAGGATTTGGGCCTTTCTGCCTTTGGGCTCTGTTCATGTGACTTTGTTTCCAACTCTTTTGTTCTTTCTTTTCCTCCGTAGGTGCCAGAACTTTCAACCTTATTTCAAGGCCCACTTCAGTCTGCCAGGTTCATGGTGGCATCCTGTTCCTTTGAACTCATACTACTTCCTGATCAAACAACTCTTATGTAATATGCTACCCGATGACCACTTAAATTTTGATGCTTTGCCCTGTAATTTAGCTTTTGACACCAAGGAGTCTGATGGTCTAATCTAATGAGACTGTAGATTTGTTTCACAGAACAACCCTTCCTCTCTTCCTTTGTGAAGACTGTAGCAAAAAGCAGAACGCATAGTAGGTACTTAATTTATGTTGGTTAATTCTTCTTTACTGGGGTATGTAATTAAAGCCTAATTCTCAATGAAGAATAATTTTAATTTATGGCATGTCTCTGAAGTGCTTTAGAAGTGAGAACTGGGGGGGGGGGGGCGCCTGGGTGGCTCAGTCGGTTGGGCGACCGACTTCGGCTTAGGTCATGATCTCGCAGTCCGTGAGTTCGAGCCCCGCATCGGGCTCTGTGCTGACAGCTCAGAGCCTGGAGCCTGTTTCAGATTCTGTGTGTCCCTCTCTCTCTGACCCTCCCCTGTTCATGCTCTGTCTCTCTCTGTCTCAAAAATAAATAAACGTAAAAAAAAAAAAATTAAAAAAAAAGTGAGAACTGGGGGAGAAAATGCCGTTAATGCACAGTCTTTTTGCCTAGCTCTAACTTTGCTTTAGGGTATCTACTGAAATGACATCTTCCACCTCAAAACGTCGGATGGTTCATCATTGCACAGGTAACAATCAATAAAGACTATTTCTCTTCCCAGTCCAAGATGCTTTTGGGTTTGTATTATGGACCAAACAGTTTCTGTACTATTTTGGTCCTGCCTGTTTTTGAAGTATTTGCGGTTATACCCATGGATTGCCCATTTTTACTTTCTCTGGAGTCAAGTGACTATTATGCATGGGCGGAAAAGGAAAGAAAAGAATTTAATGTAAGCACTGCAGTTTTTCAAAAGAAGTCAAGTTCTTTTGAGAAAGGGGAGATCGCAATGGGAAGTGTGCTGCTCTGTGAAAAGGTGAGATGCTGAAAACCAGTGGAGCCAGCAATGGGCTCCCTGTTTGCTTAGTATTTGATGAATGAAAATTCTATTTGTACTTGAGGATGATAGAATTTGAAATGGTTGTATTCCAGCTTCATAATATTCTTGAGAGTGTGGCTGCATTTTTTTGGTGTCTTTTTTTTTCTTTTCATCTTCGATGTCCAGCTGGTATTTTGAGACAAGAGTATGATTATGGAATTGGATTTGAAGAGCAGCACTAAATCATTCTCACTTGGTACTTGACCTTCATCCTAAACAGAATAGATTTCATGGGAGAAATCAGGTTGGGGAAGATATAATTTAATTCTGCCATGGGTCAAGCAGAAAGGTTAAGTCTTTTAAGTTCCTCATTCTATGATCCTGCTTGGTGAGGTTTCAAAGAAGCGATTTTTAATACTGGAACCATTCCGTGCCTGTCCCATGTTTTTTATTAATTATTGTAATATGCAGGCACATTTGAAACAAGTTTTCCTTGCCAGTGTTTCTTCTTGTATCTTTTAGGAAATGGGCAATTTTTTTCTTTTTTTATGAATTAAATTTAAAAATTGCGCTGATTTCTGTATTGACATGCCAGGTGGCCACTGGTTAGTACTTCAAAAATATAAGGCTGTGATTTGACCATCTGTTTAACAAGTTATTGGATTCATTTATTTCCTTCCTCCTCTACACCTCAGAAAAAGATGACTGACGAGGGTTATTGTGAGTTGTCTTCTGTACCTTTCTTCTAAAGGTTTTATGTAACCTGGTGTTGGATGCTTGTACCGAGGAAACCACAGCTTCTTTGCTTGTTAGAGTCCACCTTTGGGAGGAAGTCCTCCGCTGCCATTCTGCTCAGATCTGCTGTGTCCACAGTATGGCGCTAGTCTGTTTTTCCCTTGGAGGAAAAATCTGGCCTCTGGTAGGTAGACTTCGTGGCTGTTAACTGAGGATACTAAGCTCCCAGATACCCTTGCTTTGGATGATTTCTTTGAAGACATAGTTGTGTCTATACAGTCTTCTCATTTCTTTAATGAATATGTGGAATTTTAACCTTTCCTTAGGCATCATAGCCGACTCTTCATCACTTTGCCTTCTTTTACCTCCCATCTCCTGACATGTTCAAAATGGAGTGCTCTAAACCGTACACGCCATTCTAAGGAGATTGGCTCGTAATACTTTCCTTCTCTCTAAGTAGTACCTGCCATGTGAATGTCAGGATGGCGCTGACCTATTGCTACTTCTTGCAAATCTGTTTCTTGACTCTGACCTCCAACTTTGCGCTCACTCTGCAAGTTCAGATTGAATCTGTTACCAGCCATTTTCCACACACCCACCCCCAACTCTTTATTTAGAATGGCTATTAGTTAACATTCTCCCAGCTTTTGTGTGTTATTTTGGAATGCCTTAATAACTGCTTCCTTCAGATATAACCAGATTTACTTGGTGGTTAGTCTTATTTTGAGGGGAGATAGTATCCATGGGTGCTAATGCCACCTTCCTATAAAACTGCAGATTATCTGTTGGGCTAACCTCCTTTGAGTACAGTGAATATAATGGTTTGGGCACATTTGAGAGTGCTTAACAGCGTAATTGTGTTAATTTTCTGGAAGGCATGGGGTCACAAAAGCCAGCAAGGCCTGATCTGATTCTTGTGTATGGCTTTCTTATAACAAAATAATGATGAAATAACTATCCGTTAGCATTCCTGTGACATATACTGTAGATCAAGATTTAAAAGGAACCACCGAAGGCAGGTATCAAAGGCACAGTTCTCCTGTCCAGGATTGCGCCATAGGTCCCCTGACCCCACATAAGACTCAGAGGCTCCTGCAAGGGCAACAGTCTCAGTGTGCCACACAGTAACTCAGTTTTTGAGGGCAGGGTCTCGATTTTCTGGTCTCTCCCCTATGGCTTCTGGTACAACGCTTCATACCTGGTAAACATTCTTAAAAATTTGTCAAATGATGAGTTCAGAGACAGTAGTACCCTGAAACGTCCTTAACACATGAGGCAACAGGGTCCACAGCATGGTTGGGATGAGAAGCCAGACCTCTGTTCCCATTCTGACATTCCTTCTTCTGCATCCCAGTATCACTTCTGTCCCCATCCCCAACTGTATACCTTGGGTCCTCCCTAAGGTTTCTCCAGAGGAGGTAGTCTGGTTTGCAAAACCTTAAACATCAGGTACGGACTTCAGTCTGACCGCCATCCCATGGTAGTAGGCAATGTGGTGTCTTAAATCCATTTTGAAGAGGCAGACCACTCCAAAAGTTGTATAGATATAGGTATTTCCTCTCTCGTCTTCTCTATGTGTCGCCATACCAACACATATCCCTTAAGAAGCAGTTGGTGCTGTATCAGGTGAGGTGTATGGGGGACTTTCACTGCTTGTTCGGTGGTACCACCTTTTAAAAATTTTTGTGCACTTTTGGCTTCCTCTGCCCTCTCACTGTCCCATTCGTAGCCAAAAGACCTAGGTGGGTCTGTCACTCTTGACATTGAGTCATCAAAGATTAATTCTTTGATCTGACGCACACGCTCGTGAGCATCTGTGTACCAGGTACCGTTCTAGGTACTGAAGACAGAGTGGTAAAACAAATGGATAGAGAGTCTCTACCCTTATAAAAATTGTATTCTAGGAAGAGAGGCAGACAAATACATAAACAGAAACTGTAGTATGTCAGATGGTAAGTGCTGTGGAAAAGAAAAAGAAGGGAAGGGGGATTACTGGGAGAGGGGGCGGTAATACTTTTAAACAATGAGGTCAGGGAAGGGCTGCCTGGAAAGGGACCTTTGAACAAAGACCTGAAGTAGGTGGGGAATCGGGCTATGTGGAAGCTAAAGAAAGAAGATACTAGAATTCGTTCTTGACCTGCACACATCTAATGTCCCATAACACACTGGATCAAAGGTGAACTTCCAGCCTTGTTATATGGCAAATGTAGGGGATATTGCAATAGGACAAAAGCCAAGGCAGATGCCATTGGATAGTGAAGGACACCTCAGCATGGCACAGTGCTGAAATGAGTGGTCTCAGCTCCCTGCAAAGGGTGTGTGTGTGTGTGTGTGTGTGTGTGTGTGTGTGTGTGCGCGCCCGCACACACACATGCACGTGTACATACTGTAGCTTACCTAGCTCACCATGATCCCCATTCAGCGTTGATCAGTTTGCTCCTTGGGCCTCTGTAGGTATTTGAGTTCATGACTTTGATTTATAATATCCACTATTTTGAAGAAATACCAAATTTAGAAAGGTGTAGGAGTGGGATCCAAGGGATGTTTCCAGATTTCTGATCCTTTATCTAGAGTCCAAACTAATTTCCCATCCCTTTTGCTTTTTCCTTATTCTTTAGCTTGATCTTCCACCAGGGTCAGTGCAGCTGCCTGGATTGAATATGTCTTGATGTTCCAAGACATGAGACCAAATGACCGATAGAACAAAATGCAATGAATGGTGTGTATATGTATGTGTATGTCAGTGTGTGTGTGTGTGTGTGTGTGTGTGTGTGTAAATTATGGCAAGAAACAGAACTTGAAGCCATGCTTATTAATTCAGGTGGGAGGATTAGGGGAAAAAACTTTAAAAACTAAAAAAAATTAATCTACTTTGTTAGTCAGTTTATCTCTGTGGCCATAACCCTGTCTGTTAGGAATATACTTTCCAGACTTAGGTAAAAGAGAGTGTTCCCTGCCTGCTGTATATGCTGTTGAATTAGATGTGTTTTCTACTGCAGTCATTCCCCCATTAGGTATCTGGGGCTGAGAAGATTTAAGCTGGAGATGTGGTTTGGGGTCATCAGCAGATATATGGTGATCAGTGCCATGGGAAGGAGTGCACTCTCCCAGGGGGGCGGGAGTGTGCAGGATGATGGCGTTGGGTTGATGTAGATACTCTGTGGACTGTGGCATGTGGCCAGAGACTGGGAACTGTGTGCACCATAGAAGCGAAGACCTTTTTACAAGTTACTCCTATCAGATGCTGAAGAGGGGGCAAGAAGGGTGCACACCGGATGAACCCATTGAATTTAGCAGAGGTTCTGAGTGAGAAGGCCAAGACCCTCTGACATAAGCTCAGCAAAATGCAAGGAAAGAAGCTCCAAGAGAAAATGGTCACAGAAGCAGAGGAGGAAAGGGTCAGCACGGTGCTTAATGCTACCATAACATTTCCAGCGTCTGTGAATAGCTTGTTTTTGTTCTTCTGCGTGGCGGTTCAATGAAATCAGAGAGATCGCTCTCACATTAGTGAGCTCTCCTTTGATGTAGCCCACTTCTGTGGGAAATCCATTTCCGAGAGGAGACTCTGTTGTGCTCTGTTGAAAATCAGCCTCCGGGAAACTCATATGGGAATTCTGAGGAGAAGGGAAAAGCTTCTAGGGAGATGTTTTGAAATCCTTTGAGCTGCATATAATCAGTGCAAAGTTTACATGTATATTGACTGTACATTAAGAGCACTTTATGCAGTAAAGACCTCAAAGGCACTAGTCCATTATGAGAACAAACAGCAATTTAAAGCAATATTTTCCCAGAGAAAAGAATCAGGAGGAACAAAGATGCCAGAGTTGGGGCTTTTTTCCCCTGTTCATTTGTGAGAAAATGTGCTTTTGATTGATATCTACCAAAGACTGTGTTCAGCAATAGCATATTTTTGATGGTTAATGAATGTTCCGAATAGTAATTTAAAACATTTGGGGTGGTGCCTCCGGGCACTTTTTCCAATACCTCTTTTATTCTTTCCAATATCTGGAACACGAAGACTAGAATGAAAATAATTGCACTCTCTCTCCTCTGCTCCTTTCCCATGAGTCTGAGTGCTCATACTCCGTGTATCAGCAAGAGCTTCTATTCTCACGAATTCTTTGCTTTCATTTTTAGTAACAGGGCTGGAACTTTTTTTGGTGCAAAGGAAGAATATGCCATCCTGTAGAAGCTAAGACCCACGATGTATCCAGTGTACCTCTTTTTGCATCTTTTTCTTTGGAATTCTCCTAGAGGGATGTGTTTATAAAAATGTGGGGATTTGCATTAAAGAAAAAAAAACCCCTAAGTTTCTAATTCAGGTCAATGTACTGAAATGAAAAGATTTCTCCCACATTTTTGCGTGTTTTTCTTCTCCCTGATTTTTGCAGTCACACATTTTATGTTGGTGGCATTAGGTAGCAAGACACCACACAAATGAGATGCTACTGAGGACTATCAGACCATGACAACTTAATAGCATCTTGGTAATATGTCCAGCTTCCAGCTTATATCTACTTAGATTTGTATACAGCATAATTTCCTACGTAACTTAAATAAAAATAAGAAACACCACCATTATACGATGGACCACTAATTTCAGGCTTCATTTACACACAAGTAATGCTCTACTGTTAAATAAACATTAAAGAGCTTTCTGTTATACTCTGTAATGGCTGAAAAACATTGGTCATATAATAAAGCGGCCAGCTAATATATTTGTCTTAAATTAGATAAAGACATTTAATAAAAAGAAATGTGTGATAAAATGAAAGAACCAGAAGACATCATTGCTTAACCACTAAGATGTGTTACCTCTTTAAGATGTCACAAAAGTATTTCAGATACTGTACAGTTTTCATGGGCATGGTTTCTAAACAGCATGGCATTTAAAGCATGCTAGAATCCTTGGAAGCTGCATAACCTTCTCTTTTACTGTGGTTTCTGTTTTGCTGTCAGGAAACCTGATGAATAGTGAGTATTAATAAAAAGAATAAGCTGCCATTTTTGGAAGAGTACCGTTTGCCAGGGAGTATGCTGGGGATTTTGTATTTATTACCTCTGATCCTCTCAGCAATACGATTCCCATTGTATAGATAAGAAGACTGAGGCAGAGAATTTCAGTAACTTACTCATAGTGATAGAGAAGGGACTCGGATGTATGTCCATCTGTCTTTAAATTTAAGACCCTTTCTACTGGCCAATTGCATTAGAATCTCTAGTTGTAGGACCCGGCTAACAATATTCATTAGAGGGTTCCCTTGGGATTCTAACATAGAAAAAAGGCTACTCTTGCACAAGTAAAGAAACTGACTTTGACATTTGGCTCCTTTATGGGGTTTAATAAAGAGATGCAGACAGGAAAAGAAGGATTCATCCTTTCCCATTCTTTCCAGGTTTCTGTTTGAAGTTGCTTCATTCCTTCCAAAGAGAAGAAGGGATATACTACGTATGCAAATATGTGTGTGTGTGGGTGGGGGGGACAGTTGGTATGTGTGTCTCTTGTGTCCTTAAGAATAGAAAGCTATTGGGGTGCCTGGATGGCTCAGTCAGTTGGGCATCCGACTTTGCCTCAGGTCATGATCTCGCGGTCCGTGGGTTCGAGCCCCGCATTGGGCTCTGTGCTGACAGCTCAAAGCCTGGAGCCCGCTTCACATTCTGTGTCTTCCTCTCTCTCCGCCCCTCCCCTGCTCACGCTCTGTCTCTGTAGTCTCTCTCAAAAATAAATAAACATTAAAAAACTTAAAAAAAAAAGACTGGAAAGCTTTTTAAAATGATAGATATGTAGATGGAACATTTATATGGAAAAATATGTGGAAAATGTTGGGCAAAGCTGGATGCTCACTGATAACAAGGGCCAAGAAAAAAAGATTTGAAGCATTATAAATATATAATATAATGTTGAATAGATTCACGTGTGTGTGTGTCAGAAATCTCTTCCAGTTTAGTGTGTGTGTGTGTGTGAGAGAGAGAGAGAGAGAGAGAGTGAGAGAAAGAGAGAGAGACAGAGAGAGAGGGATCTGAGTTTATTATTTTATAAGCCTAAAAATTAAGAGAAGTCACTGGATTTGACAGCTGAATGCTTAATCTCCAGCTCTTTGAGCAAAGGTGGTCGAAGGCCATTTTTTGGAGGGGAGTGGGTGAGTAGTAGGGCTTTAGAAGGACTTGTTCTTTTCTCATCTCACATCCTGGATATTTGAAGTTTATGCCAAATCGTATTGTGCAAGAAGCTGGCCTGTGTTGAATATGTCACAGATCATCGATAAAGGTGGTTTCCCATGTAGAATGTTTAGTTTCTCTCCTTTGCTGTCTTTGGTTTTCATAGTAATGGAAAATTCTTTCCTACTTTTCTCTGCTGTCCAGATTATTTGCTACCCCAAATAATCCTGTTCATATCCTTTTTTTAATATTCTGTGTGGCTCTCTTCCATGCCCTGCCTACAAATCACCCCACTGAAGTTTATGGCTTTCACATCCATGGTTCTTTGCTGGAGCCTTGGGAAATTATCTAACCACAACAGAAGGCGTCCTGATCTTTAATGTCAGTAATACCACCAACACAGTTGGCTTGGAGGTGCTTCACTGTGTTACATTGTTAATGTATGTGGAATTTCAGGGTAGGCTGGTGCTTCAAGTTATCGGGTGAATAGGATTTAACATTATCATTCCTATTTTCACCAACTGTTGGTTGCAAGGAGATTCTGAAACGTTTAGTTGTTTTAATGCATATTCCTTTTGTTCTGTAATGGGAAAGGATTACTACTGATAGTTAATTTGACCTACAATGAGGTTCCAAAAATTAGACATACACAGATTTTGCTGGATGAACAGAATTTGTTCTCTGTCTGGATTGGTATAAAGCTTAGAAAAGTTCATCGTCATCAGTAGGGCTGGAGTTAGAGACATGGTTAGTCATGGAGGTGTTAGCCTGAGGAGTTACAAGCCAATTTGGGTTCCCTGCACTTTCTGAACTCGACCGTTCTTTGATTCTATTAATTGTAGGGTGAATGGAAATTTTAGGGTAGTGAAGAGTTCCACATGGTTCCTTATTCACTGTTAAGGATAATGTTCACAGAATATTTTGGTAACCCTCCACATTTTCCAGCTTTCTTCCCTATCATGGGTCTTTTTAATAATTCTGTGGGTGTGGAGACCTGAAGTTGATGTGCCCCCTCAGTGTCAGGGGGCAGAAAAGGACAAAAGGGACTCTCGCAGCCAGGGCTCCAGGCAGTTGATCAGTCTATTCAGCAAGAGAAAAGGGGTGGCCTGGACCTTTTATAATTTTCTGGGTGTCCTGAGGGATATGGGTTCTTGGAAATAATTGTAACCCCTACCTAATCCAGTTGTGACTCCTACCCATGATGTCCTTGTGTGGCTTTCTTTGGGATAGGAAGGAGAAAGTTCTAATCTGTGGAGAAATGAAGATAAGGCAGGTAGGAGTCCTATATGAAGGGTATCTGTGGATATTGCTGCTTCTTTCTCAAAGCAAGCATGTAGATATCTTATAAGAAAGGGCACCATGGCCTTTGGCCTTCATTGCTTATTTTAACGTTACTCCTGTGTCACCACAGATAGATGAAGGCAATACAGGAGTAACGCTAATGGAATTTCAAGCCCCATGGGCACCGGAGGACAAAGCCCTTTGTAGATGAGCTCACCATTGGAAGAGATGAGGGAAGAGCTAGTCAGGTAGGGAGGGGGATGAATAGATTGAGCAGGTGGAAGCGGAAGCTGTAGCCAGGGTCTGAGAGACCCACGGGGATTTTCCCCAAGGCACGTTTTCTTGCCTTGAGACTGTTCATCTTCCTCTTCCAGTGTTTTATGTGCTCTCATAGGAGTAGAACCCCAAGAAAGCTCATAGACACATAACTTGAGTACAAAGCAAGACCTGTACGATGCCATTGAGGTACTGTGTCTGCTTTTCAGTGGTTTTTCTGTTTGCTTTCCATTTGGCCTGCTTGATTCCCTTCATATTCTGGGCACGTCGAGAAATGCATATTTTTGTAGTGGGCCTATTCTATCTATATTTGAGTCTTCAGGAGGGTATGCCATTTGGAAAAGTTTTACTTAGTAATAGTAAAGGAAAAAAAGACGACTTTGTGTTTGAAGTAGTGGCCTTGTTTCAATGACATTTAAAAGATGGATGTTCACCATCACGCATCTTTCCAGGCTAAGAATCCAGCATATCTTGAGAAGATGAATGTATTGGAGAGGCTGGTTAATACATTATCTTTGTTTTGCTGCTGGCTAGCAAGGGAGAAATGTTATGACGGCCAATAGGTTGTCCTGCTCTTGTTTTTATGTTCATGTAAAGTATCCAAAATGCTGAACACAAAAAATTTCCTATGGTACTTTAGTTCCTGGAGGGAACTAAAAATAGAATGGAAAGACTGAATGAAAGATAACCTGGCATTTTCAAGCCCATTCCCCTTGCTCCTGAATAAATCAGAAATAATTCTTACATGAATCTCTTTTCTGGTGCCCTTAGATGGGGTGCTCTGGAGGCTGCAAATAGTGTGTTCACGGCTTCATTTCTGTAGCTTTCTGTCAGAGGCCATCTGAGGTGGGAGTTTGGAAATCTGAAGACAAAACTGATTTGCAAGAGGGAATTCTCTCATGAAGACAAGACTTTGCATTTGCATTTGATTATTTATATTTGATCAGATTAAAAAGGCAGAGGACTTAGACATGGACACTTTGAGAGGTCGTGGAAGAAATGAATTGCTGACAGGTTGGAGCCACAGCGATGAGAAGGTAACTATTTGGCTGTTGTGCTTTTAAAACAACTTAAGGTTTGGGAAAATATTTTAGAAGTAGATAAAAGTATTAAGACCATTGTAAACATTC
The DNA here is from genome assembly GCF_027475565.1 of Acinonyx jubatus. Classification (NCBI taxonomy): domain Eukaryota; kingdom Metazoa; phylum Chordata; class Mammalia; order Carnivora; family Felidae; genus Acinonyx; species Acinonyx jubatus. The sequence goes on from NC_069384.1 coordinate 142,442,092, forward strand.
ATCTCCTCTCCTTGCTCAAGGCATGCTGTAGATACAAATCAGGGAGAGAATATATTTGAGTTAGGCTGTACTGTTTTAAGAGTAACAGTAAAACCAACTCAAACTGCTTAGACAGTGAAGGAGGTTTATCTGTCAGTCATGTGATTTTCAAAGGCCACAGGCGTAGGACAGGTTTCAAGTGATACTTGATCCAGAAGGCCACGGTGTCCTTAGGACTCTGACTTCACTGTTTCTGATCTTCTTGGCCTGCCCTCCCTGGTATTGTGATGTCATTCGGAGTCAGGCTTCCCTCATGGTAGCAAATGGCTGCTGCCATCCCAGGCCCCCTGTCGACACAGTGCCATCCAGACAAGGTGACTATGCCCTTGTTTCTTCCTTCTTAGACAGGCCTGAGATTTTATCCTCATTGGGCTATTTGGTTGGCTTAGCCCAGGTCATGTGCTCACCCCTGGAGGGGAGAATAGAGTCAGCATTCCCAGAATCACATGGTCGCAAATGTACGTGGAGAATGTCAGAAAGGGCTGAACAAATGCTTTGGAGATAACCCACACGTGTCTAAAGGCAGTAAGGCACTGAGATAAAGAGCCTTGTAAGTTTTGTAGGCCATCTTTGGCTTCAAATGTACTTCTTTCCCATCACTTCATGTTTGGATTTGTTTGTGATGATTGCTAACATAGCGTTATCTATGCAGCTTTTCAAGATACCCAGAAATGCCAACTCCTCCACTTTACTCTAGAATGCAGTATGGCATTTCATAGTCAACCATTCACTTTGCTTCTTCTTTCTTAACTTTAATAACTCTTGGCGTAATTTGATCCCACATTTCTTCTTTTTTAATAGTCACTGGAAAGAAAGGACAGCTGGCCTCGCCATTATGTATGATACCCTTATATCTGTTTTCAGTGTTTTACTGCCACTTGTATTAGTTTTGCCTCCTGCTGTCATGGTAAAGTAAATACCCTTGTTTTCTGTGGGTCTCTGGCTTACTGTTTTGAGGCAAGTTTAACTGATTTATCTGAGGTCATGCTCTGACTCATAGGTGACAGGTGGTATTAATAGCCATAGCTCCAAAATTGTAAGAGTTGGGAAACTACAGCCCACTGGCCAAATCCAGTCTACAGCTTGTTTTTGTAAATAAAGTTTTATTGGAACACAGCCGCATTCATTCATTTGTATATTGTCTGCGACTGCTTTCACTACTATGATTGCAGATAGAATAGTTGTGGCAGACGCTGTTTGGCCTGAAACATTTAAAATATTTGTTATCTGCCTTTTTACAGAAAAAGTTTACTGACCTCTGGATTGGATAAGACACATTCTTCACTTTAAAAACTAGGCAAGAGATTTCACAGCTCGGTAGTTTAGTCTTCCCATGCCTTTCTGGGTCTTTAAAAACGATCAAAGAATGTCGAAGATGGAAACAATTTAAAGCAATTCATCTAGTCCTGATCTTTCATTCCACAGATGAGAAACTGAGGCTCAGAGATGACATGTGACTTAGGCCAGGCTCCTGGCATATTAGAGGGAGACGAGAGTATCCTCTATTTTCTACACCTGGGTTTGTACTGGAAAAGTACCTGCTACCAGGAAGTAGATGAGGTCTGAAATAGTTTAAGGAGTGTGTCATGAGGAGCAGCGAAGCCCTGTCACTTACTGGTTTGGGCACATTACTTAATTTGGTTGAACCCAGTTTCTTCACCTGTAGAATGAAAGTAACATTAGTCCATGCTCCCTGTGGTTATGCTTTAAGTGAGACATCCGACGTAAAACGCATAGGAATGGCTCAAGAAATGTTAGCTGCAGCTTTTACCATCATCATCGTTATCAATATCACCATCAACATTGTTATCTTCAAAATCAGCAGCAGGCTACATGATTTAGTACTCATCCTTGCTTCTTTCTTGCCTGTCTTAGAGGAAAAGTGGTCATCCTCCTCTTCAAGGCTTAAATGCCCCTTTGGGAACTGGATCATTTCCTCTCATGTCCCCTCACAGACTTTATTATATCAGTTATCCCATTTTCCTGTACCTTCTTTTGCTTCCTTTCCACCACTCCTTCAAATTACTAACAAAATATAATAGCTAACAACTAACAAAATACAAGTCGTAGATGTTTCCATCACTTACTTCATCTTGGTGCAGCGTGTCATTTCTCCCCGTCACTTCGCTGCCCCAATGGCTTGTGTCTCACTTTAGCCTCCCTTGAGTTTCGTTCTAAATCCAACTCTTCTAAAACTGTCCTATCCAAGGTCACAGGCAAGTCTGTAGGACTATATATAGTCTTCATCTGTCCCAACCTCGTGTGGCATTAAAACTCTTGACACCCTCCTTCAGGGGAGACTCTTTTTCTTTTGCTTTGGAATCACAATCCTGTTTTGCTTCTCTTCCCACTTCCCGAGAAGTCTCTTTCCCAGTTATCCCTCTCTACCTTGTGTAGAGAGGTTCCCCCAGGTTCTGTATGTCGAAGCTCTCCCCAGCAGTTGTACGCTTAGCCATGTCTTCATTGACGGTCTGTGGAGGTGATAAATGTCTCTTTCTGAATGTAGCTGTAGAATTTATAACCTCCCAAACGTTCCTCCCAAACTACTTCTCTACTCAGTTTCTTCCTCCTCTTCTTCATTATCATGATATTCTAATTCCTAATATATATCAAGTACTCGTTATGAATCATATTCTGTATTCAGAGCTTTAAAATAAGATCATTACTTTTAAAAAATAGCCAAAGTCCATACTTTGTTCGTATTTCCTTAGTTTTTACCTTTTTCTTAAGAACATTTTTTTTAAATGTTTGCTTATTTTTGAGAGAGATAGAGAGACACAGTGTGAGCAGGGGAGGGGCAGAGAGAGGGGAGACACAGGATCTGAAGCAGGCTCCAGGCTCTGAGCTGTCAGCACAGAACCTGATGTGGGCTCCAACCCACAAACCGTGCGTGAGATCATGACCTGAGCCTAAGTCCAAAGTTTAACTGACTGAGCCACCCAGGCACCCCAGTTTTTACCTTTTTCTCTTCCAAGATTCCATCCAGGACATCGCATTACATTTACAATTATGTCTTCTTAGGCTCCCCTTGACTGTGACCGTTTCTCAGATTTCCCTAGCTTTTGATAATATTTATAGTTACTGGTCAGATATTTTGAGGAGTGTCCCTTAGTTGGGATTTGTATGTTTTTCTCAAGATTAGACTGAGATTATTGGTTTTGGGGGGGGAAGAGCATTTTTATTACATCATGTCAAGAGTGTATATTAGCAGCATGACTTACATTGCTGATGGTAATTTTGATCACTTCACTGAGGTAGTATCGGTCAGGTTTCTCCACTGTAAAGTTACCTTCTTCCCCTTTTCCATGTTGAACTCTTTGGAAGGAAGTCACTACCTATAGCTCACACTTAATGAGTGGGCGGTTATGCTCTACCTTCTTGAAGGTCAAGTATCTACATCAATTATTTGGAATTCTTTTATACAAGAGCTTTAGCTATTATTCCCCATTTAGTTATTATTCAGTCATTTAGTTATATCAAGTTATATCAGTATAGACTCATGGATGCTTATTTTATACTTTGGTTATAATCCAATTTTGCTTTATTTTGTCACTCAGCTTGTTCCAGCTTTGACCAATGGGAACTCTTTCAGTTAGCTTTGTTTCGTTTTGACACACTCACTGTGTGTGTATGCGTGTGTGTGTGTGTGTGTGAGAGAGAGAGAGAGAGAATTTCTTTTTGGAGTACCTTCTTACTTTTTAGCACCACAAAAATGCTCGAAGCTCATCTTATATATTTCCTATCCTGATTCTAGACTCGGTCATTTCTCCAGGGAGCCCTGGCCACTTTTATTGGAGAATGATATTCGACACCAAGATCTGGGTTCTAGGTGTGCCCTTTCTACTGGAGTATCATTTCTTTTAGGCCTGCTAAATGGACAAAGCAGGGACATATATGTATGTATAGTAATCTGTGTATATACAATTACCTGTAACTATTTCTATGTGTAACTCGTCTGTATCTGTATTAAGCTAAACATGGGTTTTACACTGAGGTCTCCAGCTGAATCCATTACCACATGGACTACTTTTGCCTTCTCCCTTTGCTTGTTGATAACCTCACACTTCAGTAGTGAGAAAGCTGGCTCCCGCCATCTGTCCTTTATTTTTTTTAATTGTTCAAGGCCAATATACATTTATAGTGTTACCAAAATTGTAAATTCATATACTTGTGAGAAAGATCTTTATCATCTAGAGGACAAGGCTTTTGTACAGTTTCTACTGCCTTTTTGTCTCACAGACCACTTATTCCGAAAGTCACTTAGGTTAGCACTATTTTTCCCCATCTGCATGAGGAACATTTCATACGTTTGTAATATGGTTAGATTGTTTTTTTACTTTTAGCATTCCATCCTGGGATCTCACAACCCCTAAATGATTTGTTAAAAATCTCTGTACATTAAGGTCACATTTGTTTTATAAAGTTGCATGGTTTTTGACCAATGCATGGTGACATGTATCCACTATTACCTTATTGTACAGAACAGATTTACCACCATAAAAATTCCTCGGTGCCTTACATAAGGCACAGTGTTTCACAGTATCCAAGGGAATGTTCAACACTCCCTTCCCACCATTTTATCATTTTATTGTTGTTATACTTTTCAACTTTTCAAGAGTGTCATATAATTTGGATAATACTCTAGCCTTTTCAGACTGGCTTGTTTTTTCTTTTTAACTTAGCAGTATGCCTTTAAGATTCATCTGTGTCTTTTGATGTCTTGATAGCTTACTTCTTTTCATTGCTGAATAATATGCCATTGTGTGGATGTACCAGTTTCTTTATTCATTCACCTGTTGAAGGACATCTTGGCAGCTTTTAGTTTTTACTAATTCTGAATAAAGCTGTTATAAACATTTCTGTGCAGATTTTTGTATGGACATAATTTTTCAGATAAGTTAGGTGATTCCCTAGGAGCACGTTGGTGAATTGTGTGGTTACGGCTGTGTTTCACTTTGTAAGAAACTGACAAACTGTCCTCCAAAGTAGCTGTACTGGTTTTTTATTCCCACCAGCAATAAATGAGAGAGGGTTCCTGTTACTCTGCCTCCTCACTTGTATTTGGTGTTGCCCATTTTGTGGGTTTTAGATACTCTAATATATATGCAATGGTATCTTGTTTTAATTAGCAATTCCCTAGTGACAGATGATGTGGAACATCTTTTCCTATGCTCATTTTCCATCTGTATGTATTCTTTGGTAAGGTGTCTGCTCAGATATTTGCTCATTTTTTAATTGGGTTGTTTGTTTATTTAATTTTTGTTGACTTTATTGGCAGGGGATACGTTCCAAGACCCCAGTGGATGCCTGAAATTGAAGATCGTACCAAATCTGATGCACACGATGTTTTTTCCTGTAGTGTTCATACATACGTACGATAAAGTTAAATTTATAAATTAGGCACAATAAGAGATTAACAACAATAATGGATAATAAAATAGAACATTTGACAGTGCATTGTAATAAAAGCTATGTGAATGTGGTTTTTCTCTCTGTCTTAAAATATCTTATTGTACTGTCTCATCCTTCTTGTGATGATGTGAGATGATAAAATGCCTATGTGATGAGATGAAGGGAGGTGTATGACACAGGCACTGGGATGTGTATTAGGCTACTATTGACCTTTGACTCTATGTCAGAAGGAGGATCATCTGCTTCTGGACTGCGTTTGAACACAGGACCATGCAGAAAGTGAGACCTTGGGTAAAGAGGGATTTCTGTTTTTTGGATACAAGACCTTTGGATACAAGTGTTTTACAAATATAATCTTTCGGGGAGCCTGGGTAGCTCAGGCGGTTAAACGTGTGACTTCAGCTCAGGTCATGATCTCACAATACGTGGGTTTGAGCCCCGCGTCAGGCTCTGAGCTCAAGCCTGGAGCCTGCTTTGGATTCTGTGTCTCCCTCGTTCTCTCTCTGACCTTACCCGCTCATTCTCTCTCAAAAATAAATAAACATTAAAAAAATTAAAAAAAACCCAAATATAATCTTTCACTCTGTGGCTTATCTTTCCATTTTCTTAGTAGTATCTTTGCAGAGAAAATTGTAATTTTTATAAAGTCCTGCTTACCAGTTTTTTCTCTCATGGATCATGCTTCTCTGTTCTCTTTTAGAAGTTTCTTCTGTATTTTACACTTAGGTCTATGACCCATTTTGAGTTAATTTTCTGAAAGGTGTAGGATACGTGTCTAGGCTTTTTTTTTTTTTTTTTGGTTTGTTTTTCATATTAGCATCCAATTGTACCAGTACCATTTGTCGAAAAGACTGTCCTTTCTCCATGGACTTGACTTCCTTCCTTTGTCAAAGATCAGTTGGCCATATTTGTGTGAGTCTATATCTGTGTGGGCACTCTGTTTGAGTCCTTTGATCTATGTGCCTATACTTTTGCTAATACCATACTGTCTTGATTACTGTAGCTTTATAGTAAGTCTTGAAATCAGGCAATCTGAGTTTTACAGGCAGCATATTACCACTTAAAAATATTTTTTAAGTAAATTTTCAGTGACATGTAGCATATGTGTAGAAAACACTCAAATGATAATGTATAGCCTTATAAATTCTTACATAGTAAATATATTCAAGTAAGTGGCACCCAAAGAAGAAAGGACATTAACATTTTCAGACCTTCCTTTGTGATTCTTCCAGTTACTAAACCTCCATTCAGCGATCATGTCTATTCTGACGTTTAACAACGTGTATTAGTTTGGCTTGTTTCTGCAGATTATTTTAATGGAGTCACATAATATGTACTATCTGATGTCTGGCTTCTTTCCTCAATATTGTGTTTGTGAGATTTGCCCATCTTTTTATGTATAGTTGTTGACTGCTTATGCTTATTACTGTATAATTTCCCATTGTATGAACACACCACAATTTATGGATCCATTTTTCTGTGGTTGGAAATTTGTATTATCTTCAGTTTTTTATTATTACACATAGGAACAGTATAAAATTCTCCTATGTATCATCCAGAGTTTATGTTCATATTTCTGTTGATATATCCCTAAGAGTGAAACTCCAAATCATAGGGTGTTGTACATATGTTCAACACTGATAGATATTGACACTCATTTTCCCAAAATGGTGCTCAATTTATGTTCCCACTACCAGTGTATGAAACTTTTGTTTATGCAGCATATATTCTAATCCTTAAAACAGCTCTGTGACATAGTTACAGTATTTTATTCTCATTTTACATTTGACTAAATCTGAATCTTAGACAAGATAAATGACTTGACCAAGGTCATGTACTATTGATTTATCTCCAAGGCAGTCTGAACTCAGACCACATATACTTTTTTTGGTAAATGTTTATTTATTTTTGAGAGAGAAAGTGAGCAGGGGAGGAGTGGAGAGAGAGAGGGAGACACAGAATCCGAAGCAGGCTCCAGGCTCTGAGCTGTCAGCACAGTCTGATGCAGGCCTGAACTATGAACAGCAAGATCATGACCTGAGCTGAAGTCAGACACTCAACAGACTGAGCAACCCAGGCGCCCCCAGACCACATATACTTTTAATGACTTTCCTTTCCTCCCCTTCTAGGTTAAGAATGCCATTGTATACAGACAATCTTCTTTGAAACTTCCAGAGTTCATTTAGGTAAAGCTTAATCCCAGCCCAGTGTATATCCATTTCTACTATGGCCAACAGATGGCGCTAACAGTAGTTTAAAAGTTGTCGCTTGGAGCTGTGAACAAGTGAACTCAGATACAGCCTCTTAGAACCATTCTTTCTTTATGTTTGTCTGAGCTGGTCTGAAAGCTAGAAATCTTGGGGTCATTCCTCTTTCTCTCTCACCCATGTAGTTGGACCATAAATCCCATCCATCGTACTCAACAGTAATTCCTGTATTTTCATTCCCCCTCCGTTCTCTCCTTCCTCTGTGTTCCCATTACCTTCTCTTCTTGTCTCTTAAATATGAATCTTGCACTCATAAGTACATAGCACTCATCACAGGTGGCAGTTTATGTGCCTGCCATGCCCTGCTATGTTTTGAACTCCTCACTGTAGAGACTGAATCAGATTTATTGTGTGTCCTGGGGTCTAGCATAGTGCCTGGCACAGTGAAGGTACCGATGTTTGAGGAGTTAATCAAGTTCTCTTGGCAGACAGCAAAAAGTTCAAAATGACCATTCTTTCCTGCGGTCACATAAGAAATACTTAACTTGCCCTGTCTGCCCTGGATGACCTGGTATCATGCTCTGACCTCTGGGAGAACAGGCTCATTATCATACAGATCCCTTGCCCAGCGGTGTGGCTCATTCGTGCATTCCATCTCCCTTTTAAAAGGCTGGGGTTAGGGTTAGGTACAAGGTCATTTCTTTTTTATAGGGTGGTTGCCAGAGAATTTCTGGTGGCAGACAGTAGGCATGACCAGATTGTCCACTTACCCTGGTTCAGATTGAATTGTTGGTAGTTCAGGACTGGGGATGGCATAGGTCAGCTTGAGATAAGGCAGCAGAACCACCAGGCACAAATCTGTCCCCTTAATGAGAAAGAGATTCCTGGTTATTGGACCATTTGTTTGTGGGCTGGGACTTTGATTTTAATCCCATAGCTTTATACGCTTGGAAGAGGGTAGATAAAAACATTAATAAGCACAGTACCAGTTAAAAAATATTTTCCTCCCCTGACCTTCTCATCCGTCCTCTCCCCACAGTCATAACTTTTCAAGGTTAGTGTTGATGGTCTCTGCCACTCAGTATGTCACTATATTTGGGTCAGAACCAGACTGCTTGGGTGCAACTCTTGCATTTGCCGTTTCCTATATCTGTGACCTTGGGTAAGTTACTTAATATCTTTAAGCCTCAGGTTTTCATCTGTAAAGTGGGTTTAATAATAGTGCTTTCCTCCTATCGTTGTAATGGGGATTGAAAGAGTTAATATATAAAAAACCTTTCAACGGTGTCAGCTCATATTAAGTGAGGTTGGTAAATATTGAGTTTTCTTTCCTTTTTTTTTTTTATCAAACCAGATACAGCTATTTTGATGCTATCTAGAGCACAGAAAGCATTTCATTTATTATTATGTTTCATGTTGTGATAGCTTTTATTACCAGGGTGAAAATGGCTAAATGTAAATGAACTTACATCTGCAATATTTTTCTCACCAATTGTACTGGGTACTTTCTCTGCTCTTTTCTGTAATAGACTCCTGTACTCTCTACACATGTCATAATAATTCCTTATGTTTGTATTGCATCTTAAAGTTTACAAGCTACTCTTACTTACAAAATCTCATCTGAATCAGAAATCTCTGCAGGATGGACAGGGCCTGTTTTATATTCATGCCTATGTTATTTAAGAGCTGAGAAAGCTGTGTCTAGCTGTGATTAAGGGGATTTTGTGGGATCTCAAGGCTGGTGAACGATGGGGCTGGGCCTGCCATCCTTCTTGTTCTGGTACTTTCCACTCATTGTCAAGTTCTATGAGTTTGTGGACAATCAGGAAGCTGCAGTCAAATACCTAGGTGTCCATTAAGAAAATATGTGTGTATACAGTAGCTTCTACCCAGAAATTAGGTATTAGTACCCCTTGTAATAGGAAAATTCACATTCCAGGATATTGCATTTGAGATGGGTGGCAATAGAAGTCCCAAATGAGTCTGTGAAAGCCTTTAAAATTTTATGTTTACTAAAATAACGTCAGACAGCACCGTGAACAAGGACAGTATTGGTGTTTAGTGGGTAGAAAGGTAATTCTAGGTTCTGTCTTCCCAGTAGTTATAGTAAGTAGCTTGTATGGTTTTTGTTTTTTTGTTTATTTTTGGCAGGTACAATGCGTACCACAAGGGTTTCCCTCCCCCCACAGCGGGTCTGCTTCACTAACTAAATATTCAATGCCTATCTGGTTTTATGACTCAGTATTATTGATTTCTGCCTTCCTGAGACCCACATCTGTCAGCCCCTCTTAGATGCCTCTCAGCTTTCTTCCTTGTTTGGACACTGCCAGAATGCAGTTGAAGGCTCCATTTCCCTCCACCTCCTTTCTCTCACCGAAGGGAGACCGGTTAAGACCCCTTTTCTTTTTCTGTTACTTCCTTCACCTCCTGTGTATGTCCTCAAACCCCAGGACATCTTTATCCATTTACCTGTAAAAGATTGATTTAGCATATTTTAGAACTAAAACCACTATTTCAGAATTATGAGTGCCATAATTTTTGTGTAAGATTTCATTCAAATCAGCGGAACAAATATGCATCCAGTTTCTCTGTATGCTATCATAGGTCCTCAGGAAAACTCCTGAGGGCCTAGAACGTCATGATTTATCCAGATTCATTCTGATTCAGTTCCCTTCTTGCGAAGCCCATAGAATGAATGAAGTATTGCTAATGTTTATCATTCTTAATTAAGATCCCCTGTGCTTTTCTGTTTTCACAACCCCTCTCCACCCAGAACTCAATAACTGTGCTACCAAAAATCTCTTGATTGAGCTATGTTTGTGTTTGAAAAATGCTTGCTAGCCCTTAGGTGTATCCCTGTAAGAATGCTGGGGAGAGATCTGTGCCATTGTCAAAGGAAAGTTGTCATTGATAAGCACCCTGGGCCCAAGAGTTCTGGTCAAGGAAAGTGATGGAAGAATCCGAATCTCGGTCTCGTCCTCGGAAATGGAGGGGTGGATGTGTTGGTGTGCAACCCACATGTCTGCTTGGGCTCTCTGTGCGCCAGCTGTAGCCGGTGTGGGCCCCTGACAGTTCCCAGAGTTCTTTGTTTTTCCCTAGCTGCTGGCTGCTGAGAGTGGCTTTGCCCAAGGCCATGAACGCCCCAGGAGGGAAGGGGCAGCCAGCATTCAGTGACTTTGCCTCTAGAGCACAAATGTCAGGCTCCCTTCCCTCAGTTCAGGAAGGGAGGGCCCGTGAAGTTTCCCAAGTCTCCTGTGGGGTGAAGAGAGACTTCTGTTAAGAGTGCATCTCAGGTCAGCTCCTCCCTCTGCCTGATCCTGCTTCTTTCCCTTCCCTCCAGAGTTGATCCCAATAAACCTCTTGCACACACATCTCAGAGTCTCAGAGTTGGTTTCCCAGGGAACTCAGCCTCAGACAAATAGTCTGCTTATCTGTGCAGTGGGTTGGCTGAAAATTGAGGGCAGTGTCCCTCAGCATCCACCCCTGTTGCCGAGCAAACCACACTGGCCCAGAGCTGTTCTGATTCTTGAAATCCTGCGTTTGGCAGTGAGCTGAAATAGTACTCGTGACATCTGGATATCACTTGGTGTGGGACTTCATAAGGAATACTGGCAGTATGCAATACTTTGATATATCTTGGTGGAAATTCCTTCTTGTTATGCTCAAAGAAAATGAAGACTGGTGTGGCCTACAGAGACCCTAAATTGGTACTCTTTAAACACTGCCCTCGGTGTTGAGGCTGGACATACAGCAGTGAACAAGATAGATCCCACCCGGTCCTCATGGTGGGAGACAGGCACGGGGGTGAGGTGAGAATAGGGGCGGGACAGTCGGCAGAGGTCAGAGCCTGCAGGACTTTATAAAACAGGTTGGAGGAACTGACCTGGATCCTCAGAGCAATGGAAAAGCATCAGTGGATTTTAGGAGGGGAGTCATCCGACCATATTTGCTTATTACTTCATGAGTTTAATATTTGCTAACTGAATTATGATCATTTATAATATAGATTAGTACAGTCATGTTGAGCAAAAAACATTGAAGCCAGTGCCCTCAAAGTAATCAGAGTGAGGGATTATTCTCCTCAGTGTGTATTCCTTGTGAGAGGCCTGGCTTTAAGGATCTGAGCGGATTTCAGGAATTCCAAGGACAGGAAACAGAGAATGTGGCAGTGGAAGGTAGAGGTATGTAAGCCAGGAGCCCTGGAGCAACTGTTGCTCTGTGTGCATCTGTGTGTGCGTGCGCATGTGTGTGTTTCTTTTTTTCTTTTTGTTTTTTTGTTTTCGTTCTTTCTGACTCTGTGTCTCTGTTTCTCTGATTTCTCTCTCACTGGGTTTCTCTGGGCAAGGCAGGCACTGAAGGCATGTCTATTAAAGAGATTCCCCTGCAGGCAAGTTCCCCAAAGCCCTTCCTAGCCAATAGCATATTCCATCTGGCTTACCAAAAATGCCTGGAATGGGGTAGCAGAGTGGTTGTGAGCTCCAGACTTCACGGGAAAGGACTTTTCTGTCGGAGATTGTTTTAGGACTGAACGGCAAGCATAAATGTTTTCCTTTCTGTTATTTTATTCAGGTCTAAGCTCCCTTAATGAAAAAGTAATTCTATTTCCCCCCTGAGTATTTGATCTCAATTCAGCTGATGTGCTGACATCCGTACTCGACAGGAAGGTTTCCCCAAACTCAAATCTGCTGTGGATGCCCCAACCCAAACCCCCCAAGGAGTCACAAGTTTTCTGCAGAAGTTCATTCTCCTTCAGATTGCTGGATTGTGGAGGAGTAACTGAAGGCACATATTGATCTGTTAAGAACAGATGAGAGAAAATGACCAGAACAAATAAACTTTGGGGAACCAAAGCAGAGAAATTTGTCTCCTTCAAAATTCCCATGCCATTCAGCTGTTCTGTATTTGCAGAAAATAGCAATAACAACAACAACAACAACTAAGGATACTGACTGATATACTTGCTAACATTTGGGGTTTGTTTTTGTATGAAGGTATTATTGGAGCTACTGCTTCTCTCTTGAAGTTTGTCATGTGTGTTCCCCCCCCCCCCCGCCGCCCCCCGCCCAGCTTCCTTCTATTTGAAGTAAGATGTTGCTTCACTCTGGCAATTTGGATTGCCTAATTGATGTTGCCAAGGAGGAGGCCTCTCTTGGTTACTCTGTCACTCTTCTGCACTTGGAAGTGTCTCTAATCCCTTTAATGATTATCTTCACGGCATGTGAGCACGTCTGATGCTGAGAGTGGAATAGTAGCTAAGGACACAGAGTGAAATCTTAGCTGGAATGTTCAGAGCCTGGAGTTACTTGAACAGACTGCTTCCTGATCACGCTGGAATCCTCGGCAATGTCCTATTTCATAGTCATTACTTGAAGTTTACTTAAACATTACAAAATTTTTTTTTAACGTTTATTTATTATTGAAAGACAGAGACAGAGCATGAGCATGGGAGGGGCTGAGAGAGGGGGAGACACAGAATCTGAAGCGGGCTCCAGGCTCTGAGCTGTCAGCTCAGATGCGGGGCTCAAACTCACAAACCACTACGAGGTCATGACCTGAGCCGAAGTCGAATGCTTAACTGACTGAGCCACCCAGGCGCCCCATAAAACATTTTTTTTTTTTTTACATAAATGAACACCTTCCCAGTGTAACGAGGCTTTGGAAGCTGTGCAGGAGAGAGGAGTTGGGAGAGGTAGCAGGCTCTAGGGTCAGGTCTGTTATGACTAATATGACCGTTAGGGAAGTCCCTGATCTCCCTGCCAAAGGTGGTCACTCACCTCCTCTCCACATATCTAATACTCTGGTTGGATGCATTTGGGGACCTAATCTGAGAAAGATGTTCTTTCTCTCAGACAGTTCAGTTCTCCTTCGAGAACTAGAGATGACAGGAAAAAACATGTCCATGGATTTGGCGATTCTCATTCCTTGACTAGGGGCTAATTGATGTGTTTCTCATTCCAGCCACAGAGGAGTGGTATTCGGCACGGTATCACTTTCCTTTTCACCCAGCAGTTGGGTAAAAAAGATGCCTGTGTATGTGGCTGTGAGTGAGTGTTGAGGGAAGGATGGGTTTGAAGGAGCTGAGAAAGAGCAGCTGTACCAGCAAAACGGTGATCAGCTTAAGGACCAGGTGGCCATGTCCCCCTCTCTTTGCCCACTCTGCCCACATCAGCTTCTATGCAACAACCGCTACCTTCTGGAATTCCTCCACTGCCCCATTCTTATTTTCTAGGCCTGCCAGGTGGGCGCTACTTACGAAGACTTTTTCCGAATTTCTCATAAGCCTCTGCTTGCGGCCTCACTCTGTACCCAGCAGGCCCTTGGTAAAGACTTGTTGAATGGAACTGCATACAAGTTTGTTTCAAATGTTAGCTCTTAGATGTGGCAACTCTTGAAGGAACCCTAAGCATTGGGGCACCTGGGTGGCTCAGTCGGTTAAGCGTCCAATAGTAGCTCTGGTCATGATCTCGTAGTTCCTGAATTTGAGCCCCGTGTCGGGCTCTGTGCTGACGGCTCAGAGCCTGGAACCTGCTGTGGATTCTGTGTCTCCCTCCCTGTCTGCCCCTCCCCTGCTTGCACTCTCTCTCTCTCTCTCTCTCTCTCTCTCTCTCTCTCTCTCTCAAAAAATAAGGAAACATTAAAAATCTTAAAAAGAAAGGAACTCCAAATATTGACATCCATGGGGGAAGAAAGGCTCAAGTAAGCAAACAGAGTTCCTGAAGGAGAGCAGTTGTCTTTTGTGCTGCTAGACCTGCAGACTTATTCCACTCATATTCTTCTGGTGGCTCCAGGCGATGGCACGTTTCCTCACCTCTGCCAAATTTGTAAGGAGCATGTATTAATACTTCTGAATTGCTCATAGATTAAAGGCTTTCATCCCTGTTGTCACTATTCTTCTACAAGCGCCAGAGTTCCTTGCCAGCTCCTAAACTAGGTAACCTCCTAGATTAGTGGTTGGAAGATTCCGATGTACCTCAACATCACCTGGAGGACTTGTTAAAACACAATTACTGTCTCCCACCCCCAGTTCCTGATTCAGTAAGTCAGGGGAGGAGCCCCAAGAATCTGCTTTCTTCTAAGTTCCCTAGTGGTGCTGATGTCGCTGGTCCTCAGACTTCACACTGCGAATCTGTGCTGTCAGTAGTCTCCTTGCCTCCTTCATTGGCCCCCAGACTGTATCCATGCAGAAGCTAGAATGCTCCGCTAGAAACAAAGTCAGATGGCTTTGTCTCCTCCCAGTACTTCTTCAAGTTCTTGCCTGGCTCATGAGGCCACAAGGGCTGACCAGCCTGGCTTTCCAACCTCGCCCTGCCCCATCTGCATATTCCGTGTCTTTCTACTGTGTCACTGCCTCTTTCCGGGACCCAGCCCCATACCCAACTGCCCCCGCCCTGGCTCTTTCTAGCCTCCAGTTCTTCACGTGGTTTCTGCTCTGTGCAGGAAGGCTTCTTCTTTTCCCCCGTTTTAGTGCCTGTACCACAGCACTGTCACTTCTTCAGAGAAGCCACACCTGACCATGTGAACAAAGGTCATGTTCCCGCTTGTTCTCTTGCAGAGAAGCTTTTCTTTGTGTCTTTAGCATAATCTTTTATGGTATTCATTTGTGGTTTTGCATTATGAGTAGCTACATTTCTGCTTGGGTTGGGAACTCCCATGAAAAAAGGGGCATATATGTTTTGGTCACGGCTGAATTTCCAGTGAATAGCAGTACCTGGCAGATAAACATTTGTTCAGTGACTGGATAGGTGGATGGATGGATGAGGTTCTGGAATGCTTGGGAGTTGTAGGAAAAACTTAGGGGAACCGGAAGAAGAATTCCTGCCATGGAGCACTTGGCTACAGCTGTGTGCGCTGGTTTATCTGTCGATGAATATATCCGAGGTTTATTTTCGAAATTTTTGCTGAAGGACTCAGAATTGCCTGGAGCAGTCAGCACCCCCACCCATTTTGTTTCAAAACATGTGTATCCCTTGAAACTCCTTTCTTCAAGAAAATCTGATTCTGAATTTAATAGAGCCGTGTCTGTGACTCAAGGAACTGGTCCATTTATCTTTGTATCATAGTGCTGTTTATCCACGATCAAGTCAAAGTTTTCGAGAAACATATTTTTGGCTGAAAATAACAGGATTCTCTCAGAGATAGTTTTGTGCGATTTCAAATGCCTTCCCTTTGGGAGTTGTCCCTTGTCTGTCAGCATGGGCTATTTCTCTGGGGATCTTTTCCTTTCTTAGACTCCCTTTCTTCCTTGCTTGTATCTTTTCTGGCCAATCTTCTCTTCCAAGATGCCTTCCATGGAGCTTAAACATCATTCCTCTGAGTTCATGGGTTGATCAGATCATAGCGGTTACATGACAAAGCTAATTCTGAACCTGAGCCTCCTGCTTCCTCACCTACTCTAGGATACCTCACCTCCTGGCCTACGCATTGGGTCTCAGTCCACCTCTTGAGTTGCATGGACCCAAGGGTTGACAGAGGAGCAAAGTGACCACACGGGCAAAACTGTCAACTTCAGATACTTACAGAGTCGGCCAACTGTGGCTGGGACTTTGGAGGCAGGAGTTTATGGTCTGTACTCATGGTCCATGCGGACAGGTGGTTCGCAGTGATATTTTGTTTTACAGCCAGGACGTTGAGGTGTTTTCAAAGAACTGGGCTTCAGAGATGCATGTTTTCACGTGGCAATAACTTTCTGAATTTGGCATTGAATCAATTCACCCAGGTATGAAAACAGTGTCAGGCACTCCTAGCAAGTAAAACTGAGTTGGGGAGCCAGACAGAGGTTTCATACACCCAGGTTAGGTTGTCTGCTCAGGGTTTTCCTTTTGGAAACAGTATATTTCCTCTTTGGGGAGAACCACCTCTCACCTCTGTCATTCCTTGTGGTTTAGGAGCTATCGTTGGAAGACAATTCTGTATGGCTGTCTTGCATTTTTGTACACCTTGTGTCACCTGGAAGAGAGAGACTGACTGGGTCTCCCTCCAGGTGATGGGTAGGTTTGTTTTCTGACCAGAATAATGAAGATGAAATTCTTGGATGAAGGATAGGCAGGCTTGCCAACAGCACCTAGTCGTGAACCAGAGCAATGCAGAATTTCCCAGAGGGGAGTGTGAATGCTGCTGGAGAAGACAGGCATGTGAGGCAGGCTGGACCGTGGGAATGCTCTGGGGCTCCCAAGGCTGCTCCCACATGAGGAAGTTAGGAATTTGGCATTGTAGAGCTGTACATTTACATGGAATCTAAATCCTTCCCTCGAAGCTGTTCTGTGGCGCTGCATAGAAACGATGGTCAAGTTGAGTTTGGATTATCAATAGTGTGGTATTGATTTTATTACTTGGTGGGCAAGTACCGGGACTTGGGATAGCACAGCGAACCTGTGACTGGTAGGCTCTTTCAGGGCCAGGTGGTGCTTTTGACGGGGAAAATCACCTTTTCTTTTTCTTTTCTTTTATCTTTCTCTGTGTAGACACATATGCCTACCTATTCATGTGTACAGGCATACACATGTATGTGTGTGCAGGTGGGTATGCGTATGTGTTTGCGTGCATGTGAGCACATGTATATGTGTGTGCCTGTGTGCGTGTATGTGCACGTGTGCCTGTTTATGTGTGATTTAGGCATTTATCTTTCTGTTTTGGCATGTAGAATCATACTTATCACCCCAGTGTTTCGTTACTAATTTCATGTAATCCAGAGTGTTCTTATACCAAAGGGACCTTTACCTTTTCAGTAATAATTTCAAGTGGTTGTTGAAGAAGGTACGTAAAGAGGGAGGTAAAGCTTATCCGGCAGACTTGTAGCAGGGGATGTTAATAGATGCAAAGAGAGAATCAAAGGCAAGAAACAAAAAAGGTGAGCAAAGAACCAATTTAAATATTAAACCTTTTATGAAATGGACATATGCAAGGTTGTTTCAATTTATTTTCCAGACTTTTTTCTGACTTCTCGTCATGCAAACCACGTGTCTGTCACCTAAACCTGTTCTTACCTGTCCAGCCCTCCTCCCTGGCCCTCTGTGTCCTGCCTCTACTCTTACATGCACACTTTGCCTGAAATAATGCGCCCTTCCCTTCCTGGATCCCTGGGTCTTACCTCACCATGGCCAGACCCACTCTGGGCCTAATGACACCAACTCTTTTAGGGTTCCTGAACCCAACCCTTCATGAGGGGTGGTCCCGCCCACAACAAGATCAAGGAATTCTCAGACACCAGTAGCATGTCGGAGAATTCAACTCAATCCTGACACTCTCTAGCTGGAGATAGCATCAGATTCCATAGGTTGGGGGTTCAGTTGTAGAAGACTGACCGCTAACCCCCCTTCAGATACCAGTTGCAAGCCCTGGGCTATCACCGGTGCTTTTGTCCAACTAGCAACAGATTGTAGGTTCCAGTGACATCCTCCTTAAGTTCTTTTAATTTGCTAGAGAAGCTCACAGAAGTCGGGGAAACACTTATGTTTACCAGTTTATTAAAAGATGTAATAAAGGATCTGAATCAACAGTCAGATGAAGAAATGCACTGGGTGAGATATGGGGAACTCTGTAGGGTACAGAAACTCTGTACCCTCTCAAGACACATCACTTTCCCTGTACCTCTACATATTCACCAACCCAGAAGCTCTCTGAACCTACTCTTTTTGGATTTTTATGGAGGCCTCATTACATATTCATGATTAAGTCATTGGCCATTGGGTGATTCAGTCTCCACCCTCCCTCCCCTTTAGAGGTCAAGAGGTGGGAATGAACATTCCAACTGTGTCATCACATGTTTGGTCCTCCTGGCAACCAGCCCCTGCCCTTGGGTGGGGTCCAAAATTCACCTTCATTAATAACAAAACACCCGTGTCACCTTTATGGTTCTGAAAGTTTTCAGGAACTGAATAAAGATCAAATATATGAATCATCATCTGAATGACCAAATATATTATTTCTTTTAAATGACTATATTGCAGTCTGGATCTAAATTGCCACCAAATTCATAAATCCTATCATCTTTCCAGCAAGTGCCATTTCTTCCTTTCCCTTTGACCCAAAGGGATAAAGTATGTTGAGTGATGCTTCTCACTTTTTACGTGCTCTCTCTCTCCTGCCCTCTCTCCCTTTCTTTCTTTCTTTCTTTCTTTCTTTCTTTCTTTCTTTCTTTCTTTCTTTCTTTCTTTCTCTCTCCCTCCCTCCCTCCCTCCCTCCCTCCCTCCCTCCCTCCCTCCCTCTCTTTCTTTCTTTCTTTCTTTCTTTCTTTCTTTCTTTCTTTCTCCCTCTCTTCTACCTTCCCTCCCCTTCTCTCTCTCCCCAAGTTAATCTTAAGATTAGTTTCTTGATATTGGTCCTGGAACGTGTCTCCAGTGAAGTGAAGATATACAGAGTATACAGAAGTTGGAGTCTCTCTATTTTTTTTAGAGGAATTTTCACTTGAGAGTAAAATTTTAATTGGACATCTAAACTTCCAGATAAGCTTTTGTTCACCATTTGTCATGAATTTGCAGGGGGAAGGGAAAAAAAATCAATATTCTACAGTACTTCTTTCATCCCAAGGCGGTTGAAAGACTTTAGCTGCAAAGTGAAGAGATCAGAAGAGAAACAGATTTATAAAAAAACACCCCCATCTTAACAATGTCATTTGGAAGAACAGAACCTTTCTGAAGCAATTTCTGATCTCCTTTCCAAAGGCAATCACTTTTAATGGGCGACCACGAAGATGAGAAAAGGTACAAAGAGAAAAATACAGAGTGCAGTTTTCCGTTCTCTGCAGTTTTAGGGAAAGAGATCCCAGCTGTAAATGTAGACAGTTTGCAAACATTTAAGCGGGACCTTCTGCCAAATTTAAATGCCTTTGCAGATCAAGACAAACAGCATCACTCTTTGTTATAATTCCAAGCAGCTGGGAGGTAGCATAGAGCTGAAGTTCCCAAGGCTTGCTTCAAGGGGCCTCTTCCTAGGTGCACATCAGATTTCTCTGTAGTACGGTGATACAGTTTTATCACTTTGTCACCAATTGTGGCTTGATGAATATGTTTAAGAATTTCTCAGTTTCCTGCTGTCTGAATGCTCTGGCATATACCTGAAATGGTTTTATTTTGTTCAATAACTGCTACCAATTCGCTCTATCGACATCTACTTCTTATTTCTTAAAAAACCACCCCACTTAAAGTTTTTAAGGTCTCAGTGTTATCAACTTAAAACTTTAGTCTTCTGTTTAATACACATTTCTTCATCTTACCCATCTTTCCTCGCTCTAAACTTGTGACTCTGCCTCCCTGGGTGTGGAGGGTTCTGGGTCACGATCTATTCTCTTACATACTTTTCTCTCTACCTTTTTGTAGTGACCAATTTAATGTTGGGTCAGCGAGGAAGGAGACGGTGTGAAAATGCTGCCTTGCATGTCGGCCCGTGGTGGGGTTGCATGAGTCTTCTTGGTTGAACATACCTGTTGACCTAGTTTATGATTAATGGGCTCCTTGAGGATGGCTGGTGACTCCATCAGGCCCTCCCGACAAAGGCTTCCCTCCTATGTGATTCCTTGTGCACAACTCAGCCCTGTCTTCTTGCTGATCCCAAGTTGGGGACATCACGTGATATTGCCTTACCCTGTGCCTGCCCAGGTCGTGATACAGTGTACCTGGCATTGGTGATGTTTCCTTCTTTGTGGCCTACTGGCAAGTTGAGATCTAACTTGCATGTATCTCGGGAACAAGAAAATTCTTAAGTTTTCCTTTCTTGTACCGTCTATACCCAGTGCTCTTTGCCTGCCTCCAGTGATCCAGGGACTTCCTGTCAAGCTCAGTGATATTGGTGTCCCACTGTGTCATCTCCTCTCTGCTTGAAGCCTCCCTCCCTTCTCCTTGTTGGGGTGAGGAGAAAGCTTCTCTGAGAAATCCTCCTTTCTGTCTGATTTGTGCTCTGTTTCAAACAGCAAGGTAGTATAGGGAGGCATGGGCTGGAGGGGACAAAGGTTAAGGTTGGTTCTGCTGATATTACCTTTCAACAAACCCTATGGGAAAGTGGTTAGTCCTTTGGCCTTAGAATGTCTGACAGGATGTGCATCTTCTCTCAATTATGAGGAAAAATAGCATCATGCTCTTATGCTATAGTTACTGCCTTTGACTAAAAAAGAGAAATAGTGAAAGGGAAAGTGTTGGAAAGAAGTAATGCATGCTTTCCTTATAATTGGCCGGGAAATGGTGACAGAAAACCCATGGATTTGGAATATCGAGACCTTTAATAGGAGGGACCAGTCTTCTTATCCCCAGTGCCCAGGACAGTGCCTGGCACAACTTACTGGGTAAATGTTGAAAGAAGGTTCCAAGTTGCCAAGGAGTTGGAAGGCATTGGTGCGATTCTGATGTGGAAAAGTCTGAGTTGGAGAAAAGTTACCTTGGAAGAAACATATTCCCAGTTTTTCTCCTCTCCTCCTTCTCTTCCAGACCTCCAGTGTTTGTTTCCCTTGCCCTGCCCACATCTAACTGTGCAGTGGGAAAATTGGAATTGTCTTTGAAGTGACCATGAATAGTGGTGACTGTCAATACTGAATAGCTATTTTGAAACCTTGGATTTAGCTCGGTATGGCAAAGTGAGTGTCATTAAGGCCCTCACTTCTGGAACATGATGGACTTAGGGATAAGCTCTGAGAGCTAGTGGTTCACGGCTCTACTGAGGAAGGAAATAAATGTCAAGCAGCACTTACCTCTCAAACTGGGCAAGAGGGGCCTCTGTCCTGGGCCACACACTTCGGAAGGCCTCAGGTTCAACACACACGGACTGTATGTATTTGGTAAAGAAAACACGGTGCCTCTGTTACTCAGGATTCAGTCCTCAACGTTGGCAGGTAAACATCAACCCTCATGACTACTAATACTGTTCAGGCCCCAGGGACATGCTTTCCCACATCTCTTGCCCAATATTCTCAAACAAAGGGTGACTGCATCTGAATGCCATGAGCATTTGTGGGTTGTGCTATCAGGAACGGGTGCTGCTTTGGAGTGTGGGGAGGATTTGAGTAGCAAAAGCACTTAGCTAAGACAAAAGACTAATTAAATTGTAAAACCTTTCTCTCAGCGTAAGTGCAGTAGTTTATTACATTAGCAAGTATTATTTTTCAATAGTACTGAACATTCATTTTCTTGCTTCCCTTCATGGTTCCGGAGGTACTTGTGAATTAGGGAGCTCTTTGCTCTTTGCAATAGTTGCACGTGGCGAATGAAGCACATTTTGCATTATTAACCAACTACTCATCTCCAAATCACAGGTCCATCAGCGGAACACCCAGATGTGTGCAATAACAATTAAATTCAGTTGTCTCCAATGTTTTGCTGACTTCTACTTGTATGAAAACTGTAACTTCACGTGCACTTAAAATTTTACAGTTATGAAGTATTTCTCAAGGTAGGAGAATAGAACATGTTTTCTTTAATGACTCATTAGCTTTTATACGTAACTTACAGTATTAAGCACCGGGCGTAGGCTTTCTTTAGTATTCTTGCCGCTGCAGTATTAGGGGTGGGCCTAATGTAAATCATCAGGTCATACTAATTGCCTCATAAAAGTTAGCTTCCTTGCTCTTGCCGAACCCGATTGTCTTTCATAGTGGAAGGAGAGATATACCTCTCAAATTTTGGCAACATT
The DNA here is from genome assembly GCF_027475565.1 of Acinonyx jubatus. Lineage (NCBI taxonomy): Eukaryota > Metazoa > Chordata > Mammalia > Carnivora > Felidae > Acinonyx > Acinonyx jubatus. The sequence goes on from NC_069384.1 coordinate 142,464,363, forward strand.
TTATGGAGATGGGGTACAAAAGTAGCCTGGCCTTTTCCCATGGAGTTCAAGACCAATTCTGCCTTAAAAAAAAAAAAAAAAAAAAAAAAAAAAGGAATGTGGTCTCTGGAATGTTCTGTTTGTTGGTGAGACTCAGTAACAAAAAGGCCAGATTTGGAGCTTCTTACCATGTATTTAAATACAGTTTCTTTTCCCAACATGGATGTAAGCCTAGTCGGTTAGGCAAAATGCGCGTTTTGTCCTACCGTGTGAGGATCCGTTCTGTCTTTAACAACAGCCGTGGCAGCAATAATATTGACGGATGATGCACGAGCACTTTACAGTGCTTGGCGTGCTTCTGTATATTTTACCACCTGTTAATGAGTTAGGGAAGAAAACTGTGGCTTCTGACATTTTGATAAATTTAGTTGCAAAGTTAATGGCAATGTGGAAAGGTTTGCACCTCTATTTATTTTTATATTCTATTAACAAACTAAGCCCAGACATTAATTTCCATCTGGGTTATGCATTTCAGGACATTTTAAATTTTGTTTTCTTTTCATGGGAATGGAAACATAACTGTAGTCTTTGGAGTATGTTTATGCTGGGATGGTTTATTTTTCATTCTGGCAAATCAATAGCTAACTCTCTGTGGAAAGCATAATTTAGCGATTAGAGTGTTTGACCTTTAATTTTTCAGAAATCTTTGGGGCATTACATTTGTTGTTCGTGATGGTAGGTTTGGGGTCCGTATCCAGCTACATAAAGGGAGACAATGGGGATATAAGCATCAGGCAAGGAGTTGAGAAATCTAGGTTGGGGGCTCTCCTTGACCCTTTCTGAGCCTCATCTCTTCTGTCTGATAGCAGTCATATGCCTCATCTATGTGATATGGCTGGTGTGGAGAACAGACTAGATGATCTATGTGAAAGTACCTTGAAAGCCACTAAGGAGGACAAATAAAATGTATCAAAAGTAAATGATATTATTATAGACCAAGGTGAGCAAATGGTGGCCTGAGAATCAAACCTGGCCCTCCATTTGTTTTTGTAAATAAAGTTTTATCAGATCACAACCACATTCATTCATCTATGTACTGTTGATGGCTACTTTTGTGCTACAGTGGAAGAATTGAATGGTTGTGACGGCATATGGTCTGGAAAGCCTAAAATACTTGCTATCGGGTTCTTTGCAAAAAGTCTGCTGATTCCTATTTTAGGCCACAGATTGTTTGGTTAGAATTCTCATATGTGAGGAAGATATAAACATCGGATGTCAATTTTTAGGAAGAACTATAATCATCTGCACTTGATGAGGGAAAGTTCTTTAATGAGGAATGGCAGCTGACAAATAAAGAAGTAATGACAGAATTAGAAAATCTCCATTCTTACAGTCCCTGTGAAATAATCGATCCAGACAAGGATTGTCAGTGGCTCTAAAACCTTTATATAAAGTATTGTTGGGAAAAAGTATAGTCCTATGGAGTAAAAGCATGATGGTACTGCAGATCACTTGCTAATTGTGAAAGGAAAAACATAGCATTTATAAGCATTAAAATAGTGACTACTTTATCCATGTACTCAGACTTATCATCACTAATAGTGAGACAGGTGGATGTGATGTGCCTCCAAACATGACGCAAAATTTTGAAAAATCATTGTCTGTGAAGTGTTTTTGTCAGAAATGTGTAAGGTGAATTTAATCAAGATGTAGACATAATTTCCAGTTTATAGCATATATTGAGAATATAGGAATCATTTAAATGACACCAAAAGGAAACAATTGGACAAGTCCCAAATAAAAAATACAGAGTTTCCTTTAGATTACAAGAGATTAAAAAAAGACCCACAAATATGATGTGGAAACTTGGATTGGGTTCAGTGTGAAAAAAGGAAAGCTATAAGCGATATTATGGGTCAGGTGGGGGAAATTTGAATAGGAGCTGGATTTTGGATATGATTAGAGTATTATGGTTAATTGATATAATCTTGTTAATGTGATGAAGATAATTGTGGTTATGCAATGTATGTTGAAGTTTTTTGTGTCACTTCCAAATTCTTGGGTCAAACACACATGGCAAAATGTTAACAATTCAGATCGATTTGATTGGCATATGAGAGTTCATTATAGTATTCTTTTCACTTTTTAAATTCAGCAAGCAATTATTATTTGCCTCCTTGGTGGTGTTAAGAGTCCAGGGAACTGGCATCTACTGGAGGGGAGACATGGATTCATGGACATCTGGTCGATAATGCTGTGCCATCTTGTTTTCTCTGGTGTCCCCTGTCCAACCCCCCAGGTTAGAGAATTAGAGATACACATTCTCTTTTCATGATTTTTTCCCTGAGGATGTTCGTTCCTGCTGGTGATTCGTCTTCCAGCCATGGCACCCACCCAAGCAATATTTTTCCCTTATAAAATTTCATCTTACTAGCTGTCATTCATCATTCCAGCCTGTCAAAATCTTTAGAATTTTAATTCAGCCATTCAATCTGCTAGTTATCTTTCCCAGTCTTGTGACATCTAAGTGGTCAGTAGTTTGCTTTCTGTGTTTTCATTCAAGTAGATAATGAAGGTCCTGAAAAGTACCCCCTTTCAAGTCTTGTAGTGCATGGTCCCTTCCAAGCTATAGGGGATGTGCCCCTCCACTCTCTTTGGGCCCCATGATTCAACCAGTTAAAAACACACCGGACCAGCTCTCAGAACCCCTGTGAACCACTTCAGATCCTGTTGGCTTCAGAACTTCTTCCAACTTCTGCTCTGACCTCAGTGTGGGCTGTCTTTGGCTCCATACTGGTGACTCTGATTGTGGCCTCGCTCATGAGTGTCCTGAGACATTCCTGTTGACACTGAAGCATGAGATGCCCTGCGGACCACAATCCTGCCCATGCATGGTCAGCTTGGAAATGTGAGGTTTTCTGCCCTATGGAGCAAAGCTTTGAACAAAGGGAGATTTGAAGCCTGGAGATACATTCTTTGCTCTTTCTCCCCCTGGACGCCTGAGTAGCATCAGATAAATAGGTGGTAGGTAGGACTTGGTGGCTGTGGCTCTCCCTCTATCGCACTCCTCATTTGCTCACTCCTATTTCCCTTGGACCCACGCTTTACTTTCTGGAAAGCCTGGCGAAGATAGGTTCCCACTGTCATGAGTCTACATGACTCTAGTGTGTACCCAGGAATGTGGTAAAGGACTGCCAGATGACTTTCTCAATCAAGACCACCTTGGATGGCATCTTCCTGCATTATCCAGCCAGCAGTCCTTAGGTGCGTACTCATGAATATCAAGGACACATAGTACATAATGGGATCAGCTATGCTAAAATTTAAATTAATTTTTTCACATGCAAATTATACAGAGCCAAAATGCTTTTTAAAACAATATCATGGTAGTAATATCTTTTCCATTTTGAAAAGCAGCAGATACGTATTTCTTCTTAGTCAGTGGTTCATAATTAATGATATGTGTACAAAGGTGCTGTTTCAAGTTCTTCATGCTTCTGCTATTGTTTGCTTTACTCTTTTTTACACATCCTTTTATTCATTTTTGTTTTGTTTTGTTCTTTGGTTTTTGTGTTTTTTTTTTGTCATCTTACACATTTCTAGAAGTTGGGGCTCCCAGAATGGCTCAGTCGGTTAAATGTCCGACTCTTGATTTCAGCTCAGGTCATTATCTCATGGTTCGTGGGTTTGAGCCCCATGTTGGGCTCTGCGCTGACAGTGTGGAGCCTGCTTGGGATTCTCTATTTCCCTCTCTCTGCCCCTCCCCTGTTTGTGCATGCGCATGTTTTCTGTCTCTCTCCTCTCTCAAATAACTAAACATTAAAAAAAAAAATTCTAGAAGTCAAAGAATGTGATGAATGGACTTAAATGTTTTTGGTTATAAATTAATTTAAAATATCATTACTTTTAATATACACATGGGTAAACCATTCATATGTTAGTAGTTTAATATAATAAACCGTAGACTTTCAAGTCAGTAATGGCTCATTGCGAGGTAGTGTCGAGTAGTGGTTATGAATGCACATTTTAAATTAAGATTTTCTGAGTTCACATTCTTTCTCTGCCAATTAAATGACTTTTCCTCTGGAAATTTACTGTATTTAACCTCTCTGTGCCTCAGTTTACTCATCTGTATAATTAGCATATTATCAGTACTTATTTCACAGGGTTATTATGAAGATTAAGTGAGTTAAAATATAGAAAACAATTATGAAGGTACCTGACAATTAGTAAGTGCTCATTAAATGTGAATTGCTGTTATTATGATTATTAATTATTATTAAATTTATTATTACTACTACTGCCACTATGATTCTTTCTTTTCTAGAGGTCTTTTTTCTTTTGCCATACTTTATAAGAGGATAGCTATAAATATGATATAAGCAAAAATTGTCTCCTGAGTAGCTAAGATAAGTGTCATAAAATTATAGGACTAAACACAAGCTCCTTACTTAGATCTTCATTCAGAGCTTATTTGCTCTTATGCTACATTCAGTGCTAACAGATTTTTGATCTTTTTCTGGATCACAAATAATTGGAAGCGTCTTATTAGAAAGCTGGGGAATGGGGTTGTTGCCGAGGTATAATGAGAGAAAGCTTTGCTGTAGTGACAATTCACCCCGTAAAACAGGAGACAATATATTAGAAAGTCGTAAGAACCCTAAGGAATGATGGCTGTGAATATTAATTCACCTAACAAATATTTATTGAGCACTGACTTTGTGCCCAGCATTGTTCTAGACCAAGAGAATACAAAAGTGTATGTGACTCACAAGGTCCTGACCCTCAGAAGATTGTATTCCATGGTTGGGTGGGGTGAGGGGGCGAGCAAATACATTTAAACAAAGCAGTTCCAGAGCATGGGAAGTTCTAAGAAAACTTGGGAAAATGGGAAGTTCTACTACAGGGTCATGTGGTAAAGAGCAACTGAGGTGGGAGAAGGCATGATTTAGTAGTGAAGGACTGAGGTGAGACCTGAAGGATGCAAAGAAAACAGCCTTGTCAACAGCTGGGGAACAAGTATCCCATGTAGAGGAAAAAGCAAGTGAGAGGCCATGAAGTGTGAATGAGTTCAGTGCATTCAAGCTATGGCAGGAAGACCAGAGAAGCTGGGATGTCGGTAGCCCAAGCAGGGGTGAGGGGTGGGGGTGGGTGATGCAGAATGTGAAGTGAAAATGAAGACTTAGGAAGGGCTAGCCCACAGGAGGTCTTAAAGTCGGTGATGAGGATATGGAACTTTATTAAAAGAGCGGGAGAATCCTGTGCAAGTTTGTAAGAAGGAGAGTGATATGATCTATGTTATAATAGGTATGTACAAAATATGCTATGTATGTATGTATATATATGGAGATTGTCATTGCTAAATATAGAAAGTATTGGAAGGGGCAAGGCTGAAAACAGATCCATTAGGAGGCTACTGCAGCAGTGTAGTTGAGAGACAGTGGTGGTTTGAACTAAGATGCTGATAGTAGAAGGAGAAAGATTGATTTTAGAGGTTGAGTTGAGAAAATTCTTGAAGAAGTGGAAGGAGCCATTGGGGGTGGTGGGGGGTAAGCAGAAGGGAGGAATCAGAATCAGGGCTGACTACTTACTGTTCCTTGTCAGTGACTGGGACGGTGGTCCTACCTCTTCTGCGATGAGAAAGAATGAAGAATGGGCTAAAAGGGATGGAGTCAAGAATGCCCTTTGGCCATGTTTGGTTTGGAAGTTAACGGCCATATAGAAGAGTGAGGAAGGGGGGCGCCTGGGTGCCCCAGCCGGTTGAACGTCCGACTTCGGCTCAGGTCATGGTCTCGCAGTTCGTGGGTTCGAGCCCCGCGTCGGGCTCTGTGCTGGCAGCTCAGAGCCTGGAGCCTTCTTCGAATTCTGTGTCTCCCTCTCTCTCTGCTCCTCCCCGGCTCATGCTCTGTCTCTCTCTCCTTCAAAAATAAATAAAAACATTAAAAAAGAAGAGTGAGGAAGGCACTCGTCTCTGTAGTTCTATGGAAAGAAAATGAAGGACAGATGACTTACATATCTAAAGAGTATTTGAGGATTGATATATGGGAGAGCACAGGAATTTAATGAGGCTTTAAGCTTTTTGAGATAAATATTGGTGAGAGTTGATATGGGAGTGTGAATGTTGAAACCATCAACTACCTAGTTAGGCAAAAGTTGATTTTAGTATATTTATAAAGGCCTATTAAAGGTCTCCCTGAGTGATGTAGGCTTGTTTTATTAAGAAGACAAGGGGGAAAAACCATTTTTTTTTATAGGAACACCTCTCCATTCTAGGCTGTCTGATATTTACTAAAATTGTCTTTTAAAACTTCCCAAAAGCTCCTAGACAAGTTGTCTCTTACTTGTGCCTCCCTGTTTTCCTATCTGAAGAACAGAGGCAAGTGAACTCAACAATCTTGTAGGTGTACCAGACATTAAGTTTTTTTTTCTAGATGTCTGGGTCTAACTAAGGGCTCCATTTAGTTAAAGCAATCACTTTTTTTTTTTTTTTTTAAGATTTTTATTTTTGAGTGATCTCTACACCCAATGTGAGGCTCGAACTTACAACGCTGAGATCAAGTGTCATGTGCCAGCCGGGCTCCCACAGCAACCATTCTTAAGAGGGGCTCAGAATGGCTCAAGTGTTTAAACAATGGGAAAGCTCTGAGTTTTATTACGTGCACTTAGCATGGTGGGTAAAGGCTAGAATACCAGGGTCATCTGGCCTCGGCCCAGGCAGAGTGAGTGCCATGTTGGGGTGGGGAGTGTAGAGATACATCTCTCAGCGTGGCTATGGCAGGTGCGGCCTCCTTAGATGTGTTAATAATTGGCAAAACTGCCCCAGAATGTTCTCAATCTGTGAAATCTTTGCTTCTGAAGGGAATTTTGTCTTGTTTTTGTTTTTGTTTTTAAATTTAAATGTTATGTGATATCAGCTTCTTAACAAGCAAACTGCCTTCCCTCCCCGAAACCACCCTTGTGGGACTACCCACTGATTTATTTTGCTGGTGAGAGCAGTGATTTTATTTCCTTTCACTATGTGTGGGATGGCTTCATGGCGGTTATGTTCAAGCCCCTTGGTGGGAGAGCCTGCTGAATTTGTAAAGGTGTCATTATTTACTCTTTTAATATTCTCAAACAGTGGCAGTTGTGTTGCTTATTTGAAATAAAGGCGCTGAAATTCAGGACCAAGAGAGGTGTCTGTAAGGATAGCAGCAGCAGGCAGTATTTGTTGTTTTCAGCCTCAATTTCTTCTTGACCACTCACATCATGTGTTAACTGTTTACCAAATGGTGACTCTTTCTGTGAGATGGGGCACATTGCCTCTTGTGCTGATCGTTGAAAACCCCTTGAACTGGTCCTGTCAGAAATGAAGGGAAGAATGTAGTTTGCATGATTAAAATAAATTGCAAGATCTTGGATCAAGTCCCTGAAGATTGGAGAAGAGAAGATGAGCTGAAGTCTATCTTCTGCGGTCAAGAGATGACAAATTTCCTTCTGCAACCAGATTGTTGAGCTGGGGATTTGTGGCCCATTAACAAAAAATATCAAAGACTGAGGGCAAACTTGATTTGGGGAAAACTCATAGACTGATATTTCCCTGGAGACTTTTCCAAGGAAGATGGAGATGATAGGCCTATTGCAAGGGGCCTACTCATTTTCTCAACCCTGTTTACTCATCTTCCATTCTTTGTGTCTCCCCTCCCACCAAGGGAGGTTGTTTTTGTCTTCAAATAAAATAAATGCTAAATCTCTCACATCTAGTGTTTGCATCTTGCATGCATTTGGCTGGAGGGAGACAGTGTATCTGGGTTTTTATACTGCCTTTACCTCTCAGAAGTATGGGCCTCTCTTAAGTTTCTTCGTGCAAAGTGTAGACAGTGACTTCTGCCTCAGCGTGAAAGCTAAATATGAATAGGAGGCATCACATACTGAAAAGTGCATGGGCTTTTGAGGTAAAACCGACATGGTTTGCATCCTGGTTTTGCTATTCTTGGCTTTGTGATTCACGACAAATTGATTTTGCCTCTCTGGGCTTTGGTTTCCCTATAGGTGTAATTGAGATAATGCCTGTGTCGTACGTGGTTGTAAGTGAAATATGGAAAATAATTAGCACAGTGCATAGCCTCTAAAACATGCTCAATAGGCAGTAAGTGCTATCACTGCAGTTTTTGTATTTATCCCCTGGGGCCTGACTCTCAAACAGCTTAGGGTATGTCAAAATTCAGTATAAATTAGCCTGGTCTTGAGCTTGTCTAGACAAGGGTGTATAGTCAGCACCTCATCATATCCTGGTCTCATAATAAAGTTTCATAGCATCATCCCCAAAGGCAACATTGCAGCAAGCTCAAGAATGTGTAGCCATGAGGTTTGCCTCTCATGCAGAACCCAGCAAGCACCAGAGACTCCTGCTGTAAGGGTATCTTGCTGGAGTTTGGCTGCCAGTTCTCAGAGAAAGATCGTGGTTCAAAGGAGTCTCAGTGTCAGGACCACCCAGGCCAATGTCAACTGAATATCAGCCTTGAGTGTTATTTTAGTCCATCTTTCATCTATAGGGAGGTGGTTATAGATGGTTCACGGTATGGGCTTTGAGGTCCTGGAGTTGTCACGTCATGGAGGTAAGGGATGTGGTCTTACCAGCTGGTACTTGGCTGTGCCTGGTTTCCCATCAGAGTAGCATCTACCCACAAGAGGTCTTGAGAACTCATTGATGTTTCATGAAATAAGGGTTCAGTAGACAAAAAACTGGGGAAATGATAGGAATATATTTTGGAGTACAGAGATAGATTTAAGGATTAGCTCTAGATCGCCTGTCTAACATCCTGTTTAGTGTGGTAGTAAGATCAGAATGTTTTATTGAACTCCTCCTGCCAGATGCCTAGCACTATGCTTGGCACTTTATAAATATAATGTTTAATCCTCCCCAAACCCTTCAGAGTCCTTGGCTGTACTTCAGTGCTGCAGGTGAACACAACCCTGAAGCTCAGGAACATGGATCATCATGGCCACAAAACTAGGGGAAAGATCTAGCCTTCATTTAACCCGAATCATTGGCATGCCAGGTCCAGGCTTCTGTATTCTTGGGGTGATGCATATTACATTCTCAGGGCAGAAAAGGCACTGTCTAGAATGATACTTTGAAAACCGTAGCTCCATTGGGTTGATCTGAGGAATGGTGTGCTGGTGGTTTTGCCTAGGGAAGAAGTAACTTTGTATGATCCACTTATCTGTCAATCACAAGAAGAGGAAAGAGGAGAGAGATGATATTTAATATTACTAAATGGTAGGGCATGGATACCGAAGTCTTAATAATCCAGGGCTTAAATCTGAAGCAGGGTCCTAGGGGCCACCTGATATGGCAGCTGTGAACATTTTAGATGCTGAATCAAGAGGAGATACAGAAAGTTCTGAAAGAGACACCAAGGGCAGTCGGGGTGGGGGACACCTGGAGGGATTCAGGTACAGCCACCATTTTCCAAGCAGTTCAGTAGTTTGGTTTTATCTTCGTTTTTCTACGTACTTTGGTGTTTGGTATGCCAATACAGTTGCTTACTAGCTGAGCATCAGCCTCGTCAGAAGGGCTAAAGCTGGTTGGAGGCACCAGAATGCTTCCTAACTTCCAGGTGATGGGTTGCACGTCTGTGTGTATTACTATAAAACCTTGTTTGCTTTTTAGTGGAAGGGGCAGGGAGACAAGTGGCTCGGCACAGAGAATCTTTTGTCTGCCTCAGCCGTTTTCTTGTCTCAAAGCCAATATTGGTAGAAGTAGTCCTTTGTTTTTTCAGCATTGTTTACTTTCCAATATTTATATGGAGTTATCTATCATGCCCTACCTTGGAGCACTGTTTTATAAAGGATAAGCAAGTTTAGTTCCTTCAGTCTCTCCTACATTTTAAATATGAGAAAAATTCTCAGTGTTCTTTTTTCTTCTACAGCGGTTGAGTTTAGAGCCAACCAACTTCTCAGCCTTTCTAATTGTCTTCCCCATGACTGATTGTTCTTCCAGATTCATAATTTTACGGAAAATGTTCTGCAAAACACATTGATTTTTATTTAAATTCAACAATGCCCCAGTGTCCTAGATGATATTAACTTAAACGCTTGGTTGATTTAAAATGCAGGAGGTGCCGGACTTGTTTGATTTGGTTCCCAGATCCTGCTTTTGTCCCGGCTCCTTGTCTAACATGAGCAAGGCTGTAGGGACCACTCATCCATTATGTTGCTTTCTCTCATCCACATTTCTGGTGTGTTCTGGGAAATAGAATAACTTTCTCACTGAAGCTTTCCCCAACCCTCAGCTTCTGGATTTTATTGTCTCCCGTCTCCTTTTCCAATCCAACAGGAAGCTCATCATTTGGCAATTTCCTCTGACACATTGTGGTTCTGGAAGGTGACCCTGGATTAATCCCCACTAATCCTATCAGCAGGGACCTTAGGACCAGCCTGTCTCCCATTATGACCCATTCTTCATTTGAGCCAAATCCTATGAGGGAACTGGACTGAGGCAGCCAGGACCACCCAGGGAGCAGACAGGGTGGTATCAGACAGGCAGGCATCTGGTGCCCATTCAGTTTCAGTAGACGCCCGGATTTTCTGTTGGCACTTAGGCCACAGGCTGCTAGACCCAGAGGTGCCTCACTTGGTGACTTCATTTTCAAAACCAGACCCGAGAAACTGGTTAGGCTGTCACGTCTGACTCAAAAGCTGTGGGGCACAGTGTCTTGCATTTGTAAGGCACTCATGCTTATTTGCCAACGTTAGTTGATAATGGTTTTATGCCTTGAATGTACAAGTGGAGAGATCTTACTGAATGCCGTTTCTAAGCCAGCTAATGCTATTTGTTATTTAGAAAACATAGTGGTACGAATAAGGACATGAGTGTATTTGCTATCACACTTCTCTAAAGGTGGAAGAAGGCCTTGGTATGGAAGGCAATAGAGAAGGAGCCAAGAGTTGTGGGGCTTCACAGAGCTGGAGAGCACTGAGTCACCGGACTTCTTTGTACTGAGGTCTCATGCTACATGTGATGGGTCATTCTCTGGTTAACATCATATGAGGATCCGAGTAAAGCTGAGATGTCTCTTGCCTTTTTAGGCGAAACTGTGAGTCTAGAGGAGATGGTAATGCTGAAGAGCAATAATGCGAAATGATGGCAGGGAGATGAATACTGGCAGAGAGGAGAAGCAGGAAGCAGCAGTTCTTAGGGTACTTTCTTCCACGTGGGAGTCATGGGCTTGGTGATCCCCACGCAGATGGGCAAGATAGGGCAAGAAGAGAAGGGGACAGTATTTGAAAATCTAGGCGTAAGGGATATCTGAGAAAGAAGAGGAATGGACTTACATAATGTCGATCGAGCTGAGGAAAAGTAGATGATAAAGGGGCCTCTAAGAGGATGTTGTCTCATTCTTTCTGCTCAAGTATCAGGAAGAGAAAACAGAGGCCAGATGGAGAGGGCCACCCAAGGAGACTCTTGCGGTGCAGGAAATGGTTCCTAGAGTTACTCAAAGAGCTGTTTAGGGCAAGGTTCAACCAGCAATTCAGGACTGGGTTCAAAAGGAGTTGACTGCCGCCCTTAAGAAGCATTGTGTCTTGATTACAGTTCCTGGGGCTGGTCGGAAAGAAACTTTTTTTTTTTTTTTTTTTTTTTTTTGCATTGACTAAGGTGCCAGAGGTGATGTCAGGCTTGGGATGAGAATAACCACAGACTTGTTTTGGAAGGAGGCATTTGTAGGAAAAAATGAGAACTACTTCTTAATATATATGGAAAGGCTATTAAATAAGTGGAAGTTCCAGTCTGTTTTTCCCTCTCAGACACACTAGGCACGGGGTTTCCGGGGCATAGTCATCTTTTATGTAGCTTCCTCCCTCTCTAGCCAGAGTGGGTTGTTTTCAGTCTCATTCCCTCGGCTGTAGGTTCCTCTGTCCCAGGATCTCCACCAGTCACCTTCTCCTCTGGGTCTGGCCACTCTTCACTTTTAGGTGATACCCCAGTGCCCTGGCCACGCCTGAATGGTCAGCTTGACCCAGTCCTGCATAAATCATGTACTTTGTATAATGATAAAGAAGAAACTCTTTGAAACTATAAAATACTACTTAAAAATAGAATGTAGGGACGCACTCAGTCGGTAGAGTGTGTGACTCTTGAACTCAGGGTTGTGAGTTCGAGCCCCACGTCGGATGTAGAGATTACTTAAAGAAAAATACAACCTTTAACATAAAAATAAAATCTAATGGATTTTTTAAAGCTACTCCAAATTAACTGGACACAAAGGCACTTATTTTGTCTTTACTCCATGATTCTTTCCCTAATTCTAGTTTCTTTATCACCATAGTATATCTGTGAGATTTCAAGTCACCCACTTGAGAGCAATTTTTGATTCATTATTTGTTTTAAGGGACTGTCACCCCATCTTCTGTACCTCAGCTGCTGGTGTGTCACACAAGGACACTGGAGTTAGGTGGCTAGGGTCAAGGTCTGTCCTTACTAGCTATGTAACTTTGGCCAAACGTTTTCTACTTCTCCATATGTATTTTTTTGTCTTTTGTAAAATGAAGATAATAACAGAGCCTTTATCGTAGGGTTGTTGGAAAGATTTAAGAGGCAGAAAATATCTGGTCCAAATAAATGTTGTCTTTGTTTGCTGTTGTTTTTATCAATATCGGATTCATACAATTCCATTAGGACTCACTTTTTGTGGTGTAGGAGGAGCATCATGTTCCTCTGTGCCAGGATCTCCACCAGTCACCTTCTCCTCTTTACGAGCATCATGAACTGAATACTGAGACAGGCCTGTGTTTGAAGACTAACCGTGAACAAGCTACTCCACTCTTCTGAGTTCATGCTACTTACCCATAGCAACGTTAGGGATTTAAAAATGGATTGTATATGTAAATGTGCGGATAATATGTATGTGAAATGTATACTGCATGTATGTGGGTAGTATATGTAAAACGTAGCAGAGTGCCTGGCTAGATGTTGCTTTCCCATCAACAGTAGCCACTATCATCATCATTATTATTATATACAAACAAATGCTTGGGATCACACATGGATAAGAAGCATCATTGAGATTCAAGGGCCAACGTTTCCTGTCCCCAAATTCATCTTGTTTCGAGTTTCTATTGCTGTTGCCTCACGCTTCTTGTCCGTCAGCCTAGTGCCTTCTCTGAAATTTTTAATCTTAACCTTTCTGGTCTCATCCGCTCGCCTGAATATTGAGACTTCTTGTTGTGGCCCTGCCAGTCAGTCGTGGGTCTGAACAGCACAACACCTAGCTGGGTTGAACTCCTGGCTGTAGCACTTACTATGAGCATGTGACTTAACTAGTCTGAGCCTCAACCATCTTTCAAGTGGTCATGGCAATAACTATCTCGTTGAATTATTGTGAGACCTTAAAAAATAGTACGTAAGTGTTTTCACCATTTACAAAGTGCTCTGTCTTACATCGGTTTCCCCGGAAACAGACTCTAAGGTGGAGCGTTACATGCAAAAGATGTTTTAGGGCAGTGGTCTCCGGAACCACATTTGTAAGGAAGAGAAGGCAGCAGGATTTGGTAGATGGAGAAGTTGAACTGCAACGCAGTTGCAGCTGAAACCTCAACCAAACCCAAGGGGAGACTGAAATCAGGATGATCCGTCAGAATTATCAACTGTTATCAGAATTAATGCTGTTACTGTGTCAGCCAGTCATTAGGTGGGGGCTCCCTAGGGGAGGCAGTGTTCCCTTGGGTGTGCGGGTTCCCTTTGACCTTGGGCAGCTGCTGGAGAGGGTTACAGCTGGGAGCTACCCAGGAGGTGGCACTTCTGATCGCTGAGGAATTGAGTGCCTCAGTCCTGAAGGGACATGGCCACACCCCACGATATCCACTACTTGCTTAGTATTTGGGATTGCTTCTGTTCTACTCTCGGGCATCTATTTTTCTTTCTCTTTTCATACCACTAGGTTTCACTTGATTAGCTTTTCTTTCTAGAGACCCCAAATTTCAGTATTGCTTTTTTAGAAAATCGATGTCTGTCACTGTATAGGTTATCATTTATTGTTTGCAACTTTTTGGGGGAGGGTGTGTGCAGATCAGGGCAACCAGGTATTCCTCTCATTGTCCAATGAATATAAACCTAGAGAAGAAGTGGTATCTTTCCTTTTCAATTTAAGGGCCACTTGTAATCATTTGTCAGTGTTGCGTCTACTCAGAGTGCTGTGATGTAAAGGAAAATAGAAAGATGGCGTCTGTTTAGGTAGAAAGAATGCTGTGATCAGTTCGGGATGTCTGCCATCAGAGCGGGTGAGGACATAGGGAGTGCTCATGCTCCATTTTTGCCATCCTACGCATTCAGCCTTGTTTTTCTTCCCTTTCAATGTTGGATGCTAGAATGCTTTGGACTTTCCTTAGCCTTCCTGGGTAAATTGCTGTACCAACGCTTACATCTAATTAGCCCTTTTAAGTATAATTAAGCCATATGCCTAGAATTGTTTCTCAGGTCACCTTAATCACTTTATCTACAACTTCATCTCCAGGAAACCTTCCATTAAATATAATTGTAAGAGTTTGTTAGAAGAGTTGGTTACTTTCATGAACACTTGTTTATTTGCCTTCCCATTAAAATCTGGACTCACCTTTTGTGAATACATTACGTTCATGATTGTTTGTTTGTTTTATGGGTTTGTGTAGTGCCCCCCCCAAGGAGCACTCTTTCTCTGTCATCCTTGCTGTCTCAGATCATGTAAGCTCCCAGAAGGCAAATACCATGTCTTTTTAAATTGCGTTGTACAGTACTATGCACAAATGAGCAATTAATTCTCAAAACACTGACAGTGGGAGAAGGCACAAAGGAACCGATGATATCTTGAACGATTTAAGTGATGTCTTTAATGTATTGGTAATCCCAATTTTTTTTCTAATAAAATCTGTCAGAAAAAAATGAGATGATGTTCAAAGTATATTGAGTTTCTCTGAACTGAATCCCTGGTTAAATTAAAATTATTAAAAAATCAGTCATAGATGTTTCTGTCTCTGCCCACAAATGATTATTGTTGGACACCTCTCCGATACTCTTTAAATCGTCCTTATGAAGTTAACAGGCTGAAGAATAACAGTGGTGGCAATGGGAAAGTCAAGGACCCATACTTGACATGGGTCAGTGGTTGGCAAATTTCTTCTGTAAAGAGCCAGATGGTAAAATATATATTTTCAGCACTGTGGGCCATATGGTCTCTGTCACAACTACTCAATTCTGCTGTTGTAGCAAGGAAGTAGCCATAGATAATATGTAAATAAATAATCATAGTGGCATCCCAATAACACTTTATTTACAAAAACTGGAGCAGATTTGGCTTGTGGGCTGTGGTTTGCTAATACTTGATCTAGGTGATAGGACTGAATTCCACTGACTACTCATGAACTGATTCAGAAATGACGTTACTAAATTGACAAAGGCAAGAGAGACACAGTTTCAAAGTGAAGAATGTGAAAATCATTTTAATAGCTTATGCTTACTCATTTGTTTCCTAGTTTGGTTACTTCTGGGCATAGTGCACAGGAATTTACCCCAGACACAGACATAGGTGCAATTCCTAATTCCAAGTGTCCTAGGCACTTCCATTTTTAAGATCCTGGCCACCATGTGGTTTCAATGTGGGCTCCTTGCGTATTAATTCCCAGATTTGGAGAATCCACTAAATATCTCTGCATCTAATCTTTTATTTCTTTCCTGTGTTGAACTAGATTGTGCAATATTCCCTAGTGACCTAATAGGATTATTGTAATGACCAAGTGAAATACTATTGAGGAATATTACATTTCTATTAAAAAATCAAGGGATATTGTATTTGCTCAACCCACTCTTTCTCTCAAGCTGAGCATAGTACTTGGTTGTTTTTTTTTTTCTTGGGCATGTGTGTGTATGTGGGAGAGTGGGGAGAAAGAAGGAGAGATGTATAGAATAATAGCCTTGAGTACTTCCTTCACACATTTAATGCATTATCTTTAGTGCCCACCACAAATTTACATGGCAGGTACTGTAACTACCATTTGCAGATGTAGAAACTGAGTCCTAAATAGATTAAATAATACTAGTCCTCTATTATTATATGAAATCATGAGATGGGTTCTATACTTAGGCATTAGAATGTCCATCCTTCCCTTAAACTCTAGGTTAATTTATTACTGTCTTTCAAGCCCAATTTTTTTTGGAAGAAAGGAAAAGGAGCAGATGCCTCATCTAAACTCTATGGATACAATCTGCGCATGGTGCTGTGTTTAGCTTTATGGTTTCTTTTCTGTCTGAACCAGAAGAGTACCACGTTCTCTGTGGGGGTGCAATCAGCATTAATTTTATGAGTATAACAGGACTCCCAGTTTGCAGTCACTGTGTTGTCAATGGCACCACTGGAGTTCATTGCGTATCAAAGTAGATTGGATTGAGGGTCTGGTGTTTTCTGGCTCTGAGCAGTGAAGGACCATTGTCTTCATTGACTGCGCCTGCTGCTCTTAAAAGGTTTGAGCAAGAGAACCCAGAACAGTACTCTTACTCTTCCTTTCCACCGTAGGCCTGATGGATCTTCTTGGGGTACATCCGTCATGAATCCTTTTTTAGTGAGTTACTTGACTCTTACAGATAATCAGATTTAGTTTGTGCCTCTGATGAGAATATAGACAGTGGGTCCTAGACTAGTTATTTCTCATCTGTCATATGTATAACCAGCATCCACGAGCAATGAAGAAACAACCCACGTTGTATAGGGCATGTGGATACATTGGACCTTGTTAGAAGAGCCTTTCAAGTGTCACTTTGGGTTGCTGTGTTCTAGGCATTAGTGCTTAGAATATAATGGTAAATCAATAGCCCAAGTCTCAGTGAGAAAATAGAGACAATTAAGTAAAGGAAATGCAGGTTCCTTAGGCTCTCTTACAAAGAGACTTCAGGCCAGATTTTAAGACCAGGTAAGAATTCCTGGAGGAGGTGATGCTCAAAGGTGAGGAAGGATATGGCACCTCAGTACCAACTCCAGGTAGTTAATATGTCATCTTTAATTCTCACCAAAACCTTACATGGTGGGGGCTAGTAAATCTACCATTTTGCAGTTGAGGTTCCTACAGGTTAAGAAACTTTTGAAGTCACACAAGGAGAACGCAAAACTGGAATTGGGCTGGGAAGAAAAACTCTAAGGCTGCAGTGGCTAATTTGTTATCCCTTAGCCACATATGGTTATTTAAGTTTAAATTAAAAAAAAAAAGTCAAAATCTTCAGTCATTCTAACCACATTTCAAGTGTTTAACATCTTGGAGAGTGATGTGAGCAAGATGGTGGAGTTGGGAGTTTCCACTGCCCTTCCACTCACAGAGACATCCATTTGAATAGCCATCCACACTTAAATAAACCTTCACAAGGGCTGAGGACTCCACGTGAGAGATTATAGTAGCTGGGTGGGGCACAGAACTGAGAAGAGGCTCCTTGAAGAGGGTAGGAAGGACAGTTTTACCTTACTCATGCCGTCCTTCCTGGGCAGTGCAGTGCAGAGCAGAGAGTGATGCCCTCTGCACAGAGGAGGGAGCATGAGATGAACACCTGACTGCTCCTGCCCCAGTGAACTCTGGCTGCAGGCTGGCCCCTGCTGCCCCAGATGGCTAGTGGCTACCATATTGGATAGTGCAGATTAAAGAACATTTCCTTCATCATAGAAAGTTTATTGGGCAACACTGTCCTAGAAAATATTTAAAGGAGTTCTAGAAGATCTTTATCGGGCCAGCCACAGGGGCAGTAGCATTTGGGTACCTAGAATATCAGAACCAGAGGCAGACTCCGTTTCTGTGCCAGTAGCTCTGTTCTACCCTTATTCATCACAAGGTAGATAGTGAAAGATTCAGAGGGAGGCTTTCACTGTCTGCTCTGCTACCGATGCATGGAGAGGAGGAGAAGAATTACTCTGATGGTCATACAGTTAGTAATTTCAGGGCTCTATGGGCATTTCTATGCAGGATCTATCCACGGGAGAGTGCAGGTGTTGACTTGGCCTTGGGGGACCATGGGCTATTTAGGCAAAGTGAAGTGCTCCTGTTTCACATGCGATCTGAATCTGGGGGTTATATATAGAGAGAGTACATGATAAATTCGTCAAACGTGGCAAATTAGAACAAATGGTTGTTCCCGTTTTACAAGAATGTTCAAGTGATATCTAAGCATCCATTTATAGATAAACTAGTAATATGCTAATAAGGAGCCATCCTTTTCTGTCTTTATTTCTCTTAGTGGAAGTTTACCTTTGCATAGTGATCTCAACTTTGCAAAGCTACTTTAAAAGTATTAAATCCTGCCATCTTCCAAATTATCATTGAAGGAAGGATGGGCAAGAATTGTGATCTGGGGTGGACAGATGAGGGATATAGGGTGCCTGGAGTTTTATCTTCCTCTCCAAAGCAGGTGAACTAGAGTTAATTGTACATCTGTTGTCTCCTAATCTTCGGAAATTTCTAACAAGCCATAAAAGGAAGGTAACCTCGCTTATTTAAGGAAAACACATCTGATTACTACTCCCCCCTGCCCTTTTGTTTGGAAGGTCTATCCACAGAAAAATTCATATTAATGAGATTTTACTGCTTTCACAAAAGCATTTCTATCCATGAAGGATTCAAGAGAATCCAGCAGACAATTTTGCACTCATTTAGTGAATACACATCAATTTTTGTCTCAATATTGAGGTAGTAGGAGACAGTGATGCTTGCTGTTCAATCACTTATTAGAGACTAAGTACAAAACAAGTACTTACTAAGTGTAGGTACCTAAAACCTTAATTTGCTTATTAGCAGGAAACACACAAAGTTTCTGTCTCTGTTTCAGGCTGTTAAGGTGAAATGGTGTTGTTATTGATGGTCTGTGTAACAATTTCAGCGTGACATACACCAACAAAAACACATAGAGTGAATGGTCTTGCTCTAGTCCTCAAATAGAGATCAATGACTATTTTATTTGTTCAACCCTGCCTCTCATCCGTGGCTGTGGCCTCCATCATGAGGTAGCTGGAATGATTAATGATGTGTTGGTGATATTAAAGCCTTGTGTTTTGGTACTCTAATTATAGAAGCAGATTGGAGCCAAGCTTTAGAGTGGGGTTGAGATTGAAAGATATTTAAAAAGCAGGTGATTGGTCCAACCCTTCTACTTCTTTCAATTTAACCATAAATCAATTGTGAATGATTTTTCCACTGTAATTTTTCATAGGTTTTGAACTTGGGTAATGAGCATCCCTGACCTGGAGTGAAACTGTGATTTTCCTAGATCTTGTTGGAAAGAAGATGAAGATTTATGAAGGGGCTTAGAGGGAAATATATTGCATTTCTTCATATCCTCTCCTTGTCTCCCCCCCCCTTTCCTGTACTCCAACCCTGATAAGTCTCAACTTTCATGCATGGCATAGAGTATTTGGGAAATGGGAAAGCTCCAGTGTGCCTTGACCTACTTTCCAGTGAATGTACAATTTACAAATAAGAAGTTGATACTATATAAAGTGGTAGCACATTCCACACTGCAGAGAACATATGGAAAAGCAAAGACTATGTTTGCCTGAACAGCACCAATTCTTTTTCTTATCTGCTGAGTATGTAGACTGCAGAGTTTTTAAAAATATGGGGCAGCTCAAGGTGTTGGTACCACAAGAAGCTGCCGATCGGACTGTGAGCAAACTTCTTACTTCGTAGGAGCCCCAGGGGAAGAGAGAGGTCTCAACTGAGATCACATTGACAAATTTCCTTTCCCTAACCAGGACTGCAGCTTACCTCACGGTGGGTAATGTGATACATCTGTGCCTGATGAAAATCTGGCTTTCAAGCTGTGGAAAAACACAGGTTTTATATATATATATATATATATGTTTGTATAATTTTCACTTTTTTAAAGAATTTTATTATCAGGGAAATGAATTGACAACAGAGAGCTTGTTAAAATAGATAGTTTACAGAAACTCAAATACAGCAAACACTCATCACTCATGTTTACATTTAGACCATAGCACAAGGACCTTGAGATATTCAACTTTTTGATAACTACAAGACTGGTTGAAGTCCTGTGTGTCAGAGCAATATATTATGTTTATAATATGCTTAAGCTATGAGGTTCATTTATTGACAGGTTTGTATTCCAATTCTATGGATGTTTGGAAACAGTACTCTTTTGCTTCCTCCCTCCCTCCCTCCCTCCCTCCCTCCCTCCCTCCCTCCCTCCCTTCCTTCCTTCCTTCCTTCCTTCCTTCCTTCCTTCCTTCCTTCCTTCCTGTGTGCTTACTTGTCTGCATTTCTTTGTGAAATATTTAGTGAACCATTATTATGTGTCAGAACACTAAGCTAGTCCTAGGTGACTGGCTGGTGGGAGAGGATGGTCATTTTGAAAATAAATAAGATTCAGTCTGTGTCCTCAAAGACTTACACTCACTCTAGTGGGTGGAGAGTGTATGTTGTAGACAACAGAGTCCATTCTAAGGGGAAAAACAAAGTTTATTTGAAGGCATTAAGTAGCTGACAAATTCTTTGGAAACCCCTGGGATCAGTTTTTGAGGTCACATCATCAAGTATGAGAAGTGCCCACCCACAGGCTTGCTCTAGGGAAGTGCCACTGCCGTAGTACTGGGCAAGACTCTGCCATGCTGCCACAGAGGAAGAAATCCCCTGGACATCATGCTTGCAAGAGGAACCAGTCCCCTCAAGGGCATCAGGGATCTCACATTGCTTGCTTGCTTTTCTTTTTTCTTTTCTTCTCTTCTCTTCTCTTCTCTTCTCTTCTCTTCTCTTCTCTTCTCTTCCCTTCCCTTCCCTTCCCTTCCCTTCCCTTCCCTTCCCTTCCCTTCCCTCCCCCTTCCCCTCCCCCTCCCCCTCCCCCTCCCCCTTCCCTCCTTCCTTCCTTCCTTCCTTCCTTCCTTCCTTCCTTCCTTCCTTTCTTTCTTTTTATTTTTTTTAATGTTTATTTATTTTTGAGAGAGAGAGCAAGCAAGGGGCAGACAGAGAGGGAGGCAGAGCATCCGAAGTGGGCTCCACGCTGACAGCAGAGAGCCTCATGCGGGGCTTGAACTCACAAACCACGAGATCATGGCCCGAGCTGAAGTTGGACACTCGATCGATTGAGCCACCCAAACACCCCTCATTGCTTTCTTTTCATTCCACATCTTTCAAGGGTATATGTAGTGGGCAACACGTAGGCTACATCATTTATCTCACCTGCAAAGAGGTCTGGGAAATGTAGTTTTTAGCTTTCTAGTTTCTGCCACATATGAAATTACTCTAGAAGTGTTGGAATGTGAATGGAGGAAATCCAGAGTGCCCACCAGGGGAAGACAGGAGATAACCACAATAAATTGTGCCAGTGTTATGTTGGAGTGGATGATACTAGTATGGGGACAACCTAGTGAAGGCACCTGTCTCAGAGGGTAGGAGGGAAAATTTAGGGAATCAGTGGGATAGAGTTTCACTTACTAGGGCTTGAAGGGTGCCATGGCTGCATTTGTCAGGATAGGGTAGGTATACACTACAGAAACAAACAGGTTCAAAATCTCAGGGACTTCACACACAACTCATGCAGTGTCAGCTTTGTGGGCAGGATTAGGTATAAATTTGTGAAGTCTGGTGCAAAGAATTCCGAAAGAGTCATGGCAGAACGTTAAACCAAGCATAGAATGTAGGTTCCTCTGTGATTGTAACGGTCAGATGCCTATGAAGCTGGCTCAATGTGGGGGTTCGGAAGATTGTCCAGGGAGGCTTTCCTCTATTTAGTAACTGGCTACAGGAGGCTAGGAAGTAGAGTCTCCTGTATGCTCAAGGAGGAAGAAGACGGGTCATGGTGAACCAGTCGTTTCTACACAATGGCTCTAAGAAAAGGAAATGACAAAAACAGTAACTTTGCTCTCTGAAATTACTATCTGTATTTGAATGTTAGTAAATAGAGCGTGGCTTAAAAATTCAAGAGGCTTTTTACCTATCCACACATTTTGAATAGAATAATTTCAAAATAAAATATTTTACTAACTCCAAATTCTAGTAGAATAATTAGCAGTAGTAGGTAATGAAAACTCTGAGGAAGTTTGAGCTTAATGCTTTGGAGCCAGGCAAAATGTTTCTGTTTTAGCACACATGTCTTCAGATACAAATTATACTTGTATTTAGGTGGGACATATTCATATTTATAGCATGTCCATTCAATTATGTGTCATTTGTGGTTACTTCCATACGACTGTGGCGGAATTGAGTAGATGCAATGTGTGGCCTGTAAATCCTAAAGCATTTACTATCTTCCCCTTTATAGAAAAAATTTTCTAATCTCTGGTTTAGATGGTCACCAAAGAGCTGTTTTGATATGAGAGAACTTAGGAATACTACCTTAAGGAGATAGGAGGCTGCTTTAAAAAAAAAAAAATCATTCTGTCTCCTGCACCCAGAAAATCCCCGGGGAGAGCCTAGGCCAGCTTTCAGCTGCTGAGAGAGAGGTGTAGCGTTTCTCTTTCCACTCTTGAAAAGCTGTCTACGGGCCCACCTTTGGCAGAGGTCGTTATGCAAACACAGAGTCATCTCTCCGTGATACTATGTGCAAGGCATTTGCACAAATGTAAATTGTATTACGGCCTGAGGATAATGTATACACTTTTGTCACTTTATGAAATTGTTCAGTCATCTGGACGTCTTTCACTGTGTTTACCAGGAAATGGGAAATAGAGAATTGAGCAATTTTCTTGTCAATTTGATCAATGTAGACTGGCAACCTCAGTGCCTTTAGTTTTTTTTTTTTGTTTTTTTTTTTTAGTTTTTTTTTAATGCTTTCCCCTACTTGAGTTGCTGGAATTTATTTCTTTTACTACATTACCCAGTTAATTACCCCAATTTTCCAATCTCTCTGACCATGGCGTGGCCTGTTTGGATTTTACATGTGGCTGGTACAATTGAGGTCTGTTCCCCAAACGTAAGCTTTTCGGTGCAGGATTCATGTTTGTTTATCCATCTACTTGCTTGGCCCTTTTGATCTGTAGCCTAAATTGTTCAAATTTCACCTTGAAATCGGTCAAACACCACTGTAGAAACACACACACACACACACACACACAAAGGAACGGAGGACCAAGAACTGAGGAATTTGGAGAAGCCGTGCCCTGTTGATGAGGGGGAGGATGTGAGGAGAAAGGGCCTTGCAGCAGGCAGGCCTGTGGAGGGTGTGAGAGGAAGCCAAAGCGGCCAGTACTTGAGAAGGAACCATCCGTGGAAGAGGAGTGATCACCGGGCTCATAAAGATCCATGAGGGCGAGGGAGTGTTTTGAGGACGGTCAGTGGCCAGTAAAGTTGTATTCAGGAGTAGGCCATCTGCGGAAATAGCACGGGTTGCAAATTCCAACATTGGCCTCATTGAAGAAGGGATCTGGAACTGGTTTGAGCTGGTGCCACCTGGTTGGGTGCAGGAATTTTCTCCTCCTCTTCCTGATGTTCAAGAACTCCCTACCTCCAGGGGCTGATGAGTGTCCTTATTGTTAACCACAGGGTTGTTTACGTGGAGTGGGGCAGATGGGGTCAGAAGCAAAGTTAACAGGACACAGACATCACCAGGCCCCGTGTTGCCCACTGTGAGTTGGTTTTCCTCAGGGGCATCTGGATGATGGCATGCCTTCATAGTCCCAGCTTCTGGCCATAGATGGTACTCACTTTAGAGGGATATTGGTTTCAGATCTCACACCTTCCTGCTTACACAGCTCCTCTCTTTCTTCTTTTCCTGCTCATTTGTGTAAATGGTTTGCACATTTTGAAGAGTGGCTTTTGAATTTACGGTGAAGTATTTTTGGCATCTTTGTTTCTTGTTTCCCTAAGAGTGACTCGCTCAACATTCTGGAAAAGAGCTGTGGCGATTCTGAGGAAGGAATTCCATAGGAAGAACAATACTTTATAATGCTATAACTTGCCCAAAGCAGTTAATATATTTGATGATTTAGAATTTATTGATAACTTCTAATATTGAATTGAAGGAAGCTGTGTCACAGGATCAGAATTCAGAGCGTGTTCTGAAGCGTTTTCTTGTTTGGTTGGTTGGTTGGTTAGCAGTTCTTAGATCTGAAGTTAAAAGTGAATGCAGAAAGGTACTAGAGCATTATAGAATGGCGGGAGAAAGGTCACACACAGTTCCAGATCTCAGTCACTCAGAGATCAGGAGGCCTCTGTCACAATTAAAGCTGGGAATTAAGAGTAATCTTAGAGGAAGCAGAGCATGTAGGTCCTGAAGAATGAGGTAGAGAGAAGATATTGGTCAAGAGATAGGAAAACATTCCTGCAGGGAGGCTTTGCAGATGACTGACATCTTTTAAAAGCTCTTGCTTCCTACAAGTGATCTTTCTTCAGCTGTAACAGGCTTTCAAAAATTTGATGAGCAGGAGTAAACTTGTGTCTTGAAGAAAGTATAGGTTAGCTTGGCAACTTACGGGGCGTATGAGGTTACTCTAATTAAGAGGATTTACTGAACAAGGTTAGAAGTGGTATAAGGCCGTATATCCCAAAGACTCTTAGCAAACCAGTAGATAAAATCAATGCTTTCCAGGAGTTGCTATATGTTCTGAGGGTCTCAGTGCAACTTTGTGTTTCTTGTGCTTTTCTTTGAGTGTTAAGTACATAAACTATTTTCGGTTAGGTTATAAGCTTGCAGGCTCAGCCTATATATCTTTTATCTCAAAATGCAGACCACATTGGTGGAATCCCTTTCGGCATAGCTCTAACAAAGTGTTTTAATTCTTTTTCTTCCATCTTTCACCTTACTAAAGAGCTTCTTGATCTAGACCTGTGCAGATGTGAATGCATACACAGTCCCTTGAGGATTGTTGCTCATGCAGTCTGATTCAGGAAGTCTGACTGGCATAGAGGCCAGAGATTCTGTTTTTATTATAAGCTTCTAGGTGCTGCTGCTGTGTGGGGACTGTAGTTTGAGTAGAAATGGCTGAATGAAGGGGAGGGAGCTTGGTAGCAAAAAGGTTGAGTTTCACAGTCAAGTCAGAAAGGCCTAGGTGGTTCTGGCTCTGAAGCTTGTATGCCATGGACATGTTTTTAAAGCTCTTTGAGACTTGTTTTCTTGTCTGAAAAATGGGGTTAATGATACTGACTCTATCAGTATCATTCTAATGTACATTTCCCCCTACATCATCTTGTTTACTGTTTTATCTCCAGTGCTGAGCACAATACCTGGTATAGCCCAGATCCTCCACAGACATGTTTTGAATGAACGATTGAGTAACTTGCTGAATCACCAAATAAATAGGTTTGATTATATGTTTTATAATGTGAGTAGAATATACAGCGGAGTATCTGACTGAGAGACATTTCAGTAAATGTGGTTGCTTCCCCATCTCTTCCCTTTCCCTCTGAAACAAAAAGCCGCATTTGGATGCACCTCTCAAACTGTTGAAGCAGCAACATACAAAACAGGTACTCTCTTTGTGATCCCTTAGTGAAATAACAATCACACTTCAGATAATAGAAGTTGGATGGATGGATGAGAGAGTTGTTTCACAGTGGTGTTGTTACACATACGTGGACAAGGGTAAATTAGGCAATCGCTTCCCACAAATTGATCATCTAAATATGTGTACGTGTCTTGTCTGCTGCTGGAGCCCAGGGAGGGAAGCAATTGGGAGAAAATTTGAGACCTTTTAGAATTCTGTGGATTCAGAAAAGACGGAAACCAGGTGTCCAGCTGATCTTGGGAATATGAATGTGACATCTCTGGCTAACCAAATCATAGGTCCCTATTTCCCTACAGTGTCAATTTTATTTAAGTATAACAAGTCTGGTCCTCTCGAAGTGTAATAGGTATGGAGCTTAAAGAGCTAACATTAGTTCACATATTAGTATGATTTAGTTTAATCAGATTGCTTTCCTCACTTTTAATCAGTCAGCTCTATTTACTAAGTTCCAACTATATGCCAGGAACCAAATTAGATGCTGCTGAGCTGGGGTGGGGAAGACAGACATAGACTTTGCCCTCCTGAACCTTATTTTTGAGAGTGGGGCAGGGAGATAGAAACAGGAAGACAGACCAAGGGTTTTACTGTTCCGTTGGCTTTCAGAAGAGCTTTTACTGAGATGAGTTGTCACTTAGTGATTAAATGGATGTAAAACCAGTTTTGGTGGTTATTTGTGACTACGACTTTAAAATTTTTTGATGTTTTTATTTATTTTTGAGAGAGAGAGAGAGAGAGAGAGAAAGAGAAAGAGACAGAGTGAGTGGGTGAGGGGGCAGAGAGAGAGAGGGAGACACAGAATCCGAAGCAGGCTCCAGGATGTGGGGCTCCAGCTCAGTAGCTGTGAGATCATGACCTCAGCCCAAGTCCGACGCTTACCCGACTGAGCCCCTCAGACATGCCTGTAACTATGCCTTTAGAGCACTAAGTGCAGTAACCTTAAAAAAACAATTCTGATTTTTAAATTTATGATGGCAGACATTTTGCTGTCCTGTTCTCTGTTCTGTTCTGAGCACTCTCAGTGACAGGTACATGGGAGGTGCCCAATAAGTACTTGTTGAATGAATCAGAACAAATTGCAAGAATATACTTTTAGTGAATTCTTGTTCACAGTGACTGAGGATTTATAGTTGTGTGTTTATCCAGGACTAATATATTATCATATGTCTATGTATCCAGTGTGTAGATTTTAGCCATAATTAATTTATTAATTATGGTAAAAAGACAAAGTACCCATAAACTATGAAGCCGTTTTTATGCTCTAGCAGTTGAATAGGTGCGTCACAAAATTAGCAGCAAACAGCTCTTTGGACAGTTCTCTTCTTGGCTTAGTGCTCTTAATTTTTGTAGTAGCTTTTACTGTCCTTACTGGCATTTATTATATTTTAAAGTGTTTGTTGAAGTTGACAATAGATTGAGTTTATGTTTTCATTTTGTCCTGAAAGCTGATGATTATGGAGTGTTGTTTCTTTGCATTGCTAGTTTTCAAACCTGGGTGTGGTCCTTGCACTCCCACTTTCTTAAGGACAAGAATGTCGGAAAAGCTGCCACCTGCTAACTGGCCTCTCTCCTTATGAGGATCACATTCATTGCCCCAAGCAGAAGGTGCCGTAATGTTAACAATAAACTCATCTGGTCTAAATAAAGGAAGAAGAACATCTAGCCTAATATGAATTCTGGCAGATATGCAGTTAAATAAACCATGTGAGTTGAAGGTCTCTGTGTAGTATTGCCATTATGATCATTCTAAGAGGGAGGTAAAAAGATTTCATTACACAGTCTAGTAATGAAGGCTCATACCTGGCTGATGTTATGGGATCAGTATTGGTACCCACAGGTCAATCTCCTCAGATCTTAGGCTGGAGATCTTGGGCAATTTCTGAATTAATAATGAGCGAGCCCATGGGATGGCTGCTTAGGCAGATGGGGCAACCTTGTTTCTAAAAACAGCCAACCATATTGGGATTAGGAGTACTTAGAAATGTAAATGGCATCAATTCAAGTATTGTCACTTTGTGTTTTTTATAGCTTCCAGATAAATATTTAAAAGTGGTGGAGGAGGAGAGGGATATAAACAAAAAACACTTGTCGAAGCAAGTTTTCTTGTCCTGGAGTGATAGTCATTCCAGAGGTATTATCCCAGTAAAGCAGTCTTTTCTCATTAGAAACAATGAAGGTGAGAAGTAATTGCTCTTACACTCTAATAAGTGAAGTAAGTCAGAGCAGAAAGGCTACTGGGAGTCCTGTACAAATTAGCATATGACCTTGAGTAATGGGGTCTTTATCTGGGAGGCAAAGGGTGACCTAGGGGGAACCTAGGACAGTGACACTCCTTTTCAAGTGGAGAGTATGGTCTTGAGAGAAGATGCAAAAAACAGACCAGTAAAGGAACCATGGGCATGAAGCCCGTACGCAGGAAGACATGAAACATGGCCCTAGGCAAGTGAGCCCATCACCTAAGCAGAGGAAGAGGAGGAGGTAAAAGGAAAGGGAAAGAGAAGGGCAGGGAAAGGAGGAAAGGAGAAAGGAGGAGGGGTACAATGTGGGAGGCAGGAACCCATGTGCTCTGCCTCTAAACCGTGAATCTGTCACTGGACAAGGCATACAATCAGTCCCTTTCAAGTAAGCAAAATGGGGAGACTATATTAAGTGGTTTTCAGATTGTCTTTTGTAGATTTTAGGGGTGCTGGGTGGGCCTTCTCAAGGAGTAGGTTTGGTTCAAAAGTGGCTGAAAACCAGTGATCCAGGGATGATCTCCTGATCTAACAAATTGGGATTTTCTCACTTTTAGCATCTCTCTAATAGGGAAGGATTGATGATGAAAAGCAAAATAACACTTCTATTTTATGCTTGCAATGAACTAAAAAACTTATTATACTTGCTTAGTAATCTGTATGCAGTGTGATTCGATGATTTGCAATTAACACTTGTGTTTCCAAAATCTCATTAATCTCATGCATTCATTGTTTGGAATAAGGGTCCCTGAATTCTTTTTGACTCATTGGACTCATTCCTACAATGGTGTCCAGTATAAAATAGAAAATGGAGGAATTGCTATACAAGTGATGTCCCCAATAAGTTACATGTTATATACACGATCTTAATTTGGACAGGTTATGAGTTTATTATTGGCACTAGATGTTATTTGATTGGATAACTTGCTGTCACTCTCATCTCCGGGAATGTAAAGATGGTTTAACAGATTGGCACCCATAAAGATGTACTGATGTTTTATAGGCTTATCGGTAAAATGAAATGTATCCTCAGGGTGGTAAATTGCGGGGGGAGGGGGAGAGGTTGGCTGGGGGAGGGTGACAAAGAAGGAGAAGATGGGGAGACAAAATTTTTATTTTTAAAATTTAAATGTAGATTATTATTCAAATGATTGGAAGTAAACAATGAAAAAATAGTTTTTTTAGGGTTTTCTCCTCATGTGGTGAAGGTCGTAAGATATAAAAGAAGGAGAGAATAAAAGGGCAGGTTGAGAGTAGAAGAGCCAGTTGATTCCTGTGAGCCAATTGTAGGATCAGTTAATGACTATTCCTGAATAAGAAAGGATGCAGAGAGGAGTCTATAGGGTAGGCAAAACCAACATAATGACCAGAAACCCTTCTCTATAGTTCAGAAGGCTGCCCCCATAATAAGGATCACAGGTTTTCTAGATGGTGGGTTGGTCAGCTAGGTACAATGAAAGGAGAAGTTTAAAATTCACCCCAACTCATTAAAAATGAAGAGTGCTTTTTTAGAAAAGTGTTCAGACAGCTATAGAACATCCAGAATAATATAATTGCTATTTTATCTTTGCCAGTGTTATTTTCATAAAAAACTGATGCTTAAAACTTCTTAACTGTAGGAAACAGTTTATTTTTCATTTCTGGCAATTCAGCAAAATAGCTGACTCTTTTGGTAACCTGGTGGGCACACAGATGACTGTGGCATCTTTTCCTCTTCAAAGAACTGACAACATTAGAGCATGAACAAAAAAGCAAATGGCAGGTATAGTGACTTCATCAAGCGCATTCTGATAAGCGGCTGCCACCTGTAGGAAGACCTGTTATAAAGTCTGCCTTTGCTCCCCTAGCCCTTCAGCACCTTGAATTTGCAATAGTTTCAGGGTTTGTGTTGGTAGTATTTATTCTGACAAAGGTCTGTAGTTATCTCGAATATAATTGTGTTACAGCCGCTGCATTAAGAAAAATGCCAAAAGCAGTTATTGAATTGTTTTCATCTGGCAGATAATGGAGATTGGTTTTTGACCTGTCGTTAGGTCTATAAATAGTTAATCCCATTATTGTAAACAAAATGAAGCTATTAGCCTTATTTATAGAAGGATATTTTAAAACAGTGACCAGTTGGGGCTGGAGGACACTTTCTGAGGCTTTTAAATGCAATTAGGAGATTCTAACTATGAAATCTGGAAGGGAAATTTTCTCTTCTAAATGTAAGTGGAGCACATTCTGTTGAATATCATTATCTGTATAGGAACACTTATAAGATCAATATATTTTGAAGCCGAAGTTTTTTCTGTAATCATATCTTTTTCCTAACCCATTCAGCTAAGCATTCTGACACCCCCAAATCTTATCCTGGAGTCATTTGTCAGCCTTGTATCAAAAGCTTAGTGTGTATGCTGTCGTAATTATCACCTGGATGATACTTTCAAGCCCTAAAGGAAACAGACATGTGTGGTTATAATTTACATGCTTACCTCTTTATTCTTTTTTTCCCTAAGGTACTTTACTGTTATCAGTAAAGTTACACTTCTGTGACTTTCCAGACTTCTAACAGTTTAAGAGAATGTCAGAATCATTTTTGACATTTTAGGGCTTGATACACATGACTAATGATGTCCTTCATAACACAGGATATGTTGTGCCGCTTGAAAGCTCTAATGTCCTTAAAATTAATGCAAAGAGCTGATCTACTTGGGCTGACAAGTCAATGTATATAGTGTGTTAATTTCATGCTGAAATTCTCTTTTCAAGAGAAGCGAGGATTTTATTTTCCAACACAGAATTGAGGATTTATGATCAGATCCTCCAGGTAACTGGAACCTTACCTGTTGGCATGTATGTATAGTATTTTGTGTTTGGGTGCATTTCACAGAGTGACTGTCTTCTGTTTAGCATCATCGCTTAATGAGAATGATGTCAGCCATCATAACTGTGAATGTCCTGACTTTGTGAATTGGAAATTTCCATCAAAAGGCTGCAACAACACTGATCCTTGGCTCATTTTCCTACTCTTTCTGGCTATTTAGTTGACTAGAAGATCCCCATAAATGTTTTTGGCCTCATTCAGGTCTTTTGTCCTATTAACTGAGCTATAACATCTGTCTCATTGCTTTCTTTGCTCCACTTTAATCTCGAGAAAATTGCATAGATTTCTTTGCTGTGATTTTTTCACTGACCCTAACCTCCTAGAATGCCTTCTGTCTTTCTGGATCCAGTACAGTCTAAAGCCCTACCCTTTCTCTTTAGCCTTCCCTGACCATCTTGGAGACTGCCTTGACTATATCATCAAGTGAATTACAAAATGTGTTCATGATACCCCTGGAGTACAGTCTTATCATGTTGTTTCTGTATGCGCCTGTCTTCCTATAATCCAGATTCTCAATTATGAGTCCCAGAAGGGCAAGTTCACTACCCTAGTTTTGTATACCTCTTCCTCATCCAGTATGTGTATTTGTATATAGATGAAGCAGTTGGACAAATGGAAAGGTAATTATCTGAGTCCATCTCCTTGCCTGTGTATTAGGCTGATACCCTAAATTAGTAGATTATGCTTACTGAGGACAGGAGCTATGGTGTACTTAACTTTCAGTCCCCAAAACCTAGAGGTTATCAACTCATAGGCACTCACATTATCTGTTAAACTGAATTATCTCTAGTAACTGGATATAGTATGCCTATTTTAATGATATTCAGAAAACAGAGATATGATACAGCATTCCTTGATAACTCTGCTTGTGGACATTGTTTGTATTTAACTGAAGGTATGCTAGCTGAGACTGGCATTGAGATGGCTTCTGTTTTGGCTTTGGCAAAACTTTTGATACTGCTGATGGCTTGACTTAAACCATCCCGTCTAATGAGAGTTGTGCTCTTTATGTATATGCCCCCCCCATTTTAGTTTTTTTTTTTTTTTAATGTTTTAAACGTTTATTTTATTGTGAGGGAGACAGAGAGAATGTGCTCGTGCATGAGCTGGGGAGGGGCAGAGAGAGAGAGGGAGAGAGAGAATCCCAAGCAGGCTCCACACTGTCAGTGTGGAGCTGGACGCAGGGCTTGAACCCACGAACTGTAAAATCGTGACCTCAGCCAAAACAAAGAGTCAGAGGCTTAACTGACTGAACCACCCAGGTGCCCCAAGTTCAGTGTTTTAAAATAAAATGACCAGTATCCCAAAATATTTTTAACTATATGAATGGAACATATCTAACATGAAACTTTAAGCCTGGCTCTTAATACTAAAGCTTTAAATGGAGATGTGAAGGTACATTTTCAAATTTCTCAGTTTAAATATTAGCTTTATCTAAAGAATGCAAGAATCACTGGCTAAAAATGAATAAAAGTGAAGGAATTTGATTGATCAGGTTGATAATATTTCTCTGTATTGACTGATTGATATATAGCCTCAGTCAGCTCCTTCTGATGGTATTCTCCACATTTATTACCCAAAGCCTTTCTGGCATATACAATGGTTGGTGGCTTATCAATAATGTCTAGACACAGCATTAAAACTTATTAAATGCCATTTTCATTTATCTTGTCTTTGTCAAAGACATTCCAACCATCTTTGTGAGTAAATCTACCAAGAGTAAACCCACTCTCAAATTTTCAGGTGGCTATATGTTAATTTCCGTTGTCTTTTAAATATAAATATACATATACGTCTAAATTCTGAGATAAAGTGTACTGTTACTAAAATGCTGTCAAAGGAGTAGGGGCAAGAGAAACACATAATCTCTTTCTCCCACCTGAGTGGTATTCTTTCCAGGCTTTGTAACTGAAAGGTCCTTCCCTGAGCCAGAGAACTTTGTTGGACATAGTATATAACCTGGATGTTACACTCAAGTAAATATGCTCTGTGTGTTCCCAAAAAGGCCAATATTTATATATCAAGCTCACCAAGTTAAATTTACTTTCCCACATTAAGCCTGCATGATGAATGGCTTTATCTTGCCTATTACAGCCTGTTAAATCATAAATCCCCAGGCAGGAGAAAGAGAGAAAACGACTTGAATGAAGAAAATCACTAAGGGACAAACCATTACTATTTTAGATGGTTATGTTGAATCACATTTGCTAACAATAATATGTAAAATACCTTAGAAAACCCATTTAGTCTTATTTTCCTTCCATTTCAATTTCTGTTACTAACAACAAAAAAGGAATGTTGATGTAGGAATATCTGACTAACCTAATATTTCCATTTCCCGATTTTGTTACCTACATAATATACTATTCCTTGAACCAGTTTTACTTATATTCTTATTTGTTGGGTGAATAAATGAACTAATGAATAAACATGAGCAGAACAGTATTTTCATGTTCTAGTTGGAATGCCCTCTTCATGTACTGACATTTAACCTGTTTCTTGGTTTTAAGGAAATTGCCTGTTTCTCAAAGAGCCTTTGTGTTGTAATCAGTTGTAGTTCTTCTCTTTTGCCACCATTACTTCTATAGGTCTTTGCGTTTTGTTTAGGTAACTATTTTAATCTGCTTTGTGGTAAAGGCATTTAAGTAGTGTTAGTGGTCACCTATAAAGTGTCTTGTTCAATTTAAAACTACTCATTTAGTGGTCTTTAGGCTTCTTTATGTCCCACAAAATGGATCATCGGGCATTCAGAAGATAGGATGGCATCAGAGTGACCACATAACTTACAGTCCAAATTGGACACTTTTGAGAGGTAAGGATGGGGTATTAGTAATTATGCTGGGACAGTAGCACAAGCCAGGACCTTCCTGGGAAAACCAGATATACAGGCTCCTTAGGAAGCATGAATGGTAACTCTGATTTAAATAAGATGAAAACATGAATGAGAGTTGTAAGAAGAAAGTAGACTTTAGTGGATGTTGTGAATAAATATGTTCTTAGTGTTCCTACTGGGGTTACATATGTAAAGACAAGAGAATAAACACATAATGGCAAATTATTGGATGGTTCAGGCTCCAATTCTTGCGGATGAGAGTAAAAATAAGATACATGGCTTCTGTTGTATAGGTTTGTTCTGTATACTGGCTGTATTCAGGAAATAATTGTTTATAGCTTAGTGTGATGATTGTGTACACATCTATCTTCATCACTAGACTGTGAACTCCTTAAAGGCATAAAATGTGTGTTCTTATATTTGTATCTCTTACAACCCCTTACGTATGCATAGTCAAACACTGTGTGCTGTGACATTGTGTAAAAATTTGGAAGAGTTTTGCTGGTTCCATCTTTGCTTAATGAAGCCTCTGCTATAAAATTCTTGACTGATGGTACTCTCCACTTATAAGGAGCTTATTTTTAAAAGAAACTATCCTAGGAGTGCCTGAGTGGCTCCGTTGGTTAAGCATCTGCTCTTGATTTCGGCTCAGGTCCTGATCTCGCAGTTCGTGGCATCAATCCCCATGTTGGGCTTTGCACTGACAGCATGGAGCCTGCTTGGGATTCTGTCTGTCTACTGTGGCCCGGTACGTGCATACGTGTTCTCACTCTCTTTCTCTCTCAAAATAAATAAATAAACTTAAAAAAAAATAATCCATCCTATTTTTGAATTGCCATATTTATGGAAAGATACCCCTTTAACTTAAGTGAAACATATATCTTGTTATAATTATGACTTGACTTGACATATTTCTTGAACACTCACTGTATACAGGGCATTGTGAGTCTATCTGCTAGTCCTCATTTGACCTTCTGGATCCACCTAGAATCATCTAATCCCTTTCCTTTCATATAGTTGAAGTCTGCTATCACAGTCCCCTGAGTTTTCTCTTATCGAGTCTTAGCCTTACCAGGTTTTTAAATCCTTTCTCATATGAGTTACTTTCCAAACTAATTGCTATTCTGTTCATCTTTGAAATTATCCCACTTTGAAAGTCTCTCTTAAAAAGAAATACCCAGTTCAGAGCAAAATCTGCCAGGCGAGGTCTGAGCGGTACTGAGTATCGCTATCGCGGTTTATTACAAAAATTGCCACATAGTTATGCAGATTGTGTACTGTACATGTGTGCCTGGCAAGGTGGCATAGGGGCTAAATTGTAGCCTTCACTCCACCCACCAAGCCACATGTCCCGTCTCAGAGCTGTGTCTTCACAGAGAAATGACCTCCATTTTCTTATTAGCCTAAAGGCATGGTATGGGCTTGCCAATACTGAGTCAGGTATGCTGACCCTTTCTCCCCTCCTAAACTCTGTATATCTTTGTAATATAGCCTAAGATTTCCTATGCTGTTTTAGCAAGCATATATTATTTGTACATTATTTTGACCTTGTGGCTAACGAATGTCCCCAGTTCTTCTATATGAGCTTCTGTTAAGCCAGATTTGTGCTACTGTGTCTGACATTGGTATATACCATTGAAAAGGATAAAGACTTTCTGCAACTTATACAGATTTTCTTCCACATTGACTTGAAGTCATTAATCAACACTCTTTAGGAATTTTTTTTTATTTTCAACCAGCGATTAATCCATTTCATTCCTAGTCATTTCTTCGTCTTCTTTAAAAGGGTATCTTGAAACAGTAAAATCTTTTGCTGAGCTTGCTGTTTTATGTCCATGGTACTTCCCCGAATCAACCAGGTTTGGCACTTCTATCTAGGTAAACAAATATTAATTCTTGGTAATCACTTCTTTTGAAGCAGCCACAATTTATTTAATACACATATTAGAATTTAAGTAAGGCCTGATATCAAGCTCACCAGTTTCTGGAGTTTTTCTGTCTTTGTTGCACATGCTCATTGCTTTAAAAAATAAGAACATTCGTTTCTCTTAGGAAATGTGGCATCTCTCCTGTTCTTCTTAAATCTGTAGGCGGGGGATCTGTGAAGATGGCTGCCTTTCACTTATTTTGTCTCCCTACCCCTCTTAATGATTTTCTGGAGCCTCACAGCAACCAAAGGAAGAAGGTTAGAGGACTGTTGAGGCTGGGTCTGTGGCTCCACATTCCCCAGAGATTGCAGACAGAGCAGGCACAGAGCTTCCTTGTCATAGTCGTTGGACAAAAGTCAAGGGATGACCAACAGAGAAGATGGTTTGCTTCACCGTAAATGTTGGGATTAGTCAAGTTGATGACTTGCAAGATTTTGTGAGGAGCCCGCATCTCCTGACCTGCTGCTTTGGCTCTCTCTGGGGTCCCTAATCCTGCTTACTCCATGTAACACAGTGTTTTACTACACGGGTAAACTGCCTGCCTGCCTCACAGTCTTGACATGCAAAAGAAGAACTCTTGTACAATGAGAAACTTTGAGAAGAAAGAATTCATTCTCATATCTGAGGAGAAGAGCTAGGTCATTGGTAGCTGGTCTATTAGCATAAAAGATATCTCTTTCTGTTCACTCATGGTTCCCCACTCATGAGGAACTCTAACTGCTTAATTTCTGCAAGTTCCTGAAGAGGTTGTCAACAGTGACCAGAAAAGTGAAATTTTATCTAAGAGAGGAAGGCTAAACAGACTATATCAGAGTATACTAGACTTTGTCGCAATAACAAATGACCCCCGGAACTAAGTGGCTTAAAATGAGATTAATTCTCAGGGCGCCTGGAAGGCTCAGTCAATTAAGTGTCAGACTTTGGCCCAGGTCAGGATCTCATGGTTCGTGGGTTTGAGCCCCACATTGGGCTCTGTGCTGATGGCTCAGAGCCTGGAGCCTGCTTCGGATTCTGTGTCTCCCTCTCTCTCTGTCCCTCCCCTGCTCACACTCTGTCTCTCTCTCCTTCAAAAATAAACGTTGAAAAAAAATTTTTTTTAATGAGAATAATTCTCACCCATGCTACACTTTCACTGAAGGTTGGTGGGAGGGCTCTTCTCTCCATGTGGCATCATTGCTCTTACTACAAGGTTCAGGATGATAGAAAAGCCACCAATTAGAACAATGGCCTTCCTGTGGCCAGGAAGTACAGTCCTAGTATGTGTCTGAAAAGAGAGAGAACCGAAGTATGTGTGAACAGCCAAATAGGCCAGTTGAAAAGATTTTCTTGTTGTTTTTTTTTTAAATTTTTTTTTTTTAACATTTATTTATTTTTGAGACAGAGAGAGACAGAGCATGAACGGGGGAGGGGCAGAGAGAGAGGGAGACACAGAATCAGAAGCAGGCTCCAGGCTCTGAGCCATCAGCCCAGAGCCCGACACGGGGCTCGAACTCGCGGACCGCGAGATCGTGACCTGAGCTGAAGTCAGACGCTTAACCGACTGAGCCACCCAGGCGCCCCGAAAAGATTTTCTTGTTGATACAGAAATAATGGAGTTGATGGATGCAGACTTTACCAAAAAGGTCAGAAGACTCTTTAAGAGATTACAATTAGAATCCCCAAATTCTAGAATTGAGAAAAAAAAATGCTTGAAAATTTAAAACTTCAGCAGATAATTTGAAAGGAGAATAGCCTTGTCTAAAGTCTGAATTAGATTCTTGAAGAATGAGTGTAATGATTATCTCGCAATACAGAGCAAAACTACCAAGAAATGAAGATACTGAATAAAAAATAGAAGAGACATAGGAAGGCAGTTTTAAGACACTTAACTTGAAAAAAAAAAATTCCAGGAGGAAAAAACTGAACAGATGGAGGAGCAACAGTAATTTAAAAACAAGAAGGAGAAAAAAGTTTCTTAAGATAAAAAAAGACTTGAAATTTCTATTTGAAAAATATAGTTCAGGTCCAGGCCAGTTTCATGAAAAAATAAAGTATGTATATGCACACATACCTATATCTACTCACATAAATATACACATATATACATACATATACACATACATGTAAACACACCTATGAATCCCTGTGGATGTGTATACACTGCACTTATAAATACATAAGGGTGTGTGTGTGCATGTGTGTTTATGCAGGAGAATACAGGGTATATATGTGTAATCTGTATCTCCTGGAAATTCTAGAAAGACAAGGAGACAGAAGTTTTTCTGACCTTCGAGAAAGAAAAAATTTCCTTTTTAAAAAAATTTTTTTAATGTTGATTTATTTATTTTTCAGAGAGAGAGACGGAGTATAAGATGGGGAGGGGCAGAGAGAGAGAGAGAGGAGACACAGAATCCAAAGCAGGTTCCAGGCTCTGAGCTGTCAGCACAGAGCCTGATGTGGGGAACCCATGAACCACAAGATCATGATCCGAGCCAGAGTTGGATGTTTAACCAACTGAGCCCCCCAGGCACCCTGAGAAGAAATTTTTTAGTAGGGAAAGAATCAGACCAGCACTAGCCTGCAACCATTAAAGCCAGAAGACAGTGAGATATCGAGAGGCTATTGAGAGAGAGCATTGGTTTTGGGAATCTCAGAGATTTCACTCACCAGTCAGACAAAAGACAGAAATAGTCAGACCTGCACAGCCTTAGACTGTAATCTGTTCTTATACTGGGTCAAAATACTTGATGAACTCATATAACCAAATGAAAATTGAAGAAGAATAGACATTTCAAGACAGGGGAGAACAGTGATGAACAGTGAATTGAGCAGTATTTACTCATCAGAATAGCTCCATAAAGTCCTTCCCCCCCAGCCCCCCCCCCCCCCCAATTTGTAAACAGGGAAACAGACTTTGGCACTCAGAATGGTGAACTGGGATTCAAGCAGAAGCAGTTTGAGTACAGAGCCTAAGCTGTTAAACTACTTATCCATGTGACTTTCCTTGATGCTTGGGTGTCTTAGTCTGTTCTGGCTGCTCTAACAAAATACCACAGACTGGGTGGGTTGTAAACAACAGAAATGTATTTTTCCCAGTTCTGGAGGCTGGAAGACCGAGATGAGAGAGACTGCATGGTCAGGTGAAGGCCCCCTTCCAAGTGGCAGATTTCTCACTGTATCCTTACATGGCAGAATGGGCAAAGGAGCTCTTCCTGGCCTCTTTTATAAGGACGTTAGTCTTATTCATGAGAACTCTGCCCTCATGACCTAGTCCACCCGCACCCCTCAAAGACCCAGCCTCCTAATGCCATCATATTAGGCATTAAGATTTCACAATGTGAATTTGGCTGAGAGGACACAAACATTCAGATCGTAGACCTTGGGCAGGGTAGCACTGCTTAAGCAAACCCAGAAAACCAGGACTTACCAAGGAGAGAGAGACACATTTGTCAACAAAAGGTGTTTGATGAAAGATATCAAATTCAAAGTCCAAATATCAAAAATAAACTAGGAAAAACATTTGTAACACCTGACAGAAGTTTACGTAAGTAATAGGACCAGACAAGATGACATGAAAAGTAAGCCACTAAATAAGAAAATGGGCAAGTGTATAAACAGGCCATTTATAGACGAATGAATGCAAGTTGCCAATAACTTATAAAAATATGCCTCACCTTATTTGTAATCTAGATGGCATAAATTAAACAGCATTGGAATAAAAATTTTCCACCTTTAGGATTGGCTACAATGAAAAGCAGGTGTAACATTTACCATATAAATGATGGGACTTTATTATATGTATACTTACATATGTTTATGGGCACAGTGTAGATTTATACATTAAGGACAAATAATCCAGTAGAATTTATGAAAATGAAAAGTATACACACCAAAGACACCCACTGGAAAATATGGTTATATAGAAACCACAGCCTACTACATTGAGACATCCGTGTATGGGTAAATGTTTAACTACTGGCTCTCAAGAAAGAAAGAAAGGAAAGAAGGGAGGGAGGGATATGAGGAAGAAAAGGAAGAAAGGAAGAAAGAAAATCTCTCCTTTGTGGCACTTGCCTCTTTCTATACTGTAAATACTCCCACCATGGCTAAGTTCAAGCTATTAATGTGCAGCCTTGGGAAAAGACGCGCACCGTTGTATGGGCATGCTTGTAAGACATGTGCACTAGAACTCCAATTACATTACTGTGATCTCTTTGACTTCTGTAATCTCTGTATTGTTAGATTTGTTAAAAAAAGGCATTAAATACTTTTGTAGTATTTGACATTCTTATAAAATTTTTATGGAAGAGTATGCTTCACTAAGTCTTCTACAGTTACCCCCTAAAGTCTTTCAATATTTTAGGATCTGGTTTATTGGGTTCTGGAGTCTCAAACTCAGTCAAGTGCTCCATTACTATTTTCTCATCATCTGGTTAGACATTGTAAAGTAATCTGACAGCTCCCTTCATAAAATGAATCTTCAACACTCCAAGGTTGGCAAAGGAGTTACAGATAACTTCATTGCTAACCTTGGAGGATCTGTGTGTGATTATATTAAGGGAGCAGTCACGTTTCCTTTCAATTTTAATTTCACTGGAATCAAGTTTCATGGAGACAGAGACCGTATTTGTCTTAGTCTCCAACGTTTCTAAAGATTAGCCCAATTCCTGGCACTTGGGAATTAATAACGAATTAGCTAGTAAATAAATACATATATTTTTTTACCACTCTTGCTTCTTTTTCGTTAAAAACTACCCTGATAGAGAAAATACCAGCAAAGAGTAGTTCAGTTCCCTCTCTGCTATGAACATTATCTA
Source organism: Acinonyx jubatus (assembly GCF_027475565.1). Classification (NCBI taxonomy): domain Eukaryota; kingdom Metazoa; phylum Chordata; class Mammalia; order Carnivora; family Felidae; genus Acinonyx; species Acinonyx jubatus. The sequence continues at coordinate 142,504,438 of NC_069384.1, forward strand.
TACTACACTTAGCCCCAACTGTCTCCACTTCTGTTTTCCTATTTGCCTTGAGTTTAATTAGAAAGACTTACAGAAGAAAAAGGTGCTTATGTTTCTTCATATTTGCCTAAAAAAATCTTTGCTTCCTTCTCTGCATTAGCCTGACACTTTGTGTGCATCTTTCACATCGCACATTTTTCCTGTCTTCGTACTCACCCTTTGAAAATATAAGCTCATCAGAGAGCTTTCTCTGCAGCCACTTGATTAGTATTATCATTTAAAAATCTTTTCCTGTTATGTTTATTTGGATCTTTATGATCGTGTTATCAGAGTTTCTTCTTTTAATAATCTCTTGCCTCGTTTGAGCCATCTTCCTTTTTAATTTCTCCAGCCATGATGCCACAGTTCTATTTGCTTTGGTCTGATGAGCAAAGAACTTAAGGTTTCCCAGCATCCTTGGCTGACTGGATATGGGTGTCACTAGCTATTGGACTGTTTTCCGCAGTTTTATACCTATCTTTGTTCCTTTCTTCCAAAGCCCTTGGGCTGTAGCATATGGGACAGACATTTCACTGTTTCTTCATAGTTTAATGATGTAGGTAGTGTTCGCTGAATGCCCACTACATGTCTGTCTGAGTCAGTGTTACCTATTTTATTATAAGCTCCTAGGAAAAACAAATGTCAAGATGTCTAATATAGTGCAGTTCCTTTGGGCACTTAAATGCTGTGTGTATTTGTGTGTGGTGTATGTGTGTGGAGAAAATATTTAATTTACGTGTTTTTAAAGGAAAAGTTCTGAAATATGTTGGTATTTAGGTAATTCCAAGTCCTTTAAAAATAATGTAGTATCCGTAAGCCGTGTGTGACTGAGTCAGTCAGCAGGTATGGAGGAATATGGAATAAACCTCAGAGTGATACACAGAGTGACTCCTTAATATCATTGTAGAACTATCTTACAAAGTAGAAACTGTAAGAGTGTTTACAAACTTTGTCATATCTCTAGGCTGCCTGTTTTATTCTTTTTGCAAAGGCCATGAAGAGATGGGGAACCAGAAAATTTAGAAAGGGAGAGAATGTTCTCTGTTAAGTAGTCTAGCAGACAGGAGAGATGCATTTTCTATTAGTTTCAATGCTAGAGAAAGTGAAAACTTAAATATGAGAGAAGGCCACATGGAGTCTAGATATTATACTGGAGGATAGATGATTTTGAGCAAAGAACTGCCCAACACACACACACACACACACACACACACACACACACACACACACAGAGAGAGAGAGAGAGAGAGAGAGAGAGAGAGAGAGAGAGATGTGGAGACAGAGAGGGACAAGAAACCCAGGATAGCATGAGACCTAATCAAGTTTGTGTTTATGATCATGCTTAGATTAAGTAGTGACTGATAACAGTGTAAGGTTTTTCAACGTGGCACCTCATTGTACTTAGGAGTTGAAATTTCTTTTGCTATTGTTCTGTTTGACTAAACATAGAGAAAGGTAATTGTTTCAATAATTGTGTCTATTTTGTGGGGGAAAAAACGTTACCTGAGTGGAACGATGATGCTATTTATATCTCTGTTTTAGCCCCTGCGACCATTGTTAAGCCACCACTGCTCAGCTGGCAAGTGGATATCTGACCTGTATGCAGTGTTCAGGAAGAAATGAATACTCTCTTTCTGTAAAGCCATGCCTATAAAATGACAGTAAACTTCATTGTAATTAGCTCTGAGACTCTGATTAGGAACATATAAACCTGCCAAAGAATCTTTATCTTGAAATCTGTGGCCTGAACATTTCCATTGTCTGAGCTCAGGGGACAGAGAGAGCTTCAATCTCCAAGGAATCTGGGATTGTTCATTGAGTTACTCTCTGCTTCACCTGCAAAAATGGACATTCCCTTTGTCCCTTGCCAGATTCCCAAGGGGATATGAAGAATGAAGTCTTTAAAGCTCTGCAGAATATATATATATATATATATAAATAATTGCTTTAATTGAACATTCTCCCTGGGCAGACAAATAGGCCCTATGATTTGACAGGTTCCTTTTCATCTCCATTACCTGTGATGGAAATGCATAAATCCCGTTCTAACCAGCTCATATGTTAATATCTTCAACAGGATCCTGATAGATCTGCCAGCCTAGATGGATGTGATTTCTAACCAGCTTCACATTCCAGCTGTGTAACAAACTAGAAGGGCAAGGCAGATCCAATTTGGGCCTTTCACTTTGCCAAGCATAGTAATGAATTCATCTCCACTTTCTCCTGTTAGAGCACTGAGGGGAATTTTAAAAGGCCGAAGTGTTTTAAAATGATGACCAGGCATGAGTTTGAGACGTAATTCAATTACACAAGTTATTACAAGGACACCTACTAAGTGCAGGACCTTCTACTAGGTGGTCACTAGGGGACATGTTGCCAAATGCCAACAACACTCAGTCGCTTCTCTCAAGAAACGTAAAATGTAATCAAGGAGATAAAGGGATCCATGTTTAATATTAGTAAAAGCAAAATGTGATGAAGCAGAGCATATTACTAAGGGGAGACTGACTGATAAAATCAGGCACAAGGAGATGGAGAGGAGGATTTGAAGCAAGGCTTGAGGAGTGTAAGGTTTATGACTTGTTATTTCTGCAGTTTCAAAGCTAAGGACCTACCTAGACAGAGGTAAAAATGGCCATCCCTTCAAGCGCATGGTTAAATGGTGGTGATGCTGTGGACACTTAACAATAGACTGTCTGAACAGGCTCATCTCAGCATGGTGGCCGTGGAGCCTGGGTAGGAAGTTGAGAGAGAAGGGGAGATTTTAGAGCCTTAGGTCCTAATGGGAGACAAGATATAAAGAATAGATGATGAAGGAAACAGAGTGCAGATCAGTGACAGAAAGCCAGCAATGAATAAACTTTAACAAATAGGGCCCTCTTTTCAGGCCTACATTCAAGTGGAACTTCGTGCTTTAGGAACTGTCGGTTTTGTTGATTCCTTACAGTACTGTCTTCTACCTTACCTTGGATTCCAAACATTTTGCAGTTTGCTTTCCTAGAAGATAATGCTGGATTCCTGAGTGTTTTACCTTGACAGTGTTGATATACTTAAGCCCTGTTTACCCAAACAGTGGCTTGGGGTAATTTTGTCTACCTAAATAGAATAAGATTCTTTTCCTGCAGACATCAAACATATTACTGTTTGTGATCATAAGGACTGTCAGTTTCAGGACTGTCCTAGGAAAGTAGAACAAAATTATAATTTTATGTAATTAATCATAATGCAGGTCACTTCCATACAGTACTTTTTTTTCTTTTTTAACAAAATTAGTTGATTCCTTTGGATTTTCTACAATAAAGAAATTCTGGTTTTGTTCCTTGCCTCTTCTCCCTTTATCAATAAATTAAGATGCCATCATATCAACTTCATCAGTCATTAACAACAACAAAAATAACACCAGCCCATTGTTTTATATTGACTATATTGGTGAAATTAATACAGAGAAAGAACACTCTGTGAGCCGAGAGTTTAGTGGAAACCGGAGCTTTAGGGAAAAATCTGCTGGTCAGGAGTCAGGAAACCTGTTTGTTAATTCTGACTTTGCTGCACATTTGCCGAGACTTGACCAGTGTCTTTCTCTCTGGGTCACTGTGTCTGTGTTGGTAAAATTTAGGGTTTACAAACTTGTTTCGTGGTTCCACACAATCATGCCAACAAGAAACACTACTGAGCACGTATTCTGTGGACACTGTGCTAAGCCCTCTGCTTGTATTACCCCGCTTAATTCAAATAACAGCTCTTCTGAGGTGAAATCGTTATTATCCCATGTTTTCAGTGGAGGGGACTGAACATAAAGTATATGGTGGTGTAATGTACCAGGCATTGCACTGAGGGCTTTTCATGTAGTTTAGCCCATTCTCACGTAGTCCTCACAACAGCCTTACATTCTAGCGCTGTTTTAGGTGGAAGGAAATGGAGATTCCAGGAAGCAAAGTGATTTGTCTACCCTTGCGCCCAAAGAGCATGGCAGATCCGGGACAGATGCGCAGGTTTCCTGACTCCAAGGCTGATGCTCATCCAGTATACCCTGTTTACATCGAAACCATTGGAATTCGACTCTTTTCATGTCTATTTTATCTGAGAAACCTAGGAATTTGGCAACTTGCAAGCCAAATCTGGCCCGTGGATGTGTCTTGCTTGCCTGCGTGGCAATTAAACAATTTTTGTACTTGCCAACATTTTAATGTCAGCAAGCTTCCCATAAATGATCTAGATTTCTGGCTTCTTTTGAAAAATGGAAAGATCTGGCATCCCTAGGCTCTAATCCTTTCATGGGAAATGACCATTGGGACTGAATTGTGTGCTCTTCGTTTGTCTGTTACCTCCAAAGCCTTTGTGTTCATGTGAGTTTTTTGATTCTGGATTAACGATTTCTACTTCTCCAAAATCAAGGGATTTAAAGGTTTGTGGTATAGCACAGCAAGTTGATGGTCCTACTCGGCTTCTTCCTCATGATATCCATAAGAATGAAAATCAGAGTGGTGTGGGTCTTTTTTTTTTTTTTTTTTTTTGTGCAGGGCTTTTACAAACAGAGCATTTCTTCAGCATAAGTGACATTTCAAAATCAGGAAGGCGAGATGAGTCGTAATTGGCTCTGTCACTATTTGGGTTTGATGCTGGCACCTCATGTGTTTGCCCTGGTTGAGTAATCTGTTTGCATCTGTGTAGACCACACACAGACAAATGTGAACTCTGTTTATATTCATTTCCTGCCTGGGAACTTGGTTCCTCTGGGTCACAGCTTTGGAATGATTGATGGATTGGAAATTTACTGGTATAGACGTGGATGCAAAAACTCACCTAAACCCATTTGGGAAACTGACCTTAATAACCTTCTTTGAGCTACAGTAAAGGGGACATTGTCCAAGACACCTCCAGTGGATTAGAGCATTTGTCATGAACATCATGTCTAAATATGAGGTGTTCAATGTGATCAAGGCATTTAGCATTCCCATTTTGTAGATGAGGCAATTGAAACCCAGAGTGATCTAAAGTTACATTAGTTAGGGAAGTACCCATTATATATCACTAGCACCTCTCAGTAATGAGCAGGATTCCCTCTTATTTCTTGGATGTCTCTCAGGCAAGTCAGCAAGCTCCATTTCTAGAATTCCTGAAGAAAGACAAAGGTACCCTTTCATGTTCATGTTTCCTATGAGCAGCAGTCTGCAAAGGACCAAGAGGGAAGGGATTGAGCTTAGGAGACTGAAAACTCCTAGCTCTGCTCTGTGCCTCGTCCCAGGGCCAACCACAGGGACTTCCTAGGGCCTCTTTCCCCATTGTGATGGTCTGGCAGAAGAATGTTTGCAGTATTGCTCTCAGTGACCTGCATATGTAGTTTTTTGGCATTTAAGATCTTATCCCTAGCCTTTATAGTCAACCAGTGAGTTACAAGTAAAAGTAGGTGAGTAGTAAATGAGAAAATCCTGGAAGCCCTCCAGGAGGAGACTCATTGGCACCATCTTTATCTGGGACACTTCTCTGGAATCTACCCTTGGAAACCTGGGGATGCCTAATCCAAGTTGGGAGGCTGCAACATACCTCCTGTTACAGTGAGCATCAGGATTTTTTATTGGAAAAGATAGGCACTTTAACTCAATTTCTAGCACTGAACTAGGCATTATGAGACTTACAAAAAGAACATGTGTGAAAACCAGCTTCACCCCTCAGGGAGTTTGTACTCTAGGTCAAGGATGTGTACAAAAATGTTCGAGTAGGAGCTTCGAGGCTTCTTTGAGGCACTGACCACCAACGTCATAGAAACGCTATATGATAAGTAATCCCTTGTCCATTCCTGACTCATAATAATCGAGAAACTGTCAGTGACAAATGCAATTTTGGGACAAAGGAAAGAAATTCAGGTGGGGAGATGTTAAACTGCCTTAGACTAGAGACTAGGTAGAATTAGAATTGATTTCAAATAAGCCACCATCCTTTAATATTCAAGACATTAGGCATTAGTAAAGCTACCAAGAGGCCATGTTTAATGTTATAACTTTATACAGGTTAAATAGCCAGTGAAGGAATGAAAATTTGAGCACAATTTGGGATAGCATAGAATATTTTTAACGTGATTCCTAAGGAAGTGCTGAAATCCTCCTTCTGTATGGGTACAATTGTTGGCAACCTGTGATACCATTTTCATTCTGTAATGGCACCCATGCATGCAAGGAACCCGGGGAGTAAATAAGCCTAATGCAAATGTGTTTCCTTTCTCCCTTCTGCCATGGTTCTCTTTCAGTAGACCTGGAGATTTGAAGGTGACTGTAATTAAACATTCATTCCATTGGCATTGTACTTTTCACATGTGAGAAAACTTAGCAACGAGTTTTTCCCATAAATAATGTGCAGAATCCATTTGAATGGGCCAGATCATCTAGAACTTCACTCTGACCCTTGGTAGTTCTGGCTGTTGTATCTATTTTCAGTGTATCTCATGTAAATTATTATTTGTTTCCTAAGTGAGTTGATCTGACTGACAGATGAAGCATTTCTGTGCAGACAGGAGCAGAAGTTAGAGAAGATCATGAAAGTACATTGTGTGCACCTTCATATTTGGTGCTTAGAAGTCTTTATTTGTCATGCTTCTTTCCATGCCCTTCTTGATTCTGGCTTCTTTCCGGCCATTGTGACAGCTGTTTATTATTCTGTTTGCAATTCATTTCTGGATGAATTACCCATTGCTTTGTCTGCTTATCATTGTTGTGGCTTCTTTAAGTTCCCATGTGGTGGGGGGTTGGGGGGCGGGCAAACCAGTTCTAGGCTGTGCAAAGGGCTGGACTTTCTTTTCCCATCAGAATTATTTTTAGAAAGCTGCTATAGAATTAAGCTTCCTCAATCAAGTAGGATTTATGTAAAGCCATACTTTGGTGTGATTTCCTCAGATAAAGCCTTAGAAATGTTCTTTTAGAATCCCCTAACTGGTAGGCAGGTCCGTTCTGTGGGCAGGCTTGCCCCATGCACCAGGAGCGATGGCGGAGCCTCTGAGGTGCTGAGTGCATGAAGTTTCCGGTGGCCTTTCACTCTTGAGGCACTAGACTCAGCCCGGAAGGATTGAAAGGATATGACAGTGAAGTCTGTCAGCAGCCGAGATGGGGATATGGAGTGATCTGTGTAATCAATACTTTATTTGGATTGTCAGTTGTAAAGGCTTAGAAAACAATGCAACAGAATACTCAGTTCTGAAATAACATCGAGTGTCATTTCACCTTTCTTTGATTCAGAAGGTCCTTTAGAATCTTCATATCCTGAGGGAGCCAGCTAATAAAGATTGGAGGCCTAGAATGTGTGCGAAACCAGACCCTGTTCTAGTTGGGACAGGAAATATGCAAGTGGAAAGGGTATAAAGTCCTCCTGGCCCAGGACAGGGATGACAACCCAAAGCAAAGGTAAGGGTATTTGTAGTTAAGGGTACTAGTTTTCATTGCTGTGTGCCTGTGCTAATTGTTTCCCAACCCTTCAGTTCTGGAGTATAACATGGATCAAGATAGGGCTTTCTCTTTATCTGTTTTGGTCTGTCACCTGTTAGCATTTTGAGGTGCTTCATAAATCAGAAGGCTACTTATTTTCAGCAGAGGCCCAGAATTTGCAGGAAAGATCTGCTGGGGATGAACCTGACATTGCTCTGTGTAGCTCTTCTAGCTCCCTCTGCCTCTGACTGGACTCTCGCTCAGACACAGGCTGAGAGAACATATCTGATGATGCAGCATCCCCCGTCCTGTGTGCCTGGAGGGCTTCGCACGGGCCACATGACTCTGGTGTCCTGACTTGGTGCCCTGTCTCAGTGCCAGCTTCCATCTGGGTTTCCAGGCTCATCCTTCAAAGAATTGAAAATAGCATCACAGTTTCCTTCTCTTAGGAGCTTTCTCACCTTTGACAAGCCTGCGGGACAAGCGGACCTGACCTCTGTGGCCTCTTGTCTGTCAGCCCTGTTTGAATATTCACTCTGCGGAGCATCTTGCCAGGCATCGTGGAAAATTATAGAAGAAGGAGGTGATGCACTCCTGGCCTTTGAACATCTTATCAACTTACAGGAGAGAGAGAGAACAGCACAAAGCAAAATATATGAAAATTCAAATGTCAGCCAGACACCTACTGTTCATTATTTATAAATCCAATTAAAGTAGCCTAGGAACACATATTTATGTTCATATATCAATATGTACATAAAGTTAAGGCATTTGCTGAAATGCCTTGAAGTAACTGGAGTTGGAAGAAGATAGTTTTCTGCTGCCTAAGTTTTTGGCTCTCCAGGAATGACCCTGAGCGACAAGGATTTAAGAGCAAGTAGTTTATTTGAGAAGTTTTGGAAACACCACTAAGAGGAATGGGAAAGGAAGCTAAGAGATAGAAAGGCGGCCAATAAAGGGTGTGTTACTGAGCCAGGGGTGGATGATGAGGGACACTTGAGCTCAAGCCTATGGGGAAATTCTGGGGAGCAACTAAGAACATTATCCCCCGGACTCTGTCATCCTCCGGTTGAGGACTCCTCTCAGGACGAGTTAATGCCCACATATTCCTGGACTGCCATGCCCATGCAGATAGTTTTTGGAGAAAACTCAAATGCAAAGAGATGCAGCTAATGGTGGTCGGAGGTTGGCCTTGAAGAGGGCTGAGTGATAAGGGCGGGTTGGATGTCAACAGCCTCTGCTACATTTACAGGTATTAACGGGAACAGTAGCTTGGAACGGTAAGGAGAGAGAGGTTTTGTACATTGAGGAAGCCACTGTGTGTGAAGGCCCAGATTAACAGTGGGTGACATCGAAGCCAGAACCCTTACGCTTTCTTATGTGAGTTCCTCGAGGAGTGTGGTCCAAGTGGCGTAGGGAAGAAGGTGTCAGCTGAAGCTTACTGATGATGGAAGGCAGTTTGGAGTCTGAGGATCCAGGTTGTAATGGCTCCGAGTTTGGATGCCCCGTGTTCTCCTAGGCATAGCTTGGCTGTAGATCATGTTGGGGCTAGTAGGTGGGGTAGCAACACTGTGGGTTATAGACAGCCACTCTATCTGTGGCATGAAGTCCTGATTCAGCCACAGGGCTCATTGCAGAAGAATGAAGGCTGCATGTGTTTTGAGATGCCGTGGCTTAACAGGTGCTTCTTCAACTTACCTAGTTTGAAGAAGCAGGTGGTGACCAACAAGCGGTGGGGATTTCCTCCCGGGCCTCCTGCTATATTTACAGAGGATAAGACTGTTAGCATTATTGGAGAAGTGGGGATAGGGGTGGTTGTGGTCAGTACCTCTAAAGTGGTTCTGATCTCGTATAGTCTCGTCTTGCACTGCATTGCATTGTATTATGTTGTGTTTGTACCTTCTCTGGAGAGCTGGCAGGTGGGGGCAGTTAAGACTGTCAAAGGTCGCAGCATTGAAGAGGGCTCCCATTCATCTGACATAGTTAGTTGGTGATGTATTGCTACAGAAGGTCTGCACCCTATGCTTTAGCAAATGCCCGTGCCAGGACTCCCACGTGTTGATCTTTGCTAATGGAAATGTCCATGTGTCTTACTTGAGTTTTAGCTGTCCAGGCACGTGTGCCCAGGAATGAGCTCCCAGAGACTGCACCTCAGGGGTTAATTACTCTCTGATGTGTCAGATTATAGGATTTGATGTGCTCTGTTCCCTTTTTCTATCCTGTATTTAGATATGAGGCGGAGAAGATCTAGAATAGAAATGTCAGGATATGTTAATTTATTGATAGCTCTATGTGGGGGAAAAACGTAGGATGTGTTCGTATATTCTTATGCACACAGTAACATAGCTCTGTCCACAGAAGAGGGAGAGGAAGAGTGTGTCAGGTTGGGTCTGATCAGGAGACAGCTAAGCAAGTTACTTTAGTGGGAGGAAGTACTGTGAAGAGTTCTGTACGGGACAGAAAAGTTTTCCTTGACTCCTTTAGGGTCCACGACTGGGTCTGGAAAGCAAACCAGCAAGGACAGACTAGCAAGAGAAACGCATATCCATTTATTTAATAGAAGTGTGACGCCACGTGGAACCTTCCCAAGGAAATGAGACCCACGGCAACCGTTAGAGCTGCGAATTGCTCAGCGGGCATGCTGGAGGTGGGCGGCCGTGGGGCGATGTGACAGGTCACAGAGGACAAGGCGAGCGTAGTGACCCGGGGGAGACTGAGCAGGGCCCTCTGTTAGGATTCTTCACGGTGTCCCTTTGTCTTGAGAGATAAGGGTGCTTCTTTCCTCCGGGTACAGAGAGGACCCCTCACGGGAGGGCTTCGTGACCTGTTTCAGAGAAGAAGGGGGTGAGGGGGTGGAGGTCAGAGTAACCTTACTGCTTCTTCTCATTTCTCAAACTTCTTCAGTTTAAAATATTCCGTGTGCCAAGGTGGCGCATTTCCCGAACTGCACCACTTGTTACCCAGGTGTTGGATAATCCAAGAGTTGCAAAGGGACATCGAGGTTCACGGAGGCCACAGACCGCAGGAAGCAGCTGTACCTCTAAGGCTGGGGGCGCAAAGGGAAGAAGTTAGGATAATGAAAACTTCAATACTTGGATGATGGACCTTGCAGACGGGGAAACTAGACCTCTGAGAAGGGGGCGCTGGATGGCTAGCTGGGCTGGTATGTCTGAAGGAGACTGCCAAGTGGAGTCAGTTGCTCTGACTGGAGCCAGTTGCTGTTGCCAGGATGGGTGGAGACTTCTGTCTGGAGCCACGTGACAGAAGAGGAAGCAGATAGGGGAGCCAGATCCCTCTCTACCCCCTGCCGCTGGACCTAGCAGGGAGCCTGCATGCGGCCCAGGAGAAATGTGTTTTGCAGAGTCCCAGCCCCGGCACTACGAAGCAGGATGGGTTTGGACACGAGACACAATTAAGTTACAAACCAACATAGAGAGAGAACATAAACGTGTGTATACACAGAAGAGAGAAAGAAAGACAGAGGGAGAAAGGGCATGTGAGTGAGCTGGCAAGAACAAGCATGTAGCCAAGAGCTGGCTGGGATAAAGATTGTTGCTACTCGGTTATAAAAATAATCATCATAATAGCCTGCATGTAAGAACTTAGTGCAGGGGGGAATAGCATTAGAACCCTTATTTAGCAAGGGGGTGGGGTGGTGATTAAGTTCTAAAATCAGAGCATTAGGGGGAAATCACACATAAACACTAGAATCAGGCACGAAGACTCTAATAGCCTGTTGAAATGAGAAAACATTTCTGTCTACTATCCTGTGCTCAGTCTGTGACAGACACATGCGTCCTGCCCCCTAGATATTATTACTTTCTCCCTCTCTTCCGCTGCCTCACCAAGCACAGAGACAGGGATTCTTAGAAGTTACGTGTGTACGTGTTGCAACTTCCCCTTGAATTGTACCAGGTATGTGCTGAGCACTTTCTCATGTGCTGTTTTACTTGATGATCACGTTGGCCCTAGACATGGTATTATTATGCCTCCCTAATCAAAAAGAGATCAGACGCACAGGAAGGTTGACTGATGGGCTATGGGCGCAGCCAGTGAATGACAGAACCTACGTTTCGAACTCAGGTGTTATCTTGTTCCAACCCTGTGCTGTGTAATTGGCGTAGCCCTGCTCCCCGCCTCCGAAGGTTCTGCCCTGACTTTATGTCTAGGGGAAATCAAGTCATCTCTAACATCAAAATAAGGGGCCTCTGCAAGGTCTTCAAGGTGCAGTAGACGCGCAGTATCCAGCATGGCAGCCGTTGGACATGTGTGGCTATTTAGATTTAAATTAAGTAAAATTAACTAAAATTTAAAAGTCCGTTCCTCAGTCACACTAGACACATTTCAGGAGCTCAAGAGCTACATATGGATAATGACTGCCATATTAGCACAGAACATTTCCATCCTCACAGAAAGTTCTGAGGTAGATCCATAGTGAGTGAGAACGTGATTCTAAAGCTAGTTAAAAAATGTAGTGCTGCATCTTCCTGGCTGTGCATCCCTGGGAAGATTCCTTAACCTCCCTGTCTCTCAGTTGCCACATCTGTAAAATAGGAATACTCAAGGAAGCTCCTCACAGGGTTCAGATGAGAGTTAAGACACTATTTACAAAGTTCTTAGTATGGTACTTCACACATCATGGCTTCCTAATGCATTACCTAAGGGGGGAAAAGGTCTAATATGTGATTTTCTAAAAATTCCACTGTCTCTATTTACCATCTGGTATTTTTGTTTGAGAAAGAGAGGAAGAAGTTTGAAGCAGGAGAAAGAGTATCTTGATAATTTATGTTTGGAGTGCTTCATGGAGTCAGGGAATCCTATATAAATTTACAAAATTATTTTATTTCATATACATTACCATGGCTCAACACCATGTACCAGGTTTCGATCTAAGAACTTAACACATATTCCCTCGTTCAGTCCTCCAAATGAGCCTGTGATGAAGCTAATCTCTACCCTCATTTCAGTACCCCTTGCATTTCTCTACACATTTTACCACTTTTCTGGGTAAGTCCCGCAAGAGTGAGGAAGAGGGGACAGAGATGAAAGAATAAGATTCGACCCTTTTGAAGAGACTAGAGAAACAAATAACTGTGGAGGGAATACTTTCTCAGGCTAGATATTTTGTGTGCATTATTTAATTTGATGTAACGGCCCTATGGGATGGGCGATCTTTTCCTCATTCTATAGATGCGGAAATAAGCTAAAGAAGTTAATTACAACTAGCCCAGCATCACACAGTTCTGGATGAGACCTATGATTCTAACCCAGGCCTAATATTTTTCATGGCATCTTGATGTCTATTAATAGGGAAGGTAATTTAAACAATACTTCTTTAATGTTTATTTTTGTGTGAGAGAGAGAGATTGAGAGAGAACACGAGCGCAAGCAGGGGAGGGGCAGAGAGAGAGAGAGAGAGAGGGAGAGAATCCCAAGCAGGCTTCACACTGTCAGCACAGACCCTGATGTGGGGCTTGATCTCCTGAACTGTGAGCTCATGAGAGTTATCACTGGGTGGGAAGTCGAGAGTTTGAAGTCGAAGACTGAAGTCACTAAAGAGAAGACCAGGTGGTTGTTGACACCCCTCCTACCCCCCCACCCCGCCCTTTCCCTGACCACCACCCTGGGGCAAAGGAAAATGGAGAACCTCTTGCTAACTTCCAACTGCTCTCTATTATGTAGTATTTCGGTGACAGGATCCACTCAGGAGAGTCGGGGCAAGGCTGGCTGAGGTTCTCAAGGAGCTGAGTTTTGAGTTCAGGTGCCTGCGTGGCAGTGGAATGATGCTTCCTGACCTCTCAGACCTTTGAGACCTCTGGGCGGTCTTAGACTTCACCTGGAGCCTCCTGTCCAGCATGCGACCATCTAGGGGAGTTCCAGGGAAAGGTGGCAGGTAGAGTATCCTTTCTGAGTTTTATTCTCTCTCATCCTCCCTTCTCTTCTTTCTGTGTGTCTGCGTTACTCTGTTGTGTCTCCTTCTCCTCAAGATTCATCGACCAGTGATGCAGGGGTATTTATTTTATGTTCTTGTCAACAGAGATATCATGGACTGAAAGGTGATGGGTACCCCAATGAGCTCACTACAAGATCTCAAAGATTCCAAGCCACTGGCTGCTCCAAAGCATAAAGCCACCCTTCTGGAGAGTCGGCAGGAAGGAAGCCTGGCGGAGGTGAGGAAACATCACTCTTCCCTCTGCCCTTGACTCCATCGGCCTTTAGCTGTCAGATGGTTGGGCCCAGGCCTGAGGGGCTTTTTCCCGTGTGTCCTTCCACAGGCTCTGCTTTTGGCCAGAGGACAGACCACCTCCTCAGGTCTCTGGGGGAACTGCTGAAGGACAGTGAGGAAGATGTTGCTGGTCCCCAGGACAGAAACATAGCGGCTGGAGCCAGGACGCACCTGGAGTGGGACTCAAGCCCAACACCCCTTCAGACCGATGCTCTCTGAGCAGCGTGTGGTCCCGGATCGGACTGTTTTGGCTTTGCCATCACGTGCATAACACAGTTCTAGATGCTTTTAAATGGTTGGCTTTCTTTCCTTCCCCCCACCCCACTGTCTTTTCTTTTTCTTCTCTTGGCCCTGAGAACTGTAAGAAAAGAATTGTTTTAGAAAGTATAATTCTCTTGCTGACATTAGCCTTGTTTATGAATAAATTCTGTCCCGAAGGATTTTCTGAATTGCAATCCCAGGTTACCTAGTAAATGGGGCTGCGTGGTTTGATTTGTGTAGTACTGATCCTTAGATTAAAAATACATTTTCTTTCTTCTTTTCTTTCTTTCTTCTTTTTTTTTTTTTTTGTAAGTTTGGATCCAGGTAATGGCCCGAGTCACATTTGCTTAGCTAGTGAAGCGATCTCAATGTGGTATCGCTTGGAGTTGAAATATAATCAAACATATATTATACCTGGGGCTCTTGCACACTATTTGATATATATGTTACGCTACAAAGAAACACAAACCTTGTAGGTTGAAATTTAATTCCTGTCTGATCCTGCAGTTAGAATGGTAGAGAAATTATAAATACCAAAAGTGGCTTCAAATACCCCGAATGTGAGCTAACCAACAATAAGTGGACAGTTTGGAAATGCCGTTTTCCAAGGCAAAACAGGAACTGGAGATCAGCTGACTTCATCAGCAGGGTTGTGCAGGTCCGTCTGTGGATCTGCTCATTTTGGAAGAATCAGAGAACAAGGCCTGCTTCTGTGTTTGAGTTTACGGAAATTGTGGCGTTGCTGACTTAATGCTCTGTAACTGCCTGCTTTGCAATAAAACACCTTTGGTTGACTCAGCAACAAGGTCTCTGTCAATTTCCTTCAATATTGTGTCCTCAGTGCTGTGTAAGAAAGTCCAAGGTAGACCTTTGAGTGGTTGACCAGTCAGAGATCTCGGCTGGATGAAGCTCAGTGCTCCTTCAGTGGCATACAGAGTAATTTGGTGGTGTCTACATGTGCGGTCCATGTGTGTGCTCAACTTCTCTTCTTCATGGTATAGTCAACTCTAGACCTCTCTAGTTATGGCATAACCCAGTTAGGCCACTGTGCTGCCATCTGCCATTATTCTCTCATTCTGGAGTCCCCATTTATTTCTGTGAGACTCTAGAACAGGCTACAAACTCTCAGAATGTCCATTCCCTCATCCACAAAATGGGAATAATGATCCTGTATTTATGGTGATACGTGCTTATAAAAGAGCATCGCATGGATGATACTTTCCACATTATAAACACACAGGGACGTGGCAGCACTCAATAAATGGTGATTCTTTTCTTTGTTAGTAAAGAATTGAAAGAACACTCTTAAGTCCTTATAGTTGACTATACAGTTGACTGAGAGCACCGAGTAGCCTGTGAATAGCATCTTAGGCTTCTTTGCTTAAAGCCAGTAGAAAGAAAGGTGAAGATTCATGGGAGAAGAGAATCTGCTGCTCCCTCCCTTGACCATGTAGCCAAATACCTTGATTCCTCCCTCTGTGGAATACAGCAGGTGTTTTACCTGCTTCACGGAGACAGCGCTATTGCTTCTACAGAAAGTGAAATTTACCATTCACATAGATGTCTGAGATACCATCTTTCCCACTTGTTTGCAACATCAGGCCCATAGCATCCGAGGGCAGTAGGGTCTCTAAATACTGACAAAGAGGGCCCTTTCACCGTGGGGGAAGAATTTGAGCCATCTCTGGCCTCAGCAGACTGCCACTTCCGTTGAGAAAGCACTTTTGAAAATGCCCCTGCCGTCTCCACCATCACACCTGAGATTTCTGGATGGCCAAAATGTGATGCAAAAGCAAGAGCTAAGATGATTCATTTCACGGAGGGTGGCAAATAAATTAGTTGTTCTCTGATTGCCTTGGTGTGTATGATAGTCCCATGGGTATCCCTGGACTTCAAGCTGTGCGTAGTAGAAAGAACATTTTCTACTTTCTACCTTGAAGTCATCAAAATGGTGATAATAACAACAGAAAAGCAGGTAACAATTACTAAATGTTTGCTTCGTGAGGGGCACTGGGCAAAGATCTTTATAAGTAGTGGCTCGTTTACTCATTACAGCAAACATGTGAGGTAGGTACTTTGAACTCGCATTAGCTGGATGAGGAACTGAGGCATGAAATTGCTGTGTATAAGTGGACCAGGCTCCCCAGTTGGTGAGAGTCATAGCTGGCATGCACCAGGTCTGCCTGACTCCAAAACTTGGGCTCTTCACCACTTTGGTCGGCTGCTTCCTCTCCTTGGTCTGAGTCCCCATCTGCTTTACTGGCTTCTGACTGTGAACCTTCCCTTTGCACCTTCATTGTCCTTCCTTATAACTTGGGACGATTAATTATCAACCATTCCTGCCTGCTTCCCACAATTACTATCTAAGCTCTTGGCAAATGTATGCAACTAATTGCAAATCAATATGAAAAGTAAAGGTGTTCTTCTGGATGGAGTCCAGGCTCGGCCTACCTTAGGCTGAATTCTGCTTCTGTTTAGCATTCAAAGATTTCAGTGCATCTTATCCAGAGGAGATCCTAATGGATGCGAATGTTGAGTCTAAGAACTTTCTCAAGGGTAAATGAGAGAGCACCGTGTATAGGCAAAATACCATTAGGTAGGCAAAATATTTGGTTGACCATGCTGTCTCAAACCTTGGTTCCTAAAGCTGTATCAAAGGACATCATTTCTGTCACACAGAAACAACCTTTTCCCAGTTTGCTCCAATAGCTCATCCAGAAGGTGGTGTTATGGTGTATGTGTTGAAAGGACACTGGAGTATAAAGCAGTTTATACGTTTGTAGGCAGGTCATAGCAGATGCAGTTGGCCTTGTCCGTGTCTGAGGGCTTTCTCTGGCTGTGGGGCCTGTGTGATCCCGGGCCAGAAGTGCTGGGGTGTCCATTTTCACCCCACCGAGACTAGCCCTCAACCCCTCTGAAGAGAGTTGGTATATAAATGCCACAGCTCCTCACCCTTGGGTGGGCCAACTGAGGCATGTTCTGCACTGGCTCAGAGTTCCCCAGTGAGGTGACACTCTAGTTGCCCATGGTGGGAACTAGTTTGTTAGCCCACTTTTGTTGGCTGCTTTTCCTTCCTGTGTCACCCTCTTGCTTCTCAACCAGTGTTTCCTGGAATCCCTTCCCCAGTAAGTAGTTAATTTTCTCATAAATTCCTGTCTTAGGATCTGCTTCTGTAGGGAGCCCAAGTGAATTCAAAATTCAGGTGCTGGTCAATTATCAAGATAATAATGCCCCAGAGAAAATACAGCAGTATCATTCAAGACTAAACCATTTCTCCCCTTGTCCTTCTACTGATACTTCTGCTATGTTAGGGACTGGAAAGGACTCTTTATCAATCTGAAACCCACTTGCCAGAGAAGTTTCCTTCCTGTGAAACAGGCACCCCCACAGGTTCTGAGATACTTTTCCTTTAAATAAAAGACTCAACTAACATACGAGACCAGGCAAGAGTCACCTGATGGCAAATCAAATTACAGTTCACCGGCTAGAACAAGTAATTAAATATAAGGGGGTAATGGGAAAAGGAGGGAGTCACAATCCCAGAGCCCCCCTTTCACCTCTCAAGGACTTCCATTTGCCTTTGAATCACTTCTGCTTCAATTAACATTGATTGAGCCTGCCTAAAGTGCCTGGCTCTTGTCAAATCCCATTACACGGGCTTCAAGGCACTCTCTGTCCGCAAGCCTTTGTTGTGCTGGGACATTTTGGTGGGCATATCGAATATTGTGTGGAGTAGCTAACACATTGATCAGGACTGTCGTACAAGAGGTTTGCTTTTTCCAGCATGGCAGTCTTGCCAACGGGATTTCGTCTTTGCCATTAGCATTATCAACTTGGGCCATTTCTCAAAGTTCAAGTTATGATGCTCCAAAAAGCATGTCAGACTGACCTACTGTAGCTTCTAAAGATAAACGTTGAAAATGTCAACCCTGTAAAGTAAGAGATGTGCCTGTTTCTTTGTTAGAGGCACCACACACCTACTTTCTGTATTTTTGGTGTTGGGAGGAGGATGCACAAAGAAACATGTTTCGTGTCTGGGCTTCCCAGTAAAGACTTTGATGTTTATTTTATCAGAGATGTAAATGGTACCCTAGTATGTATCAGAGTCTGCCTTATCTCTTTTCTTAGTAGTCTTTGCTAAGGTTTTGGAGAATAGGACTGTGTTTTATGCAAGAATCCTATTACGAAAAACTCCGAGAATAACATTGTTCCTAAAATGTGCAAGGCTCTTTTATGTAGGGAAAACATTTACTGCCATTGACACCTTTTTCATACTCACATTTTCTTTCTTTTTTTTTTTTTAACGTTTATTTATTTTTGAGACAGAGAGAGACAGAGCATGAACAGGGAGGGGCAGAGAGAGAGGGAGACACAGAATGTGAAACAGGCTCCAGGCTCTGAGCTGTCAGCACAGAGCCCGACGTGGGGCTGAAACCCACAAACTGCGAGATCATGACCTGAGCCCAAGTCGGACGTTTAACTGACCGAGCCACCCAGGCGCCCCATACTCACATTTTCAATCTCATTAATAATTTTTTCCTAAACACTCAAATGCTACTTTTGCCATAAGTAAAACATACTTTACGAATCAAATCATTTTAAATATTTAAATACTGGTTAGAAATAAGCAGACAGATTCACCTAAATATTTCAATAAAATCTCCACCAATGTCATATAAAAGCTTCACAAACTTAAAAGCAGTGCGCACGCACACACGCACACGCACGCACACACACACGATAATCATCACGGGATTCAGAATGTATTAGACCTACACTTAAAAGATTAAGAAATGTTTATAATATGGATTCGAGTTACGTCTTCATTATTTATAAACTTGTTTTATCCCTTCCCTGTTTTTTTTTTTTTTGTGCTATCAGTGTTTATATTTTCCTTAAGTTACACTAGTAATCTGAAAAAGAATGCAGTCTCAGACTAGCTGAGTTTACAGATTCTGGAGTAGGCACCACTTGGTTTTTGTTTGGCATATGGGATCTTAGTGGATCTCTTCAAAGTTGATTCACACTTGGGCTGCTGTTTTCTGGCCTGAGGTTTTTCTTAGAATCAAGGTTCAGTTCCATCTTAGTCCCAAGGCAGTGAGCCTTTATGTCATCAGTGACTTGGTTTCTCAGTACTTTTTGATAAGAAAACGTCCAGCAACCTCTTCATCTAGGGGATGAAAGGAGGAGTCTGGACAGCAGGTTCTCTTCTTGGGATTGCTGCCTCATGCATCAGCCTCCAACACACATCTGACTTGTGTGTGGATCCACTTGAGAGCGGATCGCTTCTCTGGTCAACCAAGAAGAATCTCTAAATTTTCTTGACTTACTTGACTTCAGATTCACTGTGGCTGTTCTTTTCTATTTACTGAGAAAAAAATATGTAAAATAAAAGAAACAGAACATCTCTATATGTCAAATCTCCAACCTACTTACTAGAAATATTTTTTTAAAATACGCCCTTTTTGTTTTTTAATGACCTTTTTGTATACCTTATACTTTTTCGTTGTTGAGTACTGTTACGGACTCAAGGCTCTCCATTAGGTACCAGTTATTCCAAAGAACTATACTTATTCTTGTTGATCTAATTATTCTTACGTGGACACCCCTTTAAATAGTCTCCTTTGTCTTTTCAGTGTT
Organism: Acinonyx jubatus; assembly: GCF_027475565.1. Classification (NCBI taxonomy): domain Eukaryota; kingdom Metazoa; phylum Chordata; class Mammalia; order Carnivora; family Felidae; genus Acinonyx; species Acinonyx jubatus. The sequence goes on from NC_069384.1 coordinate 142,523,995, forward strand.
GCTCCTGAGACGTTTTTGAAAGTCTCTTGCTTAAAGGCAGCAAGATATTCTATACCTGTATTGATTTTTCTCTACCATTAGCTAAAATTTTAGTCCTTGAGAAGCCCTGAATCTTATTAGTAGAGAATAGCAGTAGGATTGCTTATCAGTTTTATCCCCATGAACATAAAGATAGTCAAAATAATATTAATTTTGGCCATTGTAATGGAAGTGCTGGAAAATAAGTGTTTAAGGTAATAAGTTTTCATTATCTTTTTCTCATGTAAGTGCTAATATTACCAATTCTAAATTTTTATTTAATAATAATTTTTAAAATGTATTTTCCTACACCATTCTTCCTTGGATTATCAACTGTAATCAAACTGTAATCACATGCCTTTCTCATTTAATAACCTTATATGTGTAATTGGTCACCATTTTGTACTTCCTTTATTGACAAATGTAAGACAGGATCCAAGTGAAGATAGGCTTGGGATACAATAGAAAGATCAGTTTTCTCATCTGTAAAAGGAATGCTCTGATGAGGTGTAGGGTTGAGATCTTGTCCTGCAGGGAATGGAAAACTCCTTGGAATTTTTACCATTGGTCTAAGACCATGATTCTCAAATTAGAATCACCGGGATGGGGTGGGGTGTTAAAATGCAGGTTGCTGGGCCCAGCTCTCAAGTTTCTCATGACTGTCTCGGGTAGGACTAGAAAATGTGCATGTCTCCCGAGTTCCAGGTGGGGCTGATGCTGACGGGTGGGAGACCACACCCTGAGGATCACTGTAAGGAACATAAAGTAAGTTTTGTTGTCTAGGTGGGGCTAGCCTTTGGAGTTTAAACTTTGAGGCTGTTGATCAAAGTGAAGAGTAAGTAAGAACAAGTAGTAAGGGAATGCTTCTAGAAAGACAAGTCCTTGGGTTATAAAAATTAGAATTATCATTGTGAACCTTGCATATTCAAGCAGGTCTGCCTCTTATTCCTTGTTCCACTCTCTCTGGGCAACTCTAACCGCTTATCGGCTATAGATCTCATATCTGTAAGCACAGAGAAGTATAAAAACAACATTTAAAAAAATCAACAGATTTCACAATTCATGTAGGAAATTATCTTCACCATAAATGTACAGCAATGAAATTTCTTATAAGAAACGCTTTGGTGGGGGAAAGAACTCGTACAAAGGGATTTTGTATCTTGAAGCCCATATTCTAAATCTTGATTTTAAGGTTGAAGGGTAGACCTTATCTCCCTTTACCTGACATCTGTTCTAGCAGGAAGTCTATCTTCCTAACTGTTTAAGCAGGTGCCAGGTATGCTGTCATTTCAAGATGAATAATAAAGAGCTATGATAAATGGATGGTGTAGGTGACATTAATAAGACATTTGCAATCCTGCAGGAAGAATCATGCTGGAAGATAAACAGATACATTTATTTATACTATTGTTAGGAACTTGAACTTCTGACACACAGAGCAGGTGTTCAGTCTATTTTGGAACTACCTGACAAAACTCCTTTGTTTTCTTGTTCCTCTGTCCCCCAAATGTAGATGTTCTTTAAACTTCTGTCTTCTTTGTTCCTTGACCTCTGTTTTTTTTCTATCGGTGAACTTCACACTCTTTAAATAAATTATTATCTCTAGACGGATGATTTCACTGTACCACCGCCACCACCCACCTGTCAAAAGAGAGAGAGAGAGAGAGAGAGAGAGAGAGAAATTGAATCTTTGTTTCCACTGACTGTAGGACATCTTTATCTGGATCCGTCCAGCAACTCAAACCTTTTGCCTGTCACAAGACTCAGCCTCTCCTCTTTCTAACCCAGCTTTTCCTTAACTATTCTTCTCCCAAATTTAAGTTATATTATTTCTTCACTAAAACCTCTCTCGATGATCCTTGACATCCACAATATTCAGCCTCCAACGTGTCTCTGTGACATTCATCCCTTTATTCCATCTTCTGACAAAACTGTATCTTCGACACCCAATGCTGCCATTCAAATGATTGTGAAAGCCTTTTAACTGATTTCTCACTTTCAGTCTCTCTCCACTGCAGCCCATCTTTTTTTTTCTTACGTGTTTGTTTACTTTGAGAGAGAACACAGGCATGTGTGCGTGAGTGAGCAAGGAAGGAGCAGAGAGAGAGGGAAGGAGAATCCCAAGCAGGCTCTGCGTTGTCAGTGCTGAGCCTGGTGATGGGTTTAGTCTCATGAACTGTGAGATCGTGACCTGAGCCAAAATCAAGAGTCGGATGCTTCATCGACCGAGCCACCCAGGTGCCCTTCTACTGGAGTCCTTCTTGAAACACAAATTTCCCCCCACATCATGTCATTGGTCATGGCATTCTCCCGATCTAGAATCTTTCGTGCCTCCCAGTATGTAATGAGGTATGTTCGTACTCTTTATGCTGCCATTCCATATTTTCCAGCACCCCCCCCCCCTTACTTTCTCTTTCCTCTCTCACTCTTCACTTATGAACCGTCTCTAGTGGTGTAATATCAATCTTTGGGCATGGCTTTAAACTTAATCTTTTGCTTGTGTTATTGCTCTTTCTTCATCTACTTTTTTAACCTATTGAAATCCAACACACTTTTTAAAGGTACCTACGAAATGCTACTTTCGTACAGGGGGTTGCTTGATCACACCAGCCGACATTACTCTTTCATCTTTGTTTGTCCTACATTACTCTAGGGAGCTTTCACCTCTGACTTGTGCTTGTTAACCTGGTGGTTGTGACGTTTGTTGGTTGTGGTATTTGTTGGATCCTGAACTCCAAAATCCTGTTGGACTTCTACATGGGAAATACTGAGGTGGACATTCCTGGCAAATTCATTCTATTGAGAGCCTTTTCTTGGCCAGGCACTGTGCCAGGCATTGGGGGCCACAGAAGGACCAGGCTTTCTTAGAGCTAATGTTCTAGAAGAGGAAGTGATGTTGACGAGAGCTGTGGATGGAAAATGTATGTGCTTGGGGAGCGTTTCTCTGAGCAGATGACATTTAATCTGAGACCAGAAGAATGGGAAAAAACCAGCCAGGCAGAGGACTGGGGGAAAGTGTTCTAAACTAAGGAACAGTATACAAAGGGCCAGGATCAGGGATAAGCTTGGTATGTTTAAGAAAGACCAGTGGAACAGGGGCGTCTGGGTGGCTCAGTTGGTTGAGCATCCGACTTCAGCTCAGGTCAGGATCTTGAGGTTCGTGAGTTCAAGCCCCGTGCTGGGCTCTGTGCTGACAGCTTGGAGCCTGGAGCCTGCTTTGGATTCTGTGTCTTCCTCTCTCTGCCCCTTCTCTGCTCATGCTCTGTCTCTCTGTCTCTCAAAGATGAATAAATGTTAAAAAAATTTTTAAGAAAGACCAGTGGAAGAGAGGATAGTTATTAATGAAAGTTATATGAAATGAGATTAAAGTGAAGATGGGTCTACTACTCTTAAAGTAGAAGATTGGGTCTTGTAGACTATGGGGGAGAGTTGGGATTTCAGTCAGAGCATGGTATGGGAAAACATTAAAGACGTTTAAAGCAGGAAAATGCTCTGTGGGAATGGAGTTATGGTGGCACAAAAGAAGGAGCAAGAAGAGTGTTCATTATTCTAACATGTTAAATCCTGATGTGTTACTATTTGTAGACTCTAGGTTGGGTGAGCTGGCTGGCCCATAGTTAGATCTCAGAAGTTCTTGTTGTTTTGTGATCTAGATCAAAAGCAAGTCAAGTTACCATGTTGGCTTCTTTCCCCATTGGCCACAACCTTACCTTGGCCCTTGATATCTTTGCATCCTATGACAAGAAAAGGCAGGAAAGAATAAACTCAAAGATAAATATCCCAAAGATGTCCAGGGATCATCTTACTGTACCAATGACAGTAAATTCTAAAGGGAAATTCTAAAAAGACTAGAAATCCAAAGAGTCTATGCTATGTGGAACCTATTAAAATTTTTGCTTATTAGTTTCTAAACTAGCTTCTATGATTAGAGCAAAACTCTATGCTCTCGCCGCAAGGTCAGATAGTGATCTTGGTCTGTGTCCTATGTCAGCATCCTCTCTTAGGAATGGACAAAAGAGGGCCTTGAACTCTTCACAGAGTCATTCCATTTTTTAATTTTTATTTTTAGGAATGGCATGTATAAGTAGGTGCAAACTATATAATTGCTAAACTAAGCCAAATATTTTGTAAGCAACTTAGCTAGAGTTTTTTCACTATTAGTAGAATTCTTTTTTTGTTGTTTTTTGCTGAGCCCAACACATTCTGTACCTTTTCTTTTTTCTTATAAGCGACTAACTTTGTTGTGAAACTCACTGGAGTGATCTGTTTTCAAAATTTTGAAGGATATAAACATTATTTGAGAACTTCTCTGATATTTTTAGAATTTATTTCTTCATTCCTCTTTAACTTATTCTATGTCTCATGACTGCCGGGTTGTTCTATCTGACTAAGTAAGCAGATAAGATTATGGGTTTGTTAATGAACAACAGTAACTTAATATGTCATTTTTCCAGACTAAAAAAAAATGTTGTAGCCATCATGACCTTAAAATAAGAAATAGTTAATGAATCGTAGTATTATTTGACATAGTATGTTTATCTTTCTTCAGTCATATTCTAATTCCTATACTAGAATCAGTGATGAATGAGGAATACTCTATGACTTTAAAAGATCACAGTCTAAATACTAGTAAAATCTCAAGGAAGGGATTTTAAGTATTATCATCCAATGCTTAAATTCCTTCCGTGGAGTTGCTTCCAAATGGTGATCCAGCTTCCCTTGGAAATCCTCAGTGTCGGTAAACTTGTTATCTTCCAGATGGCAATCAGCACCATTTCTGGGGAATTCACCCTTATTATGAGGTGAAAATCTAAGTCTCTGTGATGTTGTTCATAGATCCTAGTTCTAACGCAAGAAATTCAAATTCAAATGCCTACAGGGGCTTAACAGGTAGTAAATATGAGCTAAGTAATCCAGATATAAAAATTTTAAAGTTCAAGTATTAGAATAAATGGCATCTGGTATGTGGCCACATTGTGGTGAATACAATAGGTGGTGAGACAGACTATGATAAACTGAAGAATAGGATGCTTTTCAGCTCTTATATATTGTCTCTTTAGAGAAACATGGGCCAGATAATTCTAATTTTTTTCGAGTAAATCAGAATATGGATTTTTTACGTGGCATCTCCTGGCTTTTAAGTTGGCAACCAGTTCACAACGTTTACAACACTCTGGGTGAACACTGAGAGCCAAACCACTTCTACAGCTAGATTTGACCTATGGGTCGTAAATTTTCAACCTTGGTTCTAAGCCCCATAGTTATAAGAAAGAAATGTGAGTTCTCTCTCACTTGACAGCCCATCAGGCATTTGAAGATAGCAATCACCATCATTTATCACCACAATCTTTTCCATTCTTTCTTTCTCCTCCCTAAGCAGCCCTCCAGCCCAATTTACAGGATATTCTAGATGGAATCCACCAACACCTGCTATTAAATGATTGTGATTAGATGATATCCATATAAGAGCTGTGAAAAGAAAAGCTCAAAAGTGATTCTTGGAAAATCTTTACCAAACTATGTTTTTTACCTATATAAAGAGTTATTCTTGGGGCGCCTGGGTGGCGCAGTCGGTTAAGCGTCCGACTTCAGCCAGGTCACGATCTCGCGGTCCGTGAGTTCGAGCCCCGCGTCAGGCTCTGGGCTGATGGCTCAGAGCCTGGAGCCTGTTTCCGATTCTGTGTCTCCCTCTCTCTCTGCCCCTCCCCCGTTCATGCTCTGTCTCTCTCTGTCCCAAATAAATAAATAAACGTTGAAAAAAAAATTAAAAAAAAAAAAGAGTTATTCTTCCAGAAAACTACCAGAGCACCTATTTAAATTCAAATCTTGCTGAATGGTGGAAGTTTTCGGTTGATAGGGATATATTGGGGGGAAGTTTTCCTCAAATCACCCACCAATTCTATTTACACACGATTTTATTTAGAAAAAACACCTACCTACTCCAGTGTCTGCTTTTTATAGTAAATATTCAGTGTGTATTTATTCCTGTGCTAATTTTCCATTTGCCTTGACACCTAGAACTACCCTCTGCATATATGTTCCTTGATTTGTGACATGAAAGGATGATTACTCTGGACCACAACCCTCAGGGCCCCTTGATATAGGCTTTCAGTAGGATTTGGCCAATGGGAGGCACCAGAAAGATATCATAGAGCATCAGGAAAGAGAGTTCAGGCTATTTCTTCTATGTCCCCTCCTTGCTTTGAAGCCCCATCTCTGTCAGCTCTGTCTCTGTGTGATGTCAGCCTCTACAAGAGAGTCCCTCTGCCATGGCTCCAACTTTCATGAAACTTCTGTCATGCTTATTGTTTGCTCTTACCTCTTTGGCTCTAGCAGTAGATAATGGCTTCCTAATGTTGTTAACGTCTTGATGCTTCAACATCCCTTGTTCTTTTCTTACCCTTGCTAACCGGTAGCGCTGTCTCTTGATTTGAAACATTTGGGCTGATTTTGTTTTTCTGCCCCTGACAGATATATTCTCCTTCCCTATTTCCTTAGCTCTGATAATGCCATATCTTCATCTCTGTATGAATCGTAGGAACTCGCCTCTGAAGCAAGGCATTTAAATATGTAGTTAGGAATATTCATGTATATTTCACTGTCCCGGTTTCACAGTCTTGATGTCAGGATGTCTTGGGTAAGTCTCTCCACAGAGTCGTGTTTTACATTACTAAGGAGCACCCTTCGATCCACAGGGTCCAAGAATATCTTAATGAGCATAAAAGTTAGCCTGCATTTCTAGCATGCTCAGGTGCTGCCTCTGAACATCCAGAAGCCATAGCTCTTCTTCGTTTCTGAACCAGATCTGACCTCCTGGAATGTGTCAGCAGCTTTATTCCCTCTTGCAGGATAGGTCTGGGGTTAGTCTTGTTTTTCTGACCAAGCGTTTGAAAAGATGCCCACCAAACCCATTCTTCACTATAATTTCTGCTTTTTGGGTCTGCTGTTATCTATCGTCAGTTCATGCCTGGAGACCTTCTTTAAATCATGCAAACTTCCCAGAACCATAGCCCTCCTGCCAGCTCAAATGTGCAAGGCTGCATAGATTCTGGATTCAAGCCTCGTAGGGCACTGGTTATTTGGTCCTCTGGCCACATACCATCTTAGTCCCCTTGGTCAGGCCACATCCAGTCTTTTATTTTTTTTCCCTTTCCCTATGCCCTTCAGTTAAGGTCCAGCAATGGCTTGGAGAAGAATATGAACCAGTTACGGCTGTGTAATATAACAGGTCACCTTCTGTAAACAAAAATTTTATAAGTATTAAATGTCAGGGACCAATAAACATAGCACTACAGACAGCCCTGCATCTGTAAAATCCACTAACAAGTAATTAGGGAGAGATGCGTAGAGGTTTTATATTGAGAAATTCAGAACATCTCTTGGCAAAATCTAGTTTTAGGGCAATATAGGTTTTAAAATTTGCACTAATAATTTTAATATGGTCTTATCTTTAGAGCACTTTTCTAAGTACTAATTCTCCCAGCAAGC